>NC_135716.1:110005373-110737708 GCF_964656455.1 Halichoerus grypus
AGGTTATTTGTTCTCTATTGCTTTGACTGAAGGGGCGATGGCCACAGAGGATATCCACGTGACTTAGCCTCTGCCCTGCGGAAGGGACTCCCATTAAGGAGGTCCCAGCTTGCTGGGCGGTCCCCAGTTTAGAGTAGAAGAAGCGCCTCCATGCTGTCCGCCAGGGCCTACCTGATAAAAACTTGGCTTCCTCCAAGCTGGTAGTTTCCCTTCTACTGTTTGTTGATGCGCTATAAAAAGGAAAGTGCTTGTAAACAACTCGAGTGCATGAACAATCTAATTAAAAATAATTAAAGTAATAGCTTGTGAAAAAAGTAGTAAAACTAATTATTATAGATTGGCCATGTGGGAAGATGAAAATTGCTGACATTCTTCAGGTCTAAGCTGATCCATTTGACACAGGAAAACACAGTTTACTGGGTCCCTTCTGAGAATAACTCAGTTGACAGAAAAACACAGTTTACCGGTCCCTTCCCCCAACCCAGATTCAAACTCTCCTGCTTCTCATCTCAACCTATCACTTCTTTCTTGGCAGTAGCCACATGCAAGGGACCCTCCAATGATTCTCACTCCAGATTGTTCCTTCGAGGCAAGCATCTGACTTTTTTCTTTTCAACGTAAAGAACCATGACAGTTTGGACTCTGAGAAGCTGGGCACTGAAGGAAGCTGTAGACCTCTAGTGAAGTGATCCATCCGATGCATGACTCCTTTTGCAGGGGAGCGTCTGCACTTGACGGCTAGTCAGCCTTTGCCTGAGCACCTTTCAGCGACGAGCAATGACAGCTGTGGCTGTTCTGGCTGCTGTCAAATATCTTTCGTTTTTGTTTTAAGCTATACTCTGTCCCTTTAATGTCCCACTATTCCTCATTCTATCTCTTGGGGCCTTAGTAAATCAGAAAAAAATGCCTCTCCCAAATATTTGAAGGCCAAACCATGTCAGCTCATGCCTCCCCGGTATCCAGTTCTCCCACCAAACCTGCTAGCTGTTCCATCCCCGGGAGTGGAGCCAGTTGAAGGGTCCTCCAGTTTACCTAGGAGGGTGTTTACCTGAAATGGCCAAATGCAGCCCAGAACAGGGAGGATCAGAGTCTTTGCGGGGAGGAGCAACATCAAGTCCAAAGTAGAACAGGGAATAGGAGAAGGACACCAAACAGTAAATTTGTTAGCTCGGAGGGTCAGGAGGTGAAAAGAAACAATAGGAAGAATTGGTCTAAAAAGGCAGTTCAGAACAAAGACCACCAACAGTAAATTTTTACAGGAGCTCCCCTTTTATGTAGGGATTTGTATGTTTCTGGTGGCCGCGCAGGGCCAGATAACCCTCAGTTAAACCCTGGTAGTTCTTCAATTATTTATTATACAACAGGCTATCGAAACTGCCTTTACAACACATTCTAGAATCTTGTAGAACATCTCGTCAAATAACTGGTCATTAGTTGGTAGAATCACCTGACAGTTTGGGGTAATAAGGGGTCTGAGAGGTGTTTAAAATATACACCAGAACATGGAGCAGACTTCCTTTGCTCAGGAAAAGTCTCTCTTTTTCAAGATTTTATTTATTTATGAGAGAGAGAGAGAGCAGAGAGGGAGAAGCAGACCCCCGCTGAACAGGGAACCCAATGCAGGGCTCGATCCCAGGACCCTGAGATCATGACCTGAGCCGAAGTCAGACACTCAACCGACTGAGCCATCCAGGCACCCCAGGAAAAATCTCTTTACTGGACCCTCTTAATTAGGTAAACATAGCTTGATAAAGTGCATGGGAAGCACTTAGCATAGCCAGTAATATCCAATAATACCAGCTCTTATTGCCTCCCGCTTGGACTGAGTCTCAGAGTTTTTGGACAATGGGAGGTAAGTGAAGTAGATGTGGTCATAAGGCAGAGAGATACGGACCATCTTGCAGAATCAAGCAATTATATTAAAAGTCATGTAAAAGTGACAATACCTTGTTCCTACTGTGAGTGAACAAAGCAGGTCATCCTGGTTTCATTTGAAGTATATGTGCTGCCGAAGCGAGCACATCCTGGTTTCATTTGAAATACCACAATGGCATTGTTCAATACCTAGTTCATAGCTGTTTCCTTCTTCCGAATTTCTTAATGGTCACTAGCTGTAGTGTGCTGCCATCATTCACAAGTTCATTGAGTATCTAATGTAATTCATCCGGATCAGGAAATTTGCACTCACTTAGAGCAGCAGATTTCATTCCTTCGGCTAGCCTCTCCAGCTTGCTTTGCTGAGCCCCGTGGTAGGTGCTATAGGTAGATGCTCTGTGAGAGTTCTGCGAGTGCTCTCTTACCAGCCTCCACTTCCTTTGGGTTGCAGGCCTCCCTTCAGAGCACATTACGAGCTTCTTGCTCTGTACCTGCTCTCACACAGCAAGACGCCTGGATATTCTGGAAAGTCCTCCAGCTGCAAGCTTAGCTTATCCTTTAAGATTAAAATGAAATGGAAAACCCAGCTTCTCTCTCCAAATCTCTAGATTACTCTTTTCCTAGTCACTTCTGGGCTCAGCTTCCTGCTTCTGTTAATTCTTAATCCCCACTCCAGCCCCTCACCCCCTACATGCACAGCCCCTTTTCCACACCGTGTCACCCCACCATGGCAACTGCTCCGATTCCTGCACCCCCACACCCTACTCCCGAGAAAAACATCCCACTGTGTCAGTTCATTTCCTCTGAGATTCAGTCACCAGGACAGACTTAGAAATGCAAGAGATTTCTTCAGAAAAAGCTTGTGAAAGGTAAAGGGGAGAGAGATTGCAAGAGAAAAAGAGAGAGTGCTCATGTGCTATATATAGCTATAAGGAGTGGGTTGGGGGAACCTTAGATCATGAAGCAGGTCCGACACCTGTGAAGAGAGAAATGGAAGGAAGAAGATTCATAGGAAGTGCCTCAGAGCACAGCACAGCTCTGGGAAAGTCCTGAGCAGGCAGATGGGAAGTCTAGAGCAAAGACTGCCCATGGGAGGAGTCCTGCATTGGGCAGAAATGGCCCAGCTAGAGCTCTCCACTGAGTTCAGTTACTGGCTGGAGCAGCTCAGGCAGATGGTGGCCTTGGTGTGAACACTGAGGTGGGTCGTGAAGGTGCATCAGCTGGAGGTCAACATAACTTCATTCCTCGCAGCAGCTTCTCCCAGAGAGACATCTGGGTGGCACTCCACAGCTGACTCGGAGCACCATGTAACAGACTTGTACTGAGGTTCCAAAATATAGGGGAGAATGATGGGAGTTATTACAGCATAGCACAGCCAATAATGGAAAACAAATATTGGACTCCACTGTGTTTAAAACTCACTAGGCCATTCTTAACCACTTCCTGGCCCTCTTTGTTGTGGTCCCTGACATCACCCCCCTCACCTCACTTCCCTTGGCTCCTCTGTCTCTTCCTCTCTTCTCTTCCCTCTGGCTTTCAGCCTTCAATTTTTGGTACTTTTTTCATACAAGCCAATTTATCCTTGGGGCTTTCATCTTTCACGTGCAAGGTCTTTTGTGAAATAAAAGATCATCTTCTCTCTTAACAATCCTACTTTCATCTTTACAATTAATGATTTTAGGCCCATTACATAATTTTTCTGTACCATTTCTACAGGGTTTTAGAATCTTAACTGTAGATATTAATTGATAACTGAGTACATTTGCATTTTTGCCAGAGAATTAACAGATATGTCTTCCAAGATCCTTAACATAACTGTCAATCACTTCATGAATGATTTCAACTCAATATAATTCAACAATATTTATGGAGTTCCACTCAGTCCTAGAAACGCTACTAAGTCATTTTGGGAAATTACAAAGAGAGGGGCGCCAGAGGTTGCTCAGTCGGTTAAGCGTCTGCCTTAGGCTCAGGTCATGATCCCAGGGTCCCTGGGTGGAGTCCCATGTTGGACTCCCTGCTCAGTGGGGAGTCTGCTTCTCCTTTTACCCTTCCCCCCACCCCCGCTCTTGATCTCTCTCTCACTCTCTTTCAAATAAATAAATAGGGGCACCTGGGTGGCTCAGTGGTTAAGCCTCTGCCTTTGGCTCAGGTCATGATCCCAGGGTCCTGGGATCGAGCCCCGCATCAGGCGCCCTGCTTGGCGGGAAGCCTGCTTCTCCCTCTCCCACTCCCCCTGCTTGTGTTCCCTCTCTCACTGTGTCTCTCCCTGTCAAATAAAAAAAAAAAAAAAAAACTCAAATAAATAAATAAATAAAATCTTAAAAAAAAAAAAGAAATTGCAAAGAGAAATAAAATTAGCTTCTGCCCCTAAGAAATAAAGCTAGCTTCTAGTTTCTTGAGAGAAAAGTAAGCATATGTAAAAGACACCCCCATACCAACTCAGTGGCTGAGCAGATGTCTAGGTGAGGAGGCTGAAAATGTCTTCTAATATCCTCATTCAGGTGGAGTGATTAAGATGTCATTTATCCAGAGCAAGGATGGGACAAAATGCAGATGGGAGTGGGAATGGAGAAATAGATGATTCTAGCGATAGATGATGTTTCAGTGGCACTCAAATATTTTTTGAGTGGACGAATAAATGAAATGAAAAAGCAATGATACGAGATTTTCAAAAGCAATTGGAAATTCCAACCATAGGAGGGTGGTGAAGGAATGGCCTGCAGGGAAATGGTTAAGTCGTGGGTTTGATGAGGCTGCCCAGAGGAAGGACAGCATAAGAGACGGGACACGCGGAGTCTAGAATCCTCAGAGATGCATACAGGAACAGAATGAGGAAAGAAAAGGCCGAGAAGGAACAATCAGAACAGAGAGAAACAACCTGTCACTGAAGGTAAACTCAGAGTTGCAAGAAGCTAGAATAGAATAGGAAGAAAAAACTGGTTAGATTCGTCTTTGGTGACCCTCAGACCAGCCGTTTCAACCGTGAGAGGACAAAATGCAGAGAGGAGTTTAGCTCTTGTAGGAAGGAGAGAAATCAGGTGTTCGGACACTGAACATTGAAGGAAAAGACACAAAGCCAGAGAAAAGCTGAGCGTGAGGGGAAGGAGTCCGTGGAGGAGTTACTGTGGCCAGGAGAGCAGGAAACATCGTCCTGCCAGAGCCCTGAGGCAACCATTGAATCACTGGTTCAAGGGAAAGGCTAGCTTTGGAAAGTAGTGGGAGGACTGTGTCCTCCACCACAGGACGGGAGATCAGCAGAGAAGAAACGGACTAGTTCTGAGTGGAAAAAAGGGAAATTGAGGGGGAAGTGGGCCTTCCCACCATGTCTTAGAGAGAGAGGGCCAGGTGGGGCTGCGGTCTTTGGAGAGCATAAAAGGTTTGGAAAGGCCGTAGAAGTCAGCCAGAGATGACCTTGAGGAAGCTGGGAAGGTGTGTATTCTCAGCCTCACACTGACTACAATTCATTCACAGCCATAGCTTTTGTCAGAGTTCTTATTTTTCACATGTTCTCTCACATAACTCTTAGAACAATCCTTAAGCTAGGTTCTGTTGTTAAAATCCCATTTGTAAGAGGAGAAAACGAAGCATGGAGAGGTTTAAAAAACATGTTGACAGTGATGGAGCTGGACTGCCAACCTGGTTCGTGTCAGAGCCCAGGCCCTAAACTGCTTTTTTTTCTAGAATACCTTACCTTTCCCAGCATGCCTTACCAAACCTATGCTCTCACCAAGCCCTGCCCCGGAGTCCTCAGTCTGCTTTCCCTCCCTGCGCTCGGGGCCTTCTCAGAGGCTCCTCCCTTACTGAAAGTACCTACCCTATCTCTCCGTCCTTGTCTGCTGAGCAAACTGTTTCAAGGATTTCTTCACGTACACCTTCTCTGTGATGTCATCTCTTTGTGGACGAATCTGAGAGTGAGGTTCTCTTGCTCACGCATACACGATAAAGCACGCGTGCTTTGCTATCACTGAATGGCCAAGCTTGGGGGAACCTTTGTGTCTACGTGGCTGTCGGCTCCTTGAGAGTGTTCCAGTCTCAAAGCAGCGAGGACTTGTTAGTCTGCTCTTTCTGCGTCCTAACCAGTCCCCATCTGTGATGCTAGGTAACACATAACATTTGCAGAATATGATGATGATCTCAACAAATGCTTATTTACCAGCCTTCTCTATAAATGTAAATGGCCCAAACCTCTGCAAGGATTTTAATCAGGAGGTAATTTTTCCTGAAATTAGATTGTTTTATTTTCTGAACTTACACCTAGCTAGGCATTTGGTAATTTCAGCCCCGGGCTTTATCTACCTTTAAATTGTTCAATTGCTCCTGAGTTAAAAGGGAAAGGCTAGCAATTTTCTGCTTCTTCACCGGTCTGTTTCTAGAAATGTGCGAGATTTACTTAACTCTGGTTTCCCTGAGTATCGCTGTCTTTCCAAGGAGCCCTCCAGACGGGGCACTGAGGCAATATTCATCGCTGCAGTTTCCTCCCTGCTCGGGAGCTGCCTCTTCTTGAGTCAGCTTAGTTTATTGGAGGGAAATTCCTAATTGCCCTTAATTCATCATTCTTCTGCCCCTGTTCCCATTCCTGATACATTTTATTGGCTTCATGAAGACAAGATCAAAACACTAAACTAAGTTAAAATAAAAACTAGTTCAATGCTTCAAGTTCCTGAATGTTCTCCCTCACCCACGGTCACTTTTAAGATATTTAAAGAATCTTTCATTGTGTGTTTTTTTCTAAAGCCATTCTTCCATCACTGTCTACTTCAGATTTTCTCAGTTCACTTTTATACCCTCTAAGTATTGTTTCAGTCCTCCCACCCCCCTTTAAAAAAAAAAAAAAATCTTTTTAAGTATGTTGGTTTTATAAATCAAGAGCCTTCTGTTTTTCCTCTGGTCACTTTTGGTCACTCTCATGTGATCCTTCCTCATCTAGTAGTTTTTCTGAGCAGTTAATTCATTTCCTGGACACAGAGGATTTTAAAGAATCCTTACTTTGCCTCATTATCCACTTTGCCCCTTCAATCAACCCTTTGTAATAGTATCGGGTTCTTCTAATCCTATTTAGCAACCTCATCTACTTTATAATCAACTCTCCCTTCCCTTCAATGACTAGCTGCTACGGCTCATCCTTCTCCTTGCCTTTCGCCTATGATATTAACCTCTCGGCTGATTAAAATCGCGCTTCCCCATAGCCTTCTGCCAACTGATTTTTAGGAGAGAGTCAAAAATAATTTTATTTTGGGCTCATGGTACATCTTTTTCACTTGTGCCAATAATCATGTATGCTAAACACATTGACTTAAAAGAGAAGCACATTCTTATTGTCGTAAAGCAACCATACTTTTCCCCATGACTTCCCACTAATTATAAAACATTTCATCTCCTTAGGTAATTTTGATAGTCATAGAAGTTACTTTTAAACACTTCTACGTGTTTTCTCTAAAAAAAAGAATCTCATTTTCACAAATATTTTCTTCTTGGTCTTAAACCATCTACTTTTGCTAATACCCATGCTCTAGGTGTTTCTTAGGTTTCTGGTGGAAAGATTTTCCTTACCAATCCAAGCTTGGACTTTTGCCCTTTTTTAGGGGTGAAGGACAGGTTTTTCTAAACTAATTATGAAGTCATTCTCATCTGGAATTCATAACATTCACGTAACAGTCTCAAAGAGCTTCATGAATAAAGATAGCTGCCTGAGAGTGTGACATTCCGAGGTAGAAAGGGGTTAAATTATGACCCTCGGCAACCAAACAATAAGGCCCTGACAGAACCAAAGAGAGCCAGCCTCCCTAAATCATTTCTCCTGACTCCTCTCAAGCTCCCACCCCGCCGCATCCCACCTCCCATCCCTTGTCCTTTGTTGCTGGCTCGTTTCCTCTGATTGTAATTCATTCTGTATTCCTTCCTGCTCCTCTGTCTTGGCTAATTGTTCTTTTCCCACACTACAGGGTTTTAATTTCCTCTAGTTATAGCCTTATCACCCCTGTCTACACTTCCTCTCCCTTTCTGACCTATCTCCAGCTCACTGCTGACCTGCAGGGACCCTAGCACTACTGCTTAATTTCCCCCGTACCTTACTTTGCCCGTCACTGAAATGGGAGTGTTAACTCTCCCTTTCTTCCCAAAGCAGCTGCATCAAAATCCAGTCTTTCCAGGACAGTCTTACCAGTCACAAACTGTGGACATGCTGAGTTCTGGGATTATTTTAATGAACATTCCAATTGGTTTCACTAGCAAAGCTGGAAGCTGCGAGGGTATGTCATCCTTTGGGCTCTGTTTGTCCTTATTTTTAACTTTGCGAGGGAGTCTGGCCATACAAATTCTAATTTTCTCTGTTTGGCACATTCACTGACAAGAGCAACTTTCTCTGCACTCTAAAAATTTGGGTGACATCTTGAGCAAACGTACTCTCTTTGTTCCGGAAAAGGACATAGTGGTGTCCTTGGAACTCTGTCATAATGCACAGACTCACTAACCAAGTTTCTTTACAGAGGGTTAAGAGGGGAATCCTCATTTTCCAAAACTGCTACCATTATTACATTAGAAAAGGGGGGTATCCGACGTTTAATGTAGACACATTGATCCCAGGCTGTAAAGGGCGGGGGGAATAGCTAGCACTGGAACATGCGATTGTTGTTTGGTTTGGTTTGGTTTTGCTCTCGCAGATTTGATCCTTCTTTTTACTTTTAGGGTCTGGGGGGAGGGGAAGCGAACGGTCCCCTGACTGAGGAGGTGGAGTGGAGGCCTTTGTTTTAAGACCACGGTTCTGATTACACCTGACAGGGCTGAAACTCGATTCCCACAGAGCTTACTCACACCTTATCTTCTCAGCTCCTGATGATTACAGCAGGAATGAGCAGAAGTTGTCACTTTGGTTCAGTCTGTATACTGCTGAGTAGGATAACAAAAATAAAAGTTCCCTTTTTTGTCTCGAGATTAGCTCCCGGGGAGTTCTCCCTTCCATCTATTTTTATATTGGTCATCGAGGCTAAATCTTAGCGTTCCTGGCTGAGATTCTCAGAGTCTGAGAATAATCACATTTAATAAAAAGTCTGCCTAAGAGAAAGACTCACATAACCTGAGCCGTGGCAATGATTTTGTGGTATTTGGATTCATGTCTGTAAAAATATTTGGACACCAGATGGTGGATTGTTAGGCGCATTCATCCCAAACCAAAAGTTTAAAAAAATTCACACACACACACACACACACACCACAACACGGCGGGAGGAAAAAGTCACCATTAGTTTTGTTTTCCAGTCATGTTGCATGAGTAATGGTAAAAGCAACAGCTAAAACAATAAGATTACTGTGTTGAATTCTTAATGTGTTGTCAGGAATAAAGACTTCAAGTACTGCTGAAGATATGTCCTCCCTCTGAATAACGCATACCTCAAGTACAACTCACTTTGACAGCTTACCAAGTGTACATATTTTCTGAAAAACAAAATCACCCTGCTGGTGGAGGAAGCTGGATGGGGTGACCTATCTCCTATACAGGACTGGACTGAGAGGGAGCCAAATCAGACACTAAGCCAACAGCCTAGGGCCCCAGTCATGAATCCAAAATGACTTTTTCTCCGCAGGTTGATTTTGTTTTTAACGGTCAGTTCTCAGCTATCTGCACTAATGGGTGGGGATGCATAGGATAAATAAACCAAAACAGGATAACAGAAAACTGAATTTATATTTAACTGTGGAATGTATGTTTGTGGGTGGGTTGTTATTTATGTCACACAGTGGTCATGCTCCACGGGGCTTTGGCTGTCTGTGTGTTGTGTTAGAGCAAACGTGCCCTGTTTTCTGAAGGAAATCTGGCCCTGGCCCATGGGTACACCTTAGTCTGCCTCTTTACAGAGGTAGGTCTATGCAGATACCCGACAGGTTAGGAACCTTCGTTATTCACACATGGATGCCAAGCTCTTCGGCGTATACCTGCATCTAATCAGAGATACAGAGTTTCGACACGTGAGGTCCCTGCCACACAGTTTATCCTTGACTTCTCTTCTGCTTGATTCTTATCGAAACTTGATTGCAGAAAATAACGTCTATGGAAGGATGTAGTCTGTCATTTCTTTCAGATATTCTAAACTTTATCCCTGGATCAAATCAGATAATTAAAGAACTTCGTATTTGAACTACACCATTTCATTCCCTCAGAGAACTGTGTTCTTGAGGACTTCGCTTTGCTGTGAGGCCCTAAGTTAAGTCTCCTTGAGTGACACTGTAGGAAACAACTACTGGAAACTCACTTGCTATATGTATTATTCATGACATCAGTGTCCCTTCCAAAGATGCACAGGAGAACCTTCCTGCGGGTCTCCAGTCTCCTGAGCCCCTGGTCTGTATCTTATAAAACATCGTGAATTTTATGACTGATCTGGTTCTTTTGTTGCTCAGAGCCAAATCTGTGGTCCCTCTGTAGTAACTTCTTGAATCCCTATGATTGGAATTTCTCTGTAGTGGCATTATTTCTTGCCTCACTTTACTGTCTTTTTCTTTTTCTTCTGATTTATTTCATTTGTTTCAATTTTATTGCATGATTTTTATAAGTCACCTAAGGTGCATTTTGAAATGAGTCAGGGATTACATGGATGCATTTATCATTCTTATGGCATTTCCCCAGCAAACATCAATAAGAAAATACCCCCACCCCCAGAGATACCTCCCAAAGTATGACTGATTATGGGGGAAATTTTTAAATGTTTTCATTACCCAGTAACTGATAATTTGAGATATGACAGCTATATACAGTTAATTTGACTGAGACACAGAGGAAATTGAAGGACATGTAGATTTCGGACTGGAGGAGGAAGAAGCAAAAACTCTTTATTGGGTATAACTCTCCCGCTGAGCAAACCAGAACTCACAGGAAGGGAGGAAGGTACCAACTGACTCTTCAGTAGGTGGGGATGGTCCTGAAAGGGCCCATCTGGACCAAGGGCTGAAACCAAAGACAACTTCATCTAGAGGGAAGGGTTACTCTGCTGAAAGAGTGAAGCAGGGCAGGAAGTCATTCCTCAAACACAATTTAATGCTTCACACTTCTTTTAAAATCTTGTTTGTTTGTTTGTTTATTGTTATGCTCCAATTTAAGCAAATCATAACTTGATCCCTATATCTATCCTTGATAGTGACATTTATTTATGAAGGTAAATTCTATCAAATACATGTAACTATGTGCCTGGCACTGAGGATAAACCAACAAGTCAGAAGTGTGTTCTCAACGGGCTCACCCCTTTTTAGCCCTATTTGTCTATTCATTTATTCAAACACCTATTTATTGGGTATCATGTATTTATTTGTTTATTGAGAATCTCATTTAGTTATTGAGTATCTGAAGGGAGGGCTATAAAAATAATGGGGGGAGGACACCTAAGCTATAATGAGCTGGGAGACAAAGAAAGGCCACCCGAGGAGGTGGTATTTGGATTGAGACCTGAAAGCAAAGAGCTCGTCCAGGGGCCAGGGATGGGAAGGGCAAATACTGAGCTGATGGAACAGCATGGGCAAAGTCCTGAGGTGGGAATGAGATGCCCCGGGGGGGGAGGGGTGCCCTGGAGAGCAGTGAAGGAGGGCCAGTGTGCATGCCATGAAGTGACAAAGTACCTGTAAGGTCAAGCTGGAGGAAAGCGTTAACTTCTTCTCCCAGAGGCCCTTGTGGCCCACACCCTTCAGCTGCCTTAAGTCTTTGCTCAGCCACCCTCTCAATTAGGCCTGCTCTGACCACCTCACCTAAGTTGTAACGGCCCCTCCCTCCAATTAGTTTCCTTTGCACACATCACCTTCTAACAGTATAATACAGTATTTCTATAGATTCCGTTTCTTATTTATCTCCCAGCTACCCTCTTCCATCAGCTTCAGGAAGGCAGGAATTTGTATCTGTTTTGTTAATTGATATATCCCCCAAATCTAGAACAGGGCCTGGCATGTGGCAGGCACTCAATCAATAGCCATTGAACGGAATTCAATTGAAAGGCAATGAACATGCTTAAAAGCATGGATGTGACCCTCTCTTATTTATATTTTTGGAATAGAAACTCTGGATGCTGAGTGAAAAAAATGTTTAAAATCTAAAAGACATTTTTCTACATTATTCTCCATCAGCTCTAGAATCTAAAACCAAGACTTGGCCAGGAAGATGTTAAGCTTCTTTCTTTTTTAAATCACCCAGGTAGACAAAGAAACAGCATGGGTATTATGGAGGCTTTAAGCACATGGGCAAGTGCCACGGAACAAAAGCCGACCATCCTATCTAGTCAGGTCAGGGCAGAAGCACACACTGCGTGCATGCCAACCAACAAAGCCCAAAAGAACTGGGATCAATTAAACAACAGGTTATGTTTGTCTTGATTCTCTTTGCTGGGGCTTGCTACTGCCTTGAGGAAGAAACTGTTTACTTTTCATATCAGAGTTTTAAAATTTTTTTCAGATTTCACTCAAAAGCAAAGCAATTTGTACAGGTTAACTCTTTTTAAAGAAGTATATTGAAAGAAATTGCCTCAGGATGGGGTGCTCATACTCCATTAAGAGGAGATTTATTCATTACACAGGCTTAGAAAGCCTAATCTAGGCTGATTCATTCATTCAACAAATATTTATTGAACATTTTATATGTGCATGCCCCTGCTGGGGAGTTTAAGAGATGGTTCTTACACAGGTTCCTTATAAAGCTTACCTTCTAGTTGAGGAAATGACATACGTGCACAAGAAGTTAAATAAAGAGTGAACAATGATGGGGCGCCTGGGTGGCTCAGTCGTTAAGCATCTGCCTTCGGCTCAGATCATGATCCCAGGCTCCTGGTATCGAGCCCCACGTCGGGCTCCCTGCTCCACGGGAAGCCTGCTTCTCCCTCTTCTACTCCCCCTGCTTGTGTTCCTGCTCTCACTATCTCTCTGTCAAATAAATAAATAAAATATTAAATGGAATGGTTGGTGGTGATGGTTGTACAACAATATGGATGTACTTAATGCCACTGAACTGTATGCTTTAAATCGCTTAACATAGGGGCGCCTAGGTGGTTCAGTCAGTTAGGGGTGCAGCTTTTGATCTCAGGTGGTGAAATTGGGACCCGCATCGGGCTCCACACTGGGTGGGGAGCCTGCTTGAGATTCTCTCTCTCCTTCTCCCTCTGCCCCTCCACAGCCCCCTCCCTTAAAAAATGCTCCAGATAGGGGCACCTGGGTGGCTCAGTCGTTAAGCGTCTGCCTTCGGCTCAGGTCATGATCCCAGGGTCCTGGGATCGAGCCCCGCATCGGGCTCCCTGCTCGGCGGGAAGCCTGCTTCTCCCTCTCCCACTCCCCCTGCTTGTGTTCCCTCTCTCTCTGTCAAATAAATAAATAAAATCTTTAAAAAAAAAAAAAATGCTCCAGATAGTAAATTTTATATTATATGTATTTTACCACAATTTTTTAAAATAGGAAAAATAAAAATAATGACTACAAATAGCTCATCTCGTTCATTGGTACAGTGTTTCTGTTAAAGAGGTCTGTGAGGTGCTTTGCAGTCATTTATAAGCTTTGGGATGTTTTGTCAAATCAAACTACATTCTTTAGATAACGAGTTTGGTTTGCTTTGGTATTTAATGACCTCCCCTTTACCTAAAGCATAGAATTTCCAGATGTGCAACCCCCCCAACCCCCTGCAACACCTAGCAGGAGCTCACAGCCTGGCACACAGTGAGTGCTCCATAAACAGTTTTCAAATAAATAAATAACAGCAAAGGCTAACAACTACTTTGAACATTTATCCAGAAGCAGGTTTACCTTGAAGCTGAGGAAGCCTAAGTTTTAAGATCTCACTTTAAGAAGCCCTTCCCAGACCCTGGGAGGGCCCTCAGCAACATGTTCACATAATCATGTATTCATATAAAATTTGCGAAAGTAAGATTTGTATTCTTTTTATTAGAGAGGACCCCCAAAGTTGTATAACCTTTAGGTCCCACAAAACCTGGATGGACTGCTGTACTTACTGCCTTTGTAACGACTTGCTAATTCCTTTCTATGTTTACCTGGTAGCCCTCATGACAACCCTGTGTTCTCTCCATTTCTCAGATAAGGAAACTGGAGAACTTGACCACAGTTACTCCACAAGGCAGTGATCCACAAGGATTTGTGCCCTGGCATTTGGGGGTAACACTGCAACTCCACTGAGCACCAGGGGAGGCCAAACCTGACTCCAGTCTGTGTTAAATTAGGTGTGTACTTGATAAATACTATAATTTCACTTGATGTAACTATAATAACAACGATGGCTGGTCTTTTAAAATAACCTATGATTTGGGGAGAACATTTATTACACACGTTTTTCCTGCCCCTGTCACCTCCATTTAATATTCTTGTTTAGTAGATGGAAGGAAATTTAGGGAAGAAGGGGGAATGAAAAGGGCGAGGCCGAAGAGGGGGAGAAAGGAACAGAGATGTAATCGTGCGTTAACAAAGATTCTCCACACTGGCTCCTCAGGTCTATCCCTTTCCTTGTGGGGGATGTGCAAGGGTGTTTTGTCTCTTAGGATGTTCCATTTTGGTTTTATCTAGCATTTGTATCTACTCTGTACCCCTAGGACTTCTACTCTGGAGGCCCTGTTTCTAGTCTGAAAGCTCCATAAGTCAGAGGACAGAAAGGAATCCTTCCTGTAAACATCCTCTGGGCCACTCCCGGAAAAGGTAAGCAGCAACCACTCCTTCCTGTCTTTATTCTGATTCTTGGAGCAAATAATACAATTTTTTTATTTCTCTAAGATTTCTTGAGACCAATGGGAGAACAGAACTGAAATATCACAGGATTAAAAATATCCTCCTATTGAGGATACCTCTCTGTTCAGATTCAGAGCCTCTGGCTTAGAAACCTCATGGGTACTCCTGGCTTCCGTTAAGATGCTGGGCCTAGCACTGTGCCTGGCACTTGGGAAGTGTGCTGACTGACTCCCACTCCTCAGAGAGGTGTAGCCATCAATCCAAAGGCAACATTCACACACCCAGATTTCCATCCCCCACCAGTCATCAAACTTAAATTCTTCCTCATGGTTCAACCCATATCTTACTGCCAAGGACAAGGACAGTGGGTCAATGGAGCCCTGATCTAGAACTCAGGAGATCTGGGTCCTAGTGTCAACAGTGTGGTGGGTGTTGGCCACTTGTATGATATTGGGCAAATCCTTTCATCTTGCTGGGCCTCAGTGTCCTCACCTGTCTCATGGGTGATTTGGAGTAGGGTTTCCTTTCTAGGGTGATCAACTTGTCTATGTCTCAGGAAATCCCCCCAACCCCGGGCAAACTGGGACGGGACAGCTGGTCACCCCGCCATCAGCAAGTACGCAAATCTGACACCAGATTTTTTAAATGTGCTAGATTAAATGGAATAAGGCTGTTTACTTCTACCCCACTCCCCAGGAAACATCAAAAGGGAATTCAGCAGCTGACTCAGGCTGGGACAAAATTCCAAATGTGTAATTTTTAACAGGCCTTTTGGGAAAAGGTTGATTTCAGATCCTGTTAAGAAGTCATCTCTTACAAATGTTCTGGTTACGGAGGTTGGTATGTTAACGATTAGACAAGAGCTGCTAAAATCTTAGCTGAACAGCCTAAACTATTTCCTTTTAATAAATAGCTTGGCTTCTCATGGAACCACTGTAAAACAGTAGGATTTTCACCCCTAAAGTGCGTACTTCTAGGTTATGGGGGGGGAAGCAAAACAAAAACCAGAAACAACAAACAAAAATAAGCTAAGGTCAGCTCTTTGATCTGCAGCTAAAAGGAAAGCTCAGTCTGGAATATGTTTAAACTTCCCCTCTCTTATGTAGGAATGTGCTGATGTGCCTGCCTGAAACCCCAAATGAGCCCCCTTTACTGGGGAGGATGATTCAGCCAGATTCCAACTATCATCAGCAAACGGGCAGGGCTGGTGTTAGTGAAGCCAATGAAGATTCTAGGATTGTTAACTTCTAGGAGAGAAATGGAGTCCTGGTTGATGTGGGCAAAAGAGGCATTTCAGCTCAATCTGTCAGTTGTTTATTTTTAGATTATTTGAGGATTCCATCCTGCGTCCATGGGCGGTTACGGAACATTATTGATTTGACCGGGTCTTGACAAAGAACGTAAAAGGCAATCTTGGGCCTACACATGCAACCTTCTCCCCATGAGTACGTAGAAATGAAAAGAGGGGTGCCTGACTGCCTCAGTAGGTAGAGCATACAACTTTTCACCTTGGGGTCTTAAGTACGAGCCCCACGTTGAGTATAGAGATTACTTAAAAAATAAAATCTTAAAAGAAAGAGAAAGAAGTGAAAAGACAGTTCCCTGTGTCAATTATTATTCCCTATAGACAATGTTTTAGTGACGCCTTTTTAGGTTATGTCTGTCTGATAGAATTTGTCAGTCATGATAAAATCTGTCCATAGATCGTTATATTTTATAAAACCTTTCCACCTGTATATCATTCAAACTTCATGCATTAAGATAATGTATGTAAGGTAAGACATTATTATCCCCATTTTATAAATGCAGGAGTGGAAGCTCAGAGAAGTTAGGAGTCTTGCCAGCAGACAAAACCGGTAAGTGGCAGAGTTGGGCTCAATCCTAGTTCTTTCCTAATCAAAATCAGGACTCTCATTGAAGTACAAAGCAAAGTGCATTTTGCTTATTAAAATATTCCTTCTAGCATTTTTGCTAATCTTTCTCATACTATTGATATCATCTAAAGAGAATGATTAACAGGAGTTTAGAGAGAGTGTCAGAAGAAGGTCAGAAACAGGGGTTACCGCCCACATTTAAAGGAGCTGCAGGAAGAAGAGAAAACAGCGAAGGGGCGGAGGACCCAACCAGCTCAAGGCTGCCTCCTAAGCCAGGGAGGAACAAGGAAACTTCATCTATAAGGATGATAATTGACCATGACCCCTCCTTGATCTGGTGTTGGAGAGCAAGAGCAAGGGCTTTGCAGGGGGCAAGGGGAAGAGATCCAGGGCCCAGGGGACGGTTGGCTTTGGAGAGGAACATGGACACTTGCATATGGAGCCTTGCAACAGGGTAGCGGACGTTTGACAGACTTAGTGATACCTCTGCAGAAGCTCTCTTATCATGCTTTTAGTTTCTCAGCAGGCGAGTAGTTTTGAGGAGGAGAATCTGTGAAATCCTCTCTTTAGGAGAAAGGGAGAGTAAGTCTCCTGAGGAAACCGGCTAGGGTCTCTAGGCAGCACTAAGTTTTGGAGGTCACTTAAGATTTGATGTCATTGTTGGGTCATAGAGATTAAACCACCAAACCCCAGGCCTCCCTTTGTCCCCGCCCTGAAGCGTGCTCTGCTTTAAAACATACAGCATCTATTATTTTATGTAATCAATAAACATTTGTGTCACCATTAGCTGAGTCCAAGGGGCATAGGTGCAGTGAGGGCATGTTCTCTCCAGGGTCAGGCTTGGAGGTGGGTAGGGAGGAGAGAGAGTGGGGAGGACAGGTTGACGCCACTGGGGCCTTCAGCACCCATCCCTCATGAACAGAGGGAAATCAATGTTCTTTGCAGGCAGCAAGCTCCCTTCAGGGTGGAGGGAAGAAGCAACTGGAGAACATGGCTTTGATTTGAGAACTAAGTCAACTTTGATATATTGAACCCCAGAATTAGACATGACTAATTAGGCCCACTCACTCAAGCCCAAGCTTCAGTGGACCGTCCCAAACATCCCCAAAGAACTTCATCGGAAACTTACAACATGGAGGAGAGAGGGCAGAAAACACGTGACCTGCTGTAGGCAGCTCCTGGCCAATAAGAGAAAGGCAAGGAAGGTGTTCCCATCTGGTGCGGGTCCAGTTTCTCCTGCCAAAGTCACCAATCAGGTACATCATTTTATCTGGAGGAGGTGGGGAAGGTGAGTGGGAGAGAAGGAGGCCAGGAGCGTGACACTCATTTATGTCCCCTGCATGGAAGAAAACAGCAGGTATGGGGAAGGAAGTTCTCCTCCTGATAGTCATGAATTGAAAGAAAGGTCGCGGACCATGAGAGCCTACCCAGTCGGGGCGCCTGGGTGGCTCAGTCGTTAAGCGTCTGCCTTCGGCTCAGGTCATGATCCCAGGGTCCTGGGATCGAGCCCCGCATGGGGCTCCCTGCTGAGCAGGGAGCCTGCTTCTCCTTCTCCCTCTGTCTACCACTCTGCCTACTTGTGCTCTCTCTCTGTCAAATAAATAAATAAAATCTTAAAAAAAAAGAGAGCCTACCCAGTCTCTTGAACCCTGCTTCAGCCCCAAAGCAAGCACAAGATAGGTAAAAGGGAGTGAGAAATTTGAGGGTATAAACAGGAAACCGACTTACCATGTTGGCCTATGTAATTTCAGCTAGCTAACAGGGAAGTGAGGTTTGGAAAAGGAGGTAGGACCAATCAACTGGAGGCCCAGGTAAGGTGGAAGAATGGTTGGCTCTGACGTTTCAGAAGGAATGTGCTGGAAAGGTGACACAGCCTTTCACATATTTGAAAATCACCATTCATGTCCTCTTGAGTCTTTTTACTAGAATTCAACATACCCAGTTTCTTCACGGGTCCTCATATGAGAATGTTGCAAGTAGATTTTTAAAAAGCCTGGTTGCTGGGGCACCTGGGTGGCTCAGTTGGTTAAGCGTCTGCCTTTGGCTCAGGTCATGATCCCAGAGTCCTGGGATCGAGTCCCCAGTGGGGCTCCCTGCTCAGCAGGGAGTCTGCTTCTTCCTCTCTCGCTGCCTCTGCCCCCATTCATGCACGCAATCTCTCTCTCTCTCTCTCTCAGATAAATAAATAAAATCTTAAAAAAAATAAAAATTAAAAAAAATTAAAAAGCCTGGTTGCTTTCTACTGAGCTTGCTCCATCTTGTTCCTTTGAAAGGGTGGCCTTGGAAAGAAATCACAGCAAAGACTCTGTCCAGCAGAAGTAGGCAGGGATCTCTTCTGTCCTGGTCATAGACACCCTCCCTCAACTGGTACTGGGAGCCATGGATCTCCTTCCTTTTTCGGCGGTTACCTCCCGCTGCTAACTCACCTCGAGCTCTCTGGCTACCACAACCCCTGTGTCTTTTTTGTTCAAGCACCACTGCCAGGCAAGGGCCCTGCCACCCTGCACCTGAGCAGTTGGGTTTGTTGGACCTCGTGTGTATATTTGCCCATATTAAATAGCAAAGTTTAGAGGAATGGTTTCTTTGTGGGTCATTTCAACTCTTACTAAAATTCGTACTTAATGACACTTTTATCCATTTCTTGATCATTTAGTATTATTCCTGAGGTTTTTGGTGGTGAAGGGAAGGGTATAATTTATTTATATCTATTTATTCAGCAATCACATACATTTCTTGAGAACTTTCTACAAGGTCGGTGCTAGGACACAGCAGTAGTAGAGAAACCAGACATGGCTCCTGCTTTCCCAGAATATGCGGTGTAGGATCCGAGGAAGGACCTTTTGGTTTGTGTTTTTGCAGAAGGAAGATCTTAAGTTACCTAGAGACCTGAACTTACTGGAGTTCCTTCTTTGCTCCTCTAGTTATCACAGAGGACTTGACACTTATCCCTTTGAAAGCCAGTCTCTGTACTTCTACTTTGGTACGCGTCTCCTCTCACCTACTTTCTCTCTCTCCTGCACCACCTCTCTCTTTCCTAGGTGATTCCCTTCAGCTCGTGCATCTGCTCACCTTCAAGAACCCTTTCCTTTGATCCGCATTCCCCTCTCCAGCTACTGTTCTGTTCCTTTGTATTCCTTCACAATAAAACTTCTTGGGGGAAAAAAAATCCTCCATGCACGGTGTATCTGAGGCTGGCAAAAGCCTGGATGTGTTTGGAACAGCTGTGAGTGTTGTGGCAGAGAGCTGATAAGCTGGGAAGAGCACTTTCCAGAGGGGTAGGCACAGAGATCAAAGCCCTCTGCAAATATTCTGAAAGAAGGCAGCTGTGTCATAGCAAAGCGGACACTGACTGATTTCTCCTCCGAGAACTTTTGTTGAGCCCTGGTTCTACCATTCTTTAGCTGATGTGACCCTGGTTGAGTTATTCCACTTCTTTGAGCCTCAGTGTTCTTCATCTATCAAGTGGAAGTAGAGATATCTCCCCCGTAATTTTTTGTGGCAATGACAGAGAATTCCTGTAAGTGTGAAACAGGTATTAGTCAATATCACTGTACAGAAATATTCCTTCAATCCATTTAAAAGGAAGGGGTACACCCCCAGTCTGAGTCTGGGCTCCTCCAAAACCAAAGTCTGAGCCAAAGGCTTGCATGCACAGCCCCCAAGTTGTACGTTTGGGAATGTGATCCTGGGGAGCAGGACTGGAAAGAAGGAAGGAGGGAGGGAAGGGCCGTTCAAGGGTGTGATACTAAGTTGGTCAGGGCTATAGGGGCTGCAGGTGACTGGGGCTCAATCCCATGTGGCCTTCTGAGGAGCCTTATGACAGGCATTTCAGAACTGCCCCCTCAGGGGACTGAAAGGGGGAGAATTCTAGATTCTCATCTCTATCGATCAAGGGTGACCTGCAGGGCATTGATTGGGCTAGACACACACATGAGAGCCAAGTGGAAGGCCATGTCACATACCTTTGAAATGTACTCAGATTGGATTCCTGGAGCAGTGGCTAGAGTAAGAGGTGTGGTCAGGAGGACTTGAAATGGTGCACAAGATATGGCCCCATCTGACAGAAATGGGAACAGCAGAGGTAGACCTTAAACAATTATCTATTCTGTTTTATTTTTTTTCCAGCCGTTAAAACCCTTGAAATAATTAGACAGCTTATTGTGCCTTTCTCCAATTTCCCAAATGTGGCATTTGTAATAATAGGGGGTAAAGACTGGCATTGTTCTTGCCTAGGGCGGTTATTTAAAATGACACTAATTGGAGTGCCCGGGTGGCTCAGTCAGTTAAGCAGCTGACTCTGATTTCAGCTCAGGTCATGATCTCAAGGGTCCTGGGATCGAGCCCCAAGTCGGGTTCCCCACTCAGTGGGGAGTCTGCTTCTCCCTCTCCCTCTAACTCTGCACACTACCCCCCTTCCGCGCTCATGCGTTCCCCCCCAAAATAAATAAATAAATCTTTTTTAAAAATTAAAAAATTTCCTAAATTCAGGAGTACTTTTCAAAATGATTTTAAAACAATTAAATAGACACATCCAAGATTCCATGGCAGCAAGTATTAATGGATCTGATCATCTTACACTCTACACACATAAAATTGAAACAAAGGTTTCAGAAAGCAATAGTTTAATGCAACAGTGTTTGCCTTTGCTATGTGCAATGGGCTCTGATAATTTCTGTTTTCTTCTTTTTAATTTTTTTAAAGATTTATTTATTTATTTGAGAGAGGGGGAGAGAGAGCGCACAGCGGGGGGAGGCGCAGAGGGAGAATGAGAGAGAATCCTCAAGCAGACTCCCCGCTGAGCACAGAGCCTGATCCTAGGACCCTAAGATCATGACCTGAGCCAAAATCAAGAGCCAGACTTTTAACTGACTGAGCCGCCCAGATGCCCTTTTATTTTTAATTCAATTACGGAATTATACTAGAATATACGTTTACGGGCGCCTGGGTGACTCAGTTGGTTAAGTGTCTGCCTTCGGCTCAGGTCATGATCCTGCATTCCTGGGATCAAGCCCTGCTTCAGGCTCCCTGCTCAGCGGAGAGCCTGAGTCTCCCTCTGCTTGCCGCTCCCGCTGCTTGTGCTCTCTCTCTCTTCAAATATATAAAGTCTTAAAAAAACAGAATATATGTTCAATGTAATAAATTCAAACAAGGCAGAGGTTGTTCTAGTAAAAGTTAAAATACCTGCCATCTTTCCAAATTGAATTTCCCAACTTACAGGAGTACTGGGAATTAACAATTTGATGTGTATCCTTTGAAAATGTTTTCTATGCATTTACATATGTACACACACGCACATACACAATTGTTTGTTTTGGTATTTTTTGTAAATGTGAGCATACTTACTCTATTGCCCTAAAATTTGATTTTTTCTCTCTCTCTCTGTTGGAAGGTATTTTTATGTCAATACATTATAATACACCTCAGTTTTTTGAAAGGTTTATAGCTTTCACATTGCACGAATGTATGTATTCCTCTACTGTAGAAGAGTGAGATCTCTAGTTTTTTATTGTTTCAAAGAATGCTACAATGAACATATTTGTGCATATGTGAATATTGTTAAGGAAGAGAATCTTGAAACAGATAAGAACATCTTGATAGGTATTACCAGATTGACTTCCTTAAAGCTAGGTCTGTCGGTACACTGGATGACAGTCACTTTGTCAAAATTTTTTGTTATTTCTTGGTTTTAAGTCTTGCTTTGTGAGGCCTTTCCCATCATGAAAATTGTAAACATTCTACCATATTTCTGCTTAGTACTGTTATAATTTTGCTTTGTATTTAACATACAACTTTTAAAATCTATCCATTTTTTTTTTGAATTGGTGAGAAGTGGAGATAAAACTTTATCTTTTCCAAATGGATAGCCAATTTTTCCAACAACATTTGTTAACTATTCTATCCTTTCCCTGTGTTTTGAAATGCTACCTTTATCTTATCTTATATTCTTATATGTGGTCTCTGGCCTGTGCAATTGGTACATTATCTATTTCAGCGAGTCCACATTATTCAACTATGGAAGATTTCTAGTTTGTTTGATAACTGGGAGGGCCATATTGCCCCTGTCATTTTTGTTTTTCTCATTTTCTTGCCTATCCTTCTGTATTTACTTTTGGGACAACCTTTACAACCATTTCATGTTCCATGACAAAAGCCTTTCATGGTTTTGGTCATGATTTGCTTGTGTTTTCTGTAATGAAATCTTACCCAAAGCCATCCACTTACAATAAGGCATGGAGGAATAGATCAGATGTTTGAGGAGAGTGAAGTGTGAAATAATTGTTATGGATAGCAAAAGAGCTAGCTTTCTAGATTGTCCTGCAGGTGAGGAAGCAGCCAAGAATTTATAATAGCACCTTCATCCAGTGTGGGTGCTGCTTTCCATCAGTGCTCATCAGTTTAGGAGTAGGCAGGAGAATGATTTAGTTGGGCTCATGCTGGGATTGGGCGTGGCTAAGATAAGCCTAACAGAGGGAGGGAGGGACAAAAGAAATTAAGATATTTTTATTTATTTATTTATTTTAAAGATTTATTTATTTGAGAGAGAGAGAGAGAACACAAGCAGGGAGGAGGGGAAGAGGGAGGGGGAGAAGCAGGACCCCCCCCCCCCCCCGCCCCACCACTGAGCAGGAAGTCCCATGATAGGCTCATCCCGGGTCCCTGGGATCATGACCTGAGCTGAAGGCAGAGGCTTAACTGACTGAGCCACCCAGGCACCCCCAAATTAAGATATTTTTATTTCTTTGTCTTGCTTTCAGTAAAGATAGAATAGAAATATGTGTTTTTCATTCACCGAATAGAGATGCAACTTTCTTATTTTGTTGTTGTCTTAAACACCTTTTTAAAAAAAATTCCAGTACAGTTAACACAGTGTTATATTAGTTTCAGGTGCACAATATGGTGATTCAACACTTCCATACAACACTGGGTGCTCATCATGACAAGTGCACTCCTTAATCCCCATCACCCATTTTACCCATCCCCCCACCCACCTCCTCTCCGATAACCATCAGATTGTTCTCCATAGTTAAGAGCCTATTTCTTGATTTGTCTTTCTCTCTCTCTCTTTTTTTTTTCCTTTGCTCATTTGTTTTGTTTCTATAAACATCTTAATAAAATAAAAATGTTGACTTGTGGGCAAGAAGTCTAAATTATACTGCTCTCTGTATTGTATAAATAATTTATCTTATATATATTATCATGTTATACTTGAGATACTTGTGTTGACAGGAGAGCACTTTTGGTGTAAACCCCTATTTTTTTTAGTGTGTATATATTTCCCTAACATTTTCTTCTGTGCTAAGCATTCTCAAATGTGCTCCCAGGGGGATCTAGAAATGTTGGTGCATATCCATTTGGCTGT
Organism: Halichoerus grypus; assembly: GCF_964656455.1. Taxonomy (NCBI): domain Eukaryota; kingdom Metazoa; phylum Chordata; class Mammalia; order Carnivora; family Phocidae; genus Halichoerus; species Halichoerus grypus. Next base: position 110,029,176 of record NC_135716.1, read on the forward strand.
TTAGGGATTTTGTTAGAGTGTGGGAAAATTCTGAGGCATTTTCAGGTTATGACATCTGAATATTTCTTTGCAGGTCCAAAGAACAGTTTATTTTTAAAACTGTAAAGATACTATAGTCTTGGTCCTCATCGAGGGGAGAAATTGCTCCTATTTTGAAGTAATATCATTCAAAATAAAATCCCGAGTTATAAAGTTGAAGATCCAAGATCTAGATGAAATGTAAAAGTTTACTAATGTTTCAGATTGTGGTTTATTATATTTTCCTTCACTTAGACAAGCAAAATTCAAGAGCGATTAAAGAAGGCAGTCATAAGGGATATGACAATGGATATGACTGATGATGGATATTCATAAAATCAATCCTCTTCCATTTTTCTCTCCCTGCAAACCCAGGTGATTCTCTGCTCCATCTTGGGAATATAACTCAGAGTCTCTCCTTTGGGGCTTCCCAGACTTGTGGGATGCTCCCCATTCCCATCCCGACTGCCTCGTATGTGGGGAAAGACCCAAAGTAGCTGTAACAATCCCAATGATACCCAGGGCTCAACTACTGGGAAGAGGAAAGGAAGCCCTGTGGGATGGTTTGGAGATGGCCTCTTCCAAAGACATCCGGCTGCCATTTTCATAGTTGCCATCAGCCTTCAGAACCTTCTCCATATCTGCTTCGGCCACAGCAAACTGAACTCAGGCAGTTTTAAAGAAGTTGTTCCTGTGTAGACTCACTGCACCAAAATGTGGTCAAATCAGGTGACCGCAGTTTTCAAGAGTTGTCAGCTGCCTCATGTGCAATTGTTCTGCTCGTGTGTTTTGGATGATCAACCACAACATATTCCCTGAACTTTGAGGTAAGAGAGGGAAAATAAAACATGAAACATCAATGTATTCTTGGCACATACCACCAATTAGAAAATTCACATTTCAGATTCTGACTCCTCTTGACACTTTTTCCCCCACTTCTTCCAACCAATCATAAATCTAGTCAATTTTGCTTAAAAATATACCTCTTACATCTATCTCCTCTTATCCATTAGCACTGCCGAATTCTTGGTTCAAGACTTTATCATCTCTCACTCAGTATATTATAAAAGCCTATTGACTGGTATCGCTCATCTTTTGAAAATGTACTCAATAGTAATTTTCTCCTTAACAATTTTCTATGGATTATCTGCCCAAATGGTTGATTTGGATCCCTTCAAGTTCTGGTCCTTACCTATGTTGCCTGCCTCATCTGTCAGTCTCCCAGTGGTGCTCTGTGCTCCTACCAAATAGAATTACCTGCGCTTCCAGTGCTGGTCCCTTTGCCCAGGGCTGATGTTCAAAATAGTTAAAGAATGGGAAGCAGCCAATCAGAACAAACCTCATAACCACTCAAAACTACTGCATTAGGGCTTTCTGCTGAATATCAGCTTTGGTGCTGTTTCTAGCACCTTGACCCTGATTCTCTTCCTGGGGAGCTTTTGCAGATCGTTTACACAGTTCACTGAGGACTAGCATTTGAGCAAGTGCTGGAGGTAAGGATAGTGTCATTTAGGAAGGTTTATGGGCTTGAAGATACTATGATAACATTTCCAGCACCTATAGGGAGTCTGTAGTATTTGAACAGTACACACTATTTGCAGAACCTGAAATGACCTTTTATATTTTTTAAGATGTGCTCAAAACAAAACAAAACAACACTGCTTTGTCTCTGGTTGCTTTGTAAATGGTTTTACTTGCTTCTCTTTCTCAGAATTTAGTCAGCAAGAGACATCTACCTCTCACACAGGTCTACCAGCAGATCAGCTTTTTGACCAGGCTCAATCTTTTTATTTCCAAGCTGAGTAGTAACCATTATGTCCTGAATTGGCCTAAAAATACAGGGAAAAGTTCCAGTACCTTCTCTACCAAGAAAGGGAATAATACATGCTTTTCCTCAATCCAAATCATAGTTGTGTGAACTAGTCATCATTAATCATATTTCCTATATCAGCATCATTAAGAAATTGTTACTAAGTTGCCACACAATACAAAACACCAAGCCAGCATTGAGGGAAATGTAAAGAAAAACCAACACAATCCCTGCTTTCCATAAGCAGAGAGTCTGCTGTGGAGATAAGACATGAAAGACTGAAATAAGAATTTCTATGAAAGCACTACCTTATGTATTACTATCAAATAATAAATGCTAAGGCAGGTAAGGGGAAGAAGTGACAATGTCTTTCTTTCAGTTAGGTGAGGCTTTCTGGAGGTGTTGGGTCTTGACCTGAACATTGAAAGGTGGGTAGAGTTTCACCATCGTCTCAGCAGGAGAACCAGCATATGCTATGGACATAGATAACAGAGGGCAGGGTAAAGCAGGGCCTTGACCTTGAGGTAAAGCTAGAAAAGTAACTGGAGTCAGACTGCAAGGAGGATTGCGCCCAAAGGAGGCATTTGGGCTTTAGACTAGGGGTAGATCCCTTAAGTTTTTGAGTAGCAGGAGCTTGATGTAATCAAAGCACATTTTAAAATATTAATCAGGCAATAGTAGCTAGTAAACAGTGTGTGGGGAAGAAATGTGGTATAATGGAAAACAGCAGGGCTCAGGGGTCAAGTACTGGGTTTGAGTCTGGTCTGCCACTTTCGAGCTGGGTAGCCTTGAACCAGTTGCTTAACCTCCAAGTCTCCGTTTAGTCTCTATAAAAATGGAGGTAATACCTCATTCTAGGGGTTATTATGAGAATTAATATTTCACATTTATGCCTGTTGTCTCATTTAGTCCTTACCTCATCATTTTATTTTATTCTGGTAAAATATATATAACAGAAAATTGACCATTTTAGCTCTTTTTAAGATTTAAGAACACTCACACTGTTGGGCAATGACCGGCACCAGCCATCTCCAGAACTGTTTTCATCTTCCCAAGGTGAAAGTCCATACCCATTAAAAAGTAACTCCCTGTTCCCAGCCCCCAAGCCTTTGCTTTCCACTTTCTGTCTCTATGAATTCAACTACTCTAGGTACCTCATATAAGTGGACTCACATAGCATTTGTCCTTTTGTGCAGGCTTATTTCTCTTAGTATACGTCTTCAAAGTTCATCCATGTTGTAGCATGGGTCAGAATTCCCTTCACTTTCAAGGATGGATAATATTCTATTGAATGTCTTATAGCACTGTTTCATCATGAGAAAATTGGATTTAGAGAGGTTAATCTGCCCAAAATAACATAGCTAAAAAGAGGAAGAGAGAGCCATCTGGTTCCATAGTGCATCCCCATCTCTCCTGTACATTCTGCCTCATGTAGGTTAAGGACCCCCTGCTGCACCTGGCACAGGGTGGCTACTGCAGGAAGACATTCTATTGTTCTCGATTATTTAGCACCACTTCCTCAACTCATCCTGGTAACACAATCTGTCTTTTCCTTGAGGAACTCTTTCTGTGATTCTACCACTGCTCCTGCCCCCCATACAAGAGCCACAAGAGTAAGCATGTTACCCAGGCCAGGACAATCAGAGTCTTGCCCCTTCCCCCTGAAGGGACTGATTCAGGAATAGTCTCATGGGTGCAGTCAGAGTCCTCTCTGGTGCTCTGAGGAGGCCATGAACCAGGGGTCATAGCTGCCATTTTAAGCTAAGCAGGGAGATGGCAAGAGAGGCGGAGTTCTGAGCAATCATCTGACCCCTAGATTTAGACACATTTAAAGCCAACTGCCCCCATCAACTTCCCAGATACATGATCCAATACATTCCTGGTTTTAAGCTAATTGGAGTTGAATTTCTATAACTTGCAAGAGAAAGAAACTTGACTAGTATACTGGATCAAGTGGCCCTCAGTGGAATGGGAAGGATGGAACTAACAAGAAGTATTATGAAGCTGCGTGGCATGAGGAAAAGGGAAAAGTCAAGAGTCCTTCTGAGGTTTGGATACCTGGTGACCAAAAAAAACCCCTCTGTTACTGAAAAAGCAGAAGGAGTTGCTAGGTTGGGTATGAAAGAGAAAGTTACCAGTACTCCCAGGAACCCCGAGGGCTAGCTAGCTTCCAAAGGTAAATGCACAACATTACTTATATCTGTTAACCGCTTTGTCCTCTTCCAGAATCTCAAACTCATGAAGTGTCCAAGGTCTGACTGGGATCGAGCTTTTGGACTCTGACCTTTATCCTCCACCTCCACTCAGTAACCTAGTATGAATTCTCCTTTCAAATATAATCCATTCTCTGATTGGCTCATTCATTCACATAACACATACTTGCTGAGTGCTTACTCTATGTCAGCTATTGTGCTAGGTGCTGAGGACAGAGTGCTGAGAAAAGAGACCGGGTTCCCTGTCTTTAAGAAGTGTGTAATCTAGTGGAGAAAACAGACATAGCATGGACTATCACACAAATGAACGTAATTAGAAATTGTCTCATGCGCTATGAAGAAAACAGAGTTTCATAAGAAGTTTACAAGGGGCGCCTAATTTAGATGGAGAAAGGTGAGGGCATTAAGGGATGGCTTCTATGGGGAGTAACACTGAAGCTAAGGCCAGGCCAGGGTGAGAGGTCAACACAGAAAAGGAAAGGTGGAAACCAGAGTAGTTAGTCTCAGCCGCCCCAAAGAAACAAGTGATTCAGGCATTAGGAATGTGAGCCAGGGAGGTTTGAAAATGGTTGCTTTGAACTGGAGCTACTACCCAGGGCCCTTGGAGCAGGGACTGGAGAATACATTAGGTATTGTACGACCCGCTGCTCGTTGCCCAGTCACCGCTCAATGGCTGCTCATTCATTCGTTCCTTTATTTACTCATTTATGAAATATTTATGGAGTACCCACGGGTGGGGGGCATTGTGCTAAACGCTGAGGATTCAGGAGAAGGAAGATATCTAGCCTCGTGCGCAGCAGCAGGACAGAAGCACAGGTGGACCCTGCCTCAGATGGCTCCAAGAGACACCCAGATTATTCCCTTAGGAACGCCTTAGACACAGGCATATGTGTATGTTTGCTAAGCCTTCTTTCTCCAGGTATTCAACCCTCCCAGACTCGTACACTTTTGTTTTCTCAGAGATTTAAATCTAGTCCTTCCAGCAGAAGCAAAGCTTTACCCATACGAAGCTAAGAAACAGATTACATGGGGCCAACATGGCAGACTGACACGGAGCCCGGCATAGCTGCCCAGTCCCGCCAGATAAACATAAGGAAAGGTCATCCAAACACAGGAAGACAGCCGTCCCCTTGCCTTTTCCTTTACCCCCTCCCCTTCCTCCCTCTGGCTCCCTTATCCCCAGAGGGTGGACCCAGCGTTTCCCAAAGTTTATTCTGAGAGCTCCAGGCTCCCACAGTGGAACGTGCTGCGGACATGGGAATACAACAGCCTGGCCAACAGGGAAAACCAAAAATATAAACGGAGAGATTTAAGAGATTCCTCCCCCCTCCCAAAGTTGTAGCCAAAATATCTGCTTTTACTGTTATTATTAATATTACTGCTTTTACCGTCTTTGATTTAAGTCAGCCCATCCTGGAAGGAGACCTTCTGAAGTTTATTGCATTTGTCAGTAAACACTTTGCACAGAAAAAAATTAAGCTTTCTTAGGATCTCAGTGCCACTGACTTGATCCACTAAACAAATGCAATAAAATGTTAGGAAATGAAGTCCAGAAAGTCTTACATCTCTAACACTGGCAATGAGTTTAACAAGAATACAGATAACACTAAAACTCCAGGGGGAAAATAAAAGTATCATTTTCTTTAAATCCACTATTGGAATTTTGTAAATAGCTAAAAGCCCTGAGCCCATAAATAGGAAGTCATTTTATCTTTTACTGCCATATTCTGATCAAAACAGTGGTGAGAGCATAGGCTTTGGTTTTTATTTTCCACGTAGGAGAAAACAAGTTAATATTACAGGATTGTATACCTCAATGATTATAAATCAGCGTTTGTGATGAAATGTTCAGGACTCATTTCAAAACAGACACAGTGTTTGAAAGCAAAGCATAATGGTGACCTTTCTCATTAGCTGTTGCTCAAACAAAGATATGTTCCAGCAATATCCGATGCTTCCTTCCTGCCAGGGCCTCCACCCAGTGCAATTTAAAACCCTTGTGTTACATCCAAACTAGAACTGGGGATGTGGTGGAGCAGAGTTTCGGCAGCGTTGTGTTTGTTATGACTTTCTAAGGTTTTTTAATGTTTTGTTTTCATAAACGTATTGTCACGAGTTGGGTCTGCAAGATTAAGTATGTGAAACCCTATGAATGAATTCATTATATGAGTATTTATTCTTCTATGCCTCCATCTATTTTTGTGGAAAATAACATCACAGGTTCTCGACCCTGAGGACACTTATTTCGTTGCTCTTTAGTAAATGTTTTTATTAATACACTGTAGGCGAAAAAACAAAAACAATCTTTAAGAGCTATGCTGAACTTGTTTTATGTACAATCCAATGACCACAAATAAACATAAAGCTAAGGAGAGAATGTGAGAAAGAAACAGAAAGAGAGAGAATGAGAGATTGCTTTAATACACATCGTCCTCATTTTCATCATGACTGGTGTTCCTAAATCAGGTAATATAAGTGGAAAATGACCAAAGTCAAGGTGATTTTTCTGTGGAACAATAAATAAGGAAGTCTTTTTTTTTTTTTTTTTTTTCTGGTCAAAGATCCAGTGCTTGATCTTTGTAGAAATGACCATAAACTCTTAGTCCAACTCTAAATGACTTACCATTTATATTTTCTATAATGGACATAATTTTAGAATAGAAAGAAAATACATGTTATTTTAAAAGTAATTTTACTTCTTTCTACTTAGGCAATATAAAGAAAGTATATGTATATGAGTTAAAAAGAGCTACTAATAAATCCTACTAATAAATACTAATAAATCCCCATGAAAGGCCAGGTGGGTGGGTGACTCTGACTCAATTTAACCAGTCAGGGACTATCACTGGACTGAGAGTGGACTCTGTCAATCTTTAACGAATTTGCAAAGAATGGGGGAGCTCCTATATCCCCAAAGAAAATCTGGGTCCTACTAGGAAAAGGCAAGAGAGAATGGACAGTGAAGAGGCAACCAGTGACCATCAAATTCAGTATTCCATGGAAGTTGCCATGAAGATTAAATAGTATTGTGGATATAAGACAGTTTATATAGTGCCCAGTGCACTCAAGGGATGGGCTGAGACCCAAGCAAGGTAAATCTCAGTCCTTCCAGAAAATTCGGTGTATAAACACTGGAAGGGGCTCTTTCCTAAAGGATCATGAGATGCCAGGAGGTGAACTTGCAGCTGCCAGTAGCCATCTTTTCCTATGGAGCCTATGGAGAAAGTCTGTCTGTTGCAAGAGAGAATAAGGAATAGAAACCTTTAAGAAACCTTAGAAATGAAAAAAGAGAGCCCTAATAGTATCCTCGAATCCCATGAATCGGGTATGTTTGGAACCCCCTCTGCCCTTGTACCTCTCAGTTATATGAGCCAATAAATTCCTTTTTGTTTTAAGCTACTTTGAGTTTAGTTTCTGCTACATATAACCGAAGAGGTGCAGACCAATGCAGACTTCAAAATCACGAGTTCAAGCATCACACTCTTGTACAACTTGTCGTCTTTCCTGCGAGTTTGTTCAACGGTGTCTTCTCAGGGCACCCGGTTTTCTACCAACTCCTCCACTCTTTCCATATGCATTAGTCCTCTCCTGCCTTTGCTTTCCTCCTTTTGTAACTTAGATTTATGGTTCACCATTTCAAAAACTCCTTGGCCTCCATTTGGCAAAAATTCCATCCATGGAGCCTAACTACCTGTTTTCTCCATGCCTGAACATGAGCAATAGAGAAAAAAATTACACAAAGGAAAGGTTGATTTCACCTCCAGTTCATGACTAGACCTCATATGGGATCCAGGATGGTCAGCAATCCTATACAATTCTCTGGTTGGCTTTCTCTTGTGTTCCCTCATGGTAATATCATCTCTTCCCCACTCAATCTCAGTTGATGACCTTTGCTTCACAGACAAAATGGAACCCATTCTCTATTACTTCTCTTCACATAATGAAAGAGTTGTCCTTCCTATTTTAAGCCCTATTCATCTACCTGAGACTTGGATCTCATCCCCTCCCATCTTGTCAAAACTCTGCACTATCAATTTGCCTTTCCCTAGCCTGTATCTCTAACTTCACTAGGCTAGATAGCTCTGTTTGCCTCTCCAGAGCCACTTCTTATCCTTCCCTACCCTGCCTTTGCTGGGGGAGGTGAGGTCTGTATGACCTGTATCAGCAGGTGATTTTGCCTTTTGTTCTCTTGGGGGTGGGGGGAGGGTTGGCCAATGGGAAGCCCCAGCAGGAGATCTGAGAGAGGGAGGAGCCTGAGATAGGAGCCTATATTTCTCTGACATCTTCACCTCAAAGTCTCTTGGGTTGGCTGTTCCTTTTGAGCAAAGTTATTGTCCTCTCAAGAGAGCCTTCTTCTGAGTTCTGGTAATTTCTCCCTTCCCTCATCCCTTTAAATCTTAGGTCATTGTTCTGCTGCTTCTTGCCCCAGGGTACCTTACAATCACTTGTTGGTTCCCTATATTATAACTACACCATTGTACATAGTCCCTTCCTCTAATGATCCCAAAGTATTTTGTCTGTTTCCTTCTGACTGACACAAGGTAAATCTTACACTCTCCCTCTCTAACAAATTCTCATCAACATATAAACATGCTCAAGCAGCCTAGCCTCACAGATCTTTAATCTTGACCTGTTATCTACTTTTTCTGTCCTACACTCTTGATCACATCCCAGAGCTTGTCATCAATTGGAATTGTTCCATCTCTGAAATCTTAAACTCTAGTATCTGAGCATAATCTCCTAACCTTATCAATATATATTTCATAATTGCATCAAAAGCACTAAAGCCCTTGACTCCTACACCCAACCACCAATTTCTCAGTCTCCTCTTCTCCTCATTCCCTCCACCAGGCAGTTTAAAAACAATGATACATTTTTCTTTCAATCTCTTTCTTGCTTAATACCCTCAATTGTATGTCTCCTCGTTCTTCTACATACCAGCCTGGAGTAATCCCAGTCCTGAGTCAATCCAACTGTCCACCTTGTCTACCCTCTTCCTAGCACCCATGGAGAGGAACATGTATTTGTACATATGGGTGCCACTATTCTTTTAACCATCTCTAACCTCCGAACTTTCTAGGTATCCCTAGTCAACATCTTCTTTTTCCTCAACAATATAATTTCAAAACTGCTTAAAATGAAAGGAGGGTCTACACTGTCATTTTACCTTTCTCACTTTTTTAAAAAAAGGTTTATTTATTTATTTGAGAGCAAGCATGAGAGCGAGCGAGCGAGGGCAGGCAGATGGAGAGCAAGGGCAGGCAGAGGGACAGAATCCTAAGCAGATTCCCTGCTGAGCAAGGAGCCCAATGCGGGGCTCAATCCCATGACCCATGAGATGATGACCAGAGCTAAAATGAAGAGTCAGAGGTTCAACTGATTGAGCCACCCAGCTGCCCCTTCTTTCTCACTTTAACTCACTCCAATCTCTTTCAATCTCACACTGTCCACTGAAGTTACTTTTCCACGGTCAGCAGTACATTCCTAATTTCTCAGGCCAATTGAATTTTCAGGCTTTGCCTTATTTGGCCTCTTGAAGACACTGACAATGTTGTCAAATTTCCTTCTTGAAACCTTCTACTGTCTTGCCTTTCCGTTCAATATTATCTCCTGTCGCTAGAGGTTCCACTCTTTTCCCTCTTCTTTTCCTCCTCTTATTGAATGCTCTTCACATCTCTCCAGGGTGTTCTTACCACTGCCAATGGTCACCAGCATGAGCAACCTAGAAGCACAAGGTCCCTAAGTCTAGAGGTCAAATCTTGCTCCTAAGTTCCAAATCAGTATATCTAATTGCTGAGACTTTTAATTGTATGTTTGACCACTACCCAGAACTCAGTATGTTACAAATGAAATTCACATTACAGTCTGCCTGAGTCTTCCGCCTTAACTGAATGGCAGTGTTTTCCATTTCTGCAGTCACTGGGATCCAACCTTCTGCCAGCATCTTTGACTCATAATGCACCAGTTCTTACCATTCGTTGGGTCACCAAGCTCTTATTGGTTCTAATTCTTTCTCAATAGTTCTGAAATCCATTCATCCTCTCTATTCCTTCTGACCTCATTATTTCTTGCTTAGAATTTTATAACAACCTTCTAAACAATCTCTATAATTCTAATCTACCCATCTTTCATACCACAAAAACCATGATCATTCCAAAACAAAGTTATCATTGTTACTTCCCTTCTCAGAACCTTCAGTGACTCTCCATTGTCTTGACGGTAAAATCCAGACATACTAACATGATATGATAATCTTTAATAGTGTAAATGCCATTGGCTGCAAGGAACAAAAACCAGCTTCTGGCTAACTCAAGAAAAAAAAAGAGTATAGTTTATTGGAAAAATATTGGAGAAATTTATAGAATTGGAGGAATTGAACAACCAAATGCCAGGAAGAACCTGAACCAGGAGAGCTCTGAGGATGTCAGGAGCAGAAGTTAAAAAACCTTAAACGGGGGGGATGCCTGGTTAGGTCAGTCAGTAGAGCGTGCAACTCTTGATCTCAGGGTTGTGAGTTCAAACCCCACATTGGGTGTAGAGTTTACTTAAAAAAAGAAACAAACCTTAACCAGGGCTACCACTTATAATGGTGCTGATTGTACACTGTTTGTGGTGGCCCTTCTCTCTATAGGGTTATCATTAATGGGACTCAATTTAAAGACTCTCAGGCTCTGTGTCCCTTGCTTCTAGGTTCAAAATTCCTAGGAATAATATTCTGAGTGGCCACCTTGATTTCTAGACTCATGGCAGGAGCACATGGCACAGGTGTGACCATCAGAGAGTCCCTCCTGTGTATAGGACATTCGCAAAGAACTGGGAATTACTGTGAGTATATTAGTATATCTAATGGTTGTCCACCATACCTTAAATTTCTTACCTCTCAATTTTCTTTCTCTACTATTCCTCAAATTATGTCATATTTTCTGTCATGATTTATGTTATGCACCAAAAGTTTATGTATCCTCAAAATTCATATGTTGAAACCTTAACCTCCACTGTAACTCCATGAGAAAATAAATGACTATTTATGTCACCGAGTCTATGCTAATTTGTTACAGTAGTCCAAGCTAACTAAGACAGTGTGCCGCTGGCTGTCTCTCAGAATAAGTCATGCTCTTTCAGACTATCTTCTTTTTGTGGCCTGTCTGGCTTTTTTACCCACTGTTCGCTGGGATTTGAATTAACTTCTTCTCTTCACCAGTACACCCTCTTCCCTTCTTCATCTTGGAAAAACTCACTCATCCGTTAAGAATCAACTCAAGGATCACTTCCTCCAGAAGGCCTTCTTTGATTCTTCCAGGCTGATTTCATATTCCTCCTGTATATCATAGCTTCCTGATCTTGACTTTATCACAGCTCTTATTGTAATTCTCTATTAAGGAATCTGTCTCTCTTACCGGTTTGTGAGATCTTTGGGATCAGGGGCTGGTGTGTTTTTTTAATCTGTATTGGTAACAGCGAACATAGCACCCAACTCATTGTTTGACACTCAACATATATTTGTAGAATGAATGACTGAAATTCATGGCTGCCTAGTTCCATTCTCAGTCTGCATTCAACAACATACTCTCTCCAACCCTCTATGCATTGTCTTGTGACACAGTTGGTTATGAATGTGTGACTCTCACTCATGAGATTATGAAAAGCTAGAAGACAATTATTTTTACCTTTTATGACATCTCACTCTGTACTTGTACATGTTAGATAGACAATACATTTTTGTTAAAGAAATAAGTATATTTGACAAAAAACAAAGCTAACACACTCTAAGCCTTATTAATAAATGTTCAGTGCAAAAAAATAGTGTTTGTACTCCTAATGGTTCTTATGTGGATCAGGTCACATTTGAAGTATTGCGTTTGATTCTGGGCAACAGCTCGTATTCCTTCCTTCAGCAAATGTTTATGGAGTGCCTACTTTGTGCCAAGCACCTGTGCTTGGAAATTAAACAGACTTAGGTTTGAATTCTAGTTTTGTCATTTATTATGCATATTGGTCAGGATAGACTAGGTTTTGCTGCAGAAACAATCAACTCCAAAATATCAGTGGCTTATCACATCCAGGTTTGTTTCTCATTCATGCTGCATGTCCACCATGGATTGACTATGGCTCTACTCCAGATGGTCTTCAATCCAGGACCAGGGCTGCCTCCATGCTGGGCTTCATGGAAAGAGAGAAAGCATGGTGAATCATGCACTGGCTCTTAAAATTCTGCCAGAAGTGACACACATCATTTTTGCTCACATTTTCTTGGTTGAAGCTTCATATGACCACATCTGGATTCACACACAGAGGAGCAAAGAGGGGTGAGCAGTAATATGATCTACCATAGTATCTGTCCTAACCTGTTCAAGTCTCTGTTTTATCATTCATAAAATCATCATCATTATCATCATCATCATATCATCATCATCATCTCTGCATTGAAGACAGAGGTGAGGGTGTAAAATGTTTGATACATTAAAGTCTGTCAGGAAATGGTAGCTATTTTGGTTTAAAAGTTTACAGGGGTGCCTGGGTGGCTCAGTCGTTTAAGCATCTGCCTTCGGCTCAGGTCATGATCTCAGGGTCCTGGGATCTAGCCCCACATTGGGCTCCCTGCTTGGCGGGGAGCCTGCTTCTCCCTCTCCCTCTGCTGCTCCCCCTGCTTGTGCTCTCTTGCTCTCTGTTTCTCTGTCAAATAAATAAAATCTTTAAAAAAAGTTTACAGACCCTGATATTTAGCTTAAGAAATTACTGTAAGTGAAGCTCTTCAAGTACTTCAGAATAAAGTAAATTAGTTTACTCTTCTTTTGATTTTTTTTTTAAGACCCCACTTAAACTATCTGAACTATGTTTCCAGCCCTGGCTTGCTGTTTTTTCCATCAAATGATTCTAGCCAGAATCAAAATGATCTGTGAAGAAATAAATTGGATAAAAATTCTGTGATTTATTATTCATTTTTTCATGTTCAAAGTCTATTTTCCAAACAGGAGCATAAGCAACTGAGACAGAGCCATGTCTCATACCTTTTTGCATCACTAGAAACTAGCACAATTCCCCACACAGGGCCTTTCTTGGTGCTGATAAAGGTGTTTGGAAATGGAATTAGCACTTTATGTTGTCATTTCCAGTATCCACTGATTTTCTAAATTTATAGTTACATTTTGAGATATTTATTTTTAAAAGCCTCTTATTTATTCCATTTACACATCATTTTCTATTGAATGATGTCAGAGCAAAGAGCAGGGTTGTCCAACTTGGCATATAGGTCAAGTTACACAAATGCTGGTAGGATTGCTTACTGGATTCACCCATTGAAAAATAAGTAGAACAACAAGTTACCACTTTTTCATTACTCTTCCTGGCATGACTGAAAGAAATTCTATATAGGTAAAGAGTTGAAAATTCTTTCCATTGAGGTAATTGATTCTAGTTCTTTTAGAAATTTGGTAACCATGAGAACTATCAAATGTGATTTAAAAAATAATATGCACTTGGAAACATTCCAAAAGGAGACTTTGAAGTAAATTATGTATCTTCCTATTTAACCTCTTAAGAAATCTCTTTTGACATGAGGAACAGGCATGATGCTTGGAAGTCACATGGGTGGCACCTTTGGAAGTTTCTCTAAACCGCTCGACCCTGTGAACTGGTGTGTGCATAACCACCAGACTATCCCTCAGCAATGTCACCTTATGCAGAATACCTTTGTGACAAGGCAATGCTTTGAAAATAGGAGCAATGGTACCCAGGCTGCCATTCAAACTAATTTACTATTTGGTAAAAACAAAACAAAACAAAACAAAAACAGAGCCCACCAAGTTTGTAATCTCATATAACAATCTCAATAACAATAGGAATTTTATAGGATTGGCAAGGGGGATTAGAATAATGCTTTCATGCATTTTTTTCATCAGCTTAAAAAAAGGTTGCTGACAGCTGGTCTGTGTCTTTGCTAAACTTTTTAACTTGGTATTTCTAAAGTTCTAAATACTAGGGCCTAGACTGCCAAGGGAGGGAGAAGTGAAGAACCAGGTCCACAAAAGGGGAATGGATAATCCTCTCTTACCCATAGAGGGAGAAATACTGATTTGAACTAGACCTGAGTAATTTAGATTCACTCAGGTGTTCAGTCTTAATTGTTGCCTGGGAACGAAACACACAGAGAGGGAAATCATCCTAATCAGCTTACACATGACCCCCTTCTTAGTTCTCCGTCAGCATGAAGCAGTTCACAGCTCTCTGGGTTACAAGGCTTCCCCCTCAACATCCTGTAAAAACCCTCAGGGTGTGGACACTCCCACAGCAGAAAAGAGCACTGAAGACGCTGAGGGATGGTAAGGAACTCTCAGACCCCATTCTGTCATCTTTCTTGTTCTCATCACTTTAATTTTCTTTTTTTTTTTTTTTACCACGCATTAGCAAAAATGGACTATCACTTAAACCAGTGGTTTCCAAGCCTGTTGAATCACAGGACCACCCATGGAAATTTTTTAAAAAGACAGGGTTCTGGGCTCTAGCACAGACTTTCTGAATCAGGCTCTTTGGGTAGTTGAGCTAGGAATTTGTGTTTTTTGCGTTCCATGATTCTGATTACCTGCCAACTTTGGGAAGGATTGAGAGGATTGTCAGGCTATGGGCTACCGTGGTCTCTACCTTTGGTAAAAGAGGTGTACCTGGGTCTTGAATCATTTTGGCAATTAGAGAGATCTGGTTAGAGCTACAGCTCTCTCTCACATACACCATGCTGTTGTAGATGCTGAGGAGCCCAAACCTATGGACCAGAGAATATTCCATGCAGGGGCCTCAGTGATTGCATGTCCAGCAACCTAACAGTCTTAAGCCATCACATCTCCAGGGGGAAAAAATTCCCCAACAGTGCTGCCAAGGCTGTGCTTACACTCAGAATTGATTTTCACCCACTCTAGCTGCTTCTCATCCTACTGTTCACACTGTATAGCATTTGCCCACCTGGGGGTAGCTGGTCCCTAGTTGATTTTATCCAGAACCCCCTTTCCCTTGAGTGTTCATAACAGTACCTGCGAGAGGAACTCATTTAAAAGGAGAAGCCTAGGGGCACCTGAGGGGCTCAGTGGGTTAAGCATCTGCCTTTCGCTCAGGTCATGATCCCGGGGTCCTGAGATCAAGCCCTGCCTCAGGCTCCCTACTCAGCAGGGAGTCGCTTCTCCCTCTCCCTTGGCCCCTCCCTCCCCTCATGCCCTCTCTCTCCCTCTCAAATAAATAAAATCTTTTTAAAAATAAAATAAAAATAAAAGGAGAAGCCTATGCGCACATGATCCAAATTCTACAGTTCCCAATGATAACACTATTATGTGTGATTGTAATTCTCTACATTCTTTCAGCTTATTTCCTGCCACCAGAGTGACGAATGCTCTGATATGTTCCTGAATTTCTGTGATGCGCTGCCATGAAGTCCTGTAACTTGTCTCACTGATGGTGTTGAACTCAGGGTTAGCTTTAAGTGCTGGGCTGTTTTCAGAAAGAGCAGCCTCTAGGCGCGCCTCCCACCTGGTGCTTGCCCAGCGAGATATGATAGCACAAGGGCTCCAGTTCCTTCCCTATCATGCTGTCCTGCTTGGCAAACCTAAGGATTTAGTGCATTTTTAGAAAATTGCAGAGACTTGCTTTGGAAGGTGAGTTTAAGTGTGTGTATGCATATATCTATGTAAATATTTTATAAGTGCGGAGATGGGGCTATGTGTATGTGTATGTGTGACCTTAGGGTGCATGGAGATACCAATAAACTATAAGACACAAATTTGCTAGTGTTTCCTGTATCTCAAAGAGCAATATTATGACCATTTTGGTATCTCATAATCATAATAGAGCACAGTTGTTACCTGTAGAGATATAATTTTTTTTAAGTAAGCTCTATGCCCAACGTGGGGCTTGAAACTCATGACCCGGAGATCAAGAGTCACATTCTCTACCTACTGAGCCAGCCAGGCACCCCATGTGGAGCTACAATTAATCCTTGAATTGGTTACCCTTCTATGTCACTGGAAGTCATTATTCAAAGTTGGGAAGATGCCTAGAAAGTCAGGACTGGTGGAGGATGTGGCAGTGGAGAACGGGGTGGAAACACCAGTTTTCTCTGCTTCTCCCACCACCATTCCCTCTGTAAGATAATTTGACAAATCCATCCCTTCCTCCCAGTTATGGAAGAGGAATGCGATAGGTAGAGGATCGGATTGCAGTTTGCAGAAAGGAATCAGGATAAGCTATAGACATTCTTTCTTTCATTCCTGAAACAACTTCCCTTCCTAATAGTGCCCCTAAGTTATTTGTTCTCTCTCTTTTTTTTTTTTCAATTTTCCTAAGTCAGGGCAAAACATTTCTCTTTTTTTTAAATTGGGATAACATATAAATAGCATAATATATGTCATTTTAACCATTTATAAATATACAATCCAGTAGCATTAGATTTCTCTACTTAATGGTGAATTCCATGAGTTCACCATGCTGATTGTACCTAGCTTATGTGGCTTCTGGGGGAGATTAGCAAGAGTGTAAAAGTCAAAACCCTAGAAGCCTCCAACCTTTCCATCTTCCTCTACAGGTTTCTTAATAGTGTGCTCACTTTTCAATTCAAGGGACTTTTACTGAGGGAGGTTTACCTGTAAAAGGCTATGCCAAGTTGGATGGGAGATACAACACTGCAGACCATCTCCTGTCCCCCAAGGACATCTGCTGGAGAAGAAAGCCAGACCAAAAAACTAATCATCAAACAAAATACAATGTAAACACAAAAGAAAACAGTCAAGTGCTAAAAGGTAGAAGAAGAAGGACAAATTAGGACTAACTGGGGGAGATTAGGAAACGAATAAAATTTCTAAGGGAGGAGAAGGGTGGTCCTGGCAGAACACAGGAAAGAACAGTGCTTGACATATAGTAAGTGCTCAATAGTTATTGAATAGGTGAATGAAATGCAAATGTGAATGAATAAATGAATGAGAGCCAAATCTGAGGAAAGACTGGGAACTGTGAAAGCATAAGGAAACTGATGAATGATGTGTCGTAGCTGGATGTGGTCCAGTGTACGGTGTACGGTGGGGAGTCGTATCAAGAGGATAGGAGACAGATGCCTGGCTGGCTCAGTCAGTAGAGCAATTCTTGTAAGTTCAAGGCCCACGTTGGGTATAAAGATGATTTAAAAAATAAAAACTTAAAAGAAAAAGATGATAGGAGAAAAAGTAGGATCATATTAGGGAAACCTTGGCCCCAAAGAGCAATTTTCGCCAAATTCCCATCAGAATAAATGGAAAGGAAGACCCTAAGGGAAAGACGATAGCTACAGTGAAAGTCCAAGTCCACCGCACTCTTAAGAGAAGGCCGTCAGGACACTGGGGTGGGAATGGGGGTGGAGGTGGGGTCCAAGAATTAAGACAAAATTCAGACCACAGGGGAGATTCTATGAAGATATTTATTCAGTGAGTCATAAAACAGTGAAGCAACAGCATGCATTTGACAAACAGGAATGAAAGGCCTACTCAGGCCGTCCCTGGGGCCACAGAGTGGCTGTGGCAGTCACTTCCATCATGGTGTCCATTCTACTTTGAAAGACAGAAAGGGGGGCGCCTGGGTGGCTCAGTCGTTGGACGTCTGCCTTTGGCTCAGGTCATGATCTCAGGGTCCTGGGATTGAGCCCCGCATCGGGCTCCCTGCTCCGCGGGGGGCCTGCTTCTCCCTCTCCCACTCCCCCTGCTTGTATTCCCTCTCTCGCTGTCTCTCTCTCTGTCAAATGAATAAAATCTTTAAAAAAAAAAAAAAAGAAAGACAGAAAGGTAAATCCGTGATTTGGATCGGCTCTGAAAGTGTTGTGACAGAAGTTCTGTGCTAAATGAAATGGCATAGAGTAAAAGGAGAGAGTAGGGTCAACCCTCTGGGGTCAGGGAGAAACCTCACCGACAGGTGACATTGGAACCTCCTCTTTGGAGCACAATGTACAAGTGCGTCAATCGGAGAAGAGAGGCGGGCGATCCGGGCCGAGAGGGTAGCAGAGACAAAGAGGGGCATGAAATCACAGGGCGAGTGAGGCACTGCTTCATACCATAAGCAGTTGCTCACTAATCTACGCAGAGATATTCAGACTGCTAGAGATTAACCATCTGGAGGACCCTCACAGCTGCTCTTTGAGAACCACGGTGTTAACGGACAAAAGGAAACCATGAGAAACAGCGAACATGGCCAAATGGTCAAAGAAGCCGGAAAGTAGGACGCTGCTGTCCAGCACTGCTATGAATGCTAGCCGGATTAATAACAAGTGGTGAATCAACTTGGTGTGTTACAAATGTACGTAGCAGTTAGACTACTTTGGTTCCTTACAAATGCAGATTGATCAATATTATTACCGTCCTATCACCTGCACATCAGAAGTTAGTATCTTTCCCACTGGTCCCATTGTGCCTTTACCCCATAAGCTTGAATTCAGTACTCATCGCTCCACTTCCTCGAGGGCCTATGACAAGGGAAGGCAGCAGTTCTCCCAGGTGAGCAGCCTAATGCTGTGAAGGCTGGAAGCATTTGCTCCCATTTATTGACTGTTGGGCTGGTCCAAAACCCATCTTTCCAGGCTGGCGTGCCTACTTAGTAATTAAAGTGAGGTTTTTATATGGCTTAAAATATTTTAATGTGACTGTTCCCTGAAGGTCCACAGCAAAGTTTGGTTTAATAAATTTAATAACTAATTAAGACACCCTCAATTTCAACCCCCATTAGGTTAATTTTTTAATGAGTTTCAGAATGTCTCTCAAGACGTTTCTTCCCTAGATGTGGTGAGAAACACACACATGCACGCATGCACCCCAAGGATGGATTTGAGGCTTTGGTATGCCAGGCACTAGCTGTGTAACTTCGGGGAAAATCACTGAACCCCTTTTGGCTGCCTTTTCCTTATCTATAAAGGAAAAGGTTTGGACAAGGTTTTCAAATTCCCTTCCATAGCTCGGAGGACCATAGGGGAAGGGAGAGAAAACTAAAGGGGGAGAAATCAGAAAGGGAGACAAACCATGAACCATGAGAGACTATGGACTCCGGGAAACAAACTGAGGGTTTCAGAAGGGACAGGGGTGGGGGGATGGGGTAGCCAGGTGATGGGTATTAAGGAGGGCACGTGTTGTGATGAGCACTGGGTGCTCATATAGGCAACTAATGAATCATTGAACACTTTATCAGGGGTAGCCAGGTGATGGGTATTAAGGAGGGCACGTGTTGTGATGAGCACTGGGTGCTCATATAGGCAACTAATGAATCATTGAACACTTTATCAAAAACTAATGATGTACTATACAGTGGCTAACTGGACATAATAAAAACAAAAACCAAAAACCAAATTCCCTTCCAATTCTTACCTTTTATTAAGTCCACAGCAGAATGGCTGTTCTCAGTACTTCCCCTTTAAGGGAAGCAGAGGATCCTAAACTGTACAAAATACACTGTGTGTGTGTGTGTGTGTGTGTGTGTGTGTACGAATGAACCTCAAACCATCTCATGGCTTTGTGCAAGTAGCAGAATTAGGAATGGGGATGTTATCCGTGTACAGAAAAATTCCTTAGAAGATATTATTAACTGGCCAATAAACATAAAATTTGAAGACAATTTGGAGTTACCAAGATGTATTTATTTTCCCCAGAGTACTTAACCCCTCTGCTCCCGGGAGCTTGGGTTGTTTTCCCTTTCGGTGCTACATCTTGGAGATGGAGAAGAATAACTCTAACCAACCCTCCAGTAGGGATTGTAGGGGAAAGCAAATCAACAGCCTGCTCTTTTGTCTTCCTTCTCCTCTCTCCTTGTCTGGCAGATCACACTGTGGAATATTTACCTTGATGGGGGAAGGAGGAGAGAATTTCAAAGAAAGGGAAAGAGGAAAACTAAAATATTAACTATTTCATGGCACAGTGGGCTGGTCCTTCTTCCCAGGTAGACTTGGGGAGTATAGTCTTATTCACACATATGCATGCATGCATGCACGTGCACGGTAGAATAAAATGCAGAATCAGATCTACCTAGCACCTACAAAAATAAATGGTACTTTAAAAAAATAACTATTTTATAATTTGTTTAAAATCCTAGTCAAAATGAGCATTTGCTTTCACCTTGAGCAGTAATTGAGGGGAACACGATCTGAAGAAAAACAAGGTCTGAGCTGTCTCATTCAGCATAGCCAAATGTTGATTATCCAAATCCATGACAAATCTGCCTTTCAGTTTCTTTGTGACATGACTCCCTCCCCCTGCATATTTAACTCATCTTTAAGAATGAGAAGTTGGCTTGTTCTCCAATTTCTTCAGAGCTGGATCTTCCCCGAATAGCAACATTATTTTATTTAAAGTCCATTGAATTCCCAGAATTCTAGAAACATCCATATTCAAATGTTAGAATAAAAACACATTCCAAAGTAAGACGAAAAAGTGCACTCTGCTCTAAAGCATGGAAAAATTAAGAGTTGGCTGTTTGGGAAAGTTCCTGCTGCGTCAAAACCAGTTGAAAGCATTGCCTGTCTTCATTTTTAGTATTCATAAAGGCCTCAGTAACAAATTTTGGGGTCATAGCTATGGGAGTTAAACCCACTAGCTGGTTAGTGCCAAGACTCATAATATTCACTAAAGTTAGCTGGCCATTTATAATGCTCAGGAACAGGGTGATGAATACTACAAAAAAGAAAAGGAGAAACGTACAGAGTATTTTTTCCCGATATATCAATATTAGGAACAACAGCAACAATAGAAAATTGGGACTCAGGAATTTCTAATACCTATATTATATCTTTAAAAAATCTCTAAAAATCAATTCTATGTATGAACAGTTATAGCTTAATGTGATCATTTGATGCCTTTATCAGATTGTCCCTATGAGATCATCTTACTCGTATTTCTATAGCCTAATAAGACACTCCTCTCCCTATACTCTCTGAAGAGACACATGAAATAATTTAATATCCAGAATGGTGTCCAGAACTTTTTTTAGGTTGAAAATCCTCCTGCTGGGCTCATGGCTCTGCTTCTACCCAAATGCCCTAATTTGGAATGAAAGATGAAAAATCCCGGGTCTTTGGAATGCCAGAGAACTGAAAACCCAATAATTGGACTAATTTTTTTTTTCTTTTAGTTCAGTGTGGGGCTTGAACTCACGACCCTGAGATCAAGACCGGAGTTGAGATCAAGAGTCGGATGCTTAACCGACTGAGCACCCAGGAGCCCCTGGACTAATTTTTAAAGCAGAATCAGGAAATTGGAAACCTTCTGCCACTCCAGCATTTCGTTTTCTTTCTCATTGCCTTCTAAAACTCCCTCTCTTGTATGTTCCTCCTCCTTTACCCTTTTGCTTTTCCAGCTTCTAAGTTTTGCCAGCTGGCACTCAGTGACGCTACTGGACATAGTTTAAACCAACGCGGGGGCTAAGAAGACCGCCAACCATCTGTCCAGAACCCGGAGGCAGGAAGAGTCTTGCTTGTGCTTTACGAGGCTTGATTTATGCACAGGTGCTGCTCTTTTGCTATGTAAAGCATGCCTGAAGTAAGCATGCAAGCATGACCCATCCAAGAGTCTCATTTTTATCCTGTTGCCTAACAAGGAGGAACTCCTGACCGTTCTTCAGCATATTAGGGCAACAAAGTTGACTTCCACACAACAGCCTATCAAACAAACCAGTGGCCCTATATGGGAATGATGGGAAGGTAGTAACTGTGGTAAACATCCATAAAACCAGTTAGATTTTTCCTTCCCTCTTGGTAGGATGTTTGTAAATGTAGTCATGGCAATAAACACAGAATAGCTGCCTGGAAAGGTTAAAAACAACTTCAGAAATCCTCCCGACCAGCAGTTTCTAAACATAGTTCACGCACATCAAAATCACTTGTGGCGCTTGTTAAAAAGTTGGATTCTCAGACACTTAACCAAGACCTTCTAAGTCACGATCTTTAGGATCAGGGCCCTAGAGTGCTATTTCAAGTATCTCATATCCAGCCAGGTTTCAGAACTCCTGCTAGGCCGATCCACAGTTCCCCACTTATTTTACTTGCTGTTCTCTGGGGGAGCGGACAGCCACTGAGAGTGGGCACAGTGCTTCCTAGGGTAAGGATTCAAAGCAAAATCGGAGAAACTAAGATCCCTAAAAATAAACTGGTGATTTTTTTTTTTTTTAAACAGACCCCCAGGTGACATTGTCAAGCCCTGGCCATGAGAAATTTACACTGTAAAGAGCCTGAGTTTCACACTAATGAAGCCTGCACAGCAAGCTCAAGCCACACTCCAGCTATTATTATTCAAATAACCTTTGTGGGGGCACCTGGCTGGCTCAGTCGGTAGGGCATGGGACTCCTGATCTCGGGGTTGTGAGTTCGAGCCCTGCCTTGGGTGCAGAGATGACTGGGAAATAAAATCTTTAAAAAAACAAAAACAAAACAAAACCACAAATAACCTTTGCTCCTGGAGAGTGAGCTAAGTGGTAGGAGCATAGTGTTGACACTGGATCATTGGCCCATTCTGCCAGAAGCCCCCCGATTCCTCAGGTCAGATAGTCGCCCTTCCCCTAAGTCCCCTTGCTACCCAATCACCGCCCCTATCATATAGCACTTATACAGTAGATTTACACAATAACCGGCTATTTACATGACTTTTTTTCCCACTGTAAACTCCACTGTAAACTAAGGTATCTGTTATTACAATTGTCGGTACCCCAGCATTAAGTACTCACCCAGTGTTTGCTGAATGAATGAATTTGTATTTTAGATGGTTCCAACTTGGTTAGAATTTTCTCTGCGGGATTCCAAATGCATTTATTTTGAAAAGCAACCCACGTGCTTCACAATTTAAAACACTGTCTGTCCCACCTGAGAACAGCAAACAAACAATATTCACAGAGGTTCGGCCCACCTGCCAGTCCAGGTGGCCCGACTTTGTAAATGAAAGTCTTGTTGGAACACAGTTACACCCTTTCATTGACCTTATCGTTTATAGCTGCTTTCACGCTGCAACCACAGGACCAAGTAGTTGCCACAGAGAGACAGAGACTGTATTTCCCCACGAGAAGCCCCAAATATTTATGATCTGGCCTTCTACGGAAGGCTTTGCCAACTCCTGCCCTGGAGTTGGGCGGACCTGTGTGACACTGGGCACATTGCTCAGCTTTTCTGAATTTTGGTTTTTTCATCTGGATAATGGGGATAATAATGGTGTTCTATCTTATAGGGTTTTGCTTGGAATATATGGGATAATCCTTGTAAACCTGAACATACTCTGTGTTCAGCAAATATTAGCTGTTACTTTTATTACTTTGCCTATATTCCCTCTTGTCTTTTTTTGGCTACTCCTCATCTGCCTTAAAATTTTTAATAAAAATAAAGCCAGAGCATTCTCTAGCCTTAGAAGCTTTGCCATTTGAAAGAACTTTGGGTTCAACCACTCTTTGATGATAAACTGCCCCGCTCTTTAGAACAAAGACTTAAATAAGTCTTTATTTCTATAAAAAAATAAAAAAAAATCCAAGACAAGATCTTTGGGTATTTAATAAACATGCTTTGCTATGAGATGCTTGCTTTTGCACAAGCTTCAATCATAAGAGACAGAAGAGGGGCTTGACCTCACACGCATCTATCCCCCCGTTTGGTATCTGTCTTACATGTTATTCCATTGCCTTTAAAATCAGACACCCATAACACTTCTATTAAATGTCCTGAAAAAATGCAGAGGTGGGGGGTGGAGCACTAAGTACATCGAATGGTTTTTTGTAGTGAAAAGGTCTGAGTGATAAATAGGAAACCAAGCCAAGAATCTCTAAAGGCATCTTTTACTTAACTTGGAGCCCTCATTTCTGGAAAGCCGGCTGACCACTCCTGTTAAAAAGTCCTTTCATCAAACAGATGTCCTGCTGAGTGGACTGTAGCTCATGCAAAGGAGGACAGCTCTCTGACTCACCTAACGTCTTACTTATTAATTTCTTTTTCTGATTGTGGAGCTCAAGTGGAATTTCAGTTTTTCCTTTAGCATTCAAGATTTCTGAAGTCTTGGCACTGACCAAGACTCTGCCCTACAGGAATTTGCAGCAGTAGACAACTCCTACTTTGACTCCTTTCGGTACTCTTCTACCCATCTGTGGGGTTACCTGCTTGGGCACAGTGGCTAACTGCCCAGAGCAACGGGAATTTACAGTTTTTGTTAATGTACAAATCTATGCTCTGTAAGTGGGACTGTAGTGTGGACTTGTATAGTTGGGAGACTCGTGTGTTGGGTTAGAATCGATTTAGATTCAAGAAATTTCTTTGGGAATTTTACCCTGAACTCCCAGGGATAAGCTCACTCAGCTCTTGTGTCAGTCCAGGTCCTCCAAGAAGCAGTCACCAAGAAGGAATTAGGCATGTCTGAAGTTTACTGGGGGCAGAGCCCACAGAGGATATAGGGGGCTAGAGAGTGAGAGGAGGCAGAAGAGCCTTCCAATTGTGATGTAGGTCTAACACATATGAAGAGAGAAGGGGAAGGAGAACTGCACAGTAGCTCTACTCTGAGCTGAGACGAGAAGAGAACGCTCATGTTTGGCAGAATTGGCCTAGCTCTAGAACCCCCCAACTCAGGCGTTGGCTGGGACCAGCCTGGCATGACTGTGGCCACAGGGTGAACATTGGGACATACCCAAAGGTGCGAGAGCTGGCCTTACATCTGGTTCTCTTAAAGGGAGAACTGAACGACACACTTCTGTGGCCACCATCGTCCACTCCTACTGCCTCACAAGGCATCCATTTCAGACAAGTTCAAGCTCATCCATGGTTCCCATAGTCCCCTCTTCCTGAGGAGCAACTTAGAAAAAGGACATTAGTGGGACAAGCTATTGTCCCACCTCTGTACTTAGTTTTTGAGTCAAAACTGGCACTCACCCTCTCCCTCCTCTACTATCCATTCTAGATCTCCCTCATCCTCTACCTTTACTTCCACAAGTATTGGTGGCTCTCCTGGGTGGTTGAACCCAAACCCTCATTCCTGAGGGGTCTTCATATCCTTCCTGCACTGGGGTTGCTGTATGTGCTCATTCAGTTACAGTTGGGTAACAGATTAGCAGGACATACCCAAGTACTTGTGTTCATTCCTGCCCCCATTGTGTAAAAACAGCCCCATCTCTCTTACTGATCAGGATTAATTGTTCCAGATTTTACTCTTTGTCAGCTGGTGTCTGGACACAAAGGTTTTGAAGTATCCAGGTGGCGGTTGTACCTTGGAATTCAGTGGGACTCCTTGCTCTGTTTCATGGCAAGGGGGCACTTCCTTTGGGAACCAGGACTTCTAACTGTGCACTTCTCAGAATTACTGGGATAAGTCATTGGGAATAATGGCAAGAATACTTCTGCTTCCATCCTTAATATTATTCTTAGAGGGGATACAGTCCATAAAGGGGTCTCTAAAAGATACGGTGCTCTGAAGGATGGCACTCCATCCTGTAGGTATTGCCACCAAATTGGCACCTCAGCTGTACCTTCACTAGGCCATTCCAATGCTTTAATAACCATTGCCTGGGAATATGTATTGCGAAAGGCAGTTTCTATGATGGCTCCCAATGATCCCCACCTAATGGTGTCCATGCCCTTATGTAATTCCCTCCCCCTGGAGTGCGGCTGGACCTAATGACTTACTTCCCACAAATAGAATACAGCAAAAGTAATGGGATATCACTTCAGATATTAGTTACAAAAAGACTAGCTTCCATCCTGCTCACCCTCTCTTATACTCTTACCTGCTCGCTCTCATGAAAGCGAGCTGCCATGTTGTAAGTTATCCTATAGAGGCTGATGTGGCAAGGGACAGAAGAACTCTGGCTAAAAGGCAGTAAGGGGAGCTGAGGTCCTCAGTGTAGCATCCTGTAAGAAACTGAATCCTGGGGTGCCTGGGTGGGTCAGTCTTTCAGCGTTTGCCTTCAGCTCAGGTCATGATCCCGGGGTCCTGGGATCGAGCCCCGCGTCGGGCTCCCTGCTCCGCGGGAAGCCTGCTTCTCCCTCTCCCACTCCCCCTGCTTGTGTTCCCTCTCTCACTATGTCTCTCTCTGTCAAATAAATAAAAAATCTTAAAAAAGAAAAGAAAAGAAACTGAATCCTGAGAACAACTACGTGAGTGAGCTTGATTGCAGATCCTCCTTCAGTGGGGCCTGGAGATGAATCCACCTTGGCTGACGTCTTAGTTGCAGCCTTGTGAGAAACCCTGAGCCAGAGGGTCCAGCCAAACCACACCCGGATTTCTAACCTACAGACACTGTGAGATATGTGTTGTTTTAAGCTGCCAAGGTAATTTGTAATGTAGCAATAGATAAGAAATATACTTTCCTATCTTGGGACATTTCTCCTTCTTCACAAAGAAGAAGGCATGCTGCTTGCAGCTCTGTCCATTGGAAAGATCTTCTTTCTTCACTTTCTTTCAAGTCCACCCTGAGAGTGGCTGTAATGTAGCTGCTGTCCATTTTTGGCTTGCTCACATATGCGAAGTCAACCCATCCAGAACTCAGACTCAGGCTTTGTCCTGTTTAAGCTGGTCATACAGGGACCCCCATATAGGTAGGTGAAAATTGAGGGGGAAACGCTTTTGTAACTGTTGTTGGTGACATGGGGGCCTGGACTACCTGCTCATGAAGCTAAGTTGTGCCTCCCGGTGTTGCCTGGGCTCAATCCTGGATATACTAGCTCCATCTTTTAATCTATCACTGCTGGGTCTGTTTGACTTTATAACTTGATGGCACCAAAATAACCTAACTCATCACAGGTAGGTCTAGGTACTCAGTATTCCCTGGTCAAACAGTTCAGGTCTCTAGGGCTCGGTAACATATCAAGAGCTCTGTTTAGCTAGAGATGGCATGACCATGCTCCCAAACTCCAGAAGCCTACCTGTGATTCTCCCAGAGAGACTGACCATAAACTCTACTTTTCCACCACTGACAACTTGACCATCATAGATCTCATGGCCTAAGCAGCTCAGCCGCGTATATTGGACTGGGTATAAAGCCCTTTTCTGCTCTGGGCCCCACTCAAAGCTGGTAGTCTTCCAAGATACCAGTTTACGGACTAACCCAATATTTAGGTGTAGAATGTGTTGCTTCCAGGACCCCAAAGTGTTATCGGTCACAGTGCTTCCTTCCTTGTAGCAGATGTAAGATGCGGTAATATGTCTCTTACTTTGAAGGCATATCCCAGCACCCCACCCCATCTCCGACCACTGGACCCTGGAAACTGTACTGAAGTGGCAGATCTCTGAATCTTCACAGGGCTTCTTTCCCACCTGCTGGGCACGCACACATCTTACCCACGTCTCCAGTATGTTAACTACCTCTTGTTTCTTTTGCCTGATCAGCATGATGTTATCAATGTAATAATGTTCTGAGAGAAGTCCAGCTCTCTCTTTCAGACCATATTGTGATAAGTGGGATAATTAGCATAACCCTGGAGCAAAACTGTAATGTTGTTTTTTATCCCTTGGCTTTCTCCATCTCCAACTTTCAAGTCTGTTAATCTCAATTATACACTTGAGAACAAGGGAAATGACCCCCATTTGGATCCATGGGCCCAGTGGACTCACTGAGACTGGGCTTTATCCAGGACTCTAATTATAAGCTCATGCACCTACCTATTATTTACTCGTTGTTTTTATGTCTCCTCAACTAGAATATAAGTTCTTTGAGAGCCACAACTCCGTAGGTTTTAGTCTCTGCTAACCTCCTACAGCTTCCACATGCTGGCGCATAGTAGGTGCTCAACATTTAACAAATCGATTGCATTATTATTCCAATTTGCATTGTTTTAGTTATGAGTAAGATTGTTTTCCTTGTTCTATAAGCTCTTTCCCTCACTGTCATCATTGTCATTAAATATATGATGATGATGATGATGATGATGATAATAATGAATTTGCTCTCTCTGTTCCTGGCCATGAGCAATTGCCACTTCAGAGCAGTCAAAAGGACTGGTCCAGTCTCAAAAATCTGGTTGTCTAAGGGTGAACTTGACAATGGTTTGCATTACTTCGAGACCAGGTATATATCCGAACCCCTTGTGTTCCTTTAACATCCTGTTGTCCGCTCTAAAGAGGCACTTACATTGCATTATAATTGTCCTTTTACTTGTCTATTACTGTCCTAGATTGGATTCCTTACAGGGAAGAACTTTGTCCTTCCATTGTATATAACCAGGACTTGCCTGACAAAGAATGGGAAATAAATAAGTTGATTAAGTGAATGTTCGTGAACATGAATCAAGTCAGCCTGTTAGGGCTAAACAGCAAATAACAACTTTACTTTAGATAAAAACAGATTCTTTCTGAGCTTCCCTCTAAAATGATGCTCCATATTCAAGCACCAATGTGGAGAATGATCCAGTTGTCTAACTGGATCAGGGCCAAACCTGGACTCAACTCTGGGAGTTTTGAAAAGGAACCTTTTCTGGACTTTCACCCTGGGGCATTCACCCCAGGGATATGTGATGAAACATCTATGTCTTTTTTTTTTTTTTAAGATTTTATTTATTTGACAGAGAGAGACACAGCGAGAGAGGGAACACAAGCAGGGGGAGTGGGAGAGGGAGAAGCTGGCTTCTCGCCAAGCAGGGAGCCCGATGCGGGGCTCGATCCCAGGACCCTGGGACCGTGACCTGAGCCAAAGGCAGAAGCTTAACAACTGAGCCACCCAGGTGCCCCTGAAACATCTATGTCTTTAAAAATAAACATTCATTGCCTCAAAATAGAAAAAAGGAAAAGAAGGATTACACTCTGTTGACAGGCTTAAAAGTTATTGCACTACGCAAAAATCTAATCTTCTTACATATGTGTATGTATGTGCATTCATGTGCATATTATGTATGTGCATGCATGTATACATATATACACAGGCAGGTATATATAAATAGTTATTACGGAAGTCTAGTTTAGCTTAGTAGGAAAATAAGAAAAGACAAATAATGGCTCAGAGATTTGTCTATATTTTTACTACAGAAGATAATCATTTGGTAGTTCTAAATAGACCTGCTTAAGGACATATATGCCAGTGTATTCATTTAACACACATTAATATTTAACATATTCACTGAATACCTATGTCCTAGGCACTATTGTAGGCACTTGAGAAATACTAATGAGAAAGAAGAGAGGAAGGGAGGGGGAGAGAGAGGGAGAGAGAAAGAGAGAGTAACTTCTGCCCATGTGGGAACACACATTAAACATAATAAAATTACATAGTATGTTAGGTGGTGATAAGTGCTATGGAAAAAAAATTGAGCAAGATAAAATGATTCAGGAGTGCCAGTGAAGGGGGTGGGGGTGGTGGCAGAAGTGTGGGAAGGTGGAAGCTTGCAGAATTAATTGGGATGACCAGAGTAAACCCCATTAATGAGGTGAGATTTGAACAAAAACTTAAAGGAGAGGGAATGAATAAAGTGGATATCTTTGAAATTAACATATCAAATATTGCCTATAGGTCTTGCCATATAATACAGATATCTTAATTAAACTAAGAGTTTCAATGGTTATAATTAAAATGAATATCTAAATTAAGACAGACATAATTCATTTAAAAAATCGAAGTATGAAACAGAACTATAATTAATGAAATTTACTCATCATTCTTTTCTGTTTGTCAAAAGAAGCCTATGTTTACCTAAAGCTTATATAAGGTAAAAATAACTAAGAGAGCTAGAGAAAGAGGGAAAAGTCAACAGAACAAATATGAACACGCTGCCAGGATGCCAAAGAAACACAATTATATCATCTAGTAGCTTGAGTATCAAGGTTTCCTGTTATATAGTGAAGACGGAGGTAGTTCAAAGGACTGCAATAATCATAATAAGGTCAGGATATGATCTCAGATTTGTTTGATGTCACAATCCACCATCTCACTCTTGATGGTGGCCTCTACTACATTTTACTATTACATTTGTGTCTATCATGGGAGATAAAATGTAGGTGAGTTAAATCTTCACAAGAACAGAACAGAAATGTAAATAGGATTTTATGACCACATTGCACTGTTACTTGGTCCCAGAATTGAAGAAATGGTGACTTAAGGACATTATGGTCATAACATTCAAATCTTGTGACACTATGCCTTTGGAAGCCAAGGCTTTAGAAATGCATCTTAAGTGAGAAAATACCAACAAGAACTTTCCAGGATTTGGGATTACTCGCACACCTGTTGAGGATCTGGGTCCCATCATTCCCCATTCCATACATCAGCAGGCCATATTATTTTGAGGCTCCATTGTAGAAAGCCAGAAGGCCAAAAAGAAAATGCCAAAAGGCAACCGACCTATTTCTGAGCTACAGAAGTCATTTCAACTCAAGAGACAGTGTTGCGTAAGCCAAAGTGAACCAAATGCTGAGGTTGGCATGATAGGATAATGGAAAGATTCCTGGACTGAAGACAGATCTGAGTTCCTGTCCTGCCTCTACCATTAACTCATGTGACCTTGGGCAAGTCACTTCACTTCTATGAGCCTTGGTTTCCTCATGCCTGTGAGGCCCAATGCTGTAAAGATTAAAGAAAGCCAATGGGTATATTTCCTTTAGGAGCTAATGATAGGTTGTCACAAATAATTTCTTTGTATATCTGTCTTTGGAACCAGAAAGGTTGATTCAGAAAGCTGAGAATGGGAAACTCCAATGCTGGGGAGGTAATGAATACTGAGAGGTAAGCTATCATGAATTGAGTAAGGATTGGCTAACAGGAACTCTACGGACCCCAGAGAGTCCTCTTTAGAACCAGAGTTAAAGGGATAAGTTGGTTCTCCCAGCCTCCCTCTGGGTTCTACACCCTGTACCCCACCACAGTGCAGATGAAGAGAAGCAAAGGCCGTAGCGCTGAAGGCCCAGTTCCTGAAGTGGGGAGGAGAAGAGAGCGGAATGGCAAAGATATTATTAGTTCTTAGATCTATACAATAAGCACAACATTCAGGAGAAGTTAGCCCCTGTCTAAGTGAGAGAGATTCAGAATCCCATTCAAAGCTCTGATAATTCCTCAGCACAGTTTGGAGGTGAGGGAATATTGACAGTTGCGAGCTGTTTCTGGAGTAGCACGTGCTTCGGGAATTCCTAGTCTTTGTTTAAGCAGGAGGGAGCCCGGGAATAAGCATTACAGAAGGAGGGCAATGACAGTGACCAGTGTCCATTTAGTGCCTGGCGTTTGAGCTTTGGCTGACCCCACTGCTCTGGCCACGTCAGTTAGCCTGTCATCCCCTACTTTCCTGCTAGCTTTCCCTTAGAAGGGCCAGCCCTTCCTCTCATTCCATTTGCCTGAACTCTGAGTGGGTTTCAGTTTCTTTTAATCAAAAGCAGCTTGACCAGAAAGAATACCACCAGTGCCTTGCCTGCTGGCTCATAAAATAGACCAGAAACAAGAAGAGTGCTTCTTCCCAATCTCCCTACATCCGCATTCCTGGTGCTGTGCCAAGTCTGTCGCAGCTGCCAGGGTGGCAAGGCACCAGACTCTGCTCCTGGATTTTCGGACTTGGGCTTCACAAACCAAGAGACATCTCTTCACTTTCTTGTTCCCCATGAGTGAAATAGCCCCTGGCCCTGTAGCACTCACTAGGGCGACCAGCCATCCCTACCCTTGAAGCAGGTGGATTTAGACAGTCAGTAGCAGGTCTAAGGAAAAAGTTACCAGGGCTTCTGGGAGCAAGCAGCAACAGCAAGGAGAGGAGATCCCGTTTGTGTGATGGAAGCACTGTGGTAGCTCCCAATCAATTGGCCATCTGGAATTGGCTAAGAACATCCCATAGGGAGATGACGAGGGCATTCTAGACAACAATTGAAGGTTTGTCTCTTAGAGTTTCTTCAGATCCAAGTGGCTGCTCCTATTCTCCACATTATTTCTTCCCAAAGTATGTCCCTGGAAAGGATTTGCCGGAAAGGGTGGTCTGAACCTGAGCTGCCCATATTCAAGTATTATGCCTTATCTTCTCAAAAGAAAACCAAGATCAGAGGGGTTAAAATATCCTTTCTCTACAGCCTCTGGCGCAGGGCCAAGCCCAGGAGGAGGCAGGGCCCTTAGGAATGCCAGGACATCCCTGCTAGGACAGCTTATGGACACAGCTCAGAGGGAAGCCAGACCAGGCCAGTAATGCCAAGGTAGGAAGAAGGAGCCAAGTGGGGAAGAGGGATATCACATGGTGGGCCAGAGGCCAGAGAGAAGTTCAACAAAGGTGCGGATGCCAGAGATGAAGCTTAAATAAATGAGAGGTAGGAAGGACCAAATAGATATTGAGCAGGGAGGGGATAAGACCAGGGAGTGGAACAGAATTTATTAAGATGAAACTGGCAAACTGCCACAGCCCTTCAGTGCTCATTTAGTACACTCCCTTAATGTCCTGAAGCAAGGCCTTGAGCTGTCAGCTTCTCACTGGACTCGTAGCACATGGGCCTGGGCGTGCTGGGAACAGAGAAGAAACTCTGAGCCAAAGCGAGAGGGACTTGCCAGAGTCAAGGGCAAAGCTAGGGCCGAGGTGGCTTCCCAGAGGAGAGGATGGCAATAAGAGAACAAGACCGAGGGTGCCTGGGTGGCTCAGTCGTTAAGCGTCTGCCTTCGGCTCAGGTCATGGTCCCAGGGTCCTGGGATCGAGTCCCACATCGGGCTCCCTGTTCGGCGGGAAGCCTGCTTCTCCCTCTCCCACTCCCCCTGCTTGTGTTCCCTCTCTCGCTGTGTCTCTCTCTGTCAAATAAATAAATAAAATCTTTAAAAAAAAAAAAAAAAAAAGAGAACAAGACCGAGCAAAATTATAGGAACTACTGGCCCATTTCATAGATGTCAAGGTCAAAGGGAACAGCTAAAGGGAGTGGTCTCTGGCAGAGGAGTGGGGTGGGATGGAAGATTGTTGCAATGTAGGATTGTGAAAGATAAAGCTAAATCTTTCAAGGAAATCGATCCAATAGGAGATAGGGAAGAGCAAGAGATAGCTCAGTCCCAGGAAATGGGGCAGGCAAAGTGATGCAGGGAAAGCAGGTACCAGTTCGATTGTGGGCGACAAGGTGGGACTCCCCTGAGTGAACTCAAAAGCCCAAGAGAGGGGAGCCTGAGTGGCTCAGTTAGTTAAGCATCTGCCTTTGGCTCAGATCATGATCTCAGGGTCCTGGGATGGAGCCCCAAGTCAGGCTCCCTGCTCAGCAGGGAGTCTGTTTCTCTCTCTCCTTCTGCTCCTCCCCCAGCTTGTGCTTTCTCTTTCTTTCTCTCTCTTACTCTGTCTCTCTCAAGTAAATAATAAAATCCTAAAAAAAAAAAGCCCAAGAGAAGCAAGTGGAAGAGAGCTATAGAGGGGCACCCAGGGGCATCCAGGGAGAATCATTGCCCAAAGACGTTGAAGCACCGGGATCTTATTTCAGCCTGAGAACCAAAGACCATTTCCAAACTTGCATTGACTAGTAGGGCAAACGCTATTGATGTTCTTGCTAACCGAAGTCTTCCCAGCCTTTGGATGGAAGAGGCAGGTTTTGAACATCTGGATGCTAATTATGAACAGTGGAAATGAGATGAGGACCAGTATGGAACCTAACAAAGAAAGACTCAGGGAGGAGCCAGCAAGAACTCCAAGGCTCAATGGGACTTCTGATACTTCACAGAGGCAAGAAATCAAATGCTGCTCTGTTGAGATGCATTCTGATATGCCACTGCCAAGACTGTGAAGAGGTATATTCTTTCTGGGGACCAGTTTGGCCATATGTCGAAAGATCCATAAAAGTATGCCTAGCCTTTGACCAAAACTTCCATTTCTGGGGATCTAATCTAAGAAAATAAAGATTGATACAAACTCAGCTCTAAGTACAAGGAAGCTCGCCATCTTGTTATTCATACCTAAGGAAAACTAGAAGCAATACATTCAGTGGTAAGTTAATGTAAGGAACTTCTGGAAAATGAACTATTACGTGACCACACTAAATCATGCTTTTGAAGAATCCTCAATGGCACGGGGAAATGCTTATGTTGTAAAATGCTAAGGGATAAAGCAAAAGCAAAAGCAAAGCAAAGCCAAACAAACAGAAGTAGAAAGTGGTTATTCATACCTAAGGAAAACTAGAAGCAATACATTCAGTGGTAAGTTAATGTAAGGAACTTCTGGAAAATGAACTATTACGTGACCACACTAAATCATGCTTTTGAAGAATCCTCAATGGCACGGGGAAATGCTTATGTTGTAAAATGCTAAGGGATAAAGCAAAAGCAAAAGCAAAGCAAAGCCAAACAAACAGAAGTAGAAAGTGGTGTATATCGGAAAATTTCAATCTTGTGAAAAATTTAAATATATCTACAAATGCACAAAGACTAAAATGAGGAATACTAAGTCGTTAATAATCACTATCTTGGGTAGAGACGTTATAGATTGTGTTAAAATTCTCACCAATTTTCTAAAATGAACTTGTGTCATTATAAACAGAAAACAGAAACATACCGTGTAACACCTAAGGGGAATTAGGGCACAGGGTGAAATTCCTTACGTTGAGGAGTTCTGCCTCCTTGTTTGACACTTCATAATCATACCTCAAAATCACGCATGAACACACAGTCTGCAAGACTTTGAACATCTTTAGACCACTGTGGTTTCTGATTGCAGATAAGCTGGACACAGAAGACCCCATATCTTTGACTTCTAAATTACTGAAACCTTTAATTCTGTTGAGATGTAGCTACACCTGACCCATTTGTATAATACAGTAAAGACAAGTGAGACCCAACCTTGTTGAAACGAATTCAAATGTTTATTACTTCATCGCTGAATGGAACCAGTACAACCCATGTGCCTTGATTTATAAGGCATGTCAGAACTTCTACAGCAAGTAAATTGGGAAAGGGGAAACGGCAGAATTGGGGTAAGAAGGACTAGCCAAGCTATGGTAATGAGCAGGCCGAGTGACAGTGTCCAACAGGGGGCCGGATACTCAGGATCACTGTGAGGGTATCCAAGAATTCTAATCTGATGGAACTCGGCAGTGGCACGTGGTGGTTTCATAGCCTGGTTTTTTAATGTCTCGAGAATAGAGATGTATTTACCTTAGTTAATGGCAGGAGTCGGAGGGATAAGATGGTGTTATAGGGATAAAAGGTGTAAGGAAGTCAGGGAACCCTCTTAGTGGCTGTATAGCTGTGCCTCACAGAGACCAGAACAGCATTTAAAAACTAGAAGCTGCTTTAGAATACAATGCAGCTTGGGTTGTCCGATGAGACCCTGGGCACCCATCAACCTGACTGTAATGCTCTGTCCTTTTTACGCTTAGCCTGTGTTTTCACTATTCTTGCCTTTTACTGATAACTTCATGTGTTCTTCTTTTTGTCTCATGGTTTCTGCTCACTAATGGCTTCATGGTTTCTACTTTCTGGGTCTTTCCAACTTCTGTCCCTGCTACCGACAGCAGGGGGTCTCCAGAGACTTAAACTCTCCAACATAGAAGGTCTTATTTGTGCTGTTGCTTACCTTTTTCCTCATTGGGTAGAGCTCTCCTGCCCGATTACTTCATAGAACACTGATAGGCCTGAAACGGGCTGCTCTTGGCTGAGACATGCAAATGTGGTAGAATCAGCTGAGTGCAGGAGGTGGAAGCTGCGGCTAGCTTTTCTCAGAATGGACAGTGGGCATTCTAGGAATTGAGAGTATGAGAGATTCCTCCCTGTTGCACAGAGTCCATCCAATTTGAGACAGACACTAGCCAGAGGTTAGAGTAAGACAGGGATCTGCCCTTAGAGAAATGAAAGCTGGTGAGGTTGTGGGAATCATAGTCCCATGAGGGAAACTGAGTCAGATGCCAGACAGGGCACATGTGGCAGAGAATGGGAAAAGAGTACTGTGTAACGCACACTCCAATGTCTATGGCTTATCCCAGCCATCTTGGATTTCAGACTTGGGACAGTATGACAAATAGTAGTAGATTTATTAATGGGCTTCCTATCACAACAAGTCTTGGTCAAGCTTAGCTTAGAACTGAGCCATATTGAACCAACACACTGGATACTTCTGGTCCTCTGTTGAAATTCCACAGATGATTTCACAATATCTAGGGAGGGAATTTTGCCTCTCTGAAGAGTATATTCTTTAGCTAACAGTGGGTTAGGAAATACTTTCTGAACTTTTGACTTCGGGACTCTGAATTTAAAGTCAACACAAATTCTTCCATTCCTATTCTGAATGGGCATTACAGTAATTTTTTTTTCTTTAACATGTGTACTCGTTTCCTGTGGCTGCTATAACAAATTACCACAAATTTGGATGGTTAAAAACAATAGAAATTTGGGGCACCTGGGTGGCTCAGTCGCTTGAGCATCTGCCTTCCGCTCAGGTCATGATCCCTGGGTCCTGGGATCAAGCCCAGCATTGGGATCCCTGCTCAGCAGGGAGTCTGCTTCTCCCTCTCCCTCTGCCCCTGCTTGTGTTTTCTCTCTCTCTCTAAAATAAATAAGTAAAATCTTAAAAAAAAAAAAAAAAAGAAATTCATTCTCTCACAGTCCTGGAGGCTTGAAGCCCCAAATCAAGACATTGGCAGGACCATGCTCCCTCTGAAGGCTTTAGAGAAGAATCCTTTCTTGCCTCTTCCTAGCTCCTGATGGTTGCCAGCAGTCCTTGGTGCTCCTTGGTACATGTGAAGCACTAACTATAATCATTACTAAAGGCTACAACAACTGGCCCAAGTTGCTCATATCAGGCCTTTTAGTTCATGAAGTCCACACTGATTTCTATTGGAACTTTCTAGAGCAAGAAGGCCCTCCCACGTAGGAAGCACCCATAGACCTTTTCTCACCAGCCACATGAGAGACAAATTCTCCAAAGGGCAAACCAAAGAGCATTCTCATATCAGCCAGACATTTTAACCTAGAAGTTACAAACTGGCGGATCCCATGCCAGATTCTGCCCCTCATGAGTTTTCCTTGGCCTCGACATTTTTAAAAATTTGGAATTTGTTGCCCACATTAAAAATCCAAAGATGTTCTTTAAAAACCCAAATTTCTGAGTTGAAAAAATCAGAAGACCAGGCAATATTATGCCTAAATTTTCCTATGACTAGAGTGTCCATATACCCTATTTTACAAACTGGAACACTTTTGAGAGTGAGAGGAGTTTCTGTTAATAATTATGCCTGAACAACAGGCATTAAGTGAAACTGCTTGAAGCAAATAGGGATATGTGGTTGGTCACCCTACCCATTACCTCAATGTTCTGGAGCTAAGTAGAAATGAATGCCTGCCTTCTGGCTCTCTGAGCCCCTACCTCCAGGGTTTTGAATTTTCAATCTCCATTTTAATACCTTTGTATATCATGCCTAGTAATTGGCCCTTCGTCACCACAATCAAACATCTCTGACCTGGGCTTCTATCATCTTCCTTCTCTAAGAAGGAAAGAGTGTGGGGTGAGTCATCAATCAATGCATATTCTGGACTTCATTCACAAGCTATCAGGGATTCTTATAGAATTTCCAACAGCATAGTAACACCTATGTAATGTCATTAATACTTTGTCATCACCCAGTGTCATTAATTAGTCCTTCTCTGCGTCTATAGGGCATATATCATTGGGTTATGGCATATATGTCACAATAATCTATAGACATTATAAGATTCTTGACGTACCCTCTGAATCATGAAAGGATTGGTTTAAGAGGAACATAAAATAATTCCTTGAAAATTCTGAATTTTTTTTTTAAAGATTTTATTTATTTATTTGAGAGAGAGAGAGAGTGAGAGAGAGAGCGCAAGAGGGGGTAGGGTTAGAGGGAGAAGCAGACTCCCCGCCGAGCAGGGAGCCTGAGGTGGGACTCGATCCCGGGACTCCGGGATCATGACCTGAGCCGAAGGCAGTTGCTTAACCAACTGAGCCACCCAGGCGCCCTTTTTTTTTTTTTTTTAAGATTTTTTATTTATTTGTGTGAGAGAGAATGAGAGACAGAGAGCATGAGAGGGAGGAGGGTCAGAGGGAGAAGCAGACTCCCTGCTGAGCAGGGAGCCCGATGTGGGACTCGATCCCGGGACTCCAGGATCATGACCTGAGCCGAAGGCAGTCGCTTAACCAACTGAGCCACCCAGGTGCCCCGAAAATTCTGAATTTTTAAGGAATCCCCATCCAATGAATGGATTATGTTCCAAAAGTTTGCTTGTAAGTTTAGCATAACGAATAAAAAGACATATTGCTATAAAACAATGCGGTCGCCTCTCCACCCCATACACATATACACCCCAAGTAAAATGGACTATATACATTATAAAATAAATACACTATAGTATATAGTATATCTATAGTATAAAATAAATACACTAGTATATTAGTACACTGGGTACTAATCTATTCCTGGGTGTTAGTAGTTTGAATTCTGTATGTAAGAGGAAGTATCTTCTAAGTATTCTTTTTTTATTATATTTGTAAGTACTCACTCTTTAGAAATTCTTGAACCAAGGCCAGTGGTGAGAGAAGTAATTTACTGAGGGGGTTTCTCTTCTTCTGCTCATTTGCATGTGCAAAATGTTTATTCATATAGTATTTGTAAAATAAGCACAATACATATAATAAATGTCAAAGTTCTCTATTACCTAGAATATTTGATATACAGAAATATACGTAATACAGAAATATAGAGAAAACGTCATTCCTTGATCAAAGTAGATTATTTGAAACTTACAGTGTGGGATAGCACTATTTAGAGCTGGTGGGTGAGTTGGAAAGAGAGCTGCTTGAGGAGACAGGTGACCTTGCTCTGAGTTCAATCTCTGCTATTAACTGTGCAACTTTGGGTAAAATAGCTTACCCTCATTGAGATACAGTTTATCAGAAATCTGGATAAAAGTGATAACAGTAATTCATATTTCTCAGACTTGTTTTGAAGATAAATTGAGATAACATATGTGATAGAGCTTCACATACTGTGAAATGCTGTGAAAGAATAATAGAAAATAAATGAACACTTATTAAGCTCTTATTATGAACCAAGAACTGTGATGGAATTGCTATTATTAACTAGCTACCAATACTAATTGCAGGGGCAGCAGTGGTATCGTTCCAATTGCCACTCTACATCTTCCTCTGTTAGATGCAAATGAAGAGACCAGAGCATCCCTTCCACTCTGAGCAGAAACCAATCAGTCTCCTCCTACTGAAAATACTCACAGAGCAGCAGGCTTGTAAACATCCTGCCTTCTGATTTTAATGACAATATTACAATGGAGATGATGCCACATCCTGGCCTACACCCCAGAGTAGGAGTGATATTGACTCATTGCAACTTGTGAATATTATGAAGAAGAAATATCTTCTTAAAGAGTTAGAAAATGGCAACATTCAGCCAAACTTGGACTTCATATGTCTATGGGGCAGGAGAAGGAAATGGTCTTGGGTCAAACTAGAACCCATTAATGGTACTGTTATTTGATTCCTAGAACTTAAATGGTGTTACCTTGTGTGTTGGTTTGCTACAGATGCCGTAACAAAGTACCACAGACTGGGTGGCTTAACAAAAATTTATTTTTTCACAATTCTGGAAGCTAAAAGTCTAAGATCAAGGTCTTGGTGTGGTTGGTTTCTTCTGAGGCCTCTTTCAGCTTATAGATAGCTGTCTTCTCCCTGTGTCTTCACATGGTCTCCCTGGGTGTCTTTACATGGTCTGTGTGTCTATGCCCTAATCTTCTATTCCTTCTTCTTCTTCTTCTTCTTCTTTTTTTTTTTTTTTGACTTATTTATCTATTTGAGAGAGAGAGAGAGAGTGAGCATTTGAGAGCGGGGTGAAGGGCAGAGGGAGAGAGAGAATCCTGAGGCAGACTCCCCTCTGAGTGTGGAGCCTGATGCGGGGCTTGATCCCAGGACCCTGAGATCATGGCCTGAGCCAAAATCAAGAGTCGACCACTTAACCAACTTAGCCACCCAGGCACCCTCTAATCTTCTCTTCTTATTGGAACATCAGTCATATTGTATTAGAGCCCACACTAATTCCTCATTTTAACTTAGTACCTTTTTAAAGACCCTATCTCCAAATACAGTCACTTTCTGAGGTATGAGGGGTTAGAACTTCAACATATGAATTTTGAGGGAACACAACTCAGCCCATAACATGTTGTAAGATAAATCAGTGATCTATTTTGTTCTCAAGAAATTTTCCCTGTGCTATGCCCTTTATCTTTTCCTTCTCCCCACAGTCTTGTCCAACCCCCACTACCAAAACCACCTAGCCCCTTCAGTTTCATAGCACTTCAAACACTAATTCATGAATATAACATTGCTATTGACATTGGCAGCTCCATTTCACTGACTTGGTGTTCCAGAAAAGCTTGTGTAGATTAAAATACCAGTTCTCCATGAAACATCTTCAAGGAGTCCTTCTAAAAGCCATTGTTCCTTGACCCACATTCTATGCTTCTACTCATTTTAGTATCTAAGTTAACTCCAAGGTCTATATCAAGACCTCTTGTCTACCGGTCTACTCATTTCCTTAGATTCTGGTTTCTTGATAAGCTTCTTTTATCTTTTAGTCATTTTTCCAGAATGGAACTCTCTTTTTTTCTTTCTTGATTCTTAGTCATTACCCAGAAGGAAATCATTAGAAGTTGGCTTGATCTTGTTCATTCCAACTAAGCGTATTTGTCTTCATCTATTCACACGAGAGATGCGTGTTTCACCTTGTAGCGCGACTCAGGCTAACTCCTAGGCAAGGCAACTTACAGTCTGGATGGCTTGTTTGCCACTCCATTTGTTCTCCACCCTGAATATACTAGGCTGATGGTTTCAGTGATGTTACATAACAGGGATTTCATCAGCTTTCTGGCTAGTAACATATATGGTTATGTTTGTGACCTCATATACTCTAGGACCATGTAGCTCTCAGACAAAATTTAATTACACTGATGAGCATCCTAAATTGAATATGTCATCAAGCATAATAACAATGTCAAATCTATCACTGGCAAAGGATATCAGTCCATCAGTGATAATCAATTAATATTTTCTAAGGTCTTCGAAACAGAAGCGTTTATAGACATTTCCAGACACCAGTAAGAGTTAATAGGATTATTAACACATAGGACTAGTTTTTCCCTATATTTTCTTCCTTCTAATTTAAGCCCCAGCTATTGAGATAGTTTCAAAATAAAATAGTTTATTTTTTTTAAGATTTTATTTATTTATCAGAGAGAGAGAGAGAGCACAAGCAGGGAGAGAGGCAGGCAGAGGGAGAAGCAGGCTCCCAATGAGCAAGGAGCCGATGCAGGACTCAATCCCAGGACCCTGGGATCATGACTTGAGCAGAAGGCAGACACTTAGCCGACTGAACCTCCCAGGCATCCCAGAATAAAATAGTTTAAGTCCAGGTACCTAAATGACGAGATAATAATAGTTCTTCTGATGCTATAGAATGCAACCTCCTCTTGAATAAACTTGAAAGGAGACTTTGCTGAAACAGGTTTGTAAAACTAAGTTTTTTCAACTTTTACAAGCAGCCACTTCCCAATCCTCTGGCAAGCAAGCCACAGGCAGCCTCCCCTATATAAATATGCAGTTAGAAAGATAAACACTCATTAAAGTCCCTAGTGGTAGCATTGTTTCTCAGAGTTCAGCAATATTTGTTCAGTAAGTAGATAAAGAAAGAGATTAGCAATGTTTCCATTGGGCTTTACTCCTTCCTAAAGCCAACCAGCCTTCTCCCTAGGAGAAAGACAGTAATCTGTGTGTGTGTTCCAGAATGTCTCAGGACAACTTTCTACTTCAAGAGCAAACCAAACTCCTCATTGGGTACATGCTAAGCCATTCATTTTTTTAGGGCCATTAATTTTAGTAACTTAACAGGTCAGACCTCCAAAATAATAGCAGTAAATCTGTAGAACAAATTTCCTATTTAAACATGTTAATATAGCTTAAATATTTACACATGAAACTAAAAATGATTTGGGTAGCTGCTCTAATCTCATTTCATAGACTTACAGACTTTCTAAGAGCTTGATCTATCAGTTAGTATAGAAAGAGCTCTGGTCTTAGTTCCAGCTGAATTAGGCCAAGGACTAACTGTATGATCTCTGAGAAAGCTGGGCTAGGCTTTCCTTATAAAATAAAGGAGAATGGAGTAGATGAGCTCTAATATCCTTCTAACTCTGAAAATTTATCATACGCTCTTGGGAAAAACGGATCTCATCTTCCTATCTCATAATGTTTTGGTGAGATCAAATGACAGGATGTACTCCAAAGCATCGTGTTGACCATGGAATAGAATTCACAGGTGAGGGGTAGCTGTATTTGCTTTCTTAAGTCAGCATTTGGCAGAATAAATGAAAGAAAAACAATAGCAGAAAATGTTTGCCCCTCCACTTTAAAGAAGGAAGGAAATAATTTTAGATT
The DNA here is from genome assembly GCF_964656455.1 of Halichoerus grypus. Taxonomy (NCBI): domain Eukaryota; kingdom Metazoa; phylum Chordata; class Mammalia; order Carnivora; family Phocidae; genus Halichoerus; species Halichoerus grypus. The sequence continues at coordinate 110,071,513 of NC_135716.1, forward strand.
CTAGAGTTATTTATGGCTCTTTCAGATAGAGATTGGGTGAAATAATTAAATTTGTCATGTGTTAATATGCTGGTTCTAAGCAGGTAATATAAAATCTTTGTCAAACAAAGCAATACGGTTCTTATCTGATTAAAATTTTCAAAATGTTAACAAACTAATCTTTTCAGAAGAGAAATCTAATATTTAGGCATATGTTATTTTCTTTAAACTTTTTCATTTGTTGATTAATTTCAAGTACTTTTCCACCATCTGGGGACACAATGGTGAAAAAAACAGGCAGAGTCCCTTCCACCAGGGAGCTTAACTTCTGACACTAGTGAGGGAAAATAAAAATACATGTAAATAAGCTAATAACTATCCCAAATCAGTAGAGGGCTAAGTGCCATAGTAACATTTAAAACAGAGTAAGAAAGATGGGGGAGTATCAAAGAGGGGAAATGCTGTTTTCTATGGACTGGCCAGGGAATACGTCAATGATACAGAATAACAGGAGACTGGGAAGGAACAAAGAGGAAGTCATGTAGAGACAGTCCAGGTAGAGGGAACAGTAAAGGCAAAAGCTCTATGCAATAGAGACCTTGGGGTATCTGGGAAACAGCAAGAAGGCCAGAGTGGTAGAGTAAGAATGAGAGGAATGATTCCCCATTATTTTTTCCAAGGAAAGAGTGATCAAACTTATCTTTATCTTAACATCTACTTTAAGTCCAGCAGAAACTTTTTTTAAAGAAAGACTTTATGTATGTATGTATGTATGTATGTATGTATGTATGTATTTATTTGAGAAAAAGAGAGAGTGCACTCACAAGCAGGGCAGGGGCGCCAGAGGGAGAGAATCTCAAGCGGACTTACCGCTGAACGCATAGCCTGACATGGGGCTCGAGGCAGGGCTCGATCCCAGGACCCCAAGATCATGACCTGAGCCGAAATCAAGAGTCGGACACTTAACCAACTGAGCCACCCAGGCACCCCAAGTCCAGCAGAAACTCTTCATTGAACTTCTTTTGTTTTGTGCCTCAGTTTTTCATTTGTAAACTGGGGATAATAATAGTACCTCATAGGCTTGTGAGAACTAAATGACTTACTAAATGTAAAGAATAATTAAGACAGTATCCACAACAGAGTAGACCATGGAGGGCTAGTTTTTATTACTATCATCATCACCTCTTTATTCACAACAACATCAATAATTCAATTTTTTAAGCCAATAGTATTATTTTGTGCCAACCATTAATTATTGAGAGAGTTTCCCTACACGTGTTCTTAGGACATTAGGTAAGGTCCTGGTATGTGATGACTCAAGCTCAGAGGTTCATGTCATCAAATGTCTTACAGAGAACTTACAATAACATGGAAAAGAACTGGGGTTTGAGATTTATATGTTAATTTAGGCATAAAATGAATATGATATATGCATATACTCACTTGAGTTTTTCTTTATTTTTTTTCAGTCAATCTTAGTTTCCTCTCCTGATGGCAACACAGAATTCTTGGATGTTTGCAATCTCTTTCACATTCATTTCCAGCATGTGGTCTGAATTGATTCCTTGTTTCTCAATTACAACCATCATAGAATCAAGATTAATAACCTGCTTGGTGAGTTTTGTACACTTTGGAATCTGGAGCCTTTGTACTCATTGTGGCCTGTCGGGCTCTCTGTGGTTCTTTCTAAATGCTCCTGCAGTGCAGGTTAAGGACAACAGCAAAGACAGGGAAGCTGCCTGCCTTTGGGCCTTCCCTACCTGCTTCCATGATTTCTTCTCTTCTCCCAGGGATGTAATCATTGTTGAGGAGAGTCTGGAAGTGGATTTAAAGTTCATTAATGTAACCCCTGTGCTTAGAACAATGCCTGGCATATTGGAGGTACTCAAAAAGTATTTGTGGAATAATTAAACATATGATAGGTCTGGTGGACCATGTTGCACTCTACTAAACAGACTGTCACTGAAGCATGATGGAGAGGTAGAGCACCTGTCTACTGTACTATCCTGTGGGGCTGGACTCCCATCTCCACCTGCCGCATGGAGCATCTGCCTATTATCATCAGGCCCTTCAACTCAAGGCACAGGGTACCCGGGGCAGGTTTTACTTTTCATGGCCATTGCACTTGGTTTCACTAGTTCCAAGAGGTTGAGCAGAGCTTATGAAGAAAGAAAGAAAGAAAGAAAGAAAGAAAGAAAGAAAGAAAGAAAGAAAGAAAGAAAGAAAGAAAGAAAGAAAGAAAGAAAGAAAGAAAGAAATTAGAAAGAAAGAAAGAGGCATCCTGGAAAGATTTTTATTCCTGGGCTCACTGGTCATTCCCTCAACATTCCTCCAGAAAATACTTAGTAGCAGTCCCTTCTGTATTGAACATAGGCCAAAGTAACATAATACTGTAGACCTGTATAGTATAATTAGTAGAAATAAATACAACCAAATAAAATACTTCATGAGAATCACAAGTGGCACAAAAATAGGATTCTATATACCATATAATGTCAAATAGGATGATTGGTTTTCAGTGAGGAGAACAGGAAAGCTTCAGAGAAGAGGTGGTATTCTCTTTATCATGGAAGGAATGAAGAACATTTCAATAGGCAGAGTGGTTATGTGTTATTAATAAATACTATAGTTATAAAATAGCAGTATTACACCATCTGTCAGAAAGTTTCATTATTAATCCATATTAATCCAAATATGTCTCTGACTTTTTGTCTGTGATTCCTTGTGCTCCAAAACTGTGATTCTGAGCCACTTTAACCAAGAAACCCTTACAGGTAAGAACAAGTCAGTTTATAAGGTCATGTGCTGGGACACTATTATAGGATTTGGTGGAGGTATTGCCCTTTCTTCCTTCTTTTCTTTACTACACACATGAGAGATCTGTCCCAGATGACAGATTTCTGATGTTCATTCTTTCTCAGTTAATAATTGTATTTATTTTATTGCAAAAAATGAATTACCATCTTTCTCTGAGAATGCTTTCAAGTATCCTATTTCTCCCGACTAATGACGAAAAGTGGAGACTATGACAGGTGTTTAATATATTTGAGAAAGATTTAAAGGAAGGATGAGATTGAGGGATTTTTTTTTTTCAAATTCCCTTCCTATAATTTTGCTCATTTATTCAGCAACTATTCATGAAGTGCCTGCTTTGTCTTAGCCTAGACGACAGAAAGAGTATTCCTGGTAGAGTTGTTAAGTGTTACTAATTTATACTCTAACTATTCAATAGAAATGCTGTACTTTTTTCATATATGATGTGTGATCCAACATCTAGATAAAGGCTTTAATTTTGGTTGTTCGTTTCCCCAACAGCATTGATGAGTCCCATTACTCAAGGAGCATTTAATGGTAAGAAGCAAGAAGCATAGTCGGGGGACATGCATTCAACTAGTATTTACTGAGCCAGGTACTATATATAAAATTTAATGTTATGAGTAGTTTAGTTTTCTGAAAATGACAATCAGTCGAAGCTAGAAGAAAGGGGGTCAGTTTTAAAGTTGAGCACAACATGTATTTTTGTTCTGAAAGGGACAAGGAAGGTGTGGGAAGAAGGCAGACAAAGCAAGTGGAAGATCAGTTTGCCCATAGGGAGAAATTCAGTGCCCACCAAAGAAATGTCCATTTAAACAAGAACAGAGGATCTGCTACCTGCTGGACGATACAAAAGGTGACTTGTGCCTAAGGTTCGCTCCGCCTGTCGCGCCGCAAGCCGCACACGGTGGCTAACACCTCCTGCAATGTTGGGGACAGCCTGCCCGCTGGGGCGCCGCTGACAACCCGCGCTCCGCGTGCTGGAGCCGGCAGCCGCCCCCACCTGCGGCAGGGCGCCGGAGCCCCGCCCCCCCGGGCCCGCGGGCCAATGGGCTGGGCCCCAGGGGGCGGGCCGCGGCCGGGCGGGCGGTGCGAGGCCTGGGGGGCGGAGCGAGCGGGGCGGCGTGGTGGTGGCCGTAGCTGCTGGGGCGGCGGCGGCGGCGGCGGCTTGGCCCGGCGTCCGCGGGCCGTGGGGGATGGGGGCGGCGAGCTCCAGCCCTCGGCGGAGGCGGCGGCGGCCGTGAGTGTTGGGCGGGCGTCCGCGTCCGAGACGCGGGATGGAGCGCCGCGGTGAGTGTGGGGCGGCGGCGGTCGTTTCGGCCGCGGCGGCTGGGGCTCGGGGCTGGGGTCGTCGGCGATGCGGCTGTCCAGTGCGGTCCAGGGTGTGGGTGGCCCATGCGGCGGCCCCGAGCGGGGGCGGCTGCGGGCTGCGCTGAGGGTCGGGCTCGTGTCCTCTGTGCTGCTGGTCCTCTGGGAGGGGTCCGACGGGGCGAACGGCGCCCCGGGTGCGGTGGGAGCGGGGGAACCGGGAAGGGCGCGAGCATTCGCTGCGCGGACACTTTGGACCCCGGATGGGTGTCCTGAATTAGGCGACGCCGCGCGGCCGCGGGGGAAAGGCTCGCCCGGCGGACTTTCATCCCATTCCAGGTTCTCCCGCCGAGCGTCCTGCAGTCCCTCTCCCTTTTCTGGCCACACGCCCTCAGCGCCTCCGTGCACAGTTCGGGGTTTCCTTTACCCCCTTACCCTATTGGTTTCCTTCACTGGGACTTAACGTTCGTCTTCCTCGCTTGGGATCTTTTTGGAAGTTTGGTGGTGTTTTCTGAAATTTCAGTCTGACAACTGGCAAGGATGAGATAAAATAACAGACATCTCGTGTTCCATATCTACCTTTTCTTATCACACTTCACGTCATCTAGGCCCAGGCTGTTTATTATTTGGAGAGGTGGGGGAAGAACTGAAGGTAGAAAAACACTCTCCCTTTCTGAGTGCCCCCACTCAAGCTTCTCTGTCACTCTCTCCACATGACTCCCCTCTCCCTACTCCTCTTTTCCCCCAGTAACTGGCCCTTCACCTCCACCCCCTCCGTCCACCTTTTCCCAAGCCTTGGCTCTAGGACAAGTCCTGTGCTTTGCAAAATGGAATTGACAGGCGGGGGCTTGGAGCTACTAGGAAGACAACGTATCCCTGTGAGTTTGTTTGTTTCCCTGGATGTCCCAGGACCCTATCATGGAAACTTGGTGCTGAGGGCGGTCTTCCTTTGGCCAGAAGAGTAGCCAGGGGCTCTCCTTGTCTTTGAGCCCATCTGAAATGTCCAGGGTCTATCTCGCTTTTTCACCACCACCACTCTTTACAGACAAGGGTGAGGTGTTTTTTGTTTATTTGTTTTTGGTTTTTGTTTTTACCACTACCCCTCTGTACATTGGGGTTTGGGGATTTTTTTGATGTCCTCAGTCTTCTAATATTGGATATTTGGGGAGTATTAAGTGTTTGGTGAAAGTTCCAGGACACTGGTGGAGCCAAAATTGCCATCAAGCTTTTTGTTCCTCATTTCTCTTTTCCTTTCCTCTTTTAGTGGGAATTAGCTTTGCATCTTCATTCCGTTTGGGAAAGGGGTTTTCTCTTCAGAAAAAAGAATTCATGAGTAAAGAAGTCAGAACAAATTATGAGAATCTTGGAGATTTAGATTCCTTTCTTCAGAGATTTCTTTAGGCAGTTTGCCAGAAATGCATAATTAGAAATGCTTCCTGATTGTAGGAACAGAGCAAGTGAGGAGCCCTGACACTTAAAATTCATTAGCTTTATGGTACAAATAGCTCTGGTCTCCTGATTCTGAGAAGGGTTTGAGAGTGAACTTGAAGGAAAGTAAGGTAGGCCTGGGTAGAAAATGTTTCAGTCCCCAAATTGGTAAGAAATAGAACTTTGGCTGAGATGAAGAAAGCACTGTTCAGCAAATCGGTGGTGGCTGGTCGTTCCTACTCTGCCCATCTGCCTAAAATAGAACATCCACCTAAATTATCGGTGCCTTCACTTCCCAGCTGTAGAAGCCCTTGACCTAGGAATGTGGGCTTCTACAACCACTGCTGTTGGTCCCAGGAGTCAGCACTATGTTGAACAAAGCTCACACCCAGAAGGCCCCCTGGAAGGATTTGCATTCCTGTGCCATTGGTGATTCATTCAGCAGTCACCCTGATACTTTAGTTTCATCCCACTGTATGTTAGACAGGGTCCTGTGGAAACTTTCATAGGTAGTTACAAATTGATAGGGCCCAAGGCATAATATATTGGGTTACCCAGGAAAGCATATTGAATGTCCTATAGGAAAGTAGAGGGATGATTTATTTTCAGTGGAGGGAATGAAATGAAAAGACTTCTTGGAAGAAATGATGTTTTGTGTGAGATTAAAATTAAGAGAATAATTTCAGTAAGCACAGAAGGCAGAAAGGCCCTTCTGGACAGAATTGCTGGTTATCTGTAATGCATACCAGGATGTTACTGATCAGCTTCCGTGATTCTGCTTTGAAGGCTATTTTGTTTGTTTTTCGTTTCCTACCTCAGCTCCAGATGATGATGAGCCACAGTACATAAGAACACATGGATGTGTAAAGAAACAAGGAGGTTTAAAAGGAAAGTCAGGAACACGTTTTGGTATATGAGGATTTTTGTGGAGTGTTTACCCTTCCTTCTTTATCTTTATTATTACTCTGATAAGCAAAATAGCCTTTTGCTTATACTGCCTCCTTAGATAAGAATTTTTCTTTTTCTTAGAAAATGTTTCAATATTTGTCATTGGGAAAGTTTTCAAATACCATAGTCTTCCTTCCCAAGAAAGAAGATGGAAAATAGTTTGAAAAGTATTAAGGAAAGGAGTCAGTTGAGTTTGAAGGACTATTCAAATGTAACATTCTGTAATTTTATAATTTATTTATCTAATATTTATTGAGCACTAGCATGCTATCAGATTTTTATACACTTTGAGTGAGTTTTGACAAACGTGTACACCCATGTAATCACCTCTGTAAATCAAGATCTTAGAACATTGCCATCACTCCAAAAAGTTCCCTCGTGCTCATTTGGAACTCCCCCACCATCATACCACAACCCCTGTCCCCAGGCAACGATTCATGCTTTTTGTTACTAAAGATTAGGTTCATCATCTTCTAGAATTAATGTAAATGAAATTATACAGTATGTATTCATTTGTGCCTGGCTTCTTTCATTTAACATAATGCTTTTGAGATTCACCCATGGTTTTTGCTATCTCGTGGATATCTATTGTTAAATAGTATTCCATTTTAAGGCTATGTCACAATTTGTTTATGCATTCATCTGTTGATGGACCTTTGGTTTTTCTCCAGTTTTTGACTATCATGAAAAAAAGTTGCTGTGTACATTTATGTACAAGTTTTTGGATGAACATATGTTTTCATTTCTGCTGGGTTGTATGGTAAATGTATGTTTAATTGTATAAGAAGCTGCCAGCCTGTTTTCCAAAGGGGTACTTCATGTAGCAGCAATGTGTGAGAGTTTTAGTTGCTCTACATCCTACCCAAAATTTGATATTTAATTCAAGCTAAAATTAGGAATTCTCATAAATATTTAGTGGTATCTCATTGTGGTTTAAATTTGCATTTCCCTGATACTAATGATGTTGAACACTATTACATGTGCTTATTGCCCATTTGTGTATCTTCTTTTGCAAAGTTTCTGTTCAAATATTTTACTCATTAATTTATTGGGTTGTTTGTTTCTTATTGAGCTGTAACAGTTCTTGATATAATTTGGATACAATTCCTTTGTCAGATATTTTCTCCCAATTTGTGGCTTGTCTTTCATTTCTTAAGTTGTTTTTCAAAGAGCAGAGATTCTAAATATTGATGATGTCCAGTTTACCAATGTTTTCTTTTGTGGTTCTTGCTTCTTGTGTCTGTTTGAGAAACTGTTCCCTAGATTTTCTCCCATGTTTTCTTGAAAGTGAGGGATTCTCGAACTTTTTCTTAAAGGACTAGATTATAAATATTTTAGGCTTCTAGACTATAGCACCTCAACTATTCAACTCTGCTGTTGTAGTTCAAAAGCAATTATTGACAATACATAAACATTTAGGAATGGCTGTGTTTCCCCCCAAACTTTTATTTATAAAAAAAGGCAGCTGCCCCCTCTGAATCCTGAATTTAAAAGGCTGATAGATTTAGATTGTATGTTTAGGTCTATGATACATGTTGAGTTTAATTTAAGGTATGCTGTGAAGTAAGAGTCCAGGATCATTTGTTTTTCATATGGATATCAACTTATTTCCCCATCATTTACTGAAGAGACTATCTTTTCCCCCATTGAATTACTTTGACACCTCTTGAAAATCAGTTGACTGTATATATGTGGTTCTGTTTCTGGACTCTATTCTATTATGTTGATGCGTGTCTCTAAATCAATGTCATGCTATTTTGATTACTGTAGCTCTGTAGTTAAGTTTTGAAATCAGGCATGTAAGTCCTCAAACTGTTCTTTTTCAAAATTGTTTTGACTGTTCCAGTTCTTTCCCATAATCATATATATTTTACACTCAGCCTGTCAATTTCTACAAAAAAGCCAGGAGGAATGTTGTTTAGGATTACTTCAAACTGTTGATCAATTTGAGAGAAATAAAAGTTCTAACAGTATTGAGTCTTCCAGTCCATGAACATGGTATACTTGTTGATTTATTCACTTCTTTAATTTCTTGCATTAGTGTTTTGTAGTTTTAAATTTAAGATCTTGTATGTGTTTTATTAAATTTATTCCTAAAAAATCTTGTTTTTTGATGTTATTGTAAATGGTATTAGTTTCTAAAATTTTATTGTCCAATTGTTTGTTGCTAGTATATAGAAATAAAATTGAAGTATACTGACTTTATATTCTGTGACCTTATAATATTCATTTATTAGTTGTAGTAGCTTATTTATAGGTTCCTTAGGATTTTCTAGGTATACAAACATGTCCACTTGGAATAAAGTGTTTTACTTTTTCCTTTTCAATCTAAATGTGTTTTATTTTTTGTCTTGTTCTATTGTACTGGCAGAGACCTTCAGTAACAATATGAATCCTTATCTTAAGAGGAAAACATGGCCCTTCATCATGATGCTAGCTGTAGATTTTTTGTAGATGCCTTTTATCAGGTTGAAATTATTTTCTGTGCTGACTGCTTTAATCATGAATTGATGTGGAATTTTGTCAGATGGTTTTTCTCTATTGAATATTAAAGTAAGCTTGCATTCCTGGGACAAACCCTTCTTGGTCATAATGTATTATCCTTTTTTATATATTATTGGATTTGACTTACTAAGACTGCGTTAAGAAATTTTGCCTAAAGTTTTCTTTTAATGTCTTTGTCTGATTTTGTTATCAGGGTGATGTTGATTTCATAGAATGAGTTGGGAAGTGTTCCTGCCTCCTCTATTTTCTGAGAGTTTTTGTAGGATTATTTTATCTGGTTCAATAGCATTCATCATTAAGCCCATCTGGGTCTGCAGTTTTCTTTGTAGACATTTTAAATTATAAATTCAATTTCTTTAATACATGTAAGGCTATTTAGGTTTTCTATTTCTTGTGTTAGGTTTGGTCATTTGTATCTTTCTAGGAATTTTCCCCATTTCATCTGAGTTGTTGAACTGGCAAAGTTTTGGTAACATTTCTGTTACCCTTTTAATATCTGTAGGGTCTGTACTGATATTTCTTGTTTCATTCATGATTTTAGTAATTTGCATTTTCTCCCTTTTTAATCAGTCTGGCTAAATATTTATCTATTTAATTGCTCTTTCCAAAAAACCGGCTATTAGTTACATTCATTTTTCTCTGTTGTCTGTTTTCTGTATCTGTTTCTACTCTTACCATTATTTCCTTTCTCTTACTTACCCTGTTTAATTTGCTTTTCATTTTCTAGCTTCTTAAAGTGGAAGCTTAGATCATTGATTTTAGAACTTTATTTTTAAAAACATCTAAAACTGCATATTTACCTAACCACTGCTTTTACTGTGTAACTTACACATTTTGAAATTCTGTGTTTTCATTTTCATTCAGTTCAAAATATTATTATTTAGAAGTATATTTTATAATCTCCAAATATTTGAGGATTTTCCAGTTATTTTTCTGTTATTAATTCCAAATTTAATTTTGGTTGGGTCAGAGAACATACCCTATATGATTTCAAATCCCTTAAATTTATTTTTGTATGGTCCCATATATGGTCTGACTTAGTGAATATTTTATATGCATTTGAATAGAATGTGTACCCTGCTGTTGTTGGGTGGAGTTATCTATAAATGTCTATCAGGTCAAGTTGGTTGATAGTACTGTTCAACTTTTCTATATCCTTACAGATTTTCTGTTATTTGTTCTATCAGTTAATGAAAGAGGATTGTTGAAATCTTAACTATCATTGGGATTGTCTATTTTTCCTCACATTTCTGTCAGTTTTTGCCTCATATATTCTGGAGCTCTTTTTAGGTGCAAACATTTGTAGGATTATGTCTTTATGACTAATTGATTCATTTATCATTATGATATCCTGTCCTGGTAAAACTCCTTGTCTAATATACTAGAGTTACTTCTGCTTTCTTTTGATTTGCATGATGCATCTTTTTTTGTTGTTTTGCTTTCAATCTATCTCGGTCTTTATATTTCAAGTCTGTTTCTTATAGGCAGTATGTGGTTGAGTTTTATTTTTCTATTCAGTCTGATAATCTCTGCCTTTTTATAGGGGTGTTTAGAGTATTTATATTTAATGTAATTATTGCTATCATTGGGCTTAGGTCTATCATCTTGCTGTTTGTTTTTAATTTGTCTCATCTGTTTGGTTTTTTCCTCTGTCTTTTTATTCTTGTCCTGCCTTCTTTTGGATTAATTCCTTAAAATTCCATTTATGTCCTCCATTGGCTTCCTAAAAGTATCTATAAAGATTTTAATATACATTTTTAGCTTTCTCATTATTATTTCTTATTATTACACACCTTCAAATAATATTATGCTACTTCACATATAATGTAAGAACCTTATTGTATAGTTTCATTTCCCTCCTTACTTGGTGCTATTGTCATACATTTTACTTCTGTATATGTTGTGAATGCCACAGCACATCATTATTACTTTTGTTTTAAATATGAATTTTTTAAATTTACAGAATGAGGCTTGTTTTAAACCTTTTTTTTTTGGGTGAATCTAGAATACTGTATTTGTTAGGTCTGAATTAGATTATACTATTAACACATGCCATTTTGGGACCTCTTCTTCAGTGTTCATTAGGTCTCTCAACTCTGGCTGATGAAAATTTAGAGGTCTTCCAGACCTGTGGGAGCCCTGGAAATTGTTCAGTTACAGCTTCCTGGAAATTCTTTGCCTATCCTTGGTGGGATTTCACCCACACATGTGCGGCTTTGTATTCAGCAAGAGAATTAAGGGATTGCCTGGGCAAATTTCTGGAGCTCATCCTTTGCCTACCTCCTTCCTCTTTGGCACTCTGTCCTACAGATTCCAGCTGCGCCGATCTGCTCTGCTTGTCTTTCTACTTCCTGTGCCATGGTCTAGAATGTGCCTCCAGGCAGAAAGTTGGGGCAGTTGAAGGCCTACATCATTTGTTTGTGATCCCATATCTCAAGGATCATAGTTCTATGCTGTCTATAGTCTAGTTCTGAAAAGAATAGTGGAAGGGCAAGTCTGGTCTCATTTATTCCTGCACTTGATGTATCTAAAAATTTAAGCCTTTTTTAATCTACAGATTTTTTTCCTTCTTTTTCCTTGCAATTTATTTAAGAAATTATGTTATTTGCTCTATAAAATGACCCACAGTCTAGATTTTGCTGGGTACATCCTATGATATAATTTAGCATTATTTTTCTATATTGCTTATAAAGTAGTATTTAGGCCTAGAGCAGAGTTTCTCAACCTTGACATTATTTCTCAAACTTGACACTATTTAGGCCTGATAACTGTTAGGAGTGGGGGTATAAAGGTTTAGGGGGGGTGCTCTCCTGTCCACGTAGGATGTTTTAGCAGCATCCCTGTCCTCTACCCACTAGATGTCAGTACAACCCCCTCCCCAGTTGTGACAACCAAAAATGTCTCCAGACATTGTAACAAATGTTTTTAGACCCATGTTCTGTTATGAAAAGTAGGCTACCTAAACTACAGAAACAACTTCAGGAATATGAAAACATCTACCTAGCCAAAATAACAATACTGGCTAGTTAACACTGCCGAGAACACAGGAAAAAGATTTTAACAATAAGCAATTGGAGGCTTTATAGAGTAGCTGATTCAAGAGCATCATTATAGAGGATGTGAGTTTCTGTTTCAGAAGGAAAAAAATAACAGAGACAATGTAAATTGGTAAAAACACAGGTAGTTTATTTTCAATTATATGTTGCTTTCATAAATTTTTTTTCTGCAACTCATTGAACATTTTAAGATGTTGGACTTCTACCATAGGTAGATGGGTTTACTTTTTTTTTTTTTTTTTTGGTAGCATTTTACAATTTAATTATAAACCAAGAATTTTGAACTTCCAGAAAGATATTATTTGTGTGATATAGAATTACTTAAAACAAAATGCAAATTGGGAGAATTAATAAAATAACCCTTTTAATTTTAAGATGAACTACCATTTTTGCAAATGTTTCCAAGGGTGGAAAAGATGACAGGTAATTAATGTATTTTTAAAAAGATGTAAAAGGATTGGGATTGAGAGACTTCTCAAAATTTCCCTCAGATAACCTTACTTATAAGTTAACTGTCTAACATTCATTGAATACCCACTCTCTGTCAGGTTCTATGCACAATAGTTGTGTTTTGAGATGGTGTTGAGGTAGATCTGGTGGGAAGGGTCTTGAGATTAACCCAGAGCAGATCTGAGGGGCAGACTTTCCTCCCGTGAGCTCCCTGAGGGTTGCCCTGCCCCTACCCTTATTGGCCTTCAGAATTCTTTCCTCTTTCCCCATTAATGTCCTTCAGTTTAGTCATCAGTGGTTTCCATGGTGAGTGTCCATAGTGTATCATTCTCCTCCAGTGGAGTTTGAAGATCTTAGGTGTCTTCATCATTTCTAGTGCTTTTGAACTTAGTATGGTTATGTTTAAGGTTTAATGGATATGTTTTAAAAAATTAAGTCTGCAAAAATAATAGTAGAGCCCAGTAATCAGGGAGCCTGGGGTTCTTATATTTATCTTTTTCATGTAACAACATAGGGGCCTGATTGGCTTCACTTCCTTAGAACTGTGAGAGGTGTCCCTCTTCCCTTTTTCTGTCAGTGGGTAGTCTCTAAATCTCTTTCTCTCTATCACTTCTTTTTATCTCTCTTCTCTTATTAATTCTCTCATCTTATTTTCTTTGCCCGTACTTGTCTCTGCATCTTTGTCTTCTTTTCCTCTCTGCCTTTTTCTCCTCTCCACAGTTGCTTCTCACCTTCTCACATCTTTGTCTCTCTTTCTCCACTTTTTCTCTCCCTCCCTCCTGTGTGCTCCTCACTGTTTCTGTCACACCACCACCTCCTCCCCACATACCCTTTCTTCCCAACAGGACCTTATTCAAGACATTGTCAGTGACATTGTGAGCTCCACTTCAACAAGGAGCACAGTCCTCCTTATTAAAGGTAATGGTGGATAAGATAGCACAAAGTAATTAATATTTAAAATAGATGTAAGGAGATGTTTGAGGTTGCATGAGTACCTCAGATTTTTTCCCCTAAGTCTTATGATTTAGTCAGGGTTGCACTGCTCCAGTCCCCTTTTGGCCTAGGGACTCCTGACCTCTCCTCTTACTAGTTTGTTTCCATGCAAGGCACCATCAGTTTCTGCGATGAGAGTCCATGGTGCATTTTTTTTAAGTATGCTTAGAAGGACAGTTTGGTTTTGATATTTCCTGATTATCGGTGACATGTCCTTAGTACCGTGGTGTTTGGGGTTTGAAGGGATAAATTTGTATAGGTTGAGTCTGAAAAATCCAGTGTGCAGCTAAAGTAACCAAAGAGCTGAGCATTTTCATATTTATCTTTTCCAAGTAGCATCCGAGGGACCACATTTGCTTTATTTCACTAACATTGTTTTTCCTGTAAGGGTTCAAAGATGTTCCTCTTCTCTTTGTCAATGAGTATTTTCTCCTATTCTCACTACTTCACTTGTTGGCTCTATCAGGCTCATTATTTTTTTCTGTAAGTAGGTTGTCTCTCCCTTCTCTCTTTTATTTCTCATTCTTATTTCTCATTCCTATTTTCTCTGTCATCACCTTTTCCGACCTTCTTTGGTTTTGCCTCCTCCTATGTCTGCACCCCCATTTTCTTTCTAATTTTCCTCTTCACACTCTCCTGTGTTTCTCTGCTTTCTCCCATGGTGAAAATTTTTCTGTCTCCACCATTACCCACAGTCACCTGCCCCATGTGACCTCTGTTTCTCCATCAGTTTTTTCTAAGTGTTCCAACACTGACACAAAGGACATTGCTTGTTCCAGTGTGTAGTATGATATGGAAGCTGACGTGCTTTGGGCCGCTGATTCTTTCCTTAATTATTCCATCCTTCTCAGACATTTTCTCATTGAGTTTTGAGAGAGCAGTTTAAGGAAGTAAAATAGGTCTAAGTGGAAAATATTACCCTCTACAGAGGGGAGTTGAGCCAGGCCTGTGTTACACTTTACCGGTGTGAGGTCCTGTTTTTGTTTTTGTTTTCTTAAAGGCGTTGATGAGGAACAGGCGATCAAAAGAAGTTCCTTGTAAGAAATGTAGATGCTCATCTGAGAAACTCCTGTTAGCCAGATCTAGTCGTCAGGTGACTTGTGCCTAAGGTTCGCTCCGCCTGTCGCGCCGCAAGCCGCACACGGTGGCTAACACCTCCTGCAATGTTGAGGACAGCCTGCCCGCTGGGGCACCGAGGACAACCCGCGCTCCGCGTGCTGGAGCCGGCAGCCGCCCCCACCTGCGGCAGGGCGCCGGAGCCCCGCCCCCCTCGGGCGCGCGGGCCAATGGGCTGGGCCTCAGGAGGCGGGCCGCGGCCGGGCGGGCGGTGCGAGGCCCGGGGGGCGGAGCGAGCGGGGCGGCGTGGTGGTGGCCGTAGCTGCTGGGGCGGCGGCGGCGGCGGCGGCTTGGCCCGGCGTCCGCGGGCCGTGGGGGATGGGGGCGGCGAGCTCCAGCCCTCGGCGGAGGCGGCGGCGGCCGTGAGTGTTGGGCGGGCGTCCGCGTCCGAGACGCGGGATGGAGCGCCGCGGTGAGTGTGGGGCGGCGGCGGTCGTTTCGGCCGCGGCGGCTGGGGCTCGGGGCTGGGGTCGTCGGCGGTGCGGCTGTCCAGTTGCGGTCCAGGGTGTGGGTGGCCCATGCGGCGGCCCCGAGCGGAGGCGGCTGCGGGCTGCGCTGAGGGTCGGGCTCGTGTCCTCTGTGCTGCTGGTCCTCTGGGAGGGGTCCGACGGGGCGAACGGCGCGCCGGGCAGCCGCGAATGGTGGCCCACAGCAGATGACGATTGAAATTAAAGCAAACTGGTAACACGTCCCACCGTCCACGTACTGTTCTAAGACTGCTCCACATTTTAACTTATTTAATCCTCGCGACAGGTCCATGATTATTTAACTTATTTTTTACACGGGGAAAATGAGGTTAACCTGGCGGAGCACACAGTCTAGTAATTGTCAGAGTGCGGGTTTCAACCCAGGCAGTTTTGCTCCAGAATGTGTGCTCTTGACCGCTACCGAGCCTGGTCTTAGCTCTGACCCGCCCCACTCCCACCTGTCCTGAGAGCAGTCCTCAATTCAACTGGGTTCCATTCCCGAGACGTTTTAGAATTTCGGTGGTGAATTGTTCTCGTCTCTGTCTTTTGGGCTGAGGAGGGGCTCTTTCGTTCCGAGGCCTCAGTGTCAATGGTTTTTCCCAATTCCGTTGTGGATGTGTTTGGGGCTTGACTGTTGTTTTATTTTTTCTTAACGGGTGAGCTCAGGAGCCGTAATGACTGAGCCTCGTGTCTCCATGATAATATTTTTCTACTCTCATTCTCAAGAAGGAATTGGCCTCACACCCTTTGGGCGGGCAGGACTGTTAGCTGCTAAAGGCGGGAGCTGAGCGCCCCTTCCCCTTTCTCCAGCTGTCTCCGTGACAGTATCGCTCCTCTGTCGCTATCCATCCATGTCCGCTGCCCTTTTTGGTTGCTCCGTTTCCCCACTCGGTATTTAAATACGGGGATGGGGAGCGTGCTCTTTGGCATTGGGTAGTTTTGGCTGGTCAAGAGAGAGCCCTGCCTGCCAGGAATGCTAGACATTCTGGAGGCGGGGAGGTTGGGCAGCTTCCTCTTTTTTAAACGTGCTAGGTTCTAACTGCCCAGGAATGAAGTGTATGTGCACTGCATGCCTTTCTTTAGAAATTACAGTTATTTGCATATTATTGATAAAACCTTTTGACTTGCCCGTTTGCTGTTTTTGTGGGGAGATTTACGAAAGTATAATCAAAGACCTCCAAGATGAATTTTTTCTGATTTTTTTAAAAGCATCTTTAAATAGATTCGTACCAAATCAGAAATTGTGCTGAAATAGCAGATTTCTGAAATATCTGGCAATTTTTCCTAAGGTGGGAATAGTAAGATGGGAACTATTAAGTAGATATCTGGGGCAGTTTTACACTTCATTTAGCCTAGTGCCTAAAATGAAAGTACTTATATAATGATGTGTTTTTGGGAGGATGGAGCATGGGACATTTGATTAACACAGGCTACTCAAGTCTTGGGAAAGTCACATTACAGAGTACTGGGAAGTTAGTGTTCACATTTCTAATGCACATATTACTTAGAATTTACAACATATAGAGAAAGTAGGTTTGTGTAGTAATATTCTGTTTGCTACAAAGTTCTTGGCTAAGTGGATAAAACACGTTTTTAATGTTGATGGTTTGGAGTTGGAAGAGATGCATGAGATTTAGGAGAGTTTCGCAAATATTTTGCTCAACAATCTGTTTGCACGGTTCAAACTTCACTTGAAAGCCATTTAGTAGGTTTCCACAAAGTCAGTTAAGTTTCTGGAATTGTTTCCAGTGCTATATTTCTTGCTCACAATCTACAGATATGTTGTGGTGAAGCCACATCTTGTTCATTACTTAAGTATATTAAAAAAAAAAAAAAAAACAATCTTCCACAATAAAGCACTGCTAGTAATAATAGCTAACAGTTATTGAGTCTTCATGATGAACCAGGCACAGTGTTAAGTGCTTTCCATATTATTACCTCATTTAATTAAATTGCCAGTGGCAGTATGTTAGTAACTACATTTTATGTTACCACCAACTAGAGGATATTCATTTTGGTACATGGGAAGGTAGTGTGGATGATCTTGCAAAGTGTATATCCTCCAAATTTTCCGCTATCATAGTTCAATTTTATGAAAACTTGGATTAACTTTATTTAAAATTTTTTTCCCCTGTCATATTTCCTTTTTTCAGTTTCCAATATGAAAAATAGTAAATTATATATAACAAAATTATTACATTACTTATAATGCTTACTAGGGGTAGAGAATAACCCTTTTTAGTTCCTCCCTCCTCCCTCCCTGTTTTGTTTGCTTATAGATTTTCTTAGTCTTGAGTAAAAATGTTTAGGCATTTTTGAAATACTTCTTACAACTTTGGGTTACTAATTTGACATCGCGAAGATGGTGAAATAGGTGAATTGCTTAGATAGGTGAATTGTTTTATTTGAAACTTATGATACAGGGCTTTAATAACCATCTTTTTGCCAGTGACAATGATCAAATTTACTAAACTAAAAGCTGTCAAAATTAATCAGAGTGACTTTAATAAGTAAGTTGCAAAAGTGTTAAGTTAGGAATAGTCTTCTCAATGAGTGATTTGTAAAAGAGCTGCCCAAACAAGGTGCTTGAGTGTTTTGTTTTTATTGTTGGTGGGGAGACTTAGGTATAATAATTGTAGTAAAAAAAATTGTCCTGGGCTCATTTTATTTTTTTTTAAAGATTTATTTATTTATTTGAGAGAGCGAGAATGAGAGAGAGAGAGAGTACATGAGAGGGGGGAGGGTTAGAGGGAGAAGCAGGCTCCTCGCCGAGCAGGGAGCCCGATGCGGGACTCGATCCAGGGACTCCAGGATCATGACCTGAGCCGAAGGCAGTTGCTTAACCAACTGAGCCACCCAGGCGCCCCTTCCTGGGCTCATTTTAGAAATTATCTACACATTTAAGGATTAATGTTAGATAGGTTTGGAACTAGCTTAAATGTAGAAATTACATTCTCAGAAATAATTTGAGATTAACAAGAATATTGAATAAAGCAGCACTAAAAGCTATTAGAGAAGTAGAGAAATCTCATTTAATAGTCAGAAGTAGAGAAACAAGAATATGTAATCTTATCTTTATCAGCTTTATATACTTGTTTTTTTTCTTTTTTGAAAGATAGTGTTTTATAGACAGATTTTTTGAAAAACCGTATATATTTTCCATTTAAAACAGACAATCCAAAGTTAACCTTTTTGTTTCTGTAAAAATTAATTGCAACTTTACAACTTTATAAGTCCAGTGTTCATTCTGCAAATTCATTTATTCTGCAAATAGTTTTTTGAGTAGTTCTTCACTACTATGCCAAGCACTGTGCTGTGAGCAGGGAACACGTGGTTAGCAAAATGACGTGGTCTTGATTTCCTTGGGATTATAATCTAGATAGGAAAACATGAATCATCTATTTGAACTTTGATAAGTGCAGTGATGAAAAGTATAAGATGCTATAATGCATCTAACAGGAGATTCTGCTCTAGTTTGGTGGTGGTTGTTACAGGGGCGGGGTGGTCCAGGAGGACTTCTTTGAGGAAGTGATCTTTGAGTTGAGGTCAGAATGAGTAAACAAAGGGGAAGGAGTAGTCCAGGCAAGTGGAACTGTATATAGACAGGACCCTGAGTCAAATAGTCAGTGTTTTTCTCGTTGTAGGGCCATGACCCATTATGAGTCTGAAACCGATTTGATGGGCAGCAATCAGCATTTTAAAAAATGAAATGGGATAGTATAGAAAACATCTGGGTACATCACCTGGTTCCTTAGCCAGAACCAGAATTTGTTTTATGTTTTATGCATTCCAACACACATACCACATACAAACATACTTAATGTGTGTACTGGCTCATGATGTGAAATTATTTCCTACTGTGTGGGTCATGGTAAGCAAGTACTGTTGGAAAATTTGAAGGGAGTGTGTGTGGCAGGAGTGTTGAGAGTGTCGAGTAGGAATTATGACTCCAGATGACAGTGCAGAGGTAGGTAGGAGCCAGATCTCATGTTGTGCCTTACAGTTCTCAATAGATTCTCACTTGTCCTTTGGAAGAGTTTTAAGCAGAGAAATGACATGTTGGGATTCATGTTTTGAAAAGTGTACTCACTACATTTGGAACAGGATAAGAATGGATGTGGAGAGATCATTAGGAAATTAGTAACAATAGCTCAAACAAGAAATGGTGGTACTTCACCTAGTATGATACTACAGATAGAAGTAGATAGATTAAAGATACTGTAGATTAGGAAGGAAAAAGTCTATAGAGTTCGGTGAAGTATAGGAAAGAGTCAATAATACAATAGTGTATCTTTCACATGACCTGGAAGTGAATATTACATAAAACTTCCTACTGTAAATTGCACAGAAGTTCTTAGTAATTCTACCATTTTGAAAGTATCAAAATATTGAAGACAAAATATTTGAAAAATGTTTTAATGATTATGCTTGAGCTAACTTAATTCCTCCAGTAATTTCCTTTTTGATTCAAGAAATGCAAACAAAATTAGGGCTTTCAATTCTGGAAAGGTAAAATGTGAGGATGAAGCAGAAACAAACTAAGATTTTCTGAGTGTCAACTGTGTGCCAGGATTAAGTGTTTTACATATGAGGTCTTCTAATTTTATGTCCCCTTTTAATTTTCACACAGCCTGTAAGCAAAATTATACAGGTCACACATTTAGAAAGTATTGCGCCAGAAGTCAAGTCTAAGTCTTTCTCATTTCAAAAGATTGTGTTTTTACTATACCATCTTGAAATTACCAAAAATATTGCTCTGATATTCATACACTTATTTGTTCAACCAATTGGGATGTATCAGATTAGTGGACAGCCTTAGAACTTGTTTTCAACAGAAAATTATTCTTGCTGAAACTTGATAACCTAGAGTGTGTATGTGTGTGTGTGTGTGTGTGTGTATGTATGTATGCATTATTATTGAGAACTAACTGTAATCCAGCTTCTTTTATGTGTCAGACACTTCTATAGCATTGTCTCTTTGAATGCTTACAATAATCTCATGAGGTAGGTATTATCAGAATGTTACTCCTGTTTTATAAATGAGTATACCAAAATGAAGAGATGATTAACAGCTTGTCAGGACAGACAGTAAGTGATGGAGGGGATTTTGAAAACAGGTCTTTTCTGTTGTTAGAGCTCATATTGCATCTTTATTTTTGAAGCTGATGTCATGGAGTTAGAGTATGTTCTTCCGCCAAGTGACTTTTCAGAACAACTTTTACAATTAAAAAAATTCTGTACCCTAGGAGTTAAGAGGAAATTATTAAGAGAATGGATTTTGGCAACAAGGCAGATCTGGGTTTTAAGTACCAGTTCATCATTTTTTAGCTGAGAGCTTGGACAAATGATTTAACCTCCAAAGCTCAGGCTGCTTATTTGTGAAATGAAGAAAATAGTAGTTTGCATATCATAGAGTTGTCAAGATGACTGGCACTTAATAAATAAATTAGTAGTACAGTGTTTGTTGTTGTCATAAATGGAATATGGAGGTGGGCTATGGGCTGTTTATGGAAACCTAATGTTTCCCCTGGTTGATGTGGTATTTGTGTTTCTTTTGTTTTTTCTCCCTTCCACTTAAGGATTTCAGTTTTTCTGACTGTTCTATGGAAGGATGATTGCTCACAAACAGAAAAAGACAAAGAAAAAACGTGTTTCGTCATCAGGCCAACTCTCTACTGATGTTACAACTCCTGAAATGGGGCTCAAGTCCATAAGTTCCAATTCCATTTTTGATCCGGATTACATCAAGGAGTTGGTGAATGATATCAGGAAGTTCTCGCATATGTTACTATATTTGAAAGAGGCTATTCTTTCAGGTTTGTCAACTGTTTTCTCTTAGCATTCTTACTGGATAGTTTGTAAAATTTTAAATGCCAGCCTAGCTACAGATAAACACGTACACAGTGGTAGGAACAGGGTATTCTGCTTTAGTTATTTTATGACTTTTTCCCCCCAAATGTTTGATATTTGATGTTATGGTGTAAGCTATTTTATTATCAGATACAGTACAATACATAATAGAAACATTGGTAAGTGTGAGGGAACAAGAATACAAAAAACGAAACTCAGTCTTTGGTTCTTAGCATTTAGGCCCATTTGACATGGGAAAATTTTAGATCATTGGAATTTTAACCTTCTTCTTAATGGTAATACAGTGCCTTGATTAGTCTTTAATAAGCAGACTAATGTTTATCATTTACATTTTTGATACTTCTGCCTTGATTCAGTTTTCTATATTGTTCCTAAAACTTAATCTGGAATAACTGCATTTGAGTGATTTTTTTTTTTTTTTCTCTAAAATCACACTTAATTCTGTTTTGCTGTTCTATAACCTATTCTTCACCTAAGGGATAATCACAGAATTTATTCTCTGTCTAGTTAGAAATGGATAATGGAGACAAGACTTGGTTCTCCTAAAGTAAAGAGCTACATACATTCTGCATTCCCCAACTTGATCTTAATCCCTAAGTCTTTTAACTTTTAATACATAATTTTATATTCAGATTTGATGGCAATGATAATAAAGATACAGCCCCTATTCTTTTGTGATAAATAGTTCATTTCCATATTCATAATGGTAGGTCTGGATGTAGAAAATGAGTATTCCTAGTTTTATTTATATGAGATCTCTTTGGGCTTCATAGACATAAGAGTTCAATAAATATTTTCTGTGTATATAAGATAAATACTCATTTTCTGATATATGTTCTAGAAAGGAGACCAAATCACATCTTGTACTAAATGCTGCTTTTAAGAGTTTATTTCTAACCTAATTTTCAATATGAAATGCCCCAAATAACTGGTCTTAAATTATAGCCTCAAAATTTTAGTATTTGAATTTTTCTTAAAACAATCACATAAATCATGTTTTTGAGACTATATATAATATTACTAAAAAAGGTTGCTTATACACCTGTTCATTTTAATAGCTTGGTTTTGAAATCAATTATGGTCGATTAAATGGTAATAAAGTTTTCTTTTTATTGGGGAAAGGTATTCTAAATACATTAAGCATTATACTGGGAATAAATTTCTTACCAAAATGACACTATCTGCCATTTATTTAAAGAAGCATAGTTTTAAATAAAGCCTTGTTCTTAACTGGCTTGGTTTTAAATTTGTTTTAAATTTACATGTAGTAAAAGTCATTCTTTTTGGTGTAAGTTCGTAACTGGGTTAATTTTGAAATTGAAATTTAAAATGATGCCTTGACTGACAAATCATTTACCTCAATTTAGGGTAAAATCCAGTTTTCTTTAATTATCGATATAAGTGTTCATTAATATAAATAAGATTTTTAGTTAGGATTTTTATTTGTTTTATTTGTTTTCCTCAGGAGATTTATATCATTTATAAATCCTGATCTTGCATATTTATCCTTTGTCTCACAAATTTAAAATGATGGTAATTTAAAACATGTGGGACAACTCTTTATCTTCAGTTTTTTAATGTGAATTTCAATTTGTGAATAGATAATTCAGAGACTAAAAAGGATTGAAAGCTGATCCTAAGTAAGAAAAGAGAAAGTTTCTAAGTAAGATGGCAAAAAGAGACTGCCCCTTGAGATAAAAGTGGGCATATGGAAATATAGTTTTCATGAAAATTTAATATTAAAAATTTATAAAGATGGTATTACCCTTTTTTAAAAAAGATTTATTTGAGAGAGCATGCGCACAGGGTGGGGGAGGACAGAGGGAGAGGGAGACAGAGAGTCTCAAGCAGACTCCCCGCTGAGCACAGAGCATCACACAGGGCTCGATCTCAAGACCCTGAGATCATGAACTGAGCCAAAATCAAGAGTCAGATACTTAACTAACTGAGCCACCCAGGTGCCTCAAGATATTGTCCTTTTAATAAGAAAACCAGTACTTCAAAATTTAAATACTTGATATTATTGCTAATAATAAAAAAGTTTGCCATTTATGGCTGGTAAATTAATTTTAAAAATGTAAAAAACATTTTTTGGATAACCAACTCTCATTAGTAAGCCATGGCCAGAGAATTTTCATTATTTACCTTTGGATGTTTGGTTCTTTAATCAGAGTTAAAAGGATCTATGTATGCTATCTCAAAATCTTGGATTTAACAAAAATTTGTTTTCTGTCTTTGGATCATTGTTATTAAAATCTGGAAATTTTAATATAGGGAGTATGTATAAATATATAAATTAACCTCATTATAAATAATAATTATGCTATATAATAATACGCTTGTGTTCAAATTTGATCATGATTTTCAGCTTGTTAGAGTATCAAACTATTCCTTAATAAAATTATTACAAGAATCACACGAGATATAATCTTCAGGAAAGCAGGTAAAAAGTTTAAAATTATGTAGTTACTTGAGATGGTATTGTTATATATGTTCCTATAGACTAGACATAGGCCATGCTTTTGTCTTCTGGGTATTGAGAACTTTCCCTGCACTTCTGCTGTTCTTTACTAACACTCTACTCATAAACT
Source organism: Halichoerus grypus (assembly GCF_964656455.1). NCBI lineage: Eukaryota > Metazoa > Chordata > Mammalia > Carnivora > Phocidae > Halichoerus > Halichoerus grypus. Next base: position 110,095,039 of record NC_135716.1, read on the forward strand.
GGCTAGACAAATAAAAGCTGTTTCACTGTTTTTCTTTTGGAGTGAGGGAACCTTGTCAGTGGCCTTGCCAATATTTTGTCTTTTGCTTCCTTAAGAGGAAGGATGCCAGATTTTTGGCATTGTTCATTACCATGTCTGTTGGCTGTTAAAAAGCTAAAAAAGTTAGCTTTTAAAAATAAAGAATGTAGGTATACCGTTAAATCACCTTTTGGTATAATCTGAATAACATTTTCTTTATATACGTTACCTTTCGTGAGGCAATGATGTGCAAAATCAGTCGACTGTTGCTTCAGGTGTTCAGTCATATTTTTGAGGCTAGGCTTAGATTAATATGTTTATGATTGGTTAAGAGCCACATTTTCCTTTCCTTGAACTTGTTATAGAAATGATTCATCATTGGGGCGCCTGGGTGGCACAGTTGTTAAGCATCTGCCTTCGGCTCAGGTCATGATCCCAGAGTCCTGGGATCGAGCCCCGCATCGGGTTCCCTACTCCTCGGGAAGCCTGCTTCTTCCTCTCCCCCTGCTTGTGTTCCCTCTCTAGCTCTGTCTCTCTCTGTCAAATAAATAAATAAAATCTTAAAAAAAAAAAAAAAAAGATACGTAATTATATATGGTGCTTTGCATTTTATAGAGTATTTTTACATCCAGACAGCATTTAATCAAAGAGTCCCAACAAAGACAGGTACTTTTAGCCCCATTTCACGGATGAGTTGTAGGTGTAACTTAGATTGTGTGATTTCATCAACCTCTTATTGCTGATACATAGTGGTTTCATTTGGAATCCAGAGGTCATAAATGCAGAATGGTGTGCTCTTTCCATGCTATCTCAACTGCTTCACATGGCAGGTACTTTAAAAAAATACTACTAAGTCTTCATTATTTCATCAGCCAGTTCTTCAATGGGGAACATCTAAACCTGCACTATCCAATATGGTAACCTCTAGACATGTGGCTATTTAAATTTAATTAAAATAAAAAATTCAGCTCTTCAGTTGAAGTACCCACATTTCACGTGCCTATTAGCCGTATGTAGCTAGCGGCTACCATTTTGGAAAGTGAAGAAATAAATATTTACATCATTGCAGAAATTTCTGTTGGACAGTACTGGCGTAGACATCAATCTTAAGACTACTGAGATGAATTCTTGAGCTATAAATATTTTTTATTTCTATAGCATTAAAAGAAACCTAGAAAAAGCTGTTACTGGAGCAAATTTAAGAAAATGTTATTTAGAAATAGGAACTCTTGGGGTCTATTTAGAATGCCCTTAAGTTGCCTTTGGAGTGAGAGCTTTAATGCTATTCTTTGATTTGAACCAGCAGATCAGTTTCCAGCCAGGCTATACAAATTGATGAAATTGGTAGTAATGGATGGCAGAAAGCTCTGAAAAGAGAATCACACTATCTAAGTTCTTGGCCTTGTTCTGCTGCTGACTAGTTTTGGCATATGGCCTCAGTCATTTAATGATTTAAGAATGAGGTGCTATACCAGATGCTACCAATTTCATAATTCTGTGATTCAGAATGTCATTGGAGTTGGAGATTGTACGTTGTTTTGAATATTGAGAGTTGAGAACTGGAGAAGACAGCTAAGTATTTGTTTTCCAAAAATATAATGCATTTTTTTAAAGATTTATTTATTTATATTAGAGTGAGAGGGAGAGAGAGCATGCATGTGCAAGCCGGGCGGGGGGGGCAGATGGAAAGGGAGTGAGAGAGAATCTCAAGCAGACTTCCTGTTGAGCGTGGAGCCCCATATGGGGCTCAATCTCATGACCCTGAGATCCTGACCTGAGCTGAAATCAAGAGTTGATCACTCAACCAACTGACCCACTCAGGGGCCCTCCATATAATGCATTTTAGAGGACACCTGCCTCCCATCAGTCTATAGGATTTTTTTAATGTGAGTTTTATGGTAACTTTCTTAAATGTGGGTATTTGTGAAATTTGTGAAAAGTGAGAATGTGAAGCTCATGTTGCCATAGTTGTTGAGGAACTGATTAGAGAAATAAGTGTCTTCCAAAGAGTTCTGTGGTAACAGGTAAGGTAGGTATGCAATTCGTCTCTGCTCTTTTTATTTACAAATAAAAATGGAGAGTTTAATGTGGGACATCAGAGGACTGTGAAAACTCATGCTTTGATAGAATAACTGAGAGTGTTTGTTGATTCTCTGTCCACTGTTTATTTCCAGGAGGAGGTTGCCCTGTAGTCTTGTATAAGTAGCACATGTGGAATTTGAGGTTTTAGATTTCTATCCAGTGTCATTAAGATGCATTATGAATAATTACAGGGCCAGATTTTACATTTTATTTTAAAATGCTGAAGGTGCTCTATTATACATATACTTTCTGTGTTTAAATACAACACTAGCAGTTAACTTATGTGCTGTGTAAATACCACTTAAGTTTATGGTTGTCCCCCTGAGGAATAATATCTTCTTAATTCCAAAGAACAGATTCATAAATGTTAAACTCTGCGACATACCTCCTCATTTCAGGTAGAACACCATTCAAGGAGGCTCAACTTCTGGGAATTTGAAAGGTGCAAGTCTTTTTAACTGGGCTAGAAAGAATAGTGCAAATTACTTAATTTTTCTGCTCCTCAGTGCTTGGAAGTATCCATTGCCATTGTAAAATACATTTGAAGGAAAATTGGTAGTTTGTCTAATACACTATTTTAAAACTGGAATTTAATAAAAGTTTACTGTTGTGACAATGGTGCCTTGTTTTTGTTTTGTTCTTTAAATAGGCTAGAAAGGAAGATAAAACTTTATCATCAGTTGCAGATAAAGTTCTCTAATTTTAAAAAAAGCTTTCTGATTTAAGAGTCTATCACTTTTATTTTGTATTTTGTAAAAACATAACTGAATCTTATAAGTGGTAGCTTCTGATGAATTCTGTCTAGGTCCTAAATTTGGCAGAACTATAGTCAGAAGAGGTTAACTTTGTAAAGCAAATTTTTTTGAATAGAAGAAGTTAAATAAGTTTAATGCCATTAAATAATATGTTCTATTGTGAGAGGGAAGTTCTGCATAAATTTTCAAAGTCTCAATTGAAATCCTGTCTTGTTGATTAACTCAGTTTTCCCCAGGCGAGTATACGGGAGGATGTGCAAATTTATTTCAGACAAATTTCAATAGAGTTAATTTTACCACTGATGAATATTAATTAACTTTCATCCTCTATATTGTGCCAGAAATTTTGTGAAATATTAGAAAGCTTAGGTTGCTAGTCTCAGATATGTCCTTCTGCCATGTTCTTTTAGAAGTAAACCTCTCCAGAAGTGATTTCTAATGGCTATCACTTAGGAGAAGTTCAGGTAAATGTTGATAGGTTATGACTTTGAAATGAATCTTTGAGGAATGAAGTATGAAATACAGGTAGCTCCTTTATGACATATGTGCCAGCTGTTAGGTGACTGCTTTTTTTTTTTTTTTTTGCACTTTCCTGGAATGGTTTACATCATTTAACACCATTTATAATAGTAACTGGCATATTTGATTAGAAGTTAAAGCCTGTTAAATCACAGACTGCAGAGTACCTGTCATTAAGCCATAACTTCTTTAATCATGTTAACATATCATAGTGATTAAGAGCACAAATTCTAGAGCTAGAACAACTAAGGTGGAACCCTCATTCTGACACTTGATGGTTGTATGTATCCTTGCGCAAGTTACTTCTCAAGTGCCTCAGTTTCTACATCTGTTGGAAGGAGAGAATAGCACCTACATTATTGGGATGTTGTGAAGATTAGAGTTCATATATGTAAAGCTCTTAGAGTAAGTGTTTTAAAATGTCAGCTATTATTATTTTTACAGTCCCCAAGTGGCTGGATAAAGAAAGCTGCTGCTCAGACTTTGCTTTTATCCTGTAAATTCAGAAGGCATTACGGCAAAAAAAAAAAAAAGGAGTTTCCTAGTGATAAGTTCTGAAACTTATTTTCCTCCTTGTTTTCATTGCTTTCCCAGAGAGGTTAAGCTGAATTAACAAGACTGGTTTTAAAAATTATTGTCAGTTTTTTAAAATCAAGGAAAACACCATGGTTTTTTCATTTATTTACTTAAGCATTTCCATGAAGTGTTTGCAGTATAAACACTGTGGTATTGTGTTAATGCATGAGAACCAAAAAGTGGAGCTGGCTAATCTGTTTTCACTTGATAAGCTGAATGAAGCAGAAAATAAACGGCACAGATGAGTGAAACAATAAATTAAAATTCAGATTACCATATTATAGGGATGGTAGATAAACAAGCAAACGTTGGGATACAGGAGTTTTACTCTTCTAGGTAACTAGTATTAAGATTTTGGCTGAACATTATAGTAATTGCATAAATTATTATATTTTTATATTAAATATATCCTTAATTATAGATTTATTTCCAATTAATTTACTAATTTAGATTTTATATATAAGATGAAACTGAAACTTAACTTTAGTATCTCTTTTTCATTAGCCAAAATATTGTGAGACTTTGCTATAAGTCTCTTTGTTGTTGACTGTAATTCTGTGTGAGACAAATCTGTTGTCAAAGGTATTTAGTGTGGCTTACAGATTTACTAGAAATAATAGCTGTTTATATATTAAGTCTATAAAGCAGTTTTGTTTTTGTTCATTTATTTGACATTCACAACAACATAAAGTAACTAGAACAGTGTTCTTACTAATTCTGTTCTACAAATGATTAATCTGAGATCAGAGAAACTAGGAGTTGTGTATTTCAACGTCATTTCAAGGAAGTGGAAGATCAAGGAACTTCCAATTGGAACACAGGTTTCTTGATCTAAATCTATTCTTTTTTTTCAAGTAGGCTCCATGCCCAATGTGGGGCTTGAACTCAAAACCCTGATATTAAGAGTCCCATGCTCTACTGACTGAGCCAGCCAGGCACCCCTGAATCTATTATTTTCTATGATACCAATCAGCCACTTACAGCTTTCTTCTGTATTGGGGAAGAACAGTTACTAACTCATTGGCTTCACTCATTGCTGCTACTATTTGGCGGGGTGGAGTGGGAATAGTATTTAGTGTTGGCGAAAGAGCTGCTTAAACTCCTTAAACCTTTTTTAAAAAAGTTATATTTTCAGTTTAAGAGGCTTTTTGCTTCATAAAAATAATTTGAGGTAGCTTTAGCCTATTATAGTGGAAAAGGACATTTGGTAAAAACAGAACATTTCTTTACCACTTAAAAATATAATTAAGGGTTTGCTAATTCATAAAGTTCCATTTGAAGTATTATCAGAATATACTGATGTTCAAGTAGTTGATTCATCTATTCAGGGAAGTTTATGAATCTTTGTAATTAATATTTTTAAAATGTAGTTGTCATGTTCATTTCTGTTGATTTGTAGGCTTCAGAAATGTGTTCAATCAAAGGAAATTGGAATTATTTATAGGGTAATTTGACATAGTTCTGAAATTTATTACTAAATAACTCAGTTACTGTTTTTTAGTATTTTGACTCGAAACGACTTTAATATCTGTTTATAAAGGCTTCCTTGTAGGAAAAAAAGAATTTCAAGTTGGTAAAACATTTATATGTTTTATACCATAATATGTTAACAGTTACTGGGATGTTTTGCAGTGATTTTTAAGAATCCCATAGCAGGGGTTTTCAAGATCTCTTACACTGTTAAAAGTTATTGAGAACCCTGAAGGTTTTTGTTTATGTGGGCTGTATCTGTTACTATTTACTGTTTTAGAAATTAAAACTAAGAAAATTGAAAAACATTTAACAATTTTGAAATATATTTAATTCCACATATTTAATTTCCTTGACTCTGAGAAGACCAGAATTTATTACCTTGGTTTATTTAGGCACTTAAGCCATTAGGGTTTTGTAGTTCTTGCTACCCAACACTAATTTTGAATATTGATGGTTGTTGGCACTCAAAAATCAAGCTCTTTGACCTGAGACCTTAAAATAAGGCAAAGTATTCTTATGGTATTCCCCAGGTGTATTTATATCTGTAGATTTTATTGTGAAATATCAGAGTATAGAATAGAGATAACTGCCTTTCCTTTCTCTTTTAAGACTAACATAAGTTAGGTTTTAAAAAGAGTACAGTACAACTCTTTATGGTATTAGGTATTCAGCCTTGGTTTTGATAAGTAGGCAGAAGTATTACCATTAACTAGCTTTATATGTATATATGTGTGTGTATGTATATATATACACTCACACGTATGTATATATAAAACAATAGACTTTGCAATGCAAAACTGGGAAAAAATGTAATTATGTTATTTTTACAACTATTTAAGCTATATTATTTTCCAGAAGTTTCTTTTATTTCAAAGCTACTAGGTTCCATTTCAGACCTAACCTATGTTATTAACCTATTTCTACTATTGCATTAACTAATAAAAATAGCTGTAAACATTTATGGTGGGCTTACTATGTTTTGGCCACTGTTCCAAGTGCATTATGTGTTTTAACTCATTGAATCCAACAATCCTATGAAGTAGCTACCATTATCTTCCTTTTACAGGTGAGGAAACTGAGGCACACAGAGGTTAAGTAACTTGCCCAAGGTTTGTAAACCATGGAGCTGAAATTCAAATTCAGGCAATCTGGTTCTAGAGATAATGCTTTTAACCAACCACTAAGCCATATTGTCTCAACTAAGTAAACCTACTGAGGGAAATAACATCCACAATTCTAAAACAGACGATATAGTGATCATTTAAGATAATTCCTTAAACTGCATATCACATATTCCCTAGGATTTGAAAAATTATAAATGAATTTTTTAATTATAAAAGTAATATATATTTACTGGGAAAATTCCAAAAGTGTATAATATTCCTAATATCTCTTGCCCATCTGTATTTTATTTTTTAAATGGACTTTATTTTTAGAACAGTTTTTGATTTACAGAAAAACTGAAAAGATAAGACAGAGAGTTCCTATATGTTCTTTTACCAGGTTTTTCTTTATTAACATCTTAACATTAGTATGGTGCATCTGTTAGTTAGTGAACCAGTATTTGATAATGATACATTATTATTGATTAAAGCCCATAGTTTTATTCTTATTTCCATAAATTGTTCCTAATGTCCCTTTTCTCTTCTAGGATCCTATCATATTATACTTAATTCTCATGTCTCCTTAGGCCCTCCTTGGTTGTGATAGTTTCTCAGACTTCCCTCATTTTTGATGATCTGACAGTTTTAAGGAATACTGGTTAGGTATTTTGTAGGATGCATCCTGATTAGAATTTATCTGATGCTTTTGTCATGATTAGATTGGGATATTGGGAGGAACAGCTGTAAAGTGCCATTTTCATCACGGGTCATATCAAGAATGATTACTAGAAACATGATTTATCACTATTAATGTCGACCTTGATCACCTGTCTTAATGATAAAGTTTCTCTAGTTTAAAGTTACTCATTCTGTCCCACTTTCTCTACTCTACTCTTTGGAAGGAAGTCACTGTATGCATGCTCCACCTCCTGAGGACAAAATATCTATATAAATTATTTGGCATTCTTCTATCCAGGAGATTTGTCTCTTTTCCTCCACTCACTAATTTATTCAATCATTTATTTGTGTCAGTATGTACTCATGGATATTTACTTTATACTTTGAGTTATAATACAGTACTACTTTATTTGTTGCTCAGATTGTTCTAGCTTTGGCCATTAGGAGCTCTTTCAGTTGGCTCCTGTGTACCCTTGACATACCGTAGTCAGTGTGAGGGTTAGTTTTTTCTAAGCTCTTACTTTCTGTCTCTACTAGATGTGCCTAACTCATCCTGCATGTTTTCTGTTCCAGTCCTAGCATCATCCATTTGTCTAAGGAGCCCTGATATCTTTTATTAGCGAATGATAGTAGAAACCAAGCTCAGGGTGGTAGTTGTGCTTGTTCCTACTGGGTGTCATTTCTTTTAGGCCCTTTCAGCGGACAGAGCAAAGAAATATATGTGTGTATACGAACCTGTGTAAATACACATATCTATAAATATTTCTATATGTAACCACTTGTGTCTGTATTAAGCTAAACATGAATTCTTACTGAAGTGTCCAACTCTAATCTACTGCAATATGAATCATTACATTTATTTGTAAATTTCTACTCCAACAGTGAGATGCCTGGCTCCCAACATCTACCATCCATTTACAGTTTTTCAATTCCTGTATGTATGTATGGCAACATCAAAATTGTTAACCTGAATCCTCATTGAAAATGCTTTATCAACTAGAGTACAGTACTTATGTGCATTTCCTTTGCTTTTTTTAGTCTTTATAGACTTACTCATTTCCAAGGTTACTTCAGCCAGCACATATTCTCCTATATTTCTGTCATTAAAATTCATTGGATGAATGAGTAACATTTTCTCCTGAAAGCACTTATATTCTCTCTGCTTCCATTACTCCTTGAACTATTCTTCTTTGCCTCTTCCTGGAATACTCTTTGCCCTGATGTACCCAGCTCCCCACCTTGCCTACACCTTTTTTTCCCTTGATAATACAGTTAAGGAATGGCATATTTGAAGGATGATGGTAGAATTTTTCATTTTTGTTTTTTTTATTCTAAAGACAGTTTCTATTTCTAATGGTTATCTTTTCAACATTTCTGAAAAAGTTAATTGTATAAGATGACACTCTATTTAAAAAATGGTTTTTGTTTGTTTTTTAAGCTATTTCAGGAGGAGGCAGTCTAACATTAAGAGCATGGCTTCTAGAATTATACTCCCTGAGTTCAAATTCTGGCCCCATGGTTTAGTAACTTGGTGAACTTAGGTGTGCCTCAATTTTCTCATCTGCACAATGGATATTTTAAAATTACCTAATAAGATTGATGTGAAAGTTAATGAGATAATAGCTTTTAAGTGCTTTTAACAGTACCCACCACATAGGAAGCATATAAAAAATGTTAACTATTATTAACTATTATTATTTAACTATTATTAAACACTAGTGCTGTATGTAAGCTTACAGAAAGGAAAATTGCATCAGGGTATTGCATTTAAAGTAGTTGTCTTTTCAGACTTTTGAAGATTACTTGAGGGGTTTTAAAGTTAGGATGATTATACTTTTTTGTATACCTAGGATGGCGATCCAGGAATATGCCTCTTGGTGCTGGCAGGAGGAGTAGCACTTCCCTTTTCACTTGCTTAGAGTTTTTTGGTTTGGATGATAAATTATATGACCACCTTATTTCCAGGGATTATAAAATCGTGTCTGCGTGCATCTGACCAGAGTTGGTGTAAATGAGCGGAGCAGGCTGGGGATAGACAGGTAGGGACCGGGAAGGAAGGCACAATCTGGACAGCGTATTTAGACTGGGAAAACTGAAAAAGGTAGGACTAAATTGACCATAACTGTGAAATCCTTACTGACTTAAAATGATTATAGATTTTTTGAGGGCTGTATAAATTGAATATACTAATTGCGGTGGTGAAAATACAAGGGAACATATAGTAGGCAAACATTGTGGGGCCGCTGCTTCTATTTATTTGAAGTGTGCTTCAAAATGGTCTTTCATAGTTTGCATTCCTGGAACTTGGTCTGGGAAACAAATAAATTTCTTTTTTCTTTAAGACTGTTGTGAAGAAGTCATTCATATACGTCTGGATGAACTTCTCCGTGTTTTAAAATCTGTAATGAATAAACATCAGAACCTCAATTCTGTTGATCTTCAAAATGCTGCAGAAATCCTTACTGCAAAAGTAAAAGGTAAGAAAGATGTATTAAAAGTTGGTTGGTATGGGCAAAAAGCATCTAAGTCATACATTTTGGTCCATAATGACTATAGTACCACCTCCCCACATGGTATTGGTATGTATATCAATAAAAATTATGTATACTTCAATATGTAGATACTCCCACTAAGTCACACCTAAAACTCTCTTCCTTTCAAAAATTAAAACTGCATTTGGCAGGAAGCAGTTTAAAAATAATAACTGAAATAAACTAAACAACTGACAGTTAAAACCTACTTCAAAAGAGCATGCACTCTTTCAAAAAACTCAAAAAGTTTAAATGTCAGTTGTTTTGTAAGGACAATTGTTGCTGGAAAATGGCCATTTGTAGTGACTCCGCTTAAAGGAGGGAGCCAAACAGAGAAAAAAAAACTTAATTGGGATTTTTTTTTAATGTGAAAAAGAAAAATAAAATTATATATGGATGCACACACACATATATGTATATTACATGTGCTAAAGATCCAAGAATTGGGATTTATCCTCTAATGAAATGATTTGCCACCAAAAATATTTTATTAGAATCGATTATTCTGGACTGTAGTGTATAAAAAGGATTGAGGGTGAAGGGAGTATTTGAGAAGAATGAGGCCGGGGGTTCAGTTAGGAGATCATTAGAAATAAGGGGCTGGGTGTGGGCTGACAGTCTGATCTAAGAAGCTGTAGTGTGCTAGAGGTGGAATATGGTTGTTACAGAAGAGGGGATGGATGTTGGTTTGATGAAACAGGACAGGTGGAATGTTGAGGATTAATGTGAAGTTTGTAGTTGAAGATGGGGACTTGAGAGCTGTTGGTGTGTAGGTGGTAATGGAAGAGGATGGCACCAACTCAAGAGTATGCAGAGTAAGTGTGGGCTGAGTATGAGATCCCAGGGACAAAGAGAAAATAGAGGAGCCTGAAAAACACCTAAGAAATAGGGAGATGGTCTAGAGAAAGATGTCATGGAGTTTAAAAAGTGTGAGGTTCTAGGAAGTGATTGTCAATGTTAAATGTCCCTGATAAGTAATCTGAATTCAAGCAAAGTAACTATAGAAAGTGACTCACCATGGGTTGAATAAGGAAAGGAAAGGATTTTTGGGGGAGGGGAATTACCTGTTCTGAGTCTCAAAGGTCGGGTGGGCATTTCCTGGGTTAGAATGTGTGGAGGTTGGGGACTGTGACATAGAGCACTTTTGTAAGAAATCTGGATGTGAAGAACTTGGTGCAGTTGGTGAACACATTCCTATCTAGAGAAGGCAAAGGGCAAGTGTCAAGGGATGAGGCAGGAGGAGAAAATAAAAACCTGTCAATAAAATATGGTCCATATACCTGAGAACCACTTCCCCTGCTTTTTGACATAGATTTATTGTACCTGAGTGGTTCTTTTTCTTTGTTTCTTTCTTTTTCTGTGTTTCAAGCATTGAAACACATGTAGATGGCTTTAAATGGGAAAAATGAATAGTTTGTTGTGACTTTTAAAAATGTGCTTAGTAACCAAATTTGTTTTTAAATAGACTGTTTATAAGTGCCATTTAACTTAACTTAGATAGGGAAATTTGCGTCTATAGATAGTAAAATTTCCATGCTTGGAAATAGCGACCACAGTTCATTCAATTGTTGTCAGTAGCTATTGTGTGCAGTCAGGATGTCCTGGGGAAGGAGTGTGCCTGGGTATAGTTGGTGTCCACATTCCAGAAACAGACTTGAAGAAAGTGGCCTCTCAGCTGCCTTGGAGATCTTTTTTCCTTTGAGGTAAAGCTATCTTTTGAATATTATCTCCCACTATGACTGTCTTTACCTTTGGGATTATTGTTACCATTTTACTTTTGGTTTGGGTGAAATTTAAAAGATTACTCTGTTGTTCCTAAACTTACTCTGTTTCAGTAAGACTCCATGAGACTAGAAAATTTAAAAATTGTCTTTTCGTTGGTATAAGTTCCTGTTTTTAAATAAAACCTTTCCTCCTTACTCTTATTGTTGAGGCTGTCTAAGCGAAGGGAGTTTAAAAATGAAAAATATTCAGTGACCTGAAAAATCGAGGTTAAATTAGAACTTATTTAATTTTTTCTTTTAATGATAATTTTCAAACCCTGGAAAGGCAAGGGGGAGGTAGAAACCATTTTTGAATATCTATTCTATGGCAGTCTAGATGTTTTGCATATGCTATCTATTTTAATATTTTCAAAAACCTATTAAAGTGCATTTTTATTTCTATTTTAAATGGGGGAAGCTCAAAGAAAAAAAGCTATCGTACGTTAGGATCAGAAAGCTTCCGGAATGTGGAGATCATTTTGTCTTAAGCCCCTGATTACATTTCAAAAACAAAGATGACATGACTTGCTCTGGACATCTTAACTGTCGATGCATTTGGCAAATATACCAAGACATTAAAAAAAACACTTTAGAATCAGGGAGGTATAATTTTGTTTGTGCTCCTGTAGGTGTGGATGCATAAAGTCTGTCCACTTCCTATGCATAATAAATACATTGGAATAAAATTGGAATCTTTTGACTCCTCTTTTTTTTAAAGTATGGAATTTACCTTTTAAAGGTAATTTTAAAGCTTTAAATTAAATTAAAAACTTTTTTTAAAAAGCTCTTCCCCATTCATTCTAGTAGTGATTTGTATTTCCTGTGTCTCCTGTTTCCAAGCAGGAAGTTAAGTCTGACAAAATATTTGCAATATGGTAAGAGAGATACAGCTTATTTTTGAAGTAGATAAAAGACATCTTCAGCACTCAGTAATTTATTATGTACGTAAGTGTTTGTGTTTTCACTATTTACAATTATTTTAGTCAATCTTATTTGTAATTTAAATTAATACGACCATTTATTTAGGTTTTTCGTGATCTGTATTTTGCCCTATATTGAAAAATTGACAAAAAAGAAACACAAGCTTTAATTATGCATCTAAAATTGTAGAAGCTTTGTGTCTTCTTTCTGTTTTGAAAACTTAATTTTTTAATAGGCAATACATTGAAATGGTTTATAATGCAAATGGCATAAAAGAGTATTTAGCAGTGAAGTGTCTTTCCTACCTCAGATGCTTAGCTACCCTTTCCTTTACCTAGATAAGCAGCAACTATTGCTGGATTTTTGTGTATCTTTCTAGAGACATATTATGCATATATAAACAATACAATATGTTCTTTTTTTTGCTCTCTTTTTTACACAAATGGTAGCATTCTGCTCCTTGCTCATTGTTCTGAGTTATGTTCTATACATAAAGAATTCCCTAATTCTTTTGTTGTGATTTGTTTTTTTTTTTCAAAGCTGCATGGTAATCTGTTATGCTCATGTGCTGTAATTTATTTTACCAATTCACTAATGGATATTTGGATTATTTCCATTTTTTTTCTATTACAAATAATGCTTTGATGAATAACCATGTTCATTTGTATTTATTTTTTTTATATTGCTAAATAACCTCTGCAGTAGTTCTGCCATTCTGATAGCAGTGCTGAAAAGGCTGATTTACTGCACCTTTGCCAACAGAGCTGGTTACCAAGCTTTGTCACCCAGTCTGATAGTAAAAATTGGCATCTCAGTATAGATTGACTTGCATTTCCCTCATTTTGAGTGCAATTGAGTATGTTTTCATATGTTTTAGAGCCATTTGTACATCCTTTTATGTGAGTTGACCCTTTACTCATGTTTTTTTTTTTGATGGTTGACCTTTTTTTTCTAGTACTGATTTGTAGAAGCTCTGTGTAAGTGAAATTTACCCTTAATCTTTGATGTGAGTTGCACATTTTCTTTATCTTTTGATTTGCTTATGGTATTTTATTTTTGCATTTAAATCTATCAGTCTTTTTTATGGTTCTTGGGTTTCAGGTATTAGGAAGGACTTCCCTGCTCTGAGATTATAATAGCATTCTCCAATGTGTTTTCATTTAATGTTTTCATGATGTCATTTATTAAATTTACATCCTTGATACATTCTAGAATGTCTACATGTCTAGCTTATTTTTCAAATAATTCATCTTTTCCCCATTGATCTGAGATGCCATTTTTATCATAAATACATTAAACTGTCATATATATTTATATCTATTTTTGGACCTTATTTTATGTCCCATTGATTTGTTTAGTCATGTGCCAATACCACACTATCTTTATTGTAGTTGTATAGTATGTTTTAGTAGCTGGTAGGGGTAACTCCTCTTTCTGTTACTCTTTTTATTCAGGATTTTATTTTCTCATCAGGACTTTTGAATTGGCTTATCTAAATTCCAAAAAATATCTATTGATATTTTGAGGACGATGAGTAAAATTTATAAATTTATAAACTTCTAATTAAATTTATAAATTAGGGAGAAGTTACATATTTAGCATTTCTGAGAGTATAGTATGCATTTCATTTCTTCAAATTGTCTTTTGTGTTTCTCAGAAGCAACTTAAAATTTTCAATTTGTAAGCCTTACTGCATTTTGGTTTTTCCCCTAAACATTTTTTCCCCATGCATATGATGAAAATTTGCCTACATTATATCTTTTAATTCAGTGGTTTGCAAACTGTGGGCCCTGATTTATGACATAAGTTAGTGGATTGTGACCAGCGTTTTAAAATATGAAAGAGAATAGAAAAGAAAAATCAGAATGCAACACTCATTGTATAAGACTTAAGGATGTTTTGAAACTTCATAGGTGTTATATAACTAATAGCTATTATATGTGTATGGTATACTTGGTCATGATATAATATGTATTTCTTACTGAAGGTTGTGGTCAAAGTTTGAAAGTCACTAATAGATGCTATGTATGAAAGCTATTCATGTGATTTCTTAAAGAGATACTAAATGTGTCTTAGTGCTTATTGTTGTGAATTAACAGGGAGCCCAAGGGAGATAGTTACTTAAACCGTGAGCAAAATTTTGATGCCATTTTGAAGAATGGCTAATAGAGAGAAGAGAGTGGGGACAGCAACACCAATTAGCAGGTTGTTAAATAATCCAGACTACAGGTAAAATATGGCCTTTTGAACTAAATGGCAGTGGGAATGGAAAGGAAGAAGAAGGATGTGAGGGCGATCTGGCTGCGACATCTGTCACCCCATTGATCACCAGCGTTGATTCAGCTGATCTGGCTGGCTAGGCGGGTGTCCCCTTCCTCCCTTGCTGCTCCATGTGTGTCCCTCCCGAAGCTGCGCGCTTGGTTGAAGAGGACGACCTTCCCCGGTAGAGGAGGACCGTTCTTCGGTCAAGGGTATACGAGCAGCTGCGCTCCCCTGCTAGAACCTCCAAACAAGCTCTCAAGGAAAGGAAGAAGAAATGTTTTAGAGGTATTTTGAAAGCAAAGATAATGAGCTAAGGAATATATAGAAAAGAGTAGGCTTGCAGGGCAGAATAGAAGGGAGGATAGGGTTCAGGTAGGACATGTTGAGGTTGTAATGCTGGTGTTTAGGTAAAGCCTGGGAAGTAGGAGAAAGAATATATCAAACATACCATTGGAAATGTGGATCTGGAGCTCAGAGGTGAGAACTAGACAGGTAGTTTTAAGGATTCATTTCCTTCAAAGGTATAAAAGTGGATACAGTTCTGTGGGGATAATGTGTAGAGAGGAAAGCCAAAGAGAACTGCAGGCTGGGTGGGGATGACTATATTTTGCCGAAGAGAACTGCAGGCTGGATGGGTATGACTATATAAAGTAAAATTGTCAATAGATAGATACACAGAACATGAGAGCACTCATGTTACTAACTACCAAGCACTGTACTCTAGGTGCTTTACATTTGTTTTCTCAGTCATTTCTTTCAGTGATACGCCATTTTACAGATGAAGAAATTGCAGTGAGGTGATGTATTCAGAATAACACAGGAAGTAGCAGAGGTTAGATTCGAACTTAGGTCCGAAACTCTGAAGCCCCACGTTATCTAGTTACTATAACACGTTGCTTCTAAGAGTGCAAAATATTTCAAGGTGGAAGAAAGTGGTTAATATTTGCAGTAATAATAGCAGACATTATTGAGGATGTACTTACTCTATGCCAGACACTGTTAAACTCTGCATGGATTATCCCATTAATCCTCACAGCAGATTTTTCAGGTCAATACTGTTATTCTGTCAATTCCCATTTTGCATATAAGGAAGCTGGGACATAGAGAGATTTGTCCAAGGTTGCATATGTATTAAGTGGTAAAGCTGTTGAGAGTTGTAGAATGGACAAGTAGGATGAAAACTCAGAAGAAAAAATGCATCTAAGTTTGACTAATAGGTTTTTGTTGGCAGTGTTGTTAAGTGGTTTTGAGTGAAAATAATAACTAACATTTATTGAGCATTTTCTTTGTAACAGGCTCTGTTCTAAGTTCATTCCATTTTCATAGCAGTTCTCAAAATACATATTGTTGTCCCCACTTTATGAGTGAGGAGACTGAGGCACAGAGCAGTTGTGTTAAGTCCCTAGTAGGAGACAGAGTTTAAGATTTAACCTAGGCAGGGCGCCTGGGTGGCTCAGTTGTTTAAGCGTCTGCCTTCAGCTCAGGTCATGATCCTGAGTTCCTGGGGTCGAGTCCCGCATCGGGCTCCCTGCTCAGCGGGGAGTGTGCTTCTCCCTCTGCCTCTGCTCCCCTTCTCGTGCTCTCTCTCACTCGTGCTCTCATTCTCTCTCTCCCAAGTAAATAAATATAATCTTAAAAAAAAAAAAAAAAAAGAATTTAACCTAGGCACACTGGCTTCAGAACCCATCCTCTTAACCAGGCTGAGCAAACTGTTTCTGGTGGGCCAGATCTGGCCTGCTGCCTATTTTTATAAATAAAGTTTTACTGGAGCACAGCCACTCTTATTCATTAATGTATCACCATATCTCATTCATTTATGTATGGTTTCTTTAGGAATAGTTGCAACATACCGTATGTCCTGAAAAGTCTAAAATACTTGCTATCTAGCCCTTTACACAAAGTTTTTCAACCTCTGATAACCATTAGACTAGATGAAAAGCCAAATCCTGGTGAATTTTGTCATGACCCATTTATAGAGGTTTGGCAGTTAAAAAAAAAAAAAGTTGGATGGTAGCTTTAAGAGGAAATACGGTAAAATAAAAGTTTTTTTCACCGAGGAAAGATTTGAGTATGTTAGTAGCATAAGAAAAAATAATGTCAATTGAGTGGGAGATAATAAAGCTACGGAGGGAGGTGGCATAGGATTTGGAGAATGCAGGAAAGAGTGGAAAGATTTATTACTGGAAAGGAGCCAAAGACTTTTCTTTGAAACACTGAGCAGAAGCAAAAAAGAGAAAAGATATTAGGAATATAGGACTGTTTTGAATTGGAGGCAAGGGCAATAATAGTAATTGTCATTTGATGGCTGTAACCTCATTCAAGTAAGGATGAAGATAAAGAAGGAAGATGGTTCAAATAATTGTCTTTTTGCGATTCACAATTACTACTTTTTAAATCTCCCAGTCATGTTTAGGGCTACGAAAGAAATAGGTAAGAAAGAGAAAGAATAATTACAGAATTTGCAGTAGTGTTATAAGGTGCTTTTTTCTTTAAAGTCTAACAGGTTAGGAAATATAAGTAGGCTATACATTTTTGCTGGTTATAAGTTATTGTAAATAGACATTATAAATTACTATTTAAAGTTTACGTTCCAGTGAGATTTTTAAAGCAGCTTTCTTGAGGTATAATTGATATTCAATAAAGTACATATATTTAAAGGATACAGTTTGATCAATTTTGACATAAAAAACCTTGTGAAACTGTCCCAATCCAGATAATGGATGCCCCTTGGTACTCCTTCCTTTCGGCGCCTTCCTGCAGCCCCCTTTCAACAATTTTGATATGTGGTGTTTTCATTTTCATTGTGTTCAAAACACTTTCTAATTTCCCTTTCTCTTCTTTGACCCATGGGTTATTAAGAAGTGTGTTATTTTAGTTTCCTGGTATCTGGGGATTTTCCAAAGATCTTTCCATTATTTCTAATTTCATTCCATCTAGTCACAGAACATCCTTTGCCTGGTTTAAATCGTTTTAAACCCATTTTGACTTGTTTTATAATATGGTCTATCTTGGCAAATATTCAGGGTGTACTTGAAAAGACATGCATTCTGCTGTTACTGGATGGAGTGTTCTACAAATGTCCATCTGGTAGGGGAGTCTGATAGTATTGTTGAAGTCTTCCATATTCTTACTGATTTTCCATATACATGTTCTGTCAATTATTGACAGAAGGCTATTGAAATCTCTGGCTATAACTGTAAATTTGTCTATTTCTCATTGTGATTTTGCTTCATGCATTTTGAAGTTGTTTATTAGGTGCATAAATGTATAGAATTGTTATGTCCTCTTGATAAATTGACTCCTTCATTATTACAAAATGACTTTTATCTATAGTAGTTTCTTTAACTGGGAAGTCTACCCTGTGTGATGTTAGGCACTAAGCTAGGGCCATTGTAGAGCTTACCATGTTCGTTTCTTGTCTGTCAAGATTCTTGTCTTTTGTTGCCTTATAGCCAGTGTCTTGAAAATTTTTATTTCATATATTTTGTACGAGTTTCTTTTGATTGTTTCAGGCAGAAGTGTAAACCTGTTTTTCCATCTTGGCTAGAGCAGAAGTCCAAAAATAGCTTTAAAATTATTTATGGTGGTTCTTAAAGTTTTTCTTTTTGCTTGTATCAGCGATATTTAGAAGAATCTGATGAAAGATGTGGCCCTTAGCCCCTCATGTCTACAAAGGCTTATCCATGTAAAAGCTTGATTGTAGTTTCATGAGGTTTAGAGGCTTGAGGCTTCCTTCATCCTGGCTTAGGAATTCTTGCTTTCCTGCAAGCATTTTCCACCCTAGTTGTACACTAGAATCACCTGAGAGAGCTTTTGAACAAATAGCTATGCTCCACCAGACTTGTGAAATCTGAATTTCTGGTGGTAGGACCCAGATTTTTGTTTTTAAAACTCCCTAGGTAATTCTGCTGTGCAGCTAAACTTCAAAACAGCTTGTTTTAAAGCAAAGGATGGCTTCCTCTTCACTTGCTCTGTCTACCTTCCCTTTATTGGCAAGGATCCTAGGGAGGATGGGATACAGGGAGCCAGTTGCTCCTTAAACTCACCCTGAGTAGAAGCAGTTACTTTTAAAAAAATTGCCAATTCCACCTTCAGATTTTGTCTTGGTAAATTGTATCTGGGCTTTTAACAAAAGCGCATAGAGAAGAAGTTAGAATAAGAAAACTTTTTCAGTTATATTTCACAATTTGCTTTAGCAAAATGCAGAATGTTAGAATATCCCTATGGCAAACAAGAGACAGCAATATATATCAATTAACATGGACCTCAGAGCCTAAGAGCCTGTAAGAAATAAGGCTATAAATAAATAGGAATTTAAATTTTCTAAAGCATTGGGTGTTTATGTGATATGCTTTGTATATAGGATTTGTGTTATGTCACATGTATATTTGACTTCAATTATTGGTAATTCCTAGTGAAAAATATATTTCATTTGACTAAAGTGGGCCGCAGTGCATTTAGCTATTTTTACAAATGCCATAAAGCAGTAAGCAAGAGAAAATAGCACAGAGTGCTTTTAATGAGAGGTCTGATGTAACATGGATTCTGTGACTCTGAGACGGATGGATTTCACATTGTGTCACTTTTTAGATGTGTCAAATTATGTAATGCATGGAGTAGTAGGTTTAGAATGCCAGCCACTTGTATGCAAGCTGATTCTTTTGTATGATTTCTTTAAAGAACTTGAACATCATATTCATTTTGTGTATTAGATTTTTCAGTTTCCTAATCTTTTAATGCTTCTAGAAGTAATGGTGAACTTTTAAGAGGTTAAATGACTTCGTATAAATGTAGTTTAAAATATTTTCTTCCTCATTTATTGTAACCAACCTTTCCCTGTAGCTGTGAACTTCACAGAAGTTAATGAAGAAAACAAAAACGATCTCTTCAGAGAAGTGTTTTCTTCCATTGAGACCTTGGCCTTTACCTTTGGGAATATGTAAGTAGAGGACTGTCATTTAAAGAAATTTGGGCCTGGGAGTCTCAGAATATGTCATATAATTTAGTAGATACATGGAAAGTAAAGTATTAACCAATACAAAATATTATCACAACACTGGAAAAAAATACATTCATTATTTCATTATTGTTTTGTTACTATATTCAGCAGTGTCTGTGTAGCTGTTCAGAAGCAGCATCCACTTGCAAGTGACTATGTGGTTTATGTGAATAGATTCCTAGGAGTTTATTTCTAAGGTTCTTAAAAAAATTTATTCTAGATGACATGTTGAATGTGAAGCCTGTGACAGAGCAATGTAATGACTTGTCTTTTTATTTCTTTTTTTTTTTTTTAACTTCCCTGAATAGCCTGACAAACTTCCTTATGGGAGATGTAGGCAATGATTCATTATTGCGACTGCCTGTTTCTCGGGAAAGTAAGGTAGGCCAAGTTTGTCTGAAAGCAGAGACTTTAATATTTTTAACTTAATATTTCAATAATTTCCTGATCTTAATCTCAGCATTAGTCTTTGATAGTTTTCGAGTTGAGCAAGAAAAACAGATCACTTCATTTTAAATATGATAATTTATGGTCAGTTTCTGGAGCAAAAATTTAATTACACTTTCTAAGTGGATCTATCATTTTAAAAGAATATATCTGATAGTTTTATGGTGTCCTATGTAATGAATCTGTGTCATATGGTCCAAAATTTTAGTAAGTAATTCTTAACCATTTTTCTCTCCTGACATTGTCACAGTTCTTAAAGACTGGTGGAAACTTAGAAAAATAACACAAGAAGTAAAGAGGGTATTAATCTTTTCACACATCCTATAGTTTATTACCATGAATCACTTATAAATAGGCTGTAGGTCCTCATTCTCCCTAAGAGCAGTATGTTAGAGGATTGCAGTTCTGATTCCCAGTTCATTTTTTTTAAAAGATTTTATTTAATTATTTGAGAGAGAGAGCAAGAGAGAGCACATGAGCCGGGGAGGGGCAGAGGGAGGAGCAGAAACAGACTCCCTGCTGAGCAGGGAGCCTGATGAGGGGCTGGATCCCAGGACCCCAGGGTCATGACCTGAGCCAAAGGCAGTCGCTTAACCTACTGAGCCACCCAGGCAGCCCCCGATTCCCAATTTAAAGAAAAATTGCCCTGAAATAATAGAACATGAAGAATGTTTGTAGAATATTGCTTTAAAGACTTATAGTAGTAATATTTTTATTTGACTAAAATTTTTTCACTAAATGCAAGCTATTTTTAAAAACTGCAGTAGAGACATACGTTAATAATTTCTTTTTAAGGATGTTCAAATCCAGAAGGAGGTCAACAAATATTTGGAAATGTGCCAAGTATTTGTGTTATATCAAAGTAATATAAAAATTGCAGGTCTTTCTTAAAATGATACAAAATATGAATGACTAATTGAAACATTTGTTATATGTACTATAATAATGAGAAAACAATTGACTATTTCTGAAGTCATCCGTTGATGAATCAAGGATAGTGTATAAACCATATCAGTAATGAAGAATTTTAAGATCCTTAAATATTTTGCTATTGTTTATAATTTTTCTTCAATTTTATCTTTTCAAACATACTACTAATTTAAAAGATATAATAATATTATATCTGTGACAAGGCTCTGAAGAATTAAAATTTTAGGTGTGAATCATATTTCCTGTTCCTGTTGGCTCTATTATGTGCACATATTACACTAATTCTTAATAGGAAAATACTTTTTCCTTTTTTTCTTTTGCACCTTATTTTCCTTCTTGCAGTTTTTAATTAACCCTAGAGATTGAGCTTTAAAAGTCCATGATGATATAATGCTACTAATAAAACTACTTTGGTGAAGAGTTTTGAAAAATACTTTAAGTAATAATTGCCATTTATTTAATAGTGTTTATTATGTACCATGCCCTATGCTAAGCCTATATCATCTTAAGCCTTAAAGGAGCCTTATGAAAGTAGTGTTCTTATCCCCATCTTACAGAAGGGCAAACCAAAGTTCAGCCTAAATATATAGCCCAGTGTCAGACAGCTACTAAGTGATAGAGCTGGACTTCAAACCCAGGTCTCTTTGATCCCTTTTGCATTGAATCCCTGCATAGTCTGTATTGCCCAACCAAATAGATCACATTTGTTTAAGATCTCACAATTTTGGTAGATATGTTCTCCTGCACTGTCCAGTAAGGTAGCCACTTGACACATGTAGCTCTTTAAACTTAATTAAAATAAATAAAATGGAAAATATACGTTACATTACATTTACATTAGCCACTTTTCATATGCTCAGATAGCCACATGTAACTAGTATCTCCCTTACTGGACAGTGCAGATACAGAACATTTCCATCATCATAGAAAGTTCTGCACTAAGTTGTCCACTAGACTTTCAGAGAAATGCTTTTGTCATATGATAAAACGGTAAAAGATGGCTGGAAGAAACAGGTCTTTGTCTTCAGTTTAAGTGATAATCTATTTAGATTGTTTCTATAACTTCCTGACTAATATTTTTGAAATCTGCAGAATTATTTAAAGTTTTGAATGGATTTATTAATGTTAACTAATGCTGTTAGTAAACAATGAGGTTGTTTATTCTTGGATTTTGAGAACTGCAGTTGTAAAAAGGTATGTAATTCTTGTAAGATGTAGTAGCATTTAAACAGATTTCTTAGGCCCTTTGAGTTCTAAATACTTGAAATTCTTTAACAGGAATTATGTCACAATAACAAATTAGAGTGAAAAATTTCTGAAGCAAAGATCTGTTATCTTCTGCTCTAATCTTAAATTTGTTTTCTTCCATGTTGTAAGTCTTTTGAAAATGTTTCCGTGGAATCAGTGGACTCATCCAACGAGAAAGGTAATGCTTTTGAGGTACTTACAATCTTAGTCAAATTTTTTGCAGTTCCCTCCTTCCTTTCTTTCTTTCTTTTCTTTCTTCTTTTTTTTTAATCACTCCCCAACCCCCTGCAGTTACTTTCAATACATGTTTTGAATTACTTAATCTCTTCTTGCTCAGTAACCTAAGTATTCATTTTTAACACAAAATGATGTATAAAATTTTGCATAAAAACTTAAGAAAAAAAACCTGCTAGCATAAATAGATAATATAGAGACTGATCAAGAATTATATAGGGTTTATAACTTGATGAATAATAGAAATACGTATTAAGATAAAAAATATAATTTGAAACCATTTTAAGTTTAAACTGTGACCTTTAATTCTAAATTTGTCACTTGTATTTTTTTTAAACAGTTTTCATTGAAGAACATCTTAGGATTTGAATGCTTCTTTGTTTAGAGTTATGTGCTGATATTTAATATATACTTGATATTTTTATTTTCAGGAAATTTTTCTCCTATAGAACTAGACAGCGTGCTATTGAAGAACACTGATTCTGTAGAATTGGCTTTGTCTTATGCTAAAACATGGTCAAAATATACCAAGAACATAGTTTCATGGGTTGAAAAGAAGCTTAACTTGGGTGAGTTGCCCTTTGGGGCATCTGATTAACTTTGGAGTGTAAGAACTAAATTGTTTGCAATTCATTTTCTACAGACGATGACTAATATGATTCCAAATTAGTAGCTGCTTCATTGTAGTGAATAAAATCATTGTCCATTTTCTCTTCTTGAAATAGGAAAGACTCTTCTTACAATAAATGTACTTATTGAACATTACTGTGGGCCAACCACTTGATCTGGGGACACAAAGACAAATAGTACACTGTCTTTGCCTTTAAGGAAGTCATACTCCATTGGGCAAAAAGAAATGCAATCAGATAATATGGTTAAAAGAAATAAAAGCAACAATAGGTGTATGAGCACCAGCCATGGTAATATCTTAATAGCTAGTATTTTCCCAGTGTTTTACAAAATACTTGTATTGACAAAATACTTTCATATCCTGTACCTCATTTAATCCTTACCAAAACCCTGGGAAGAAAGCAAGAAAAGAATTATTCCCATTTTACAGCTCGGGCAAACAAGACTTGCCTAAGGTCGGATAGCAGATTTGCATAGGATTATATAGCACTAACTGGAAGAATATAGGATTTACCCAAATCCTGTGCTCTTTCTACAAAATTATTTGCTTTAAATAGGGACTGCCCATCAGAATCACCTGAATAACCTTATAAAAGGGCAATACACAGGCCTAGGTCCCATCTCCAAGAGAAGTGAGGCCAAGCATGTATATTTTGAAAGTTTCCTAGTTGGTTTCGATGAGCACTCTGGATAAGAATCACAGTATCATATGATGCAGACTAGTATGTGTGCTCACTCTTTAATTTGGGAATCACAAATAATTTTAGAGTATGGAGGGGAAAAAGAAGTTAATTTACCTTCTGATGTTTTCTTTGACCTTTTCAGAATTGGAGTCCACTAGAAACATTGTCAAGTTGGCAGAGGCAACTAGAAGTAACATTGGAATGCAGGTAAGTGTTCAGTGACCTCCTAGGGCATTGGACAAGGAGGTTACCTAGATGAGCTCATGATAGTGCCTTGTGAAGTCAGAAACTTGTGTGCTAAATATAGGAAAGAAGTGAAATGCTGAACTTTTGGCTGGGCAAAATAAAGACCTTTTAAACTTAACGTGGAGACCCATTATGGAAAAAAACTAGGAAATTCACAATTTTATACAAATGTTGATTGTTTTGTTAGCCACTAGTCTTGCCTGCCTAGTTTTATAATTAATATTCTTCAGTACCTCCTCATATAGTCATCTTTATGACTAGTCATTTGTCTGCAGAAAATGTCTAAACTTAAAATTTCTCCCTCTGAAGAAGAATAGTTGGGGGGGATCTAGAACTCTAGTGCTATTTCCATTGGAAAATTTACTTTTCGATTTTAAATTCTAGGAGTTTATGCCACTGCAGTCTCTATTTGCCAGTGCTCTTCTTAATGATATAAAGAACAGTCACCTTTTACAACAGACAATTGCAGCACTCCAAGCCAACAAATTTGTGCAGGTAAAAATTTATGTGTATAATACACTTTTTTTTTTTTTGTTAACAACAGCATACCTTTAGAAAACAGCTTTTTTTTTCTTTCTTGTTTTGAAATACCCTTGACAGCCTCTACTTGGGAGGAAAAATGAAATGGAAAAACAAAGGAAAGAAATAAAAGAACTTTGGAAACAGGAACAAAATAAAATGGTGAGTATTATAATGGAGTTTCATCTACCTACTTGTGAACATCTGAAATCATCTGCAGTATGTAAGCATACACCCTGGAAGATGCATACCTTACTCTATAGTTTTTCTAAAATGCTTGTTTTAACTATCTTGTTGAATATGCTAATGAAACTTATACATTAGGGTTTGTTTCTTATTCTGTATTTAATAGTCTTTTTTTTTTCCTGTGTAGCTGGAAACAGAGACTGCTCTTAAAAAGGCAAAATTGTTATGCATGCAACGTCAAGATGAGTATGAAAAGGCAAAATCTTCCATGTTTCGTGCAGAAGAGGAGCATCTGTGCTCAAGTGGTGGATTAGTAAAAAATCTCAACAAGCAGCTAGAAAAAAAGCGAAGGCTTGAAGAGGAAGCTCTTCAGAAAGTAACCATCTTTGTTGTTATTTGCAAGTTGAATTAGCAATAATCTGCTAAGGCTTCAGTTCTCAAATGTTAGCTTGCATCAGGGTTGCCTGGAAGGCTTGTTAAAACAGGCTACTGGGCCCCACATCCAGAGTGTCTGATTCAGTAGCTCTAGGGTTGGCCCCAAACAACTTGCACTTCTGACAGGTTCCCAGGTGATGCTGCTGCTGGTGGTGATGGGGATCCACACTTTGAGAACCAGTATACTAAGAGATTTTTGCTTATCTTTTAAATCTTTGGTTTTGTTTCTGAAAAAGTATCTTAGAGAAGGCAGTAGTTTAATATTTTTTACTTCATTGTTCAGGAAGTTCACCTTTGAGGCAACTGGGTGTATATGTGTGCTAATTCTAGTACCTGATAGCAAAGCTAGGCTGGAGCTTTATATTGCTTATGACATATAATTTGATGAATTCTGTAAGATTATGTAGAAAATGGTGAATATAAATAGAAAAGGCTGTTAAATAGAAGTAGTCATTTATCTTGTAGACAGTATACTATCCATTAAAGTCAAGTGCCTGAGTCACTGACCAGAACAAATTGTTATCTTTAGAAATATTCTATTTAAAACAGACTATTTCAAGAAGTCAGTGGCATTCCTATACACCAACAACAAGTCAGAAGAAAGAGAAATTAAGGAGTCGATCCCATTTACAATTGCACCCAAAACCATAAGATACCTAGGAATCAATCTAACCAAAGAGGCAAAGGATCTGTACTCAGAAAACTATAAAATACTCATGAAAGAAATTGAGGAAGACACAAAGAAATGGAAAAACGTTCCATGCTCATGGACTGGAAGAACAAATATTGTGAAGATGTCAATCCTACCTAGAGCAATCTACACATTCAATGCAATCCCCATCAAAATACCATCCACTTTCTTCAAAGAAATGGAACAAATAATCCTAAAATTTGTATGGAACCAGAAAAGACCCCGCATAGCCAGAGGAATGTTGAAAAAGAAAAGCAAAGCTGGCGGCATCACAATTCCGGACTTCCAGCTCTACTACAAAGCTGTCATCATCAAGACAGTATGGTACTGGCACAAAAACAGACACATAGATCAATGGAACAGAATAGAGAGCCCAGAAATGGACCCTCAACTCTATGGTCAACTAATCTTTGACAAAGCAGGAAAGAATGTCCAATGGAAAAAAGACAGTCTCTTCAACAAATGGTGTTGGGAAAATTGGACAGCCACATGCAGAAGAATGAAACTGGACCATTTCCTTACACCACACACAAAAATAGACTCCAAATGGTTGAAAGACCTCAATGTGAGACAGGAG
Organism: Halichoerus grypus; assembly: GCF_964656455.1. Classification (NCBI taxonomy): domain Eukaryota; kingdom Metazoa; phylum Chordata; class Mammalia; order Carnivora; family Phocidae; genus Halichoerus; species Halichoerus grypus. Next base: position 110,121,545 of record NC_135716.1, read on the forward strand.
TCCATCAAAATCCTAAAGGAGAACACAGGCAGCAACCTCTTCGACCTCAGCCGCAGCAACTTCTTCCTAGAAACATTGCCAAAGGCAAGGGAAGCAAGGGCAAAAATGAACTATTGGGACTTCATCAAGATAAAAAGCTTTTGCAAAGCAAAGGAAACAGTCAACAAAACCAAAAGACAACTGACAGAATGGGAGAAGATATTTGCAAATGACATATCAGATAAAGGGCTAGTATCCAAAATCTATAAAGAACTCATAAAACTCAACACCAAAAGAACAAAGAATCCAATGAAGAAATGGGCAGAAGACATGAACAGACATTTTTCCAAAGAAGACATCCAAATGGCCAACAGACACATGAAAAAGTGTTCAATATCGCTCGGCATCAGGGAAATCCAAATCAAAACCTCAATGAGATACCACCTCACACCAGTCAGAATGGCTAAAATTAACAAGTCAGGAAATGACAGATGTTGGCGAGGATGCGGAGAAAGGGGAACCCTCCTACACTGTTGGTGGGAATGCAAGCTGGTGCAGCCACTCTGGAAAACAGTATGGAGGTTCCTCAAAAAGTTGAAAATAGAGCTATCATATGATCCAGCAATTGCACTACTGGGCATTTACCCCAAAGATACAAAAGTAGGGACCCGAAAGGCTACGTGCACCCCGATGTTTATAGCAGCAATGTCCACAATAGCCAAACTGTGGAAAGAGCCAAGATGTCCATCAACAGATGAATGGATAAAGAAGATGTGGTATATATATACAATGGAATATTACGCAGCCATCAAAAGGAATAAGATCTTGCCATTTGCAACGACGTGGATGGAACTGGAGGGTATTATGCTGAGCGAAATAAGTCAAACAGAGAAAGACATGTATCATATGACCTCACTGATATGAGGAATTCTTAATCTCAGGAAACAAACTGAGGGTTGCTGGAGTGGGGGGTGGGGTGGGAGGGATGGGGTGACTGGGTGATGGACACTGGGGAGGGTATATGTTCTGGTAAGCGCTGTGAATTGTGCAAGACTGTTGAATCTCAGATCTGTACCTCTGAAACAAATAATGCAATATATGTTAAGAAAGAAAAAAAGAAGAAGAAGAATGTAGCAGGAGGGGAAGAATGAAGGGGGGGAAATCGGAGGGGGAGAAGAACCATGAGAGACAATGGACTCTGAAAAACAAACTGAGGGTTCTAGAGGGGAGGGGGTTGGGAGGAGGGGTTAGCCTGGTGATGGGTATTGAGGAGGGCACGTTCTGCATGGAGCACTGGGTGTTATGCACAAACAATGAATCATGGAACACTATATCTAAAACTAATGATGTAATGTATGGGGATTAACATAACAATAAAAAAAATTTAAAAAAAAATAAAAATAAAAATAAAACAGACTATTTCATACTTTTTATGCAAAAAGTCTTTTTAATTATTTCCATTGAGTTTTATTATAATAAGTATTTGTTTTAAAATATAAATTCTAGTGATCAGTGTTATTTTTTTTTTCTGTGATATTCTTAAAGGTAGAAGAAGCAAATGAACTCTACAAAGTTTGTGTGACAAATGTTGAAGAGAGACGAAATGATCTAGAAAATACCAAAAGAGAAATTTTAACACAACTCCAGAAACTTGTTTTTCAGTGTGATCTTACCCTTAAAGCTGTAAGTATTTTGTTCAGTATTTTGAAGGCCGGGGCAAAAAAGGGTCTAAATATCTGCAGAAGGGAAGAGGGATGCTTGATGAGTTATGATTCTTAAGGGATTTAATTTCTGAGATTAATGCAACATTTGGAGTTTGGAAATTGACTTTCAGCTTTTAATAGTGGTAAATGCTTTGAGTTACATTTTTTATCTGGTCCCTCACCTGGTGGATCGATGATTTGTCCAATTAAAATTGAAGTCTGAGAGTTTGAAATCACCTCTAAGCCACTGTCTTTCTTGGCTTGGTTGACAAAATGGATTTGACTGTTGAAACTTCTTTCAGCACTATGAGATCGGTTCTTCAAAATTTGAGTAAACTAAATATTAAAATTAAACCCAGTGACTTATTAAAAAAAAAAAAACAACGCAGGCACCTGGGTGGCTTAGTTGGTTAAGCTACTGCCTTCAGTTCAAGTCATGATCCTGGAGTCCCAAGACCGAGTCCCACATCGGGCTCCCCGCTCAGTGGGGAGTCTGCTTCTCCCTCTGACTCTCTCCCCTCTCGTGCTCTCTCTCACGCTCTCTCAAATAAATAAATAAAATCTTAAAAAACAAAACAAAAACGCATCCTTCCCTCAAGGGTTTTCATTTGTCTCTTTAAAATGACTTTTATAAAAAGTTTATATATAAAATACCTTTTTTTGATGTACATTTCACAAGTTTTAACACATGTATAAATTTGTGTAACCACAATCAGGATTCAGAAGAATTCCATCACTCCAAAAAATTTTGTTCATGCTGCCCCTTTGTAGTCAAATTCTCTACCCACCCCTAAACCCCTGGCAAATATTGATATGTTCTCCGTCTTTATAGCTTGATCTTTTCCAGAGTGTCACATAAATGGAATCCTATAGTATGTGACTTGGGGACCGGCTTCTTTTACTCAGCATAATGTCTTTGAGATTCATCAATGTTATGCCTGTATCAATAGTTCATTTCTTTTTATTGCTGAATAGTATTCCATTATATGAATGTACCGCAGTGTTTATCCATTCATCAGTTGGACATCTGTTGTTTCCAGTTTTTGGTGATTGTGAATATAGAGCTGCTGTGAATATTTGTATACAAGTTTTTGCATGAACATAAGTTTTCATATTTCTAGGGTAAGCACCTAGGAGTGAGATTACTGGATGTTATGGTAAATGTCTGTTTAACTTTATAAGAAATTGCCAAATTGTTTTCCAGAATGGCCGTAACATTTTCATTCTAACCAGTAATATGAGTTCCGATTGTTCTGCATCCTTGACAATACTTGCTGGTTGTTGTTATATTTTAACTGTTCTAATATGTGTGTAGTGGTAGTTGTTTTAATTTGTGTTTCTGGAGTGACTAATGATATTGAGCATCTTTTCAAGGACTTATTTGCAGTCTCTATTTTGTCAATTTTTTTAAATTGATTTGTTTGTTTTCTTATTATTGAGCTTGCGTATTTTGTCTTCCAGTCTGAAACTTCTCTTTAGTCTTTTAGCAGTTTGTTTCAGGGGAAAAAAGGTTATAATTTTGATGGAATCTAACTTATCAATTTCTTCTTTTATGTGTCATGCTTTTCATATTATAGCTAAGAGAGTTTCAGGGTCACAAAGACTTCTATGTTTTCTACTAAAAATTTTATAGTTTGACATTGATATATGATCTATTTTGACTTAATTTTTATATAAGGTGTGAAATATAGGTTGAGGTTTTTTGCATATAGATGTTGTGTTAAAATTATGCCTGTGGGATTTTAATTTATGGAGGTGACTGCATGCTGACATGGAGAGGTCAATGTTACTGAAAGGGTGAATTGCTTACTTATATTTCCCGAGAGAAGGGGACGTGCTGTGCCACATAGGGCCACAGAAGTACCAGGTTTGGTGAAGCAGAGGCAGGAGTGAGGGGAAGGCTGAGTATAGAGCCTTTATTGGGGTTTCCAAGGGAAAGACAAGGTGGGGCAGGATAAGCAGTATAGGATTGGCTAGTTTGATGGTCTCTAGTTGCTTGGTACCTGGCCCTAGGATGATTCAGAGCAGGAGACAATAATAACTTGGTGTGTGAGAATTAGATAATGAGGTTGTTTGGGTTGCATATGAAAGACATGCCCCCCACTACTTCCCACCCCTGTGCTAAGAATTGGTTAGCCCTGGGAGAAGCAGACTCTCCCCAGCCGGCAAACTTTTTAAGATGTCAAAACATTATAAAATACGGAAAATAAAAAACATTATTAATACAGGTGTCCACTTGTTCCAGTACCATTTGTTGAAAACATTGTGCCATCTCCATGGATTTGTCTTTGCATCTTTGTCAAAAATCAATTGACCATATTTTTATAAAAGGTCAATTTCTAGATTCTCTATTCTGTTCCATGGATATATATACCTGTCATTTGGCCCAAACTCTACTACTATGTTGATAACTGTTGTTTTATAGCAAGTCTTAAAATCAGGTAGGGGCACCTGGGTGGCTCAGTCATTAAGCATCTGCCTTCGGCTCAGGTCATGATCCCAGGGTCCTGGGATCGAGCCCCGCATCACGCTCTCTGCTCAGCGGGAAGCCTGCTTCTCCCTCTCCACCCCCCCTGCTTGTGTTCCCTCTCTCGCTGTGTCTCTCTCTGTCAAATAAATAAATAAATTCTTTAAAAAAAATAAAATCAGGTAGTGTGAATCTTCAATTTTATTTTTTTTTTCATAATTGTTTTGAGTATTTAAGATCCTTTGCCCATAAAAACATTGGAATCAGCTTGCAGTATCTACAAACAAATCCTGCTAACATTCTAATTGGAATTGTGTTAAATCTTAGATCAGATGGGAAGAATTGACTATAATATGTAGCATCTTAACTATAGAGAGAGAGTTGTTCAATCCATGAAGACAGTATGTCTCTCCATTTATTTAGATACATGATATTTTTTTAATCAGCATTTTGTAGTTTTCAACATAGAAGTCTTTCACGTGTTTTGTTAGATTTAAACCTCTGTATGTATGTATGTATTTGGGCAGCTATTGTGAATGTGACATAGAAATAAATCAATAGATAAATATATACCACATATAATTTATGTGTATGTATCTATGCACACACATTTCTTTAATTTCACATTTCAGTTGTTCATTGTTAGTATTTAGAAACACAAGTGATTTTTGTATGTTGATCTTGTATCTTGCAAACTTGCTAAAACTAAATAGTTCTGGAACTTTTTTTGTAGAATCATTGGGGTTTTCTACATAGAAAATTATGTTATCTACAAATAGGGACAGTTTTATTTCTTCCTTTCCAATCTATATTCCTCTTATTTCTTTTTTTTCTGCACTGGCTAGAGCTTCCAGTTCATTATTGAATAGGATTGGGTGAGATAAGATATCCTTGTCCTATTCTGGACTATTTAAGGGCAAAGCACTTAGTCTTTCACTATTACATATGATGATAACTATAGGTTTTTTGATGATGCCCTTTATCAGGTAAGGAATTTCCCCTTTTTCTAGTTTGCTGACAGTTTTATGATGAAGATGTTGAATTTTTTTTTCCACTGCTGAGAATTTTGGGGTTGTTTGTTATCGCAGCATAAGCTAGCAAAACTGTCTGCTTCAGTATATATTGAATATATATGTACATATATTCTTTATTCCTTTATATGTACCTTTACATACTATATACCATATCATGTGTACCTAAATATGATAGAGGAACATCTTTGAACAAATAATATATAAGTACAGTTAATGGGACTTAAGATGCAATTTTTGCTAATTATTATAAACGTTTGTAATTGTGTCTTTGCTTTTTTTAAAAAAAGATGTTAGATTTTATCAAATGATTTTTTCCACATCATTTGATTAATGTGATAATACAGTTTTTCTTTTGTAGTCTATTAATATGATGGATTACATTGATGTTTGCGTGCTGATCTAGTCTTGCATTCCTGGATAAGCTGCTTTTGGTTGTGATGCATTGTTACTTTTATATATTGCTGGATTCAATTTGCTAATATTTTGTTGAGTATTTTTTTCTTTTTCTTCTCTGTTAATAAAAGACATTGGTATGTTGTTATTGGTTTTTTTTTTTTTTCTTGTACTGTCATTATCTAGTTTAGTATCAGGGTTATTCTGGCCTTATAAAATGAGTAGGGAGGTGTTCCTTCCTGTCAGTATTCTGGAAGAGATTGTGTAGAACTGGTGTTATTTCTTCAGTTGTTTGATGGCGTTCCCTGGTGAAAGTATCTGGGCTTGGGGTTTTCATTTTTGGAAGATTTTTCACTATGCATTCAGTTTCTTTTGAGAATAAACCTATTCGAGTTAATTATTTCTTTTTGGGTGAATTTTGGTAGTTTGTGGCTTTCATGGAATCAGTCCCTTTTGTCCCAGTTGTCTAATTTATGTGCACAGAGTTGTGTATGGTTTTTCTTTACCCCTTCAGTGACTCAGTAGGCTGTAATAATATCCTCTCTTTCATTCCTGATGTTGGTAATTTGTACCTTCTCTCTTTCTCTCTCTGGTTAGTCTGGCTAGATAGAGATTTATCAATTTTACTGACCTTTTCAAAGAAAAGCTTTTAATTTTCATTGGTTTCTCTATTGTTATTTTTTAAATTTTATTTCTGCTTGCTTTGGGTTTATTTTGCTTTTCTTTTTAGTTTCTTGGTGGTGGAAGCTTAGATTGTTCATTGAGACCTCCCTGCTTTTGTAATATAAATATTTAATCATTTAGATTTCTCTCTAAGCACTGCTTATCTAAATCCCACAAATTTTGAATTTTGTATTTCTATTTTTGTTCAATATAAAATATTTCCTAATTTCCCTTGAGACTTCATCTTTGACTTATGGATAGTATAGAAGCTGATTGTTTAATTTCCAAGTATTTGAGAATTTTCTGGATAAATTCCTGGTATTGATTTCTAGTTTAATTCTGTTATGATGAGAGAAATGTTTTATATAATTTCAATTTTCTTAGATTTGTTATGGTTTGTTTTATGATTCAGCATATGGTCTGTCATGGTGAATGTTCCATGCATATACTTTCAAAATGTGTGTTCTGCTCTTGTTGGCTGGGGTATTTGGTAAATGTAAATGTCAATTGGTTATTGTTGGTTTACGGTGCTATTTATTTCTTCTACATCCTTGACTTACTTTTTACTTCTATCAGTTACAGAGAAATGAGGGTTTTTTTTTTTTAAGTTTTTATTTAAATTCCAGTTAATCAGCATACAGTGTAATATCAGTTTCAGGTGTACAATATAGTGATTCAACACTTTCATACAACACCCAGTGCTCATCACAACAAGCACGCTCCTTAATCCCACTCACCTATTTAACCCACCCCCTACCCACTTCCCCTCTGGTAACCAGTTTATTCAGAGAAAGGAGTTTTGAAGTCTTCAATATACTGTATATTTTTAGTTCTATCAGTTTTTGCTTTATGAATTTTGAAACTCAGTTGCTTGTGCATTAGTAATTGTTACATATTCTTGGTGAATTAATCCTTTTATTTTTATGAAATGTCTCTTTTTATCCTGGTAATTTTTATTGCTTTTAGTCTTCATTTAATACTGATGTAGCTGTTTCAGTTTTTTTTCAATTATTTTTATCATGGTATGGTATATCTTTTTCCATTCTTCTACTTTGAGTTTTATCATTATATTTAAAGTGAAATCGGAGGGGGAGACGAACCATGAGAGACTATGGACTCTGAGAAACAAACTGAGGGTTCTAGAGGGGAGGGGGCTGGGAGGATGGGTTAGCCTGGTGATGGGTATTAAAGAGGGCACGTACTGCATGGAGCACTGGGTGTTATACGCAAACAATGAATCATGGAACACTACATCAAAAACTTACGTAATGTATGGTGATTAACATAACATAATTAAAAAAAGAGAAAAAAAGTGAATTACTTACATAGCATATAGTTCAGTCTTGATTTTTTTAAAAAATCGGTTTTGGGGGCACCTGGGTGGCTCAGCTGGTTGGGCAACTGCCTTCAGCTCAGGTCATGATCCTGGAGTCCTGGGATTGAGTCCCACGTTGGGCTCCTGGCTCAGCGGGGAGTCTGTTTCTCCCTCTGACCCTCTCCCCTCTCATGCTCTCTCTCACTCTAAAAAAAAAAAAAAAACTGTTTTGATAATCTCTATCTTTTAAGTGAAATATTTAGACAGTTTATATTTAATGCAAATATATGTTCAGATTTAGGCTTACTTTTCTCTTTTCCTGTTTGTACCTTATGTTTTCTTCATTTGTTTCCCTCTTGCTGCCTTATATTGGATAAATTGATAATTTTTTAGAATTACATATAATTTATATTACAGATTTAATTTAATCTATTTTTATTTACGCATTAGAGTTATATTTTAATTTATCTAAAATGCTTATTTGCATTTTATTATCTACATTTTAATTTACTGAGCTTTTGACTATATCTCTTTTTACAGTTTTTTTTTTTTTTTCTTTTTAATGGGCTATATTTATAAAAACTTTTCACTGGCCTATTTAAAACTAACATTTTACCCCTTCAAGTGGAACGTAGAAACCACATAGTCCCACCATATAAGGCCCTTTTACTTGTTTTGGGTTGTAATTGATATGTGTATGTTACATCTATATACTTTGAAAACCTCACCAGACAATCTTACAATTTTTGCTTTCAAAAGTCACATATTTTAGAGAAAAGAAGTCATCTTTTTTAATTACCTAGATATTTACCATTTGTTTCTACTCTTCCATTTCTAGGGTTCTTTCCCTCTGATATCATTTCTCTCTTTTCTGAAGAACTTCCTTTAGCATTTCTGTTGTAGCAGGTCTTCTGGTGGTGAATTCTGTATTTCATCTGAGAATGTTTTTATTTCATCTTTATTCCTGAAGGACATTTTCATTTGATAAAGAGTTTAGTTCTTTTCTTTCAACACTTTAAAAATGTCCTTCCACTGCCTTCTGGCCTCTGTGTTTCTAATGAGAAATCCATAGTCATTTGAATTACTGCTTTCTCAATGTGGAATGTGTTGGAGGTTTTTTTTGTTTTTTGCTTGCAAGATTTTTTTTCTTTGTCTTTGGTTTTCAACATTTTGATTACAGTTTATTTGGGTGTGAATTTTCTTGAATTTATTCTGTTTGGGGTTCCCTGAGCTTCTTAAATCTGCAGGTTTGACTCTTACTATATTTGAGAAGTTTTCAGCTATTGTTTCTTCAAAATTTTTTTTGTAGCACTCTGTCCTCTTCCTCTAAGACTCCAGTGACTCAAATTTTAGACCTTTGTTTTTATTCTATGGGTTTGAGGGGGGTGTTGTTTTTTTTTCTCCCTAATCTTTTCTCTTGGTTGTTGTTCTATTGATCTATCTTCAGGTTCACTGACTCTTTCCTTTGTTATCTCTATTTTCCTATACAGTCAAAACAGTAAATTTTTTTGTTTGGGATATTTTATTTTCCTGTTTCTTTTTTATATCTTCCATTTCTGTGCTGCGACTTCAGTCTTACCATGTTTTAAGATTATTTGCCCTTATGTATTTAAACCATCATAATAGGGCGCCGCCTGGGTGGCTCAGTTGGTTGGGCGACTGCCTTCAGCTCAGGTCATGATCCTGGAGTCCCGGGATCGAGTCCCGCATCAGGCTCCCTGCTCAGTGGGGAGTCTGCTTCTCCCTCTGACCCTCCCCCCTCTCATGTGCTCTCTCTCTCACTCTCTCTCTCAAATAAATAAATAAAATCTTTAAAAAAAATAAATAAAAAACTAAACCGTCATAATAGCTGCTTTAAAGTCTTTATCTGATAATCCAAATAGGTGAGTCATCTCAGGGTTAGTGTGTTTATTGTCTTTTCTCTTGCGTGTTGATGAGATTTCCTGGTCCTTCATGTAACAAGTATTTTGGATGATATTCTGGACTTCTCAGTATTACTTTATGTGACTCATGGTCATCTTTCTAACCTATATTGAATGTTGATTTTTTAAATTTTGGGCAGGCATTTGATCTAGTTAGGTTCACTCTACAGCTCCTAAGGAATCCCTTCCAAGTCTTCTAGTTGTGAAACTTAGTCAACCTACTCTGCTGCTATTGAGGGCCAAGTAGGGAAAGGATAAAGACAAAAACCAGTAGGGAGTTGAGACCCCTCACTCTTCAGATCCAGTTTATCTGGTTCTAGAGAAGAATTGCCCTCAAAGTTGTAGATGTCTGTTCAGTGGCTCCTGCTCTTGGTGCCACAGCACCACATCTCAGCGCTTGGGACTTGCTTGGGGGCTGGGGGACAAGAGAAAACAGACAGACAAAAGAAACCAGTGGGTTTTCCCCCACTCTTTCAATCACGTGTCTTTGAATAGGAGTTCAGTATTGGCTGGGAAACAGTAGCAAAAGAAATAACAGGAAGCATACCTCTAGATTGCTCATACCTTGATTTGTTGTTTCTTTCCACAATCTGCCTGCTACCATTTACTTTTCAGAATTCTCAGAAAGTTAAGAATTCAGTGGGAAACTGAAACTATTTCCATTTGAATCAGAAACTCTCCATACAATGTTCCTGAGTATTTAAAATTGTATCTCATTCGTTTACCAAATTCCAGTTAATGTGTGATTAATTTAGAGAGCCAATTTTAGCAAAGTGATTTAAAAGAATTATAAAAATCCCAGGATTCGAAATTACATTATGAGTTACGTAAGCCAACCTTTACACTTGACAAGTCCTTTTCACCTCAGACAGTAGCTCATGATAACTAAGATTGAGTATGTACCTGCCAGTGTATAAAGTTCTTTGCCTACATTAACTCATGTAAATCTCACACAATCCCATTAGGTAAATATAACTGTTTTTAGCTCCATCTTACTGGTAAAGAAACTAAAGTTTAGAAAACCTTTCTTCTCAAAATGTGGTTCTTGGGCCTGTCACATTCTCATTACATTGGGAGCCTATGAGGAATGCAGAATCTTGGGTTTCAACTCAGACTTTTGGAATCAGAATCTGCATTTTGAACAAGAATCCCACACATGATTCATTTGCACATTAACTTTTTATGAAGCGTTTGCTTAGAGAAGTTACAAATAACTTGATCAAGGTCACCTAGCATGTAAATTGTAAAGCTAGGATAGAACTTGGTTGAATGACTTCAGAACCTGTGCTATTAAATACTATGCTGTCTTGCTGAATGATTATTTAGCCTGGGTGTGACAACTCCAAAATTAATATAATTTTTATATTGAGCTAAAAGAAAATCCGTTTTCTTGTGGACCTTTCAAGTTATACCATACTGCTATAATCCCTCTTCTACAAAATAACACTTTAAATATTTAAAGGTAATTGTTATCTTCCTTTCTTGAATGCTTTTTCCAGACTACACACCCCCAAATCTGATTTTTTTTATTTTCACTCTAGGACATATCACATACGTGATTGCAGAGAAAACAAAATTATTTGAGATACAAAGATTCTAGACACTCAGGTTCTCTCACTATCTTAGGGAAGATACACAAATCACATTTATATCCTAGCAAAATTTTAAGTTATATCATGGACATCAAGGATTACTTCTGAATATCTAAAATTGTCTTGAATTATGAAGTATTGGAGGGTAGGGGATAAAGATCATAATTACATTACTGAGAGGAAGAAGAAATGACCAGGCCGGTCACTAAAGACCTAACCAAATCAATGGGCTTTGAAGAATGGAAAGAATTAGAAGAAGAGTTTTTCGTTTTATTTTAAAGTACATTCAAGAAAAATTTACCTTTAATACAGGGTAGAGAATTATACTGAACAAATTTATTTTAGATTATTGCTGATTTATATGAAAGAAACTTTCCCCATTATTTGAAATTAAAATTCCATTTGAACAGCTATCATAAATATTTGCACGAATCCATGTGCCGGTGGAGGAACTAAAAATTTGCTGTAGGTGATGAAAGCTTGGGCATAGAGTTGGAAGTCCTGTGTGCTCGAGTGAGCAGTCCCAGAAAACGAACAGAATTATAGTATGATCTTGGCTAATAACACTTTTTATTACTATACATTTGGTCATTTCCCCTTTGTGAGGCACTTAGGTCACTGTGCGAGATAGAGGACCTAGAAGAAAAGTCTAAGTTCCTGACTCAGGGAGCAGATTGAGGCACAAAAAAATCTAGAGGCAGGATGATTTTTGAGGTACCTGTGAGCCACCTCAGTTAAGATGCCCAGCAAGTCCTGCAGGATCTGCCCCATGGGGGTTCACTCTTTAGTGTTTCTATTAGGTAAGTGAGAAGGCTGAATAATTTGGGGGAAACAGATTTTAAGATTGGGCTACCCGTATATATTACTGCTTAAGTCTTTATTATTAATAAATACCCAGAAACAAACATTCAGCAGATGAACTGATTATGCCAGTATATTCATTTGGCTTTTTAAATTATTGGTGTTTTTAACTAGACTCATAAAGCTTATTAAAAATTATAAAAAATGGACAGTTACCTTTAGGATCAAGAGAGTAAGTTCAGTTTACCATTAACTGGTGAATTTTTTCATCAGAGCCAGTTGCAGGACTTAAACTTTACCATCCACGGTTTGAATTTCCTTTGTTCCTTGAGAGAATTAGAACACAAATAAGCTATTCTTTTATGTGCACTTTTCAAATACTATTTATGCTGAGTCTTAGTTATCCTTCAGGAATGCCTGTCTACCTTGGAAAGGACTTAGAGGCTAATCAGAAGTTCAGTGGATCATCTGGTGTATCAAGAGAGATGAAGAGGATATATGGCAGTCTTTCAAATAATATTAAGCCAATTGAAATTTGGCATTTATTCACATTGCTCACCTGGAAGCCAGAGTGGCATTTTATAAAATAAATCAGATTATGTGATAGCTCTTAACACCCTTTAAAACCCTCCACTGGCTTCCCATTGTACTTAAATTCAGACTCCTTACTGCAGTTTAGAGGACTGTTTCTCTTTCTGGCATCATCTCAAACTGAAGCTTCACCTCTTTGGATGTGCTTCAGCCATATTGACCTTTCAAGTGTTTCTTGAGCATGGCAAGCTCTTTCTCACTCACTTTTGCTCTAGGGTCTCTGTGCTACCTCTTCCTTTTGTCTGGATTGGACTTCTCCCTGAAACTTTGCATTGGCTTTTTCTTACATCAGGTCTCAGTTCAGATGTGACCTCCTCAGAGAGGCTTCATTAACCTACCGTATCAAAAGTGCCCTTCTACAAATGCATACCGGGTTATATTCCGTAACTTGACAATTTTATATAGTATTTATAGAAGTTTTCAATACCAGAGATTATCTTATCTACAAAATTTATTCTCCCTCTCTCTCACACCACCTTCAGGAGAACATAAACTCTATGAGGACTGGGATCTCATCTGTTTATTTGCCATAGTATACTCAAAGCCTACGTTTTTGGGAACACTAAATTAGTTCATTCGTGTGCAGCTCTCAGAATGGATTTGGCATGTTTGCAGGCACTTGTTAGCTGCTATTGTTACTGTTACTACAAGTAGTAGGAATAATAGTATATGTAGGCATTTGTAGAAACTCAGTGGGATAATATATTTTGGATAGATTCAAGATAATGCCTAATTATTAAAGCTGAGTACTATAGGATACATTATAATTATAAAACATTTTTATTTTTATAGAATTGAAAAAGTAAAAGTCAAAATAATTGTGCTCTGATTGGAATGTTTTCCCATATGTTTTTCACTTAAGAGTTTAGAGCATTATGGTCAGACCCTCAGAGTACGGAGCTGGGAATCCTCAAAAACACATCTGTCTGCTAAAATTATGAACCAGTAGGGACATGGGGATGTATTTTTGAACTTTGCAGTTTAAAGCTAGTTTTGCTGGCAACGATTACTCCTAGATACTGGATTACAACTGTTTTTTTTTTTTTTTCTTCCTGATCTGGACTTCGCACAAAGTCAGACAACGTAGTATGCTCACAATGATATTCAGTGTTCTATGCTTCAATGTATGATCTTTTTTTCTTTTGAAATCAATGTATATTTATACAGCATTCTGTATAGCAGAAGTTATTATGCCTTTTGTCTCTGTCTGTGACCACAGGTGACAGTTAACCTCTTCCAGATGCAACACCTACAGGCAGCCTCCCTTGCAAACAATTTACAGTCTCTCTGTGATAGTGCCAAACTCTATGACCCAGGCCAAGAGTACAGTGACTTTGTCAAGGCCACAAATGCAACGGAAGAAGAAAAAGTTGATGGGTAAGAATGTGTAGATGAAATTATTTCAAAAGATAAAACCTTTATTGCTAAGTTCCTATCTGGTAGTAGGTGGCATCCTTTCTAACACTGGCAGAATTGACTTTAAAACTTTCTGAACTTTTTTTTATATTCCGATGTAGCTCACTTAAGAGTAAAGCTTTTTGTTTTGACACAGAGCTAAGTCCTTTGAGATTTAGAAATCCTTTGAGAATGGCAAATCATGGTCATATCTATTTTGAATGTCCACAGGTTTAACAGCCTACATTTTCCATAGAGGTGATACTAGAAAAGCTTAACCATGACATGAATCATTGACCATACTTTTGCTACTCTTTTCCATGTTTCAGCTGTAATAAGTTCAAATGATGAATAAATTTTGTTCACATTTCTTCTAAGAAGTTGAACCATACAATAAGGTTTTTTCTTACTATTTAATTACTCTGTTCATTAAAGTAACAGATTTTTCCAAAAATAGAATAAAATAGGCTGGGTGTTAGTCATTCTGCAAATGATGAGTTTTATTTGGGTTTTTCTCAGGAATGTAAATAAAGCATTAACAAGTAGCCCCCACACTTCTGGGTACAGACCTAGCGACTCGTTAGAGGACGTGGTGCGCCTTCCGGACAGCGCCAGTAAGACTGACGAGGACAGATGCTCCGGGAGTGCTGACGTCACAGGTAAACTTCACACTCAAGAGAGCGCTGGTTTGTGGAAGAGCAGGTTGTTTAAATGTGATTACTCAATGATTGCAACTCTGGAATCTAAACATCAGGCCTTGAATGAAAACTTCATGAGGCCTTCTTCACAGTTGTAAGCACTGTGCCTGTGTCTTAAAGTCGACTGTCGATCACTGTTAAATTTGACTTGTCTCATTTTATGTAATATCCGTATTTCGCCTCATGAAATCCGTCTGTAGCCACGTTTGACTTTAAATATTCTTTTCTTAAAGGTCCTTCTTTTATAAGGTCATGGACATTTGGGATGTTTAGTGACTCTGAGAGCACTGGAGGAAGCAGTGAATCTAGATCTCTGGATTCTGAATCGATAAGTCCAGGTACATAAGCATTTAAGTCTAGCAGAGAGAATTCAATGAAATAGTCCTTTTGGGGGATATATTTTAGCTACCTTATTTTTTTAATGGACTGTCTCCTAGAGAGGAGTATGTACGTATACACGTGCAGCTTAAAAAAAAAGTACAAAGGCAAACCCACATATATTTACCACCCAGCCTAGAAGAAATAAAACATTATCAGTATATGAGAAGGGCCCTCTGGACACCTCCTTGAAAACCTTGCCCTGCTGCCCACCAGAACAGACCATCATCCTGGGTTTTGTCAGTCATTCTCTAGCTGTTTTCAGTGTTTTACTGCCTGTATCTACTTGAGCTTTGCCCTCTTCGGAATGTTACACAGATGGAATTATACCATTTTTTGTGTGACTTCTTTCATCTTTTTTTTTTAGATCCATATCGATGTGAATAGCTCTCTTTATATATCTTTATTTTATGCTATATATAGTATTCCATTCTGTGAACATAACTGTACCTTTTAGATTGTTTTGTAGTTAATTGCTGTGATGAACAGTATAGTTAACACCAATTTTGTGCCTGTGATTATTCAGTTTTTATAAATGTACCTTAAAAGGTACTTTGGTAAAGAGAGTCCCATGCTCCTTAGAGAGGCAGGATAGATGTGTTGAATTCTCCCTTAGTGGCTTCAAAGAGGCTAACTTGCCATAGGTAATACAGCTAGCAGGAAAAGAAGGTAGCATTTGAACCCATGAGATTCTTACTTAGACATTCTTTCTCCTCCACTCTCCTACCAAAGACTGCTCCAGTCCTGTTCTTCCGGCCCTTCTCCTAGGATCCTTAGCATGGTGGGATATATGTTATAAGATTGAACCTACCTCAAAAGTCCAAGGCATTTTTTAATAGTGTTCTATTTATTTATTCATGTAAATAAGTCTCTTGAAATTTAAAGTTAGTAATAACTTCCATGCAGCATTGGGGTTTGTAGCTTACTCTGTGTCTTCCTTTAAAACTAGCTCTGTGCAAGTGGCACCCTGAAGATGTGAGCCTAAATACTTAACTGAGTATTTGTAAGTAACTTTGTAAAAACAAGATGGTTGTAGCTATCCCCACAAATTAAGACCCATTCTAGAGCAAGCCCTCAATTATTTGGAATCTCATAAGACTTCATGTGATAAAGACAAAAATTTGAAAACTAGTTAACATGATAAATGGTGAAGACCTGGGGAGGCCTGGCCTGGGAATGAGGGAACTAGGGGACATGACAGCTGTCCTCACATCCTGGAGTGGGAAGGGATTAAAGTGACAGTGCTCATCTGCTCCTTTAGGGAGAACAGGGACCAAAGGCTGGGATTCATAGGCAGGCAGGTTGCTGCTCAAAAAATATAAGGAAGCCATTTTACAGTTAAAATAGTTCAAAATGGAACGTGGGACCCCATGATTTCTCAGTCACTGAGAGCACATTCAAAGCAAAAACTAGATGACTGCCTGCCTCTTCGGCATATTTTGAAGAGGAATCTTTTTTGGGGAAAGATGTTGGTTGAAATCATCTGTAAAACCTTTTCTAACTCTCAGCCTTAAACTCATGAAGGCCTTGAGGTAAGTGAGATCTTCCACTTGGATAGATAGAGCCCTGTTTGTACGATCTGCAGGGAGCAAAGAAAGCTCATGCCCTAGTCCGGCCGCTCTTGAGACCCATGCAGTGTCCTTAGCTGACATAGCATGTGTCCTGTGCTCTCAGCGCCCTGCCTGGGGGTCTTTATTCCTGCTTCCTGCTCTCCCATCCTCCTCGTAACCTGAATGTGATGTTACTGTAGTGTGGCTGTATTCATTAGATTTTTGTATATTATTTTTGTATACATTTCTCTGTAATTCAACAAGCATTTAATGACAGTTTACCATTGTGCCAGTCACTTTGTTAGATAGTAGATGTAAGACATGAATAGAAAATACTCCCTGTCCTTGTAGAGCATATAATCTCTAACTATCAGAAGTTGGCAGAAAGGTCTCATTGGAATGTATGATTCCTCAATTTTAAATTTATTTGGAAAAGTCAGGTTTGGTTGAATTCTTTTGTTCCTAGTAATAAATATCAGAATTCCCTATATCTAAAGTCTGAGAATGGAAGCAGCTTTTTGTATTGTAGCCCACAAAATAGTATGACTTGTGTTATTCAAAAAATAATGTCATTACCCATTTCTTAAATTCTAGAGTGAATGGTCAGGTGATTGTATTCACAATTTTCTTTCAGGAGACTTTCATCGAAAACTTCCACGAACTCCATCCAGTGGAACCATGTCTTCGGCAGATGATCTAGATGAAAGAGAACCACCTTCCCCTTCAGAAGCTGGTATTGCCTTCACCTGAATCAAGTTCCCACTAAACCCTTTGAGTCAGCAACACTGCATGATATTAGGAAAATAGTATAATTTAAAGAATTACTTTGCTGTGTATTAAACAAAAGACATTATATTGACTTAAGTATATCCCAAAAAATTATGTACAAGTAGGGGTTGATAATGCACTAGTGAAATGTTATAAGCAGAACTACTAGATCTAAAATGTATTAGCATGGTGCAAAAATAGGCTAGTTATTTTAATCTTTTATAGACCTAATACAGTGACTTAACTGTTAAAAGGGTTGCAATGCATGAGAAACTGAGAGAGTCTCTTTAAAAAATAGTGCAAGAAGTTAGGCAGGAAAAGTAAATAAATTTGTTCTTGAGGACAAGGAAAGTTACAGATGTTGACAGATACAAAAGAGAAATCAGTTACCTTAATGACTTGAATTAGACTCATATAAATTAGTTTTGTACATTTGAGAACTTCTTACACCTTTTGGGCGTCATTTACTAGAATGATATGGAACATCTGACCTTTGGTAGGATATTGATATAGAACTAGCTAGTATTACCTTTAATTTTATAACGAACTCAGAATAAGAGTAGTTTTATCTTTAATGCAAATAATAGTGACACTAGTGGTCTCATACAGCTAGTTTTCTTTGAAGCTTTTGTAGGGGCATTTTCTAAGACTGTAATGCCACCTCTAACCGACTTCCAGGTGCTATAAAGAGTATATTAATAACAGTGTAGATTCACTGGTGTTGAAAACATTATGCCATGCTATTTTAGAAGTATCTTAGTGGTTTTTTGGTGATTTTTACTTATAGCTCAAATGTTTGATAAATGTGTACTTTGTAAGAGATCTATAAATTGGATGCTTATTTTGATGTTATAGACTCAAAATAATAGCTTGATGTAACATATGAATGATTACAAAGTCTAAAGATTTTTCAAAATTTAGCATCATGTGTTATAATTTTTGTCATCTTACAATTCTTACACTAATTTATTTCTGTTGCAAGGACCCAATTCCCTTGGAACATTTAAGAAAACATTGATGTCAAAGGCAGCTCTCACTCACAAGTTTCGAAAATTGAGGTCCCCCACAAAATGTAGGGATTGTGAAGGCATTGTAGTATTCCAAGGTGTCGAATGTGAAGAGGTAAGATCTTTCAGGAATTACATGAGCTCCTTCATGCTTTTTGCTTTATACTCTTTACTAATTTTATTGATTAGGCTCTCTTCCAAGTATATTTTTAATAAATTGAACCACAGTGTAGTTTTATATTTCATTTAGCTATTAAGTGTATTTCAGACACCACAAGTAATACCTTTTAAAATTATTTTTGTTGTGTTACCACTTTACCTATAGTTTGCTCAGTTGTCCATAGTTTTAAGGTGAGTGAACCATTTTTTAACTGTCATTTTCTTGTAGTGTCTCCTTGTTTGTCACCGTAAGTGTTTGGAAAATTTAGTCATCATCTGTGGTCATCAGAAACTTCCAGGGAAAATACACTTATTTGGAGCAGAATTCACACAAGTTGCAAAAAAGGAACCAGATGGCATCCCTTTTATACTCAAGATATGTGCCTCAGAGATTGAAAATAGAGCCTTGTGTCTACAGGTACGTTGTAACTCTTAAAATTAAGTTTAAAAATATAAATGCCTGTGTGATTTGTTCTAATGATGAGACTTTAAAGGAAAACAATGCTCTCAATTTTTAATAAGTAACTGAATTTATTCAGACTTTGTTAGAAAATGTTACCTCATTTGGCCCTAGGTTTTCCTAAATTATTAATAAAAATTGAAGTAGACACATCAGATATATGTGGATGTCTGCATTTAGCCATTTGTTCTAAAGGAGAATTTTGCCAAATTTTTCCGTTTTCTTCTCAAGGGAATTTATCGTGTATGTGGAAACAAAATAAAAACTGAAAAACTGTGTCAAGCCTTGGAAAATGGAATGCACTTGGTAGACATTTCAGAATTTAGTTCACATGACATCTGTGACGTCTTGAAATTATACCTTCGACAGGTAAAGTTTTTACCCTTAACACATACCATTAAATAGAAAAGAACAAAAATATGATTCATATTTTGCTGATGACATTTGCTACACGTATATTTTCATTGACATAGACCATATTAATGTGTCTCTAATTATTGTTACAGATCAAAGAGTATATAAAATACATGTACAGTTTAAAGGCCCATAATATTTAAAACATTCATTTCCCATCACCTAGCTTTAGGAAGTAGAACATTAGCTTATTGAAGGCTCCTATGTGCCCTTCTCTAGTAGTAGCCCTCAACTCCACCCCAGTGGTCTATTCTAACCACGTTAATACCTCCTTCTCTTTTCTTAATAGTTTTAATACCTGTTGTATGTTCCTAAACAGTGTATCATTAAGTTTTAGGTAACTGAGAGGAAAGCATAAATCTAGCTGTGTATTATTCACACTGTTAATGAAGGATTCAGTAAGTTCAACGCTGTCGGAGTCATGGTCCAGCTTTACCTTCATTGATATTCTCAAGTAGCCATTGTGTGAGGTCAGTGGGCAAGATCATGAAGGCATCCTGGGAACATGCAGTTCAACAGATTTGGGGCATCACACAGGGCTTTTGTATAAGCTGGGTACTGGAGATTCAGCAGGAATATGATCAGGGCTGGGCTGCTCTGTATTTTCTGTTTCTGTGCTCACTGTTGTATCTGGGGCTTACAGGAGTAGATCCAAAAAAGAAAAAAATAAAAACAGAACACTTCTGTGGGGTGAAGCAGTAATTGGCCTTAGTGACTTCAGGCAGCAGCTCCTGAAGGGGTTGCAGGAATGATCACGACATTGCCACGATGAGCCAAGTACAGAAAAGAGCTGGATCAAGCCCAACTGCATTCTGTCCTTGGGTAAAAATGAAGAGACAGTCACAGAGAGCAGAGCAATGATGGTTCTTTACATGTCCATCTCTGGAGTTCTGTTCTGCATCTGGATTCTTTTTAATATTGTGAATAGCTGTCATCCTAGGATCTCCCTTTTCCGCCCCTTTCTGTCTTCTGAGGGAGCACCTGTCTTCTGTGTCATGTCTTCCTGTTTGTGGTTTATGCTCCTGTTTTGGTCATGCCATTCTTGAGCAAGGTGGAATAAGTGTAAATTTATTTATTTGTAAATGTCTTTATTCTACCTTCTTGAATGGGATGGAAGAGTGGATATGGATAGTATGGAAGGTTATTGTGTTCTAGACTGGAAATTATTGTTCTTCCGAATTTTGAAGGCATTTTTTATTGTTCTCTTTGAAGTGTGAAATCTTTCTCATTTCTGATTCTTTGTGTGAGGCCTATTGTTTGCTCTCTGAAAGCTTGTAGAATCTTCTTTTTTTCTCCCCATTGTTTTAAAATTTCACAGTGTATGGATATATTTCACCTTGATACGGATATATTCTCATCTGTCATTTCAGGTACTCCACATACTCTGTCCTCCTTGGCCTTTTGTTCTTAGGACTTTTATTTTGTTGTTCATTTCCTCCTATTTTCTCTGTATTTTCTTTCTGGAAATGTGCATACCGGACAGCTTGTACTGGTTCCTTCATCTTTATTATTCATTTCTTTTTTTGTTTTTGTTTTCTTTTAACACTTCATAAGAGGTTTCCTCAGGTGTTTTGTTTTGTTTTTTTAAGTAGGCTCCACGCCCAGCATGGGACCCAGCGTGGGGCTCAAACCCACAACCCCCAGATCAAGACCTGAGCTGAAACCAATAGTTGGATGCTTACTCAACTGAGCCACCCAGGCGCCCTGAGATTTCCTCAGTTTTATATTCCACACCTACTGTAATCTATTTCATTTCTGAGATCATATTTTAATTTCTAAGAACTTGGTTCTCTGTTCCTTTTACAACATCCTTTTTAATGATTGTAGTATCTGAGATATTCATAACTTGTTTCTAAAAAGGATTCTTTTCTCTGCTTAGTCTCTAGTACTTTTCAATAGGACTATAATTTGAGCCCTATATATAATACTGAGTTTTCTAGGAGCCACATAAAAAGAAACAGGTGAAGTTAATTTTAGTATTTAACATACTGAAGTATCATCTGAACATCTAATCAATACTTTTAAATTTTTGCTGAAATATTTTTGTTTTTTGTTTTTGTTTTGTTTGAAAGGAGGGGTTACTGAGTCTTTGAAATCTGGTGTGTATTTTTCATTTAGAGCATATGTCAATTTGGAATAGCCATGTTTCCAGTGCTCAGTAGCCATATGTGGCTAGTGACTACCATATTGTCAACACAGTTCTAGAGCTTCAAGTGGTTTTGTTTCTGCTTATTTTTATTTCAGTCTTTCATGGTTATCACTTAAAATGAAAGAATTGGGAATTGAAATCTCTTTGGAAGCTTTTGAATACATGCAGGCTTTAAAAATTTTGAATTTTAGTGTGATCTAGGAGGGCTATTTGGGAAACACCTGTTGTCTGTATCTCTAGGTCTCTGCTCTTTGGCTTGGCTGATACCCCAGAGAATGGTCTTTCCCTGCCTCTAGGTGTGGTGCCAGAACTCTGTGAGCCACACTGGGTAAGAAGGCTCCAGGATCTCTGCCATAGCATGCAGACAGTCACTAAATCCCTATTTTTAGATAGTTGTCCACCTGTTGCTTGTGCTTGACATTGCCCATCCAGAGGCCCTCTCTTTTATACTGCCCAGAGAAGAAATCCCCACACTCCTGGGAAAGAGGTTGTTCAGAAGCATGGAGTGGAGACAAGGATCTGGAGATCTTATACTTCTTAAATAGCCCACCCTCCGCCAGGATCAGAGTACCTAGTGCTGACAGTCTCTGGGTCGCATATAAATTGCATTGGTTCTCATTTTGGAATTTTAGCTTTCTCAGGACTGCTAAGCTATTACTTATTTATCTGCTTTTCAATGGTGAAATGTAGCTTTTATCTCCTTTCCTATTCTCCTAGTCTTGTGGGCTTAACTGTGTTTCCGTGGGGTTGCCAGAGGGAAAGAAACTAGGTACAGATGTTGGATCTGCCATGTTAGCCCAGGAAACTTGATTTCTTTACAGGATTTTCACCTTTTGCAGAATTCTCAGCTGAGAAATGGAGACGGAGTACCTCTGAATGACTGTTAATCTCACAATGAATCATTCTGTCTCTTCTAGCCAGTCAGGGAGAGGAAATAAATGGGGTCCAATACTATTCCATCTCAAGAATACTGTGGGGAGCCATGCTCAGTTCTTATAGTATTAGAGAGTAGGCTTCATTTTACTCATATATGGGAAGTCTGAAGCCTCAAGAGGTTAAGTGAGCTCCTTCAGATCTCAGAATAATAGAGGTAGAAATTAATCTCAAGGCTTCCCCTCTCTGGGACCAGCAGGGGAAACTGGAGAAGTGGGTGCCTACCTCACCATAGATAGTATAGGACACCAGCTAGCCAGAGATAGGCTGTTTCCATCACTGAGCAGTGGAAATACTGAAATCACTTATGCCAGTAGAGAGAGCAAGTTGGCATGCCCCTTGATAGTTTGAGAGAGGAACTTTTTCCTTAACCTATTTATGGCAATTCAAGTTGTATTTAAAAATTAGATGAATAAAATGTTGACAGAGTCTTTCTTATAAGCCATATCGTCTTATGCTAATCTTCAATCTGGCCAAAGTAAAACAAAAGGAACCAATAGCATTTTGTTCTCTGTCTACCCTATACCAATAAAATTCAGAATATAAGCTTTTTCTAATTAATATGACTGGGCTTGTTTTAATAAAACAGTTGAAGATCATGCTAACTTTGGGGCAGTCATGAATGTAATTGGTATAGGATATATAGCAAGAGTTTTAAAATCCCTCATGCAGCTTTTGGTTTTAGAAAGTTTTACTGATTATCAATTAACTCATTTTTAATATAGATATAATTTTTGGCGATGATGTCAGACTCACTTTATAGATAACATCAATAACAAACATATGTGTATTTCTAAATGTGGATTAACCCTTAAGTCCCTTAGAAGGGACATGCTAAATCCATCAGTAGATATTCAGTAAATTATTAACAGGGAAAAAATGGACAGAAGGATATTCCTAATGTGATTTTATATTTCTTTAGCTCCCAGAACCATTCATTTTATTCCGGCTGTACAAGGAATTTATAGACCTTGCAAAAGAGATCCAACATGTAAATGAAGAACATGAATCAAAAAAGGATAACCCCGAGGACAAAAAATGGCCGAGTACATGTATAGAAATAAACAGAATTCTTATAAAAAGCAAAGACCTTCTAAGACAACTGCCCGTGTCAAATTTTAACAGTCTTCATTACCTCATAGTTCATCTTAAGCGGTAAGAGTTTAGTACAAGGCAAGCATTCAGTAGTGGGTGGATAATTGATCATTTTTTTTGTTTTGCTTTTTTTTTGTTTTGTTTTTAATTGTGGTAAAACACATAAATTTACCATCTTGCAGCTCAGAGCTGCCTCCTATGTGCTGTGCTCTGGCGGGGGACATAAGGCTGCATATGTCAGGCTTCTGTCATCTGTTGTGCGGGTCAGCTTGAGGGCAGACCTGCAGGCAAGTGCAGCGCCGCACCATTCCCGTTCTGACGGAGCCGGCACAACGTGCGGAGGACGATGAGGGCATGCAGGGGTCGTGAATCAGAGAAGGTAGCCCTGAGCCAGACTTGAGGAACCGGGTGGTGGTTTGGTGACACAGAATGTGCAAAAGAGCATTGCAGGTAGAGGGTAACAGACACAGGGACACGAGGTAATTTTGCTTTGGGGAAGCGTAGGTAATTTGGTTAGGCTGGGCCATAGCAAGCAGTAGCTTGAAGTGAGCTAGGCAGAGGCCTGATAAAGAAAGTCATACATACCAGCCAGATGAGCTGACTGCCTTCCTTCTGTACCCACTAAAGAATTTTGAGCCAGGAATTTAGCATGTTTAGATTTGTTTGTTAGATCTTTCTGGCAGCAGTATGGAGAATGGGTTGGAGCGGGGGTCGTTTACTGCAATTCAGAGCTTCTTGGGTAGTCATAGAAATAAAAGGTGTGGAGAACTTGAAATAAGGCCAGAGCATTGGGAGTGGCAGTCGAGCAGAAAGCTCTTTAGGAGACAGAATCAGCTTGGCTTGAAGACCAGCTGTGGCAATGAGAAAGCAATCGACGATGATGTTTAAGTTTCCGGCATAAGGACCCGGGAGGATGCGCTATATACTAAGATGGGAGCAGCTCTTCGTTTTTGTTTTTGCTTTTCTGCCAGTAAAACTTTAGTAGTTCCTCTACTTGCTTAAATTTTATCCTAATACTGTGAAACCCAATTCAGTGTGTGGTCAGTATCTAATCAAATAAATATATCCTTTTTCTAGACTTCTGCTAGCCCATTTTTCCTCCACCCTTCCCGACCCATAGTAAACTACCAGCAAGGAAATCTAATAGGCAAATCTAATACAGCTTTATGTGTTCTACTTCACAGAGTCGTAAATCACGCAGAAGAAAACAAAATGAACTCCAAAAACTTGGGGGTGATATTTGGACCAAGTCTCATTAGGCCAAGGCCCACAACTGCTCCTGTCACCATCTCGTCTCTTGCCGAATACTCAAACCAAGCGCGGTTGGTAGAGTTCCTCATCACTTACTCACAGAGGATCTTCGATGGATCCCTGCAGCCACAAGAGGTAGTCACGTGCAGTACAGGTGGTGGCGCACCTCATGGGGATCAAGGCTGCCTTCCAAAGCCTCTGTTATCGCCAGAAGAAAGAGACCCAGAACATTCTATGAAGTCACTGTTTTTCTCTTCAAAGGAAGTGAGTTTTGACCTTTATGGAATTGTGGTGGAACTTTGTAATGTTTATTAGTTATTAATAAGATTAAAGTTAAAAATCTTTGAGTTGTATTGAGGTGTGTTTTACTTCTTCAAATTAAAAAATTCTCCTCTGTCAACAGGATATGCATACTGTGGATAGTGAAACCAAAATTTTTGAGCCAGCTACATCATTTGAGGAATCAGAACGAAAGCAAAATGCATTAGAAAAATGTGATATGTGTCTCATTGGTAAGTGGCCATGTAAAATACATGTTTGCTGACCTCAAACTGTGCCGACAAACCTTGTCTAACAGCTGCCGTGAGTGAAGTTGCGAGAAATCAGTGAAAGAAGCTTCATTAGTAAATGCATCTTTACTGGTCATTAAAAAGTTGCTGTTTACTATACCTTACATTTAAATGAATGTCATCCTTTACAATAATCTTTCTTATACAAAGACATCTTGGAGTTCATAAGTATATTTGTTCTCTTTCTGAAAAAAATTCTTTTTCATTTTTGCCATCAATTAAAAGTCAAGGCAGAAATGTGTTGAGCAGCATGAATTATCATACCCTCTGTTACTACGAATCATTGTATTGACCTAACTGCTCATAACAAGGCAACTAGACTCCTAAAATTTAAAAAATTTAGACTCCTGGGCGCCTGGGTGGCTCAGTTGGTTAAGCGACTGCCTTCGGCTCAGGTCATGATCCTGGAGTCCCTGGATCGAGTCCTGCATCGGGCTCCCTGCTCGGCAGGGAGTCTGCTTCTCCCTCTGACCCTCCCCCCTCTCCTGTGCTCTCTCTCATTCTCTCTCTCTCAAATAAATAAATAAATAAAATCTTTAAAAAAAAAAAAAAAAAAATTTAGACTCCTAAAACTCCTAACATTTTTTTTCAAATGCTTTTACCTGTCACCTCTCACGCATTAAGCACAAATATGTATATTTTATTCACTGTATGATAATTTTAGTTGCAGTGATTAGTAGCTGTCATGCTGGTGAAAAGGCTTCCATTTGTTACCATAATGCTATATGTCGTTAGAACTAAATTCCAGTTTTTAAAACTGTAGAGATATATGTTAAATTTGATGTGTAATCCTATGTCAATGATCATAGCCTGACAGGGTCTAAAAAGTAAGGGAGCTAACAGTCATTGAAGCATCTGCCTGCTCTGGGCTAAGCACTGTGCTTATTGTTTGATTCCATTTATCCGATTTGATCTTCATAACAGTTCTGTGCTGTAAAGTCTGTAGTGTCAACCCCATTCGACTCATAGCTGAATACTCTGAGAGAAGTTAAATAATGCCAGAAGTCATGCCGCCGGTAAATTGTTCAGTCAGTATTTGAACTGATATTTGTGCTTATTTTACTATCTCATGATCGAGGGCTCCCAATTAGGAAGAGTAATTACAATAAAAGTCATTTTTTGAGAGCCCATTATAGACCAGATCATTGTGAGCACTTTTCATGATTAGGTCATTTAGGCCACACATCATCATAGATACACAGTCATGATCTTTTCTGACAGATGCAGACACTTTGCACTGGTGACATTGCCTTGCCCAGTGCAAAAGTGGTAGAACTGAGCTCAACCCGGCAGCTGGGCTTCAGAGTCTGCACTCTTACCCATTACGCTCTAAGTTTGTCCCTCAGAACTTTAAGAATGTACTTCGACTCAGGTCATGATCCCAGGGTCCTGAGATCGAGTCCTGCGTGGGGCTCCCTGCTCCACAGGGAGTCTGCCTCCCCCTCTGCCCCCCCTCCCACTCATTCTCTCAATCTCAATCTCTCTCTCTCTCTCTCTCAAATAAATAAAATCTTTTTTTAAAATGTCAAAGAAAAAAAAATGTACTTTTGTTGGTGGCTGTGGCCCAACCACCAGCAGTCAGTTCCTTTAGAGTGGTCCATAGATGCGGGGAAGGACCTGGGAAGGCAGACCAAGAGCGCAATGCCCTGGAAGCCCAGGGGAGAGAGGTCAGCAGTGTCAGGTAAGGAAGAAGGTCAGATGACATGAAGACTGACAGGTGATTCTGATGGCCTCCCGTCGGCAAACCTCTGCCCCAGAGATGTGGGAGAAGGACCTGGCCGCAGGGAAAAGGATTGCAGTGTGCTCAGGGCAGCTGAAGTTCAAAGCCAGAATGGTGCCGAGGCACAGATTTGTCTGATATTTTCCAGCAGGAGAGGACAGCGTGAGCAGAGGGCTGGAGTTCTCCAGGAGTTGGAATTTTTTAGTGGAGACGCTGTAAAAAGGGACCAGGTTGGAAGGAGCTGAGGCTTCTAGTTTGAGAAAGCATGGACCATGGGTCCAGACTTGATAGGAAAGAGAAGAAAGTAAGCCTGGGAAGAAACAGTCAACGGGGAGAATGGTGTTTTTGACTTGAAACTGAACTCTTCAAGCTGCATTGGACAGGATGAATGTTGTAGCGCATTTATGAGTTGCTCAGATAAGAAGGCATCTGAGGCATTTAATGGGATATATTCTCACTGTGGGTTGAATGTAACTGAAAATAGATTGGGTTGGCAAAAGCCTTTGGATTCAGGACACACCTGCATTTGGTTGGTGTGTAAATTGGTGTAGCTTTTCTGGGTTAATTTACCAATACCTACTGAAATTGTGATACTCCTTTCACCTCACAAATACTTGTTTACATGGAGCACATTAAAAAAAAAAGTTACTTCAGCAGATTTTTTTTTTTTACTAACCTGCAGTGGATTTTGTAGCTGTTTATTATATTGATTTAAATAAATATAAAATTCTAACATTTTTATTTCAAGTGCACCTTTAATACTTTATGAGTATTTAACTTCTCTGCATAGACAACTGAGAATAACTTGGAAAAATGTTAAGACTCTTGTTAACCATATGTCATGAGGTTTGATTTTTAAATAAATCTTTTCCTTTTTTAGACAACAAAGTGGGTTTGCTTGTAGACCAAGAACTTGAATCAGCATCACAAAAGATGGAAGACGTGTTTAAAACTTCCAGGCTCCTTACTCTGCAATCAGATAGGGAAACAAACAGTGTTGAAAGGCATGCTCCAAGGACCAAGGTTAGACCTGCAAGTCTGCCTGTAGATAGACTGCTTCTTCTTGCAAGCCCTCCTAATGAGAGAAATGTCAGAAATACGGGGAATGTAAATTCAGACAAGTTCTGCAAGAATCCTACCTTTGAAGGAGGTAATAGGAAAGATACTCCTACTATTGTCTGTTCCAAATTGGATGGCTTTAACCAGCAAACTCTACAAAAAACTCGGGAGAAACAGTATGAACAAAATGGCCTCAGTACAAAGACTGTCATGACTGTGCCCAACGCACTCCAGGAAAGAGGGGGAACCGCGAGCGTCAGGATGGGCGGGGACCAGCCAGGCAGTGCCCCCCAGCCCAGTAAGCCGTACACAGAACCAGGCAGGTCAGCGAGACAGGTGTCGGAGAGACGGCCCTCCGACTCCTGCCCTCCCGCTGCAGTCAGAGCACCCAGAACGCTGCAGCCCCAGCACTGGACGACGTTTTACAAACCCCGTGCTCCCGCCGGCGGCGTTCGAGGGGATGAGGAGAAGCCCACCGCACCCTCCCCAGCACTGCCTCCCGGCACAGCCCCCGCCCCCCAGGGCCCCATGCTAAAAACAGCTCCCGCCTCGGACCAGGCGCCCGCTGCCTCCACGCAGCCCGCCAGCAAGCCCAGAGCGAACTCTGAGGAGCGGGACTTGCCCGAAGTGCCTCCTGCATGTCAGAGACCAAGGCTAAAACGAATGCAACAGTTCGAAGACCTTGAAGATGAAATCCCGCAGTTTGTGTAGGGTTGTCAGAATTCAGCTTTTCTTTGTTGTTGTTTCGTTTTGTGGTATTGTGTTTGTTTCGTGAAAGAAACTTCCGACAGGGCCCCTTCTGTGTAGTATTGCCACATCATGGGTTTTGCTTTTTGTCCCTATGTCATGTTATACTGTGTTGGTCATACTGAATGGTAGCCTGTTTTGATAGGGCCCATCTGTGCCTCACTGGAATTCTCTGTATTTTTAAAGTTGTGAATAAATAGGTGGACTCATGTTTTTTTTAAAGTTTAGTTGATTTTTCCCATAAAATGGTCCATTTAAATGCATCCCTAATATATGATATAGTTCTCAGCTAATAGGTGCAATTGGGGAAAATCCGCTTTATTTTTTGAAGCGAAACTACAGTGCTTATTTATAAAAGGACTATTTCCGAATGCAAGTGCCTGAAAGATCTTTGTCTGGTATGATTGTTTTGTTCACATGATTTTATAGTGCGTCTTTGACCACTTATATGGTATGTATGTAACCTTTTATTTTTCAATTGGCAATTCACCTTTTAATATTTACACAATGGCCAAAAGGCTTGCAAATCTCTATTTAATTTCATTTTGATTAATGGCCAGATTTTCCATGTGGTAGTCAGTTGAATTATACAAAGAAAGTGCACTTAAACTTGTTTCTAAATTACATAGTTCAGTTATGTCTTATTTGGCTTTAGATGGTTTTAACACATTTAATATTTTTTCACCTCTTGGCTTTATTCTACATAAACTTTTGTTGTTCAACAGTTCTGAATGTTTCGGTATTTTATATAATGGTCCAATAATGTTTTAAAATTCAGTGCATTTTTCTTCATGTTGTCTGGGTTGTTTTGTTTTGTTTTTTTTAACCACTCCTTTGGTATGAAATGTTTTCACTTTTAAGCAATTTTATGTACTTTTTCTACCTGAATTTTTAACCATTGACAATGTATGTTTCATCCAAATCATGCAGAGATTTATTTAAGTTGATTCTAAGAGTATAGTTTGATAAGCCTCATTGTTTGGAATTTGAGAAAAGGTATAGATGACTGGATGGATATATTTCATTTATAAAATTCCCAGTTTTTAGAACTATTGCAGTTCTGTGATTTTCTGGGTTTCATCATTTTTGCCTAAAATAGGATATAAAAGGGACAAAAAATTAAAATAGCCTCTTTTTCTATGTGTGAATTCTATTTGTAGCATATGCTTTTATAGGAACATGTTATCCTTGATAAAAAATACATATTTTATATATATTAAATATATATAGATTAAGTGTGTGTGTATATATATATATACATATATATATTAATATATATATATTAATTTAACAGGTTAATATATATATATATATATATTAACCTGTTAAATTATTTCAAGTTCTCATGGCTTCTCTGAAGTTGTTGCCTCTTAGGGTGTGAGACTTTGAGATTTAGTAACCATTGGCTTAGTGGTCAACACTTGGGCTCATACACCCCTTGACTATAACATGGAATGCATGTTGTGGGAAGTTGCTCTTTAGCTCTGTATGACATTATGGACTAGGGAGAAATGAGTAACTCCTTTGTGCTAGAGTCTTGTTTTTAGTCCTTACTGTACAAAATATAAAAGAATTGTATTGCTACGAAAACCTAAAAAGAAAATAAGAGCCAACATTTATTAAGTCCTCTCTTTGTGCCATGAACTCTGCTAAATTCCTACAGAAATGATTTCAAGTTCACAGCAGCCTACAGTACGTAGGTAAGTATTTTACTATTCCTGTGTTGCAGATAAGGAAACCAAGGCTTAGTTATGTTGTGCTTTGGTTCCACAGGTGTAACAGTTGGAGTCAAGTCTCAAACACAGGGCCGTCAGATTCTTGATGGTTAGTGCTCTTGATGACTGTGTTATTACTAAGTAATATCAGGTAATATTTAACAATAGAAAATCCACCTTTAAAATTTTTGTATTGTGGCAAAATATGTATAACATAAAATTTACCATTTTAGCCATCTTTAGGTGTACAGTAGCATTAAGGACATTCACATTGTTCTGCAGCCATGACCACTATCCCATCTCTAGAACTTTCTCATCATCCCATACCGAGACTTTGAAAATGTACTTTTAAACTCCTTCAGATTTCTTTTAATGTATTGAGACAACCGAGTCGAAGAATCCATCCTATAATCAGCTGGCCTCGCTGCTAAACCTCACAAGTGAGAATTCCACTTGGTCCTTTCTGTCTTTAGGGCTCTCTGGCATCTCATCCAGCTTAATCCATCGGTCTCTAGGTGCTTTCTCGTTTCCTGGGACATTGAGCAAGTGTCTCCTGAGCAGATGCTGCTATTTCTAGAGTACCCAGGGTGTACACTGCTCCCTGTTCCACTTAGGAACGTGGTAGCAGTTCTTCACAGGAGGTTGTTTTATGACACACAGAAAGAATGAGAGTCAAGGGAAAGAGCAATAGTGGGAGCCCTTTTAGAGCTGCCAGACCACCAGAAAGATTTGTGGAAAGCATCTTGTTCAAGTTTGCAAGAAGTCATCTGTGAAGGGTTGATCATGACTTTCTTTGATAGGCTTGTTTTACATGCTGAGAACTTAATTAGCATCTATGAATACTTAAAATTACTTTTAGTGCACTTCAGGCAATGTATTTCTTTTGATACAGAGATGAAGAAGAGATGATCCCTGTGAAGGACTTGTCCAGATTTCAGAAGCCAGTGAAGTCATACCTCCCTTCCTTGGGTGATTTAATTTAAAAATGGTACTATAGCTACACCATTCCCAGCTAACCTTGTATTACTTACAGTATTTGTACAACTATAAACATCTCTTTAAATGGCAACCATGTATATTTTCATGGCAGGTTATCGTCAGTGTAATTCTCTGGGGTTTTCTTTCCTAGGGGCAGGAAATTGTTTTGATGTGCTGATATGATTATATCCACAGACAATTCAGTAATATCTGGAGTCTAGCAAAGTTGCTACATTCACAATATGCAAAAGTCAGTTGTCTTCCTATATATCATAAATTAATAAGAAATAAAAGTTTTTAGAAAGATCTCAATATAAATTTGAAATACCTGAGAATAAATCTAACAAAATATATACAAGATCTTCACGGAGACATTTTAGACTATATTAAGCATTTAAGGAGATCTTGGAAAAAATGGAGTGCTCTATGATGTGCATGGATGGGAAGCCTCAATATTGTAAAGATGTTCATTTACCTTCCATTTATTTATCGACTCAGTGTAGTCTCATCCAATATTGAACCAATTTTGAACCATTTGAAAGTAAGTTGCGGACATGATTCCCCATTACCCCTAAATACTTTAATGATGTTTCCTTAAAACAACCACTCCTACATAGCCACAGTAGGACAATCAAAATCAGGAGATTAACACTGATACAGAACATCTAATCTGCAGACAGCATTCAGATTTGCTGATT
This sequence comes from Halichoerus grypus, assembly GCF_964656455.1. Lineage (NCBI taxonomy): Eukaryota > Metazoa > Chordata > Mammalia > Carnivora > Phocidae > Halichoerus > Halichoerus grypus. The sequence goes on from NC_135716.1 coordinate 110,153,748, forward strand.
GCCGCAATACTGTTCTCTGCTCCAGCATCCCTCCCTATGCAAGATCAGATGGTGCATTTAGTTGTCCTGTCTCTTGTCTCCTTTGATCTGGAACAGTTTTTCAGTCTTTTCTTTCATGACCTTGATTTTTTGAAGAGTATAGGCCAGGTACTTTGTAGCATGTCCCTCAGGGTTCATCTAATGATTAGATAAAACAATTAGGGTTCCTCATGATTAGATTCAGGATATACATTTTTGTCAGAAATGATGTATTCTTCTCACTATATCATACCCAGAGGTACACAATGTCAAATTGTCCCATTCTTGGTGATGTTAGCTTTGATCACTTGGTTAGGATAGTATCTATCAGTTTTGTCTATTTTAAAATTTGTAAAGAGAATTTGGTGAGGACAGTCTTTGAGACTATGTAAATGTCCTGTTCCTTATCAAATTGTCACCAGTTAGTTTGAGTCTATTAACACTTGTTACCTGAATCAGTTATCACTGTTCTGGTTGCCGAATGGTGAGTTCATCATTGCTAATGCTTTGATATTCTGTGAGGAAGAGCAGTCCCTTCTCCATTCAGTGTCTATTCATTTATATCAGTGTGGACTCGGGGATTCCCACTTTATTCAGTAAGTTCCAATTTATGACTGCCATGTATTTTGATACTGAACTTTTCCCACATATGGTCTATGGGAGTCTATTCCAGCTTGTTTCTATGTCCTTTTGATTTTTTGAGCTCTTGCTTATTTTTTTGGCACATCAGGGTATCCCAGGCTTATCTTGTACTTTTGCCAAGAAACCTTGGTTCCTTTAAATGGAAAATAGTATGTGGAAACCAACACCTGAGAAGTGCTCATTGCTACTGGAAGGTCACTGATTGACTTGAACAGGTCATTGGATAAAGCCTTATTGGTGGACAGATCAAAGAAATACATGTCTGGGGGCACCTGGGTGGCTCAGACGGCTAAGTGTCTGCATTTGGCTCAGGTCATGATCCCAGGGTCCTGGGATCGAGCTCCACGTCAGGCTCCCTGCTCGGTGGGGAGTCTGCTTCTCCCTCTGCCCCTTGCCCTTGCTTGTGCTCTCTCTCTCTCTCTCTCTCAAATTTTTTAGAAAAAAAAAGAAATACATGTGTGTACACACAGACATACAGCTATATATATTTCTATATATACATATATAATGGAAACCTTGAGTTCACATTGGTACCTTCAATTCTAATTCAGTACTTCAGGGTTTAATCCAGTATTTCCCTTTCCATATTTGTAAGTCCTTTCTCTCATAGTGAGAAATCTAGCTCCCATAATCCTAAGTATATTATTTGCTTACTCTTTCTTTACGTTCCAACCGCCTGACCATGCCCGCAGCTGCATTGGCCCACCTGGCTCCAAATCTGTCACGTAAGTCAGCCACCACTGCACTGTCCTGACCACACTCCTCCCTCATATGCCAGTTGAAACCCTAGCCCCAACCACAAGGACCAGGCCAGCTGAATCTTGACCCTAGTGATGTCACTCCTGACCCCACCGATCCATCCTAGGCCCTGGTCATCTGACTGAATCCCCCACCCCACCCAGAGAGGAGGGAAGGGACAAACTCATCATCTTTTGATAATGAGCAACTATTAAATATTTGCTCATTAAATTCACTAGGAAAAGTTTGCAAATGAATAAACATATCAGAAATGTTTAAACATGGATGTATTTATGAAATTTATAGGAAGTTTAAATTATTTTAATATCCCTTATCTCCACTCTAATACTTGAAAGTAATTTTTAAATATTAATATGTCCTGTAATACCTAAGCCATATAACTTATGTTGTTTTTTAATGTCTTTACAAGTTTAATTACCCTATAAACAAAATTAACATACGTTTCAGAAAGCAGAGTGAAAGAGACTATTTGTCCGTGGTTCTGAGTTATGAATGTGAATAGACCAGTGAGCTTTTTAATTGTCTAAGGAGTGCTGATTGGTAAGTGAATGTGGCCCTGGAATAAAGCTCAGGACATAGATCAAGTATGGGAAGATCTTATTTACGATGGTAGGCACAGAGCCTGGCATATTTATAGTTGCTCTCTGCTAAATTAACTATCTGTATCTCATTTCATTTTACACCAGAAATTTCCTTTTTGAGGTCCATTTCCAATGAATTAAAAACTTTTCTGCATCCAGCTATCTTCTTCAAAGTTGTGACAGTTCATCTAGTCAGTCGCCAGTGAAATCAGACCGTGCTGTGATAAGCACAGGAGCAGTGAACCTATGAATTCTCCATCTACAACTGCAGATACATATCTAACTCAGATTCACTGGGAGTTTTAAGTGATTTTTGTTTTAAATTGGATCATAAATGCATAAATGTGCAAATATATGTGTATTGCTTAAAGAATAACTATAAAATGAACTCCCATTAACACCCAAGCCCCTTCACAGAATGTTAGGGAACCACCAGAGCATGCCTCTCTAGTCAAACCTCTCCCCCTTTCTCCACACACATACCCACCCTGGTGTAATCTCTGTCTTGAATTTTTTTTTAAGATTTTTTTTTTTTTAAGATTTTATTAATTAGAGCACAAGCAGGGGGAGGAGCAGAGGGAGAGGGAGAAGCCGACTACCCGCTGAGCAGGGAGCCCAATGTGGGGCTGGATCCCAGGACCCTGGGATCATAACCCAAGCCAAAGGCAGTTGCTTACCTGACTGAGCCACCCAGGCGCCCTTCTGTCTTGAATTCTATATTCATCATTTCCTGGCTCTTAAAAAAATTTGCTATGTATGTATTATTTAATTTCGACTGTCTCTAACCTTTTACAGTGGCATCCTTAATTCCTTTGTGGCTTGCTTCTTACATTCATCATCTTTTTAAGATTAATCCATGTAAATGTTTGTAGGTGCAAACATATTTTTCCTTTTTTTAACTATAAAGGATTCCTGTGATAAATTTACTAAGGCAAATATTCTTAACTGCCTTTTTCAGATGAGCAAATAGACTTTAAAGAGATTAAATAACTTACTATACGTTATAGAGCTAATAAGAGAGGGAGCTAAGACTTGAACCTTAATTAACATAAATTCTGTCATTGATAAATTATTTTATCTTCATTTTTTAAGCCAGATGCTGTCATAAGTAATATATTTTCAGGCTATAGTTTTTCTTCCTGGTTGCTAGGAGACTGAAGTTTTGGGTTATATCCCAACTCCAAGGTCATTTTTAGTGTATGGGTGCATTAAAATTTATTCATTTCATTTAAACCATTGCATCTAAAATTGCTGAAGTTCTTCTGGGTTGCAGTGAGTTTTGTAGTTTAAACTTTGCTAATAATGAGAGAATAACAGAGCAGATGGTAGAATACACAAGCAGTTCTACCCTTCCACACTCAATTCCAAAAGAACAGTTTGGAAAAGAGTGCTATAATGGAGAGCTATTGAGGAATTTAAACATACAGAGAATATGGTTTTCATGAGATCTCCCAGCTTGGTAATCAGGAAAAGAGTCAGCATTCCAGGTGAGAAACGGGCCCTAAATTAAGCCACTGACCTAATTCCGATTTATTTTTAGGAACATAATTGACAGGGATTAGTGACCCATTGTGAATGTGGAGTTCGTGAAGGTTGAGGGTGGAGTTGGCAGGGTAGAGAACGTGATGCTTAACTTGGAAGCCGGGCACATAATAGTTCTCTTCAGATATTATAAGTGAAAACAAAGGATTGAAGTTAAACATCTTACTTGCTCCTTTAGGCAGAATGAGGTCCCATGACTGGGAGTAAAACAGAGGCAGATTTTGTTTCAGTACAAACACAGAAATGTAGCAAAGAATGAAGACCTTTACAAAAAAGTGAATATAAATGAATATTGGCTGTTACAAAACAATACTAGCAATGTGAAGTTTAAAATGTATGTAGAGGGGCACCTGGGTGGCTCAGTCGGTTAAGCAGCTGCCTTTGGCTCAGGTCAGGATCCAGGGGTCCCTGCTTTGCTTAGTGGGGAATCTGCTTTTCCCTTGCCCTTTGCCCCGCCCTCCATTCCTTTGCTCGCATGTGCACTCTCTCTCTCTCAAATAAATAAAATCTTTTAAAAAATAAAATTTATGTAGAGTTAGAATACACGATAATATTGGAAAAGCTTAAAAACAAGTATAAAGTTCTAGTATTATCAAGGAAGATGGTAAATACAATAATTCGTATTAAATTTAACCCAGATATGTGTTGTAATATCAAAAAGAGTACATTAAAAGAAGAAAATGAAATATTTGAGTAATCCAAAAGAAGACAAGACAATAAAAAAAAAAGGTAAATGAAAGAGTGGGTCAAATAGAAAACAAGTAGTAGGATGGTAGATATCAAATCACCTAAATCAGTAACTACATTAAATGAAAAAAGGATCAAATACTTGAAGTAATAAGCTAATGTCAGACTGGGGAAGAAAACAAAACTCATGTATGTCTGATTTGCAAGAGGCACATCTTAAGTACAAGTGCACCGGAAGTACAAGGATGGCAAAAGCTAAAACATGCAACCGCTAATGAAGAGACTGGCCTAGCTAGACTAATGTCAGATGAAGCATTACTGGAGATGAAGAGGGATATTCTGAAATGGTAAGTCAATTTACAAGGAAGATTTCACAATCATAATAACATTGTTTCAAATGTATAAGGCAAAAATAGACAACTAAAAAGAGAAACGGACAATCCACAATGGTAAGGGCTTCTTTAACATAACTCTGAACAAACAGACAAAAAAGTAGCAAAAATATAGATCTGGAGAAGACAGTTAACAAACTTGACCTAATTGATATGTAGAGAATACTGTCAGCAATGACAGAATTCATATTTCACTTAAGTCCGTATTTAAAATTTACTAAAACTGACAATTTGTAAGCAGACCAAAAAGAAAGCCCCAAAACATTTCAGAGGATTGAAACAATTCAAAATATGCTCTGACTTCAGGGAAATTATGCTAAAATTCAGTAACAAAAGATCACTAGAAAATCCTCAAATGCCTGCAAATTAAACAGAACACACTTCTAAATAATCCATGGATCAAACAAGAAATAACAGGCATTAGAAAATATTTTAAGCTGAATAATAATGAAGATGTGCCATATCAAAAATTGTAGACTGCAGCTCCTAATGCAATGCTTAGAAATTTTTACACCTACCTACATTTACTATAAAAGTTGAAAAGTTAAAATCATTTACACTTCATCTCTAGAAGCAAGAAGAGTAAAACAAAGAATGAGAAGGAAACAAAGATTAGAAATCAGTGAAATAGAAAACGAAGCTAAAGAAAAACAAAGCTAAAAGCTGGTTCTCTGAAAAGTTTAAGAAAACTGACATACCCCCAGTAAGGCAGCAATAAGAGAAAAAAGTAACATCAAGAATGAAAAGTATAATATCATTGGAGACTCTACAGTGAAAAGATGCAGTGATATAATGAACACAACATCAATTTGAAAATTTGAATAAGGACAAATTCCTCAAAAAATTAAACTGACAAATGGAAAATCTAGAGAATTTCTTCTGTTAGTGGAAATTGAATCAATTATTAAAAGCCCTTACACAAAGAAAATATAGAACCAGTGAGTTCTTTCAAACATTTAAGGAAGAAATTACCTCAATTTTATACAAATGCTTCCAGTAAATAAAAAAAAGGAATACTTCCAAACTAAGTCCAACCTAACCATGATACCAAAAACCTGACAAGGACATCACAATATATAGGAAGGTGACTTTCAATATATGCAAAAGATAATACTACCAAGTGAGGTTAATTCTCCATGTATGCAAATGAGATTTAACATTTGAGAAATCAATCAGTTTAATTTGCCACATTAATTTTTATAAAGGGATAAAAATGTTAACAGATGCAAATTGGAAAAAGGATTTGATGAAATTCAACAGCCATTTATGATAAAAACTCTTAGTAAACTGTGAATAGAACTTCTGTAAACTGATATATAGTCTACAGCAGACTTAGCTAGTGGTAAAATACTGAAAGTTTTGCTCTTGAGAAGAGGAATGACACAGGGATCCCTACAATCACTACTTCTATTCAACATTATACTAGAGATTCTTGCCATATATAATGCAAAAAAAGAAATGAAAGGCATAAAGACTGAAAAGAAAGAAAATAGCCATTTGTTTGCAGATGATATAATTATGTACATAGAAAATCTAAATGAATTTACCAACTACTTAGAGTTAGTAGGTAAATTTAACAAACTGCTTACAACTTCACTCAAAAGTCACTAATTTATATCAAAACCAAATAGAAAAGGGAATTTATGAAACGATATTTAAAATAACATTAAGAACATCAAAGAGCTAGGAAATCTAAAGAGAGATGCATAGAGATGTTTATTTCTACACTGAAATACACAAAATCTTTTTATATAAGTTAAAGAACTAAACAAATAGAAGAATATTCCATTTTTGCAGATTGGAAGATTCAAAAATATGAAAATAGTAGTTCTCTCCAAACTAATCGAGACATTCAACCCAGTCTTACTGATTCTTGTTAATTTTTTACAAATGTGCTTTAAGGTACGTTGATATAGGTAGTTTCATGATCCTCAGAGAGGCAGGGTAGACATTTTGAACTTTTCCTTTAGTGGCTTCAAAGAGGGTAACTGCCCATAGGTAATCAAGCTAGCAAAAGAAAAAGGTAGCACTTGAACCAATGAGATGCTTTTTTTGACATTTTTCTTTCTCCTCCACTCTTCCACCAGACTGCTCCAGTCCTGTTCTCCTGGCTGTATTCTTCCTCTTAAGACCCCAGCACTGTGGAAGGTATATTCTAGGATTTAACTTACCTCAAAGTCCATAGCTGTGTGTGTGTCTATGTGTGCACACTATATATGACAGAGGTTTTATTCATTAAATAAAGCCCTTGGGGCACCTGGGTGACTTAGTCGGTTGAGTGTCCGACTCTTGATTTCAGCTCAGGTCATGATCTCAGGGTTGTGAGATCGAGCCCGAGTGGGGCTCCACCCTGGGCGTGCAGCCTGCTGGGGATTCTCCCTCTCCCTTTTCCCCTCCCCCACTCCCTGCTCTCTCTCTCTCTCTCTCTCTCTCTCTCTCTCTCTCTCTCATCAATCAATCAATCAATCCCTTGAATTTAAACTTGGAACAACCTTAACATGCAGCACTGGGCTTATAGGCTGATTGTCAGCAACTACTTTGAGTCCTACTGTAAACCTAGGGCTGTTCGAGGGACCCTCTGGAAATGTGAGCCTAAACATTTAACTGAATATTTGTAAGTAGCTTTGTAAAAAAACAAAGCACTTCCAGCTATCACCAGGAATTAGGGCCCATTCTAGAGCAAGCCCTAAATTATTTAGGATCCTGTAAAGACTTCATGTGATAAAGACAAAAATCTCCTAGCATGAGGGAGTTGAGTGGGTTGTGTTAGTTCCAAATTCTTTTGGTTACCCATTGAATAAGGCTTTTCTTTCCTCACTACTTCCCTTTGTTTGAGCTAAATTTAATTTCAAAGGGAATTTTTTAAAGCCTATAATCTTATTTGGGCTAAGCTATTATCTGAAAAGGCTACTCATAAAATAATGTGCCCAGAGCTGACAACTCTGTTGAAATCACATGGAAGTCGTCAGTGCCCAAATAATATTTGAAGTATGATATGTAATAAATGTATGGTTTTCAAACATTTTAGACATAATACCTGTTGGGGGTGGGGATGGAGCACTCGGGATGCACTGAAAAGCCTGGGGAGGCCTGGCCTGGGAACAAGGGAACTGGGCGACTTGACAGCCGTCCTCACATCCTGGAGTGGGAAGGGATTAAAGTGACAGTGCTTATCTGCTCCTTTAGGGAGAATGGGGACCAAAGGCTGAGATTCATAGGCAGGCAGCTTGCTGCTCAAAAATATAAGGAAGTCATTTTACAGTTAGAATAGTTCAAAATGGAAGGTGGGATTTCTCACTGAGAACACATTCAAAGCAAAAACTAGATGACTGCCTGCCTCTTAAGCATATGTTTTTAATTTTTTTATTATTATGTTCAATTAGCCAGCATATAGTACAACATTAGTTTTTGCTGTAGTGTTCAATGATTCATTAGTTGCGCATAATGCCCAGTGCTCATCCCAACACATGCCCTCCTTAATAGCCATCACCCAGCTATCCCATCCCCCCAACCCCCTCTCTTCTGTAACCCTCAGTTTGTTTCCCGGAGTCCAGAGACTCTCATGGTTTGTCTCCCTCTCTGATTTCTTCCCATTCAGTTTTCCCTCCCTTTCCTTGTGGTCCTCCGCGCTATTCCTTATGTTCCACATGTGAGTGAAACCATATGATAATTGTCTTTCTCTGCTTGACTTATTTCACTTAGCATAATCCCCTCCAGTTCCATCCATGTCGATGCAAATGGTGGGTATTCATCCTTTCTGATGGCTGAGTAATATTCCATTGTATATATGAACCACATCTTCTTTATCCATTCGTCTATTGAATTACATCTTGGTTCCTTCCACAGTTTGCCTATTGTGGACGTTGTTGCTATGAACATTGAGGTGCATGTGCCCCTTCTTTTCACTACATCTGTATCTTTGGGGTAAATACCCAGTAGTGCAATTGTTGGGTCGTAGGGTAGCTCTATTTTTAATGTCTTGAGGAACCTCCATACTGTTTTCCAGAGTGACTGTACCAGCTTGCATTCCCACCAACAGTGTAGGAGGGTTCCTCTTTCTCCGCATCCTCACCAACACTTGTTGTTTCCTGTCTTGTTAATTTTTGCCATTGAAACTGGTGTAAGGTGGTATCTCATTGTGGTTTTGATTTGTATTTCCCTGATGGCCAGTGATGTTGAACACTTTTTTATGTGTCTATTAGCGATTTGTATGTCTTTGGAGAAGTGTCTGTTCATGTCTTCTGCCCATTTATTGACTGGATTATTTGGTTTTTTGGTGTTGAGTTTGAGAAGTTCTTTATAGATTCTCTTAAGCATATTTTGAAGAGGTATCTTTTTTGGGGAAAGATATTGGTTGAAATCATCTGTAAAACCTTTTCTAACTCTCATCCTTAAGCTCCCGAAGGCCTTGAGGTAAGTGAGATCTTCCACTTGGATAGAACCCTGTTTGTATGATCTGCAGGGAGCAAAGAAAGCTCATGCCCTAGTCCTGCCACTCTGCAATTGAGACCCACGCCAAGTCCTTTGCTGACATAGCTTGTGTCCTGTGCTCTCAGCTCCCTGCCCAGGGTCTTTATTCCTGCTTCCTGCTCTCCCATCCTCCTGAATATGATGTTACTGTTGTGTGCTGTATTCATAGATATACAAAAATCTATTTATTTTTAGAATTTTATAATATACATTAGATATTTCTGTAAAAGGTATTCCCTTTTTCCAAAAGGTTACTGCCTACCCCCCTGTCTTTTCTATTTTCCTCAGAGCAAGAAGCAGTAATTACTACTCTCATAAGTAAGCTGCTCCATTGTATTGGACGGTAAATTTATCTTTATCTTTATCTTTTCAAGGCTTATTATCTCCCCCAGACCCCCTTTACTTCCCCTGAAGTCTCACTGCACTTGTTCCACAGTAATACTGTGCTCTGCTCAAATTCAAAGAGGATTTTGGGTACTGATTTAGTAGCAGCGTCTACTGGCACAAACCTTCTATTTATTCATAACTGCAATAATAGAAATGAAAGCTACTTTAATGAAAAAGGAACTCAGGAATGAGATCATTAAATATAACTAAATACATCTTAAATATAAGTGTCATGTATTCCCAGATTAGTATCAGGTATATAGCTATCTATCCCGAATTCTGGTCTCAGAGAAAAAGGTCAGAGACAATTACAAGCAAGGTGCTTCATATTATCAGGTCCATTTTTAAAACAATGAGATCCTTTGGACCAGTCACATCTTTTTTACCGGAGATCTCCGTTGGTCCTTTTGTTGGTAATCCACTTATGTCTGTACCTGCGTAGTCTACTTTGCCTTTGTTTTCATCATGGGATTCTCGAAGAGCTTTTCTGGCCACATACGACTAACAAAGGGGGATATCAGAGGGTATAAGTATCGCTCCAGGAATATTTCATAGATCCAGAGCAGAACTGGAACGACAATGCAAGAAATATACACCATTCTCCCAGGCTTGAGTTCCTGAACCACGCGCAGGTGGTAAAGTCCACACTTCTGGAGGGAGCTTGATTTTTGTATATTTTAGACAGCTTTGGGTTTCATTGTATGCATTTCTTTGTAACTCAGTTCAATACCTGTGACATCCACTCTACCAGATAATACAGACAAAACAGAAGTTAAGAAATACTTCCTGTCCGTGTGGAGCTTACAACCTAATGCTATCAGAAGCTGGCTGGCCCTCAGGGAGTTCTATTTTTACATTTGGAAAAGTCAGATTTGATTAAATACCATTTTTTTCCCAGGAATGATAGAGGAATTTTCCTGTATACGAAGTCTGAGAATAGAAGCAAATGTTCTTATTGAAACTAAAATAGTATGACTTGTATTTTTCCAAAAAGCAGATAATTTGAAAAATAGCCAGTTTGTTGTATGTATACAAAAGGCATCATAATACTTAATTATTGCTCGGGTGCCTGGGTGGCTCAGATGGTTAAGCGTCTGCCTTCGGCTCAGGTCATGATCTCAGGGTCCTGGGATCGAGTCCCGCATCGGGCTTCCTGCTCCTTGGGAGCCTGCTTCTCCCTCTGCCTCTCTCTCTCTCTCTCTCTGTCTCTCATGAATAAAATAAAATAAAATCTTTAAAAAAAAAATACTTAACTATTGCTCAATGGTTTGTACAAATACGGTTGATAATGTATTAATCAAATGTTACAAGGATCAGAATGGCCAGTAACACTAATTTATCTAATATGTACTGGCAGGGCACTAAAGTAACAGGCTGGAAATTCTGCCATGAATCAATGCCAATTAATGTATGTGCTGGATAAAGTGAAAATTTTTTAGCACTTCTGGTTCCACAGTTAAGTATATTGCTCTAACTGCTCAAAAAGGGTCAAACTAGACTTCTGAAATTTATAGGGTTTTTTTTTCCTACATGCTTTTGGCCATACTCTGTCTAGCTCATTATGCACACACACACATATATATATATATATATGTATATTTTTTATTTCTTTAAAATGTACCATTTCATTCACTGGAGTTCATAGATACGATGGAAAGGTCCCTATTGTTAACTGAATTTTTATACACTAGTAGAGTTAAATTCCAATATGTATTTAAAGTAGAACCCTATTAAGTTTGATCTGCCTACTATCTACTGATAGTATCAATAATCACAGGGTCTAAAAAGGAGGACATAAAAAAAGAAAAAATTTCAAATTTCTACTTGTTTTATTCTGGGCATTGTGCTAGGTATTTAATTCTATTTATTTTAGTTCATTGAACAACTCTGTGATATGAAAAAGAGGGAATTCGCTTCATTAAACACACTGTCCAGCAGGCCAAGATCCGTGTCACACTCTGCCCCATGGCATGCCCCTAGAAAAGTGTTCAGTCAGGATTTGAACCCAGGCTGCTTCCTGTATCTGTGTTTATTTCACTATCCTATTATTTAGGGCTCCCAATTATTTATAGTAGTACTTTCTTTTTTCTTAGAAAACAGACATTTATATCTCACATTTTCACCAGGAAATCCAAGATCAAGGTGTCTGCAAATTCCATGTCTGGCGAGAACCCTCTTCCTGGTTTTCAATCAGACATTTTTTTGCCATACTTTCACATGGTGGAAAGAGAAATGTCATTTTTCAGTGCTTATTATATACCAGATCATCGTGAGCACTTTTCATGATTAGGTCGTTTAGGCCACACATCATCATAGATACACAGTCATGATCTTTTCTGACAGATGCAGATACTTAGGGCCGGTGACATTGCCTTGCCCAGTGCAAAAGTGGTAGAACTGAGCTCAGCCCGGCAGCTGGGCTTCAGAGTCTGCACTCTTACCCATTACGCTCTAAGTTTGTCCCTCAGAACTTTAAGAATGTACTTCGACTCAGGTCATGATCCCAGGGTCCTGAGATCGAGTCCTGCGTGGGGCTCCCTGCTCCACAGGGAGTCTGCCTCCCCCTCTGCCCCTCCTCCCACTCATTCTCTCAATCTCAATCTCTCTCTCTCTCTCTCTCAAATAAATAAAATCTTTTTTTAAAATGTCAAAGAAAAAAAAATGTACTTTTGTTGGTGGCTGTGGCCCGACCACCAGCAGTCAGTTCCTTTAGAGTGGTCCATAGATGCGGGGAAGGACCTGGGAAGGCAGACCAAGAGCGCAATGCCCTGGAAGCCCAGGGGAGAGAGGTCAGCAGTGTCAGGTAAGGAAGAAGGTCAGATGACATGAAGACTGACAGGTGATTCTGATGGCCTCCCGTCGGCAAACCTCTGCCCCAGAGATGTGGGAGAAGGACCTGGCCGCAGGGAAAAGGATTGCAGTGTGCTCAGGGCAGCTGAAGTTCAAAGCCAGAATGGTGCCGAGGCACAGATTTGTCTGATATTTTCCAGCAGGAGAGGACAGCGTGAGCAGAGGGCTGGGGTTCTCCAGGAGTTGGAATTTTTTAGTGGAGACGCTACAAAAAGGGACCAGGTTGGAAGGAGCTGAGGCTTCTAGTTTGAGAAAGCATGGACCGTGGGTCCAGACTTGATAGGAAAGAGAAGAAAGTAAGCCTGGGAAGAAACAGTCAACGGGGAGAATGGTGTTTTTGACTTGAAACTGAACTCTTCAAGCTGCATTGGACAGGATGAATGTTGTAGCGCATTTATGAGTTGATCAGATAAGAAGGCATCTGAGGCATTTAATGGGATATATTCTCACTGTGGGTTGAATGTAACTGAAAATAGATTGGGTTGGCAAAAGCCTTTGGATTCAGGACACGCCTGCATTTGGTTGGTGTTTAAATTGGTGTAGCTTTTCTGAGGTTGATTTATCAATATTTGCCTCTTGAAATCATGACATCTTTGATCCAACAATTTCACTCCCCTGAATTTGTCTTCTGGAAATACTTGCTGAAATTTTCATAAAAGTAATTTCACAGAAACAAGTTTTTTTTTTTAAATTAAATGTGTTTTTAAAAAGAACCAAAACAAAAACTAGTGTGTTTTGCAGTTTATTACATTAATTTAAATAAACACTCATATTATAACTTTACCATTTCATTCAAAGTGTACCTTTAATCTTTTAATATAATTTTAGGGATAGGTATTTCTATTGAATAGGTAACAGTTTTTATCTAAAGCAGAAAGGAGTATTCACTAATTCCTATGCATCTTTTAGACTGAGAATACTTGTTTAAAAAAATTATATAATTTCGCCATTGTTCTGAGAGTGAGTCCATCTGTCAACTCGGGCTTTTTGTCAAGGACCTCCCAAGTTTGATTGTGATATTTAAAGTGCAACCCTTTTCTTTTCTTTTCTCTTCTCTTCTCTTCTCTTCCCTTCTCTTCTCTTGTCTTCTCTTCTCTTGTCTTCTCTTCTCTTCCCTTCTCTTCTCTTCTCTTCCCTTCTCTTCCGCTCTCCTCCCCTCCCCTCTCTTCTCTTCTCTGTGACATTATATACCTGCTTGCAGACCAAGAACTCAAAACATCATTCCTCCCTCAAGATGAAAAATGTCTGAAAAACCCCTGATTGACTTCTTCTAAAATCTAATTAGACCTGTAATTCTGCCTGTAGATAGACTACTTCTTGCAAGGCCTTTTAATGAGAGAAATGGCAGACACCAGAAATATAAATTAAGACCAGTTTTGCAAGTGTTCTTCTATAGAATCTGGAATATCACCATTTGCCAATGGTGAAACCATCCAACAGAGGTTAAGTAATTTCGTTTTATCATGATGTGAACCCAGGCCAGTCTGACTTCTAAGACTGTGGTAGTTCTGCTATCCCATAATAGAGTGTACACTACAAGAAATGTTGATCAGAATACATAGCTAAGATAAATTGAGAATTTATTAGGTCACGTACTGTTCCATTTACTTTGCCTCTACCTCTCAACAAACTTTAGTGAGCTCTGTATGGATTTATGAGGTTATCCATCTCTGAACTCAGTCAAATGTGGCTATTAATTAAATGCGCTTCAAGTTGGGTCTGTAAAAAATTAATTGACATTCTTTCCTTTTTTCAGAAAACAACAGGTTTCTGGCCTTGGACCAAGATGCTCTTCAAAAAAAAATCAGTAAATATCCAGATCTTGCTCAACTTCAAATTCTTGAATTGCTTTCAGAGCACTGAGAACATTGCCCTCAAAACATGCAATGACATTCTATATGCCTCTTGAGTGACATCATTACATTTTATGTTTTGAAACTTATAAATACAACATGCCAACTGAAAATTTTTTTAATTCCATTGATTATTTTGCTCCCATAAAATGCTCTTTTAATCTATTTTCAATAAGGTACAGATGTCAAATTGATAAGTATAATCAGTAAGAAGCAGTTTTACCTTCTAGAGTGGAACTAAGTGCATATTTATAGAAATAATATTTCTGACTACAGTGGTTAAGAAAAAAACTCCAATATAAATTATGTACTTGTAAAAAGAGATGACAGGATTTTTTTTAACAGTTGTCCCCTGTTAAACATAAGCTTCTATCCTCCAAACGGCAATTGACAGCTTCATTTTCAAATATTTTCTATAATAGCTAGCAACTATATTTATGTATCTTTATACCAGAATTATAATATTTACCAATTATAATATTTACCAGTATTTACCAATTATAATATTTACCAATGTCAGTCATCTGGATTGCATAAAGATACACCTAAGCCTGTTTCTGAATCATGTGGTTTCGTTAAATCTCATTAGTTGGACTTTAAAATATGTTGATAGTTTGTCTTTTGGCACTTAGTCTTTGACATATGTAAATTTTAAATTTCCAATCAAATTTAGTGCTCACAACTTAAATATTGTATATAATGGTGAAAAAGTTCAGAACTAGATTACAGATTAAAAAATCAAACTACATGTACAACAAAGCTGAAATTTTGGGAGAGGATGAACTCCTAGTGTTTTAAAGCCATCAAGTCTTACTCCGAATAGTGTGGCTTCTTTGAACCTCACAATTCAAAGACCAGATTAACTGTATTTTTTTTAATTGTCAAGTGACACAAAACTGTCAACAACTGAAATATGGGCATAAAAACAAATACAATACAGTTTTAAGCTTTCTTACAATTATAGAAAACATTTAGAGCTTTGTTATATATTTATATCAATTATATATATTATATATAATATATCAAATATATATAATTGCATGTCTTCATATGTGAACAGCTCACAAATTGTTAACTAGTACAGAGATCAGATTAATTTAAGCTTGTTTTTGAATAGGTGAGTAAGGCATCTTACTCGGAGTATGATATATGGTTTAGAGCAGGGCAGCAAGCTGTGACCCACAGACCACATCTGGTCTGCCACCCGTTTTTGTAAATAAAATTTTATTAGAACACAGTCATGCCATTCATTTACATAGTGTCTGTGGCTGCAATGTCAAAGCTGAGTAGTTAGGACTGAGCTCCATGGCCTGCAAGGCCTAAAATATTTCCTATCTGCCCCTTTACAGAAAATAGTTTTCTGACCCCTGAATATGATGAATGGGTCAGACTGTGAGTTGAATCTTTCAGTTGCTATTCCAGTAAGTACTGTTTTTACCTACAGGAGTTCTCTCTTCTGGCTTTTAACTGATGTGTCTAAACGAGAGCCAAGATAGCCTAAATGTCCACATTAGTCCATTCATATCGTATTTACCTCTAGTAAATGTTTTTATGACCTTGTTATAGCCATACATATGTATAACATATATATTGCATATGCAATATATATATGCATATTGCACTTTTGCAACCTATTTCAAGGACGCATGACTCCTCTGAAATCATGGTCTCTTAGGTTTTTTTTTTCAAGTCTGTGAGCCATACACTTGGTTTTCAGTATTTCAAATCACACTTCCTTTGGCTGTGAGATGAAATACATTTCATGGGAAGTTATATTATAGTTCTAAATAGCATTAAGAACTAGAGGAAAAGAATAGCCCACCCTCCTTGTTCTGGAGTTTTGATTTTAGTCCTCACTGTGTGAAATATACTTAAGATTACTTAAGGAAACCTAATAGAAAAATCATGGTAGCTAACATTTACTGAACCTCCATTACGTGCCAGGCACTGGTAGGTACTCTATATACATTCTCTCATTTTATCCACATATGCATAAGAAACAGGTTGGTGTGTTATCTCCATGTTACAAAAGAGGAAACTAAGTCTTAGTTAAGACACTTGCCCAAGGGACGCCTGGGTGGCTCAGTCGGTTAAGCGTCTGCCTTCGGCTCGGGTCATGATCTCAGGGTCTTGGGATCGAGTTCCACGTCGGGCTCCCTGCTCACCAGGGAGTCTGCTTCTCCCTCTCCTTCTGTCTCTTCCCCCTGCTCATGCTCTCTCTCTCAAATAAATAAATAAAATCTTTAAAAAAAAAAAAAAAGACATTTGCCCAAGATCACACAACCAGTAATTGACAGAGCCAGGACTCACGCATAGAACTGTGAGATTACAAAGTCAGGGCTCTTAATCTTACCATTAAATAATAGATGTGAGTATTTCTGTACTTCAGTATACCTTCACATGTCTTCTAGCATGTCAATACAAGCAAGCCAGAGAATATAATGGAATTACCTAGTAAATGGACATCTTTGTCTCCTCTCACTGGTAAATGGCAATGAGAGAATCATTCCTTGCTGACATTCCTTCCTTCTTGCCTGGTCTTCCTGTCCACTCCCAGCACCCTAACCTGTATAATCTGAGACAAGCAGGGAAATCCTGCCTTCGGGGTCCCTGGCATCTCATCCTACTTAGAATCCTCAGCCTGTTGACACTTGCCAGCTTCTGAAGGCCATTGAAGAAGAAGAGATACTGCTTTTTCTATTGTGGAAATCACTAGCTGGAAGGCAACTTATTACAAATGGGCAGGGCGATCTGCCTGATGGAAAAGAACAATGGTGTCGAGCTTAGAAGCCCACTGACTACCAGCAGCCCTTGTGGCTAGGGAACTGTGTGGGTGCGTGAAAACCTGTATCTGCGGGGTTGGGGAATTCTAGGTAATCTGGCTTCAGGACTTGAAGACTATTACAAAGAGGGGAGGGCATTTAAAGATACTTCTTATGGTGCACATTCGGGTAATGCATATTTAGGGATACGGAGATGGATAAAGCATGTTTCCTGTGATGAATTTTCAATCTAGAGACCTCAAAAGCAAACAGAATAAGACCCTCTCTTCTGTAGTTCATTTATTTGAAAAATGGTACTATGGCTTCCTTCGGCCCAGCCAATAGATTGCCTCTTAACGTTTGTGAACTCTGGAGTTTATTTCAGGAATGTATGGATGGTCCTGTAACAGAATCTATTCATGTAATTGTATTTGAGGTTGGGGTAGGGTGGCAGCCTAAATGTCTGCATCATACTTAATGGACGAACAACACCAAAGGTGTCCTCATAGAAACATAATAAGAATACCTGTCACTACTACCATTGAACATTGTACTAGAAATATTGGCTGATACAATTAAGCAAGAGAAAGAATGTAGAGGTAAAAAATTCAGCAAGGACAAGATAGAATGATCACTATTTGTGGATGAAATCTGATTGTAAATTAAAACTTCAAAGAGAATCACCGACAAAGGACAAAGAGTAAGAGAATCCGGTAAGATGATCCGGTATAGGAAAAGGACCCTAAATTACGGAGTAGCAACCTAACAGCTATCTTGAAGGGGGATCACTGACCCACCTGTTGATAATTGTCTCTGGTAAGGGACACAATTGGCTGTTTTGTTTAGATTTTCTTTTTTTTTTTTAAGATTATTTATTTATTCATGAGAGACAGAGAGAGAGGCAGAGAGAGAGGGAGAAGCAGACTCCCCACTGAGCAGGGAGCCCGATGCGGAACTCGATCCCAAGACCCTGGGATCATGACCTGAGCCGAAGGCAGAAGCCTAACTGACTGAGCCACCCAGGCACCCTTGTTTAGATTTTCTGATTCAAAAACAAAATGTTTAGCCTCCCAACTCTGAAAATTCTCGTCAAGTCCGTGTCCTCAAATTACCCAACAGAATCTTCCTGAACCAATACAGAGAATAAGGTAAGCTAATTAAGCATTTTTCCTAAGCAGCCCGTTAAACAAACAAACAAACAAGCAAACAAAAAAACACTTCAGTGGAAGTTTCAGCATGTTTATCTTCTGAGGGCAACCTCAGTTGGTTCCTGCCCCTATCATAGTGGTGGTCCCACCAGAGACTTGTCCACGTATGTGATTTGGGTCTTTTGAGCATTTTCAAAGAAAAAGCAACTCCCCAGACAAGGTGGTTGTAGCTATTTCAGTAATCATTGTGCATATGTCTCCTGTAATAATACTTAAAATCAGATGACGCTGACCCAGTTAGAGCTAAGGATTATAGAAATCTGCTTAGAATTGAATTGGGTCCCCTGGAGCAACCGCCAAGAGAAATGCATTCCACAGAATGCCCTTCAGAGAACCTCTCGTTAGCGAGACTACAAAGCTTTGATTTCTTACGACTATACGACAGCCTGGATTTCGTTTAAATACAGATGTAATATGTGTTCATACATGTTCACAGCATATTTGTTTTAGTCTTTCCTTTTTCCTGGACAACATATTATGCAGAACTCAGCTGTTTGTAGCTCTACCCTACAATAAAAATTAAAGGCCGTATAATTTCAATACAAATTTTAGACACTCTGGATAGTTCCTTTGTGTGATTTTTATATAACTTCCAATACATCAGAATTATGAAAAAGTGAAAGCATTGCCTTTTAAACTAGAACCAGTTTTTGACTCTAAGTTTTTAATTTGAAACTCCAAAAAAACCAATAGCAGAGTCTGGTGCTCCTCCCATCAACCAGAGGGGATAGCCTCTGCCCAGAAACCTATCTGTGCTTTCCCTAACCGCTGCCAATTCTGCATTTATCCTTCCATCTATGCGTTTGTTTCTATGTTGGATTTAATGTCATCTTTCATTACTGTGTTTTGTCTATAATGTGTTCTTAATACATGTCCCCTGCCAGATGTATTTATATCAGTATCATCCATTGTAGACTAAAAATTTTCAGAAGGTAGGATTTTTAGCACCATGGTCTTGAGCCTTGGCCTTGATTTAGCACCAAGGCCTTGAGCCTTGCATTAAGCCCACTTGGGGCGGTTTGTGCATTCAAACATGGATGTTGCCCCCAAAGGTTCCGATTCAACAGATGTGGGGTGGACCCATTCTGCAATATTTTGAAAAAGCTTTACCGGTAATTCTGATGCCCAGCTAAGAGTTGAGAGGCCCTCTTTTTAATATTATATCTAATTCTATCCATAGTACCCAGCATACTGGCCTGGCACATAGACAACCCTCAAAAACTGGTTCTGTAATTTGGTGAACTGGTTTGAGAGGGAGCCTCACTTGAGGGGCATTGGCAGTCCTTGCTTAAGTCCAGCGACTGGAAGGAACTAGAATGTGGACAAAGCCACAGCTGCACTTGCCTCATTTGTGTCACCTGATTACTGATTTAACCCGACAGAAACAACCTCTTCTGTAATTAAAAAATTTTTTGTGGGGCACCTGGCTGGCTCAGTCGGTGGAGTGTGCGATTCTCAACGTAAGGGTTGTGAGTTCGAGCCTTGCGTTGGGTGTAGAGATTACTTAAAAAAAAAATAAAATCTTTAAAAAAAAAGTTTTAATTAAAAGATTCTGGTTGCTAAGATAGCAGAAAGAATAGGCCTCTGTTGTCATAAAACAACCTTTATATATATGGAGTTCTTTTCCTTGACTTAAAGATGGATAAATAACAATCCATTCCAATAAGAGGTTCATATATAATATCCCAGAGTTGAGTTATATGATCCAGTAAGCTAAAATTCCCAGAGACTGGGGCTCCTGGGTGGTGCAGTTGGTTAAGTGTCTGATGCTTGATTTTGGCTCAAGTGGTGATCTCAGGGTCGTGAGCTCGAGCTGTCTGTCGGGCATGAGCCCAGTGCGGAGTCTTCTTCAGATTCTCTCTCCCTCTGCCCCTCCCCACCCCCCCCCACCCCCCCGCAAATAAATAAATCTTAAAAAAAAAAAAAAAATTCCCAAAGATTTACCAGTGATGTAATGGAAGTCAGTGTTATATCTTCTTGGTATAAATCAGTTCCACCCTTGGTGGCTCCTACATCAGCAGTTCATTTGTAGCAATCCTAAACCTGTGAGAATTAACTGGACTTAGACAACCGGGCCTGAAGGCAGCCCTGGTCCCCCAGTGGAAGAATGGCCTGTCTTTCTGATCTCCATGGTGCTTCACAAATGCTAGGTGCATCAGAATCGCCTGGAAAGCTCATTAAACCTACAGATTCCTAGACCTCACGCCCAGAGATGTTCAAGTGGCTCAACCACAAACAAAGCCTGGGGATCGGCATGCTTCACAGTGATCCTGATACAGGGGAAGTGACACCTGCAGGAAGACTGTAGTGGGTTGTGCTTTGTTTCCTTTTGTTTTTCACTTCCAGTATCTGAAGGAAACTTATGGAAGGGCTTCACAACCTAGGCTAGCATGGGAGCGTTCCCATGCTAGGTGTGTATTAAACTGTTTTTCTAACCCGTTTTCTAACAAGTGTATTTATACACCAAAGAACCTCATCTGCCCCTTGGAGACATTTATTCCTGGTTGAAATTCAGTCTCGGAGCCAAGGTTTTCAAACCCAATGAATTAAACTGTCTTAAAAAAGCTATTGGGAACGTTTTTACAAGTTCTACCCTTTAATCTGAATGAAAATAAAATATAGACTCCACTAAAACAACTTCAAATAGAACTCATCATATCATGAGAGAATACTGCTAAGTCATCTGACAACATAACAGTTCTCTGTCCAGGGTGGCAAGTTGGTAAACAGTGTTGCAAAAATGCTCAACTCAAATGGTGGTTCAGGCTGTAAGGTCTTTGTGGGAGGAGAGGAGAGAGGAGAAGGACCTTTCCCATTGGCTTCCATATCACAGATCTTCCCTACTCTGGGCTGAGGTATTGGGACATGGACCTAAAGTAACACCCTTCCCCCAACTGCTCTTTTCTCCTCATTTACCTCCTCTCTCCCTCGCTCTCCCATCTTGGTTTCCCTTACTCTTTCTTGAAGGTGTAGTGAAGTCTAGGACCCAGGGCCCTTTGGAAAGGGCTACTTGACCTTTGAAAAAGATGGCAGTGATATATTTACCCACAGGATCTCAGTCTGAGGTCTCATCTTCACGACTGAAAGAGCACAGCAGTTTGTAAAACCAACCCATCTTTTCCTCCTTTTGCATGCTTACAGTGGTAGATAAAGTCTATCGTGATGCCTTCTGAAATGGGGAGGAAATAGGAAATTAGTATCCTGAAACTGAATTGGAACCTCGGACAAGCTGCCAATGTGTGGATGAGTCACCACAAGGTCTGGGAGCTATTTGCCATCTATCAACGCAGAAGGAGGTTAGAATGGAAATCAGCGAAAAACAAATGACTCAGTTTTCCTTTTTAGAAAATGCTCACTTCCAGTGGCCTGAATTCCCTGTTTCAATAAAAGGGATAAGACCATGACCTGCCAATGGCAGTCCAGGTCGGAGCTAAGGACAGCTTCCTGCATCGATGTCAAGCAAAGAGGGGATGCTTCCCACTCCCCAGTGCACTGGGTAACTTTTTGCAGAAGCTTATGACATTCTGTACCAGGAAGAGGAGATGCAAGTCAAAGGAAGATTCAACCATGTATTTATTTCCTGCTTTGTCAGAGACTCATGTGGTTGGAAAGAATGAGAAGGTCTGTGTTTCCGTCCCAACTTTTCTATTTACACGCTATGTGACCTTGGCAGGTCATGCAACCTTTCTGAGTGCATTTTCTCATCCGTGAAATGAGAATGGTATCTGCATCACAGGGCAGCTGGGAAGGGTGAGTTGGTATACCTGAGTCAGTGCACATTTTTAAGCCCTATAAAAATGTGAAATATCTTTGCAGCCGTGAAGGTATTTGGAGGGATGGCAGTGGTCACTGGGTCACAGAAATGAGGCAAGGGAGAGGAGAGTGCACTTTGACAGCTTTGAGGGGAAATGGTAAATGTTTAAATGGACATCCCCTTTATCACAGGTTTATCTTCCTATGTATGAAGATGGCCTCCATTATTACAGTTCAATCATGTCCATCACTGATTTCAAAATGTCAGGTAGCCAGGGCGTCAACAGTAGACATTCCTGACATTTCTTTCCATCCTTAACTCCACCACTTAATATTCCCTTTAGACCCAGTACAGTGATAAGCTCTTTTTTCAGATTATCTCATTTAATCATGGCCCTGTGAGGTAGATGGTCTCAACAGCCACTATCACTGACAGCCCTGTGCATTCAGTAGTAGTATTCCCACTTTACAGATGATGAAACTCGTCAAAATTAAACTTTTACAAACTTTCCCAGGGTCATACACTATTAGGCAGTGGAATGGAGTTTCAAACCCAAGTGTGTCTGACTCAGAGGCACATATCCTTAACCACCAAAATCTTGAAGAGAACGGAAGCCATACCGTTTTCCACTGAATTAGAAGAGAAGTCCTGTCTCTGTGACAAGCTGGCCTTGACTTAAGTTCCTGTCTTTGAAATTGGTGCATGATGGTGAGAATAGTGTAAACACGCCCACACACACACACACACACACACACACACACCCCTGGCCCCTGTCCACCATGATTTGCTAAGGAGAAGTGGATATAACTAAGGAGTAGTGGACACTCCAATGAAGAGTCAGAAAGCTTAGGCTCTTCCTCCTGCCTTAGTACTGACTAGCTGTGTGTCTGGGAGTAAGGAACTTAAACTCTGAGCCTTGATTTCTTCCATGAGTAGAGTCCTACCATATATCCAGCCCACCTCACCGTGTGTTGTAAGGCTCAAGTGAGATGAAACATGAACGCATTTATAGATACTAAAGAAAAGGGAAGGCTTTATTAAGAATCTCTTCAACCAGAAAGAGATTGGGAGGTTTGGTAAGTAGTACAGAAAAATAATCATTAACCTCCTGCCTGTAATAGTCGCTTCTCTCACGATGTATTTGCTCATCTAAAGAAGTGTCTTTCAAAGCACAGTGTACCTACTGGTGGGACACAGGATTATTTTCAGAGGAGTGTGAAAAATGTATTTTAATAGTTCTATGCTCTCAAGTACTCTAAAAAAATATACAAAACCTGTGATTTCCCTGATTGTTGTTGAGGACTCAGCTAAGCACGAAAAGTGAGTCAGTTTAAAGTTGACTAAGTATTATTAAGCACAGGTGTCACCCGGATCTAGCACACATGGTCAAGGTGGAAGGCAGGTGCCTTTAGGAAGCATTGGCAAGGCTTGCTGCATTTGGAAACAGACTTCTCTTGGAGGAGTTCTCTCTGCTTGATCTCTATTGATCTCTTCACATGTTCACCTTCCATCATACTAACGGTAACAAGGCCCCTGGACATTCTTCCCAGAGCTCACCCTGCACCCACCTCCCCTGCTCTGGGCCCAATGCACTCCATACAGAAGGAAATTCGAGCCCAAGGGCTGCTTTATTCCTTCTCTAAGAAATAGGCTTTTTACCCTGCATTACCGAGGGGATCCAAACCCAGATGCACCTTCTACACAGAGCATGAGTCGAGTTTAAAAATGTGCTTTTGATATCCTCAAAGTCCTGATCCAACATGTTTCCGAGAGAAAGCCTAAGTGCTCTGGAAAAGGTTTTAACAGCCCTGCTGGGGTCAATTCTTCAGTTTAGGCCCTGAGTGTTTACCATTCTGTAGCTGCAATTTAGCTGCTGAAAGTTGGAAGCCAGGGGTAACTATTCTACTGCAAGGTTTGCTTTGTCTTTGATGAAAGGACTTTCACTTAAGATGGCTTCTCCAGGCCTTGAGAAACCAAGATTGACCTGATGTGGCCTCTTAAAAAGGCAAAACAGTTTTGTCTGTTAAGGAACTTCAGTGGACCACGTCCTATCTTTCTCCAGATATAACCTAATTATTTAAACAGTGGCTGAGAGAAAAATAAAGAAGCATCATTTATTAAGAAAAAAACCTTCATGCATTTTTCTCGAGAAGCTTAGTGCGGACATTTTCTCTCACCCTCCTGATAGCAACATCCGGGTTTTTAAAACCTAGAGCGGTCTAGTGATTGGCCAGCAGTCCACAGCTAAGGGGCAGATCCGGGACGTGAGCCCAGTTCTGTCTGGTTGCAAAGACCATGCCATGGCAACCTATCACAGTAGTCACGCTCAGCTCTTCATGGAGTGGTATCAAGGCCTAGCGCTTTTTCAAGAATTTCATTTCGTTAAGGAGTAAAGAGAAGCAGACTTTGAGGAAGCTGTGGGGACGGGGCCCCGGGGAGGGTCGCTAAGGGGGGCTGCTTGGTCCCCAGCGCGGCCACGGCTCTCTGTGCGCACCAGAACCCCGGAGCAGCGTTCCCACCGTGCCCACTTCCCACCGCTCCCCCTTACCCGGCCCGAAGGCGCAGAGAGAGAAGGAAGCAGAGAGCCGGGGTGCTATGAGTCATTGAGGAGGGGAGCGACAGGGCACCGTCTGAAGGGAGAGATTTCCTCACCCAAGAGAGGGGTTTTTTTCGCCCCCCTCTGACAAATTTAGCTGAAGGAATCCGACAACAAACCACAAGATTTCCTTGTCGGGCTGAGCAGACAAGATCCATGTGAAGTATTTTCCCACGCGGCTTCTCCCACCTCACAGAATACTGCCAGCGTAATTGCCATTTTCCTTCTATTTCCGCCAGGCTCAAGGTCAAACAGCAACTGCGGGACTGCGTTGCCTTTGCTCATTGCCTGGCGTTGCCACTTAGCCGGTGAATGGAAGGGAGCGCCTGCAGCTCGTTCGCCTCTTGCCACGTTGCCCAGGAGGCGGGCTCTGCACCTGTCGTTGAAAGTTACGCAGACGCGTGTGGCCCGTCTGCAGAGATTGCCATTGCCGACCTCCTGGTGGCCAGTTCCCCAGGGCGGGCGCCAGCTCCTCCTCAGCCTTGTGAGGACGCACGCACCTTCCTCACAGGTACCCGGACTCTTGCCGTTACATAGCTTTGTAAATGGATCGCCACAAAGAACTTGTTCTGAATTAGTCCGCGAACTGGGTTCAAAAATTATTTTTGGCCCCCAAGTGGCTCTTTTCCTCTGTTCTTTAAGTTTGTCATTTGGTTGCGTCGCTTGCCTCTAGCCAGAGTCCTTTGGGATGCCTGGTTCTTGCAGCTGAGCTCACGATGCCCTGAGAGCAGAGAGCGGCAGGCCCGGCCCCGGGAGTGAGGTTCCTCAGGTGTCCTCAGACGCTGCGCACCGCCCGCGGCTCAAAACCCAGCTGTGGCTCCTGTGAGAACAGCCCAGACTAATGGTCTGCTGGGAAACCCTCGCCGGCATCCCCCCAAACTCTGTTATCTGCTAAGTATTTTGCACTTAATACCCAGAAAAATGTAAAATCTCTGGGCTCTGGTGGGTTTTCTGAACATCAAGTCAGCAAAACTCTAAGCAGCTTTTGAAGCAAGTGTATAAAATGTGCTTGGAATAGCAATTGGCCTCCTCACTTTCGCTAACGGCTTGACTTTGCTGCTAGCGCCGTGTTCTTCCCACGGGGGTGTGCGCACTGCTCCCCTCCCCTACCTCCCGAAGGCCGCAAAGCCTTTCCAAAGGTACCAGGCAAGAGAGTTTACACAAATACATTGCTAGATCTTTAGTTTCCATATGAATCATTTCTCCAAAGTCATCTGCCTTTGGGGGTGGGGGTGTCCGTAGACACTTCATTCAGTCTAAAGAGTAAGAAAAAAGGGGAACCAACTCCAGAGATGTGAGCTGGGCCGGGTGTCCAGGAAAGAGAGAAATACAGGGAAACCACCGGGGGGCCTTATGGGGTGCAGCCTAGGTGAGGTAGAGGGTGACATCCAGAAACTAGGACCTTGTCTTCCTTTGAAAACAGCAGACGTTTGAAAGGGACCAGCTCACCTGGAGCAGAATTAACTCTAACTGGGAAAAGAAGCTCCAGAAAACATTTCTGTTGATGCTGATTGTTGGTTTAAACTGTTAAGCTGAACCGAATAACAAGATTCTACCTGTGATTTGCCAACTAATTAGATAAATAGAATAGCAGGTGTGCGAGGGGGTTGTCTGTGGTGGGAGGGGGGTTATCCACGACTAATTTGGCTCCCGAGAGCCCTACCCATTGTCTATAAGTTACTCCCCCATTATATACCCTCTCTATAAATTGACAATTTCTTAGTCACAGAATACTTTCACATTGTCTCACTCACTCTCTTTATTCTTCCTATGCCCCAGTGAAGACCGGAGCCACTAGGGTGAGCTCCCCCGTCTCCCAGCCTTGGCTTCCTGAGTCGTTCTGCACCTGCACCTCCCTGGCCTCCTTCCCTGCGGTGTCCATGGAATGCAGAGTGCCCCTTCCCCTGCCCAAGGCTAATTCCACCCCCGCCCCTTCCTGGGGACCCCATCAATCATCCCCCACTAACTTTAGCATCTTTCTTTCAACTGGCTCTTTCCCACACACTAACATGGCCAGACAATCTCTCCTGTCTTCAGGGAAACGGAGACCTGGTCGACCTGATGCTCCCCCGGCTCCTGTTTCCAACATCTGCCTGCACAGTCAGGCTACGTGTCGGCAGCTGCCCGCTCCCGTCTCACTCTTGAGCTCTCTGCTTCTGGGTTCTGCCTCCTTCAAGCCATTCTCACAGGGGTCAGTCATCGAAGCCAGTGGGCTTTATGCTACCCGCTCTCCTCGAGCCATTTGGTACTGAGGAACAGTTCTTCCTTTCTGTGGCTGCCAGGGCACCCCTCTTTCCAGACCTTTCCCCGTCATCTCTAGTTCATCTAGCTCAGGCTCCCTCACTGAGTTCTGGTCCTTCAACTGCTCTTTAAAAAACGATGATTATTAAAGTATGACAGACATACAGAGAAGTGTACACAAATCCTGAGTTTACAGACTGATTTTCACCAGCTGAACACACCCAAGTACCTGGCGCTCAGATCAAAAGAAAAAGTTTCCAGCACCCCCAGAAATACCCCTTGCACCTGCTTACAGCCACCTGCCCTCCCAAAGCGTAACCACCATCTTGACTTTGAACGTCAGAGATGTGTTTTGCCTGTGCTTGAAATTCATATAAATGTGGACAACAAATGCTTTGTGTCAGGTGTTTGTTTGTTTGTTTTTTCCTCAGCATTGTGGATAG
Source organism: Halichoerus grypus (assembly GCF_964656455.1). Classification (NCBI taxonomy): domain Eukaryota; kingdom Metazoa; phylum Chordata; class Mammalia; order Carnivora; family Phocidae; genus Halichoerus; species Halichoerus grypus. Next base: position 110,180,933 of record NC_135716.1, read on the forward strand.
GAGAATCAGCCATATTTTTGTAGGTATAGTTTGTTCATGCTTGCTGCTATAGGAGCTTTGACGGAGAGAATACCTCACAATTCATGTATCTGTTCTGCTGTGATGGACATTTGGGGAGTTTCCACATTTTACTATTAGAAGGCATGCCGTGATAAAATACTCATGTGCCTGTTCTTAAACGGTGAGCTCCCTAGATTTCCATTCTAGACCTTTCTCTCTATGTGGTCCCTCAGAGTGGCTCTGGAATATTTTGGAGGCAAAGATTGCTTAGGCATGAGAGCAGTGTCTCTCTCCTCTCACTAAGTAAGAAAGAAAGCCTGCGGAAATGTTCCAGGTGAACATGTTTTCAAATAGTACTATTTTCATACGCTAAAATTTAGTATCTGTACACCAGTCGAACAATAATAAAAACCTGAAGTCCAAAATTCTTACAGGAAAGGTTAAATTAGTGCCAGCTATGTGCAAGATTCTCAGAGGAGAGATTAAATTAATAAAATATAATTTATTTCTCAGTGTATGGAGCCAACGATTCCATAATACCACTGAATGCTTACGTTCTATTAGCTTGGTCTTAATTTCTACTCCACAGTAGTGATGGGACCTGGACCTCTTTTATGACACTGTGTAAATGTTTCTAGCAAGGCAAAGGAGAAGATGGGCATGCCTTTTTTGCTGCCGTGAGCGGCCACGTCAAAGCAGCATACAATAGCTCCAAACCCCGAGACTCACTAATGACACCATGTCAAATAAGAGTCAAGATCGAGTAATACATGAAATCAAACTGTAGATATTTTAGGTAAGAGCACAGGTCTGGGGTTACACTCACATCAAGTCTGTAAAGAAATTTTTTGTGCATTTTGCTATTGCTTAGTAATTCAGAAACTTTTTTTTAGTATAATCATTCTCAGGAAAAATATAAATTTAAATCTAGCAATTAGTACTTCATAAAAATAGATATTAATTTTATGCTATCCTGAGGAGGTAGGGAAACATGCACTACCTCAATTCTCATGATTTTCAATTTTTTCTCCTCCAAAGCTATTTTTAAATATGGGACTTTTCGAGATTATTTTTGTGGAGAAATTCCTCTACTCAGTGCCAAATGGTTTTGAAATAGTCGTCATTTCTCTCTGATGATAAACTATGTGGTGTTGCTTCCACTTTTAAAAACAAAGGGGAAAATGTGTTTATAGTTTCACTTTGAGACTCTTTAGAGAGAATTCTTATAACAGGGAATGATAAATAAATTTTAAACAGAAAGTTGGTTCAAAACTAGGAACAAATATCAATACCCCTCTTGACTCACTGGCCACCAAAGTGTTTGGAGAATCAGTTGATATTCTCCACGTTTGGATCAATTAGAAAGAGGTTTAGTCCCAGCTAATAATGCATGATGGCTGATGAGTTTTAAACCTGCCACACAGAGGGGGGCAGCTGTGTCCCAAGGACGGCCGGAAACAGGGACAGGGCCGCCGCTGGGACTCACGCCCCTCGGCCTCGGCCTCTCTGTGCGTTCCCTTCATTCCCTTTTCCTGCAGATCGGATTTCTCCCGTGGTGGGGTTCGCAGCCTCTGGGCTCCGCCAGCCCCTATGGCGCGGCCCTGGGTGGAGGCGACCTCACACTTGCATCGTTCGGCGTTTGGCGAGCAGAAGGCCCCTCTGTGAAAAGAAAAAGGCACTCCTTTTTCTTGGATGCAGTCCTCTAGCAGGGCCCCGGGTTCAGTCGGCAGAAGCAAGCGCGATTTCAGCCCGAGCTCTGCTCCTCGCCTGGGTGCCTTTGCCCGGAGGACCCACTGAAGCTAGGGTCCCCGCACACCTCGAATTTCTCGTAGCTTCTGTCCGTGTGTACGGGGGTCATGCTTCCCTCTGGTTGCCCCTGAAATGCCCCCGCCTCCATTTGCCAAATGCCCAGCCACTCGGGTCTTCAGCTTTCTCTTTCTCTTCCTTCTTAAAGGAGCCAACAGAGTGGCGGCCTGCTTTCCTCAACAAAGGGCTTACGTGAATTAGAAGGGATTATGCTTGGCAGGGGGAAACTAGCCTTTAATCCCCCGGAGAAGGACACGGCAGCCCGCGCGCCAGGGCCAGAGGTGCCCCGAGCGCCATTTACGACCGTCCCTGTCCCTCCGCCGACGGGGGGCTCCGAGGGGATCTCCTGTTCGTGCGGTCACCAGCATGGGCTTTGTGAGACAGATCCAGCTTTTGCTCTGGAAGAACTGGACCCTGAGGAAAAGGCAAAAGGTAACAAGTGCAGTCTGTGGTCTCAAAGTGAGGTGTGGAGCAAATCAACAGTGGACGGGGTGGGTTGGGGTGGGGGCGGGGAAGGTGAGCTGTCGGTGGGCTCACTGCCATTCAGCACTGAAGCGACGCTTAGGTGACTGCTCCGTGAACCTCCCCGACAAGTGTCCTTCACAGGAATCCCTGTTTCTCTGTCCAGAGATGGACGCTTTCCACCTGCAGCCCAGCACGGCCACAGTATGGTCTTCTTTTGCCCTCCCTGCATATGACTCCGTTGCCTGGCCCTCCCTTCCCCCACCCCCTGGCTTTGAACCCTGCCAGCCCAGCGCACAAGCCCTTGAGCGTCCATACGGTGCTGTGGGAAGATCCTCAGCCCCGAAGAACGGGCTCAAAGGAAAACAACACTCTCTAAGAGCCTCCCAGACCAAGGACACTATGTTTCATTGATTCTATGAGGTACACCGGGCTTTCCACATTTTCACCTTTCTGACATGGGGATGCAGCTCACAAGCAAGTGACAGTTTAACTAGACACATCTGTTTCTTTCCTAGTGTGCAAAAAAAATAACAGTGCATCTTACAATTGAGGGTGTCTTAGATTCAATGAGATACAATAACTTCTCAACCAGCACAGACATCTAACTGAGCCCTTTCAGGGAGCAGATATAAGGGCTGGGCTAGGCCAGAGATAAAGAGAATGGATTTGTTCCAAGCCTCCATTTGAGATGGGTTTTTGCAGGTGGGCAGGGTTTTCCTGGGCGTTGGAAAAAATGTTAGGGGAGAAGGGGGCCAACGGGTGGAGCATCTGAAGGCCTGTGATTGAGTGTCTCGGTCAGAGTTCAGTCAGAGAGAATCTGGAATATAAAAAGGTGTTAGCTAAGTCCGAGGCTGGTCACTGAGGGGATGAAAGCGAACAAGGTATCATGGAGGTAACAAGTGTAGGATGTCCCTTCCACCCTAGTGTTGAGGGAACCAAGGGAAGAGCGTGGAACTCTCAGCACTTGGAAACACAGAGATGGTGGTAGAGCTCTAACTCGGACCTGGGAGGGAGGGGCGCAGTGAGGCTGCCGTTGGGGTCTCCCACCCAGTCCCACAAAGAGGGACCCTGGCTAGATTTGGAGCGGAGGGACAATAGCTTAATCATTAGCCCAGAAAAGAGCAAATAGCAAAGGACATAATCCAACCATGTGCATAGGTGGTTGGTCCTTTCTGCTGTGTGTCGCTGGGATAGGACTTAGGGAGGCTGCAGGGGGAAGCCAAGTTAGGACCCCCTCAGACATGGGAAACACCGCTGTCCTCAGGCTGCTCTCCTTGTCAAAGCTACTCTGATTATCAAATTAGTGTTGAAGTTATTTGTCGCACTCAGGAGCCAAGTGCTAACAGTAATTAGACACTCAATCCCTTGCTTCCATGAGTTTCCCTTCCAGAATGAAAATAGACAAAATTAAGCAAGATTCACTATTAAATTCATGTATTTATTAATGTGCTCCTTCAATCAACAAATACTTAATAATCACTAGGCACTGTGCCAGGTGCTGGGTACACAAGGGCAGACAAGACAAGCATGGTCCTTGTCCACATGGTGTTCACAATCTATGAAATGCCAAGGAAAATCCAATCTGCAACTGTTTCTCTCTCTTTCCCGTAAGAAATTAAGATTCTCACTTAGTTCTACTCTTAATGTGCTCTTTGTGGCCCTCAAACAATATCCTTGAGGACTTTACCTGCTGAAATGATTCCATTTCTGTGGCAAGCATGTTTCTATTACAGAGAATAACTCTATTTTCAAAGACAGGGTTTGGCTCAGAGGCCCTCACCGGCTCTGCTCCCTTTCCCTGGCGTTGGCGGGTGTCCCCTGTTCAGGGACCCCGTCTTTCCCGCAGTGTGCTCCCAGGGGGAACACGTTGCCAGCCTCTCTGTGGTGAGATAGGACCACCCCGGCTGAGAACCCTGGCTGGGGGAAGCTCCCAGGATTAGACCTGGTCTGGGCTGACATTCATTTGATGCAATCCTGCTGGCCTGCAATTTGAGATCTCTGTCTGGTGTGCCTCCAGCCGACTTGCCCACTGCCACCATATTCTGGGAATGACCAGGATGTCTGAGCAAAGATGGAGGTTTCTTCTACAGCCCCCAGCAGCTCTGACAGGGGTCCGTGGCTCCTTCCCTAAGCTTTTGGTTCTTCTGGAAGGTTTTGCCTCAACAAAATGGTTACTCTAAAGAAAGTACAACACACCTAACCCATAACTCAACTCCTAGGTTTTTAACTTCTCAAACTTCCATGGTTTTGGGCGTTCACTGTTGTGAACAAGGGCAAAACAGATACCAAGTTTCCCCATTCCTCTTCTCCCAATCCCTGAGGGCATGAGATGAAAATCTTCAGAGCTCTGCATTCCTCCTTCCTTTTTATTTTCTTCCTCCATTAACACTTATCAAGTATTACTAAGTGGCTGGCGCTGTACTGTCACCTCAGGTCCATGAGAGAGCTACCACTTGCGTCCCCGTGGGGACTGATGAGGTTAGTGAGGCTTCAGTGAAGGTTAGTGACTGGTGGGGCTGGCAGACATGGCCATTACCCCACACTGGGGTCGTGGAGACTGCAGAGTCAGGGTGGCTGTCTAATTTATCATCCAGACCAGGGCAGTTTTGAAAGTCAAAGGTATTACTAGGAACAATGGCACCAGGGTAAAACATGTAATCTCACACTTGACCTGGCGAACTGGGCCGTACAGGTGGGCCCATACAGCCAGGACAGCCTGCCGAGTTAGACGCAGCCCCCACTCTCGGGGACCTCGGGGGGGGGGGGGCTCGCGCCTGCGCAAAGTTACTGACAGCATAATGTGCTCAGCAGTGGAGTAGAAGGAGGTGGGGCGGTGGGGGGGGGGGCGCTGAGGATGAGTTCTGGGGGCTCAGGAGAGAAATGGGGTTTGGAGAGCGTGAGAGAAGACTTCTCAAGGAGTTCGGCCATAGAACGGGCACTTCCCATGACAAGAGCTGTCCCCACCATCCTGGACAAATATACCCTGCCCATATTTGCCATGGGCCAGGCCCTGTGCCAGGGGGGGTTTATAAAGATCACTGGGTGTGCCTCCTTTCCCCGAGAGCTCACAGTGTCGGACCTCCCTGGTGTCATCCCCTTGTCCCAGCTTCCATGTCAGAGCAGGATATTTGGGGAGGCCTGAGGACTCATGAGAGGAGGGGTGTCCTGGACACCTGGTGCGGCAGCAGGCTCTGGTCTGGGGCCCAGCATCAGGCAAGGAGAAGTTGGCAGGGTGCAGGGAGGGTGCAGGGAGGGTGGGCAGGCTGCCGCAAGCATACCCAGGTCCTGGGTCTGTATTCATCCAGGCAAGAATCCTGGCTGGGCTGTGGGTGCCGGAGGGAGACTCAGACAGCCCGTTTCAAGCCTCAGCTACCCACCTTTAAATTGGAAACAGACTAGGAGGGAAGGAAATCTAGCTGGCCGAGATTTAAAACAACAAGCACAACTCTGCCCTTCCCTGCAACCCCTCCTCCCCCATGTAGATTGAATGGTAAAGAGAGGGGGAGGGGAAGCAAAAAAAAAAAAGAGAGAGAGAACAAGGAAATACCAGTTTGGGGGAAAAAAAAAATTTTCCATCGGCCCCTTCTGAGCCTTGGCTGGGCTTAATTAAAGTTACAGACATGTTTAAAGGGAAAGGGTGGGGGGAGTCAGAGCTGCCCTGAAAACATGTTTTTAATTACGCTGTGGAATTTCTCCCTGGGGTATGCCTGTGCACAGTTGAGCATCAAGGACAAGGATGCCGCTTTGGGGTGGGGATGCAGAGCACGACTGGGGCGGGGGCCACAGGGAGAGGTTGTTGTGAGGACCTGCCTGGCTGGAAAGGAATGGCCGGTGGTCTTTGTGCAGGAGGGAGTGTGAAATGCAGCCCCTCCAAAACAAACCCTTGCAGAGTTAGAACAATAACACGGACCTCTCAACAAACGTTTGTCCAAGATTACCAAGCACTACCTATTCCAGTGGGTCTCAGCCCAGCTGCACATTGGAATTACCTGGGAAGTGTTAGAAACAAACAAACAAAAAGCAACCTGAGGTCCCACGCCCAGAGAAACCCGGGTAATTGATGTGGGGCATGGCCTGCATTCCCCCCGCCTGATTTCTGCCGGCAGCCACTTGGGAGCTGCCTTCAAAAAGGTGGTCAAGTGAGGGGCAGGGACCTGGGGCAGAACCAGCAGCCCGAACTCAGAGATGCGGGGAAGGCAGACACCTGCAAGTCCGCACTCGTCCTAGACACCCCCAAAGAATGAAGGAAGGAACGAGAATTCTGATCTGGTCCCCCCCCCCCACTGAGGGGGGGCTTCAAATCACAATGCCTTGCAAAGACCAGATACTTCAAAAATACAGGAACAAATGAGTGAGTAGAGGAGAAAGTGTGTGAGGAACACGGCAAAGACGGTGGGGGTGCACCAGCTTGGGTTTGGGTGTTTTATCCGTGGGACAGGGAAGCCAGGCTGGCTGATCCCTCCCCCGGTCCAAGCCCCGAGAACAGGTAGAGCAGGGGACGGTGAGTGGTCAGTTTCTCAGGAAGCCCCATGTTTGCAATCTGGCAAATGAGCAGTTCTGAATCCAGAAAGGGAGAAGGGGAGAAAACATGAATGGGGGGGGGGGGAGCGGCCAGGCCTAAAAGCTTGCAGGTCATTTTAATGATAACCCCCTTGCTCTTCAGCCGGTACTGTGTGTCGTGACCTACAACGTCCCTGTGGTCTTTGTGGGAAGTGAGGGTCAGGAATAAAGGGCTTGTGTTTATTGAATGTTACCTCGTACCAGATTCTGCTCTGGGAGGTCGGTTCTGGTACCAGCCCGTTACAGATGAGGGCCCGAGGCATGGAGCGATTGGACGGGCAACCCAAAGTCATACAGCTAATAGGGAACAGAGCCGGATAAAACCCACAGGACTGACACATTCAACCCTTAGGGGATACTGAAGGACAAAATAGTCTCATTTCACAGATCGGAAAACTGAGCCTTGGTGATGAAACAAGCCCGAAAGTGATTCTTAACCCAGATCTTCCCATTCCCAAATGTCTGACATACCAGACTACTCCCAGACAGACGTTGCTACATGGAAGGAAGCGGATTGACTTGGGAGAAAGCCAAGGTTGCACACAATTGTCTTAAGGGGAAGAATCAGATGTGTGGAACCTGGACTGGTTGCCTCACTTCCTCGGTGAAGACAGCACGAACGACTTCCGGTTTCATCACTTGCTCCTACCCCTCGCCCTGTGATCTTGCCAGGCTTGCTCCCTGATCTTACTCATGGACAGAAGGACCTGGGATGGAAGGCATGAAGCCAGTGTACAGAACATGCCCCTGGGGGTGTGGTTTGTTAAATCTGCAAAGTGTCGGTGACCTCCAGCTTCCCAAGGAGCCTCCGAGACTGGTCCTTGACAAAGGCTCACTCATTCCATATTTATGGGGCCCCTATTATGAAGCTGGCCCTGTGTCGGGTGCTGGAATCACAGTAGTGACAAAGATAGACAGGGTCCCTGCCCTCAGACAGCTCACGACCAGTGAAGGTTCCATTTCCACGAAGGAGTAATGACCCTGATTTACGATGAATGATAAGACAAGGGACGGGCGGGGTGCTGTGGGAACAGCTGTGCAGGTCTAGTAAGGGCGAGAGTGTTAACAGTGAGATAGGGTCCCTGGGGAAGAGGCTCAGCCCTCTCCTCCTCCTTGGTTTGCTGGCCCTGGGGGAACTGCCAACATTCCAACGGCTATCAAGTGTGCCGGGGGTCAGTCTCTGTAACACTGGATGGGATTGTCCAATGTTGATGTTTTGCCATCTTGTAGGATCATGTGTCAGGGCAACCCTGAAAAGTGAGTGCCTTAAGGAAAATCTACATCATGTATAATATATAATAATATTTTGATGTGTTTCCTCTAACATATCTTCCCTTGATATATTTTGAATAAAACGTTGAGTAAAAAGTTACAACTGCATAATCACCACCTGCCCTAAACATTTTTTGTTTTTTCTTCAATGCATTATCTTTGCCCCCCCCCCACCACCACTTTATGTTATAATTTGCAGTAATTCTGTAGCCAGCAGACCCTAATAGCAGGAAAGGAATAAACCTTTACTGAGTACCTGTTATGGTGTCTACCACTTTGCTGAGTATTTATGTACATTTCTTTGAAAGGAATGACAAAGAGTTAAAGACCATGCAAATGGCCCCTAGCTGGTCTATGTATTAAGTCTCTATTCTTAGCGAGTGGCACAAGTCCTCCTTCAGACCTTAGGAGTTCCCTTCCTAAGGTCTCTGCAGTGGGGGTTGGGTAGAAGAGCTATTGCATTCCCCAAATCACATCCCCCTCCTCCCCTCCTCCCCTGCTACCATCCCACACCTGCAACCCACGCCCTCATGTGCAATGCCACGGAATGTGGCTCCAACAACCAGCTGCTCCTTCCTTTGGAGTCAAGAGTCCTTAAACTCTAAGTCGAACCTAAATTCAAGTTCTGGCTTTCAACCATAGGTTGTTATCAGCAGCCTCTGCCAGTATTGTAAAAACTGACAGCAGTATGCCCTTCTTTCTTCCTTTAAGCAATGAGAAACTTGTGGCAGGAAAGACGTTGGTAAACCCAGATTTTTGTTGACCTTGCTATGGATCACAGTGTTTCAGAGTCCTTTGCTCATTCATTCAGTGACCACGTATGCAAGATCTAGTGTGCCCTAGAAGCAGGGCAATGGGGAGGGGCGGAAAGAGCTCAGGAGACACGTGAGAGCTGGTGGGGCCCTACAGAGCAGAATCTGTATTCATGTGCACAGCGACATGGGAGAAGTACTGAAGCACACATCTTGGTCCTTGATGAAAGTCCTGTGTTAATGCAATTTCCTGAAATAGAGGCAGGGTAGAACCCGGATGGACACAAAGTCTTGTGAGTCTAATATATCAGGGTAGAAGTAGTGAGGGAAAGGGAATAAGAGACGGAAGTCTGGGGCGCCTGGGTGGCTCAGCCGGTTAAGTATCTGACTCTTGATTTTGGCTCAGGTCATGATCTCAGGGTCATGAGATCGAGCCCTGCATCAGGGCATGGAACCTGCTTAAGATTCTCTTAGATTCTCTCTCTCCCTCTGTCCCCTCCACCCCACCGCCGGAGCTCTAGAGAGAGAGGGAGAGAGAAAAGGAAGTCCTTTAGGAAATATACCACAACCAAGCCCTATTGCACAGACACGTGCTGAGTTGTGTGTCCACTCTGGGTGTGTCTCCTGTAATCTCTTAGCATCACTGGTCTTTTTGTCTTGTTTTTCCAGATTCGCTTTGTGGTGGAACTTGTATGGCCTTTATCTTTATTTCTGATCTTGATCTGGTTAAGGAATATCAACCCTCTCTACAGACAACATGAATGTAAGCATGAAGGGGGGAAGCCCTGGCAAGTCTGGAGGTCCAAACCTTTCAGTTGGAAAGATCTTGGGGGTTTGGGGTGCCAGGATTGGCTCTACTCATCATCGTGTCCTGCCTCCAGTGCAAAAAACAGAGATTCTTCAGCATGATACAAATGAACTTTTTAATCCTACATCTTTGCAAATACTTGTATGTGGTTATGGAAGTGTTGTGAAATTAGTTTTTGTTTTTGTTGGTCCTTTTGTTTGTTTTTTTTCTATACCTAAACTCTTACTAGTTTTAAAGGGAGAAGATTATAAATGGGTTCCCTAAAATATTCTGGAAACCAATTTAGGGAAATGAAATATACGGTGCTAGACAAGAATGAGAAGGGGTGGTATATAGCCATGTGTAGTAACATATTATTTCTTGGATCCCAGAGGTATCGTGGGGCCTGGGATGAGCCTGTGAATGCCTGTTTTATACTCTGCTCCTGGGGTCTTGTCTGCTCCTCAGTCTCCTATCCATCAAACTCTTGCTTCTTTACCTTGTTCTCTCTGTCCCCCCACACCCCAATCCCATCAACCACCCCCACCCCCCCACTGCCAAAGGAGCCCATAACTTGCAACCTTCTTGCATGCTTGGGGTAGGTGCTCATAACAGTTGTGGAAGCATGAGCAACAGTGTGGAGCCTTCTTGAGCTAACATCCCTCCACTGTCCCCCCTTCTATGCCCCCTCCACACTGCCCTCCGTGCCTCTAGTAGAACATTTGTCCATCACCCCACTGCACTGGGAGCTTGAGAGGAGAGACCCTGTCTCCAGTACTCAGCGCAGGGCCTGGCATATATTAGATGCTCCTGTTTCTTAAATGTTGATGAATGAAGGAAAACACCAGAGGGGTTGGGCTCCTTCCTGCAGAGGCTCCAGCAACTAGAAGCGGCATCCCGCATGGTTTCCATAACTAACTCCTTGTCTTCATTTCCTGTCTTCAAGGCCATTTCCCCAACAAGGCGATGCCCTCAGCAGGAATGTTGCCGTGGCTCCAGGGGATGTTCTGCAATGTGAACAATCCTTGTTTTCAAAGTCCCACCCCGGGAGAATCTCCTGGAATTGTGTCAAACTATAACAACTCCATGTAAGTGTTGAGACTCCCAAAATCTTAGGCTATGGCTTGAGGGCATTGGTTCTTAACCTGGGGGGGCTAAAGACCATTCTGAGAAGCTGATGAAAACCAATGGCCCCTCTTCCCCCCAAAATGGACTCACACATAAAACATTACATTGTGCATAAGATTTCAGGGGACTTGTGGACTCCAGGTTAATGACCTCTCGTCTGGGGTCTAATTATAAGTCAAATCCCATAGGAAGAGAGTCTACCTTTGGAATTCCCTTTCTGAGCAGGAGGTGGAAGAACATGATGTGAGCATGTCCTATAGACAGAGGCTCAGGGACGTGCACAGGGTCATCCTTCACCCACCGGGCTGATCTTGAGTTTACCTGAGGGACACCAACAAGGGCTTATTGGGGAGTGGGCTTCACTATACTTAAATATACACTAGGTCAGATGGAAACAGATATTTGGTTACTCCTGTTTTTTTCCTTAAAGTAGTCTGGATATAATTCCTCTGGGACAAACCTGCATTTTGACTCAAGAAAAGGGACACTTGGCAAGTCAGCCTAATGCTCAGAGGTAGCCTTCCCCACTGGGAACAAACTATGGTTGCTTTTGCCCTGCCGTGGCAGAGTAGAGTAGTGGTGATAGAGACTTACGGCCTACAAGCCTGTAATATGTATCTGTTTGCCAATCCTTGGCATATAGAAAGACAGAAGAGGGAACATCGGTCTTCCTGAGAATGTCAGGGAGGTGACATTTTAGCTGAGCTCACAGGGTTGCAAACGCTTGCTTGGGAACTGTAACTTGCAATCTATAACTTCAGCCTGAGTCCCCTTGAGGTGCCTGAGAAGGAACACCTCCCCATAGAGATCGCATGGGGTCGCACAGTGGGATCAGGGAGCCTGGGAGACACCTGAGTGGGGACTAGCTGGGGCTTTGTGGGACTGGCACTGGTGGTGTCTAGAACCTGAGGGAGTTGGGGAAGGGGGCTTCAGACTCCAGCTGTACTCAGCATTTGAACCAGGAAACCTGGGTTTCACATTTCACACTCTCATTATAGGTGAAATACGGGCTTATTCAAGGTTCTTTTGCTTGCAGGGCAAAGAAGCCCATTCCAACAAGCTGAAGCTCCAGAAGGAAATATATGATTTGGACACTAGACCTTCTTGCAAAGCCTGGGGAAGCTAGGCAGGCGTCAGGAGGTGCGGGACAGGAGCTGGATGGCTGGGCCTGCAGGGTTCAGCCTCTGTCCCTTGCTGGGCATCTACTATATTTACCTCCCTCCACTGACCAATGTCCCTGCTTCTCAATGCCCACAATGGCTCTGGTTGCCCAGTTCAGAGCACCTTGCCTCGGGCAACTGGAAGAGCATCGTTGAATAACATTCAAATTCCTGGGAACATAGCTGATTGGTTCAACTTTGTTTTCCTCATCCAGTCAGCCACGGCAGAGGGTGTGTGTATGTGTGTGTGTGCACATGCACGTGTGTGTGTGTGTGTGTTTATGTGTGTGCTTGCGCGCGTGTGCTCGCAGGGAGGAACTTGTGGATTAACCATGGTTGTCCATGCCTACGATGGCTGGAAGGGCAGGTCTCAGAGAAGTGGCAACGCTGGGAAGAACCTCCAGTACCATCTTCTAATGTCAGCCTGCTTAAGGCTTCTCTGGGCAGGAGACACACAGAGCATGGGGTTAGGAGGTGACTTGGCCCCGCCGAAGCTGGAAAGCTGAACAAATTGCTCACCAGCTCTATTAGCCTCTAAGTACAATGAGGCCTTTTCTCCTTTCTCCTTGGTCCTCTCCTTCGGTAATGTCATACCTAGGTCAAGCATGTGGTATCTGAAAAACTAGCAGTGTTATTATTATTATGAAAATGACAACGATATCTTTACTGATGAAGCTTTGTCTTCCTTACAGCTTGGCAAGGGTGTTCCGAGATCTTCAGGAACTGCTCATGAAGGCCCCGGAGACGCAGCACCTTGGCCATGTGTGGGAGGAACTTCACACCTTTTCTCAGCTCATGGACACCCTCCAGACTCACCCTGAGAGAGTTGCAGGTATGCTGGGCTTGCATGTTCTCAACCATCACTTGCCTCTCCCTTGCCTCACCCGTCAGAGAGACCAAAGGCATGGGAAAGAGCAGGAGATTTGGTGGGAAAAGATATCAGAGGAGGCAGGAAGGAATGGCTCTAGAGGTGGCATGAAGCTCACCCTGGTGAGGACTCCTCTTTCCATCAGCTTAGAAGTTAGGAAGTTGAGGAGGGCAGGAAAGTTCTCATTCCAGGCAAGTCTAGAGACAGAAAGGAGAATGCCAAGAGAGGTTGCACTCTGGTAAGGATGAGGCTAGGTTAAGTCTGGAAGCAGGAGAAGGGAAAGGTGTGGGAGCATTTTCATAGAGCACTAGAGAGTGAGCGAACCAGGACCATGTAGAACCAATGCCAAGTAAGGGGCCAGGGAGGTCAGAGTGCATATGTTTATTGTGGCATAAATACGAACGATCATTCCATTTCTTCCAGGGATATTCAGCATCCCGGGCCCTGAGGCACAGCAGGTGTGGAGGGAGGTGATGCAGGGCTGGGGGTTTTAGGGAGGTACTGCAGAAGGTCCAGGAGGCAAGGGGTTGAGGGTGGTGACTAGAAAACAGGCAGCATCGGGTCCAGGCTGCGTAAGGATGGATGGGAAGCCAGAAGTACTGAAATGGCCTGGGGGAGATGGGGGGACAAGGGAACAGAGGCCTCTGGGAGTTCCATGATCCTGCTTAAGGACTGGGGCACTGAACGGGATGGAGGGCTTGATGACTGTGGTCAAAGACTGAACTCTGCGCATTCAGGATTTCGCAGGCAGACAGGAGCAGTGAGAAGGAGGCCCTGGTGTGGCCACGGTGGCTGAAGGGGGGCCGAGGCAAAGGTTGAGCTGATGAGGAGACTGAAGCAACGAGACGCCAGGCTGTTGGGTCACTGTTTGTGCGGGCAGGTAGCAGAGCTGGGCACCAGGGTAGGAGAGCCACTTGGGCTCAGGAACAGTGAGGGCTGGATGTGGCAGAGGCCTGGGCACCAACTGGAAACCTCCCCCCCCCAACCCCCTGCCATCCCCAGGAGGGCAGATGAGCAGATGGGAGAGAGAAAGCCCTGCCAGAAATCTAGGGCTCTCTGCTGTCCTGCAGGGGGAAAAGACTGCCAGTGGGGGGAAGATTGTGAAGGCTCAGAGGCTGTGAAGGAAGAGGTTCGGAGATGCTGCATGCATCCTATGTTCCTAGGGTAGGGATGGGCGGGGGTTACTCTCCGGACGGCCTCAGAGGATGGCAGGGATGAGCAAGGGGTCTACCAAGGGGTTGGGAGGGGGTGGATAGAACGGCTCCTGTTCAGGGTTCCGAACAAGAGAAGTGGGAGAATGGTATGAATCAGCCCTCCAGGGGTCATCACCCATGCAGCTGGAGAGATGGGTCAGAGCGGGTGCCCACGCCGAGGGCTCCCAGAGCAGAAGTGGAAGGACTGAAAGAAGAGTGACCACACCTTGGGGAGGGTGGTGGAGGGAAGCAGGGGGCTTCAAGAGTGCAGAACAGTCTGGAGGGGAAACTATCCTTAGGAGAATATTATCCTCTTCCCTCCCGGCCACCTTCTCCCTTCTGTCCGTCTGGGAACAATGAAGGACAGGAGTATGTTCAGATGGCACGCTGAGGTGACTGCATTACATTTTAATTCTCTCAAAAATAGTAACACATGTACTTTATGTAGTAATTTTCTGCAGACCAGATTACAAACACGACCTTCTTTGCTGTCCTGGATAGAAGAGTTACTTAGCTCAAGCTTGAAGGACCTTCTAAGGTGTGGGCACAAAGAGCATTTTCGTAGTAAGAAATTCGGGGGAGAGGCAGCAAGCAGAAAGCACTGTTGCCAGGATTAAAGAAGCAGATGAGAACATGGGCTGTCTAACCCCGGGAGTGATTGCCTACCCCATTCATCCAGTGGGATCTGGAATGAGGCAGACATTTCATTTGGTTGTCTCATTGTCAGATGGAGTCCAGCTGGGAGGAAATGTAAAGGAAGTCATTTCAAACCACAATTTCTCTGTGGTCTTTACAGTGTGTATGTGAGAACCAAAGTCACTGCTTCCCAACCCCGACACAGACCGAGTTTCGAACTGGCGTACGGGTGGTTCCTTCTGCGGGCCTTCAGGCTGTGCGGGAAGTTCTCCAAATGAGAGCAGCTTCAGAGGTCTGGGGAGACAGGGTGGGAAAAGGTCAACCAAGGCTCCCCAAAGGAATTTGGAGGCTGGGAACAAAGATTCTGCAGCACCCTTGACCTCGGTGGCCATAAGTGGGGACAGGGGACCATCCTCAAAGTCTCTGAAGGAATTCCAGGCCAGGGACCGAGGCCCACCATCAACATGGCAGACTATATCAGGGTCCATCCCAGGGTCACCTGGGGACCTTGCTCACTGTGAACATTGAATCCTTGGCCCAAAGCCCCAGTGGAGGGTAAAGCCTTCGAGAGCGAGGTAGGCGGCTGTCATTGGTATGTGCTTTTGCCTGTCAGTCCCCAGTCACCTGGGAAAGTATGCCGATGGTTGACCTAGGCGGCCTTTTCTTTTCCTAGCAAACCTGTCCTACAGCATTCTCAGCAGGGGAGGATTAATGGTAAAACACCAGACGGGAAGCCCCCTCCCCTCTCACGCCCAAGCAAGCACTGTGGTCTCTCACTCATCTTCAAACACCTTCTTCCCATGAGCCCCACACATTCTCCTGGCTTCTCTCCCACCCCAACCCTCAGCTCCCCTCAGCTCCGTGGGCCTCAGCAGCCCCCTCCCCCAGCCTCTTCCCAGGGAAGCGAACAAGAAGAACCACATTTTAAACAAAATTTATTTTTCTTTCCTCGGGGCCCCAGTTCACATTTCTCCCTCGGGAGTCTAGTGGAGCTTCTGTCTGGTATCAGCCACCTCTTACACTCTCCCTACAGGGTGGCCCCCACCCCTCTGCAGGTGTGTGGAACCAGCACGCTCCTGCCGCTTCCCCCTAGGGCCATGGCAGCCCAGTCACCTGGGCGAGGGCGGGGGAATGGCTACCCTCCCCAGCAAGATATCCGTACGGAAGGTCAGGTGACTGAGTTAAAGAATAACGAATTGATAAACAGTCAAATGGGGTCCCGACTCTCAGGTCATGACAACAGGTATTTATTGGGTGCCTCCTGTCATTCCACAGTCATTTATCGAGGCCCTGATTCCATGTCACGCTCTTATGCTGGGTGTCAGAGAGAGGTGACCTCAAGGGCTTACATCTGTGCGCCCAGCATTGCTAGGTATGATGAGGGAGGGGTATAATGAAAGCAGGGTCCATAGCCCCCTACTCTCCAGAGACTCTGTGTGTGTGTGTGTGTGTGTCCGTCCATCCCGGGTGTCACTGAGGCCAGTATATAACATAATGCTGACTATGGAGAAATGATTGGGGAAAGAAGAACAACTGAGCTGGCATCCAGAGGAAGGAAGAAAGGAAGCTGGGTTTGGAAGATGACATGACTTACGTTATCGGGAAAAGGGGAAGGCAAGAATAAAATAGAGCAGCCCCTTTCAGACCCCCTCCTGCTCCCGGGCTCCGTCCTGTATTCCGGTTCTCCTGAAGCCTTTGGGCTTTCCCTGTGGGAAAGGCGGTGAGCCTGGCTGGTGGCACGACTCCCGAGAGGCTGCTGTGGGGCAGAGTCTCAGGACTGGTTGCCCCTGCCCTAGCTGTGTGGGTAGGCCCGCGGGCTTGACCCATCCCCTTGGAAGAGGAAATTGGCAACAACCTCCACCTGGACCAGGCTCTTCAGGGAAAGGCACAACCCAAAAACGGAAGGGAAGGTTGTCAAGCACTCAGCGGGGTAAGGTAGGCCTCTTGGTCACCTAGTGAAGGGAGAATTTGGGGGAGAGAAGATGGGGTGCTGGGGTGTTAGGACCAGGGAGGAGCAGGGACATTTGATAATCAGAGTTAATTAAAGAAGAGCTAAGAGATAAGTAGTCACCAGGCTCCCGGGGGGAGTTGGGATGTAGACATGGGCACTTTCATGTAACCCAGACGCTTTCCCTTAATGTTGAAATGATTTCCTAAGAGTCTGGGCCTGTAACCTTCTTTGCTGGCCAGCGCCCGTGAACTGTGGCAATGGCCCACTTGAGGCTGCGTGTTGGCCCTGGAAGCAGGCAACAGAGGTGGGTACCCTGGGGGTGAAGGCCCCGGGAGGCGTCGAAATATTAATGCAATCAGAACAAGCATCTATGGAGGGGGCTCACTGTTTTCAGGCCTGGGAGTTAGCCACTTCACTGTCCTTACCCCGAGTCACCCTCACAATATCCCTGTGAGGTGTGCAAAGTACAGACACAAGTCGTTCAATCACTTACCGCAGGTTCACCTTAAAGGTTAGCAGTCCTTTATGCCTCCTTATAAAAAATTTCTGCTTTTAGTATATCCTGGGGGAAGCCAGAGAGAATGTGACTGGGGCTGATCAGGGCACGAAATTATAAGTCCAGGCAATAGACCACCCCCTCTTTCCCACTTGAAGCTTTTCTTGCCCCAAACAGGCCCATCTCTCCTAGTCCATGTCAGCACACCAAGCTTAGAGTCTTAGCTGAGATGACAGAAATGCCAGGAAGAGCCCTCTACCCCATGACAACACATTGTGGACACAGCATGTGTGTCCTCTCATTCTAGACTAGGCTTTTTCAACCTTAACACTAATGACATTTTGGACCAGGTGGTCCTTTGCTTTGGACTGGGGAGGGAGGTTATCCTGTCCATTGTGGATGTGTTACCAGCATCCCTGGCCTCTACCCAGTAGCACCTGCCCAGCTGCAGCATTCAAAAATGTCTCCAGGCGCCTGGGTGGCTCAGTTGGTTAAGCGACTGACTTCAGCTCAGGTCATGATCCTGGAGTTCCTGGGATTGAGTCCCGCATCGGGCTCCCTGCTCAGCAGGGAGTCTGCTTCTCCCTCTGACCCTCCCCCCTCTCATGGGCTCTCTCTCTCATTCTTTCTCTCTCATAGATAAATAAAATCTTTAAAAAAAAAAATGTCTCCAGACATTGCCAAATATTCCCAGGGGAGACAAAATTGCCCCGTTCTAGCTCCTCACCCCCATCTGGTTGAGAGTCACTGTTCTAGACCAACTCCACAATGCATCTGATGCGCCCCCTCCTGCCCTGAGCTAACTTTTTCCACCTTCTGTGCCTTCTCACTAAGTTTTGCCTGGCTGCGTCAGCAGTAAATGCCGTGACTGTGTTGGTGACAGCCTACTGGCAGGAGCCCTGACCTCCAAGCTCCCAGGGAACCCAAGAACAGAGCCTTCTGCTGAGAGCCAATTAGAAATGTTTCCAATCAATTCTACATGCTCTCCCTTTTTTGACTTATTTCCCATTCAACACCCTGTTCTTTCATTCATATACAGGAAGAGGGATACGAATTCGGGATATCCTAAAAGATGAAGAAACACTGACACTATTTCTCATGAAAAACATTGGCCTGTCTGACTCAGTTGTCTACCTTCTGGTCAACTCCCAAGTTCGTCCAGAACAGGTAGGTGGATATCACTGGTCCCAGGAGGGGAGGGGTGAGCCCTGAGCCTGAGAAAAACAGGGAAGAACTTGCATTATTTTTCCTTCTCGCTTTTACGTTCAGAACCCATGATTTGTTCCAAATATTCAGAAAAATACCTGGAGGCAGGGGGTGGTCTCTTGAAATAATGAGCCTTCCTGGCATAGGATTCCTAAACAGCCCAAATCCTGGCAGCACTTCAAACAGCTCAGATTTGTATAACTGGAAAGAACCTTGGAGAACACGTGGCTCAGAATCCTCTTAGAGTTGAGGAAACTGAGGTTTACTCATGTATTCATCAAATATTTAGGGACATTTTAGGTACCAGCATACAGTAGTGAACAATATAGGCAAACCCCTGTCTCTGGGAGCTTACATTCCAGCCGGGACCACAGGCAATCATCAAATAAGCAAAGATACGGAGTGTTTCCTGGTCAAGATAGGTGCTGAAGGAAAATCTGGCAGGGCTGGGAGTTAGGGAGGGGCTAGGAGGCATGGGATGGGGGCAGACTGAAATGAGATGGTCAGGGAAGGCCTTCCTGCCGAGTGGTATCTGAGCCCACCTGGCTGAACAGAAGGCAGCCGTGGGAAGAGGAGAATTCCAGTGTGAGAAACAGGCCGTGCATGCACAGTGTCTGAGTGCACGGAGGGAGCTAACCTGCCCCGGTTACAGACCTCTGATTTCCTGCACGTTTTCTTCTCGGTGCCAGGCAAGCTCCTTCTTCTATGGAGCCATGACCCCCCAAAATCTATCTCATGCATTTCATAATCTCCTATATGTGTTCAGAGCATTTTTACCACTAACATGACTTTCCCATCTGTGGAAGTTCTGGGCCTCACGGCTCCTGCCCAGCATCCTGGGCATGCGGGTTCCTGGCATGAGGAACACAGTGAGAATGCAAGATAAGCGGCGGCCCGATAGTGCAGACACCCGTCCCGCCTCTCCTGGCCAGGTCTGCACCTCCTCCAGACTCCAGGGGAGACTGAGACATAAACAGAGAATTTCAGGGCCTGTGTCAGTACAGAGATAAAGGTCTGAGCCCAGAGGAGGGAGGGGGACCCCACACGCCCGGGCAGGGCCGGCTCCGTCTAAAGGGGTTTTTGAGCTGGTTCCCTGCGCAGCGGTGAAGCCCATACCTGCTTTTCTGGCTTCTCTGTCTCTGAGGTTTTCCCTGAAACTAGACGAGGGGAACTGAGGGTCGGCCCTGAGACGGTGTGTCGGGGCCCTTGGAGCGCAGTGCCCGCAGTGCCCAGGCCCTTGAACTCAGGCCTGGCTGCCCTGCTCCACTCGCCCTCCCACCCCCACCTGGGGGAGGGGTGGTGGGGGCGGCATCCATGGCTCATTCTCCCCTTTGCTTTCTCTTAGCTCATAAAACTGAAGTCCTGGAAATGCCTGTGATGACTTCCAGTTGGTAATAAAAAGGAGATGGAGATAAGGGCAGGAATTTAGGGGAAATTTCTTTCCAGTTCCTCACTGATGTGACATTTGGAGCTTTAGTTGCTGTGCTGTTGGCATCAGCGCTGAGCCTTTCATGTGGGCAGAAGGGGCCAGTGTCCCTGGGCTGTGCTATTATGTAGTGTTGCTTGCTCTGATGAGCTGGTGCTTCCCTGATTAGCAAACGTCAGAGCTTAAGAGGAAGCCCAGAGCTCCTGCTGCTGGAAGAGGCTGCTCGTGTTGTCCCAGCTCCCTCTGGGCCCTGTGCCCTCCCTGCTTCTCAGCATGGTCGCCGGCTGCACCTGCCTCCCCATCACCCCATCGGGTCTTCATCCAACTGTGCCACTCCTTACCAGCACCGTCCACCACAACTTTCCTCCACGACGGCAGAGTTCTCTCTCCATGCCGTCCAAGAGGATAGCCACCAGCACATATGGCCGGAAGGCACTTGAGATGGGGCTAGTGCAGCTGAGGAACTGAATTTTAAGTATTATTTAATGTTGATTAGTTTAAATTTAAATAGCTACATGGGGCTTACAGCTCTCTGATAGGCCAGTCTCAGCAAACATGGGATTTTGTTCTTCATCAGGACTGCATGCCCTTCCTGGGTCCTCTTGGCCTGGCATCCGAGTACCTCTCTCCCCATCTAGGAAATTGTTAGACGATGAGAGGGGAATAGTTGTTTGCCTCATCACTCACCCCACCCCCAACCCCAGCCTTGTAAACTCCTGGACTTACTTCAAGGCCCAGCTTAAGTGTTGCCTCCCCTGTGAAATCATTCACAAACCCTCCCTTCTTTGTTCTGCCCCCCCTCCCACTTCCCTACTCAGCAAAGAGCTAAAGTAGTGATGAAGCACAAGCTCTGGGTTCAAATCTCAGCAAGGCCACACAGTTAACTGTGTGACCTCAAGCAAGTTAAATAACAACTCTGTGCCTCTGTGTCCTCATTTGTAAAATGGAGACAGTAAAAGTGCCTATGATTGTTATGGGGGTCAAAAAAATTAATATATGTAAAGCACTAAGAACAGTGCCTGGCACACAGGAAACACTCAAAACACACTGGCTATTCTTAACACTCCTTCTTCTGTGCTCTGGTTTCACTACATTCAATTTAGCACTTACCGCTTTGCCTGCCTTTCCAGCCAGCCGGTAAGCTCCTTGGAGAGCAGAAAACTCACCTTATTCTCTGTATCCCCAGTAACTGTTCTAGTCCCTGCAGAATGGGACTCAGTGAATGGGCATTGAATGAATGAGTCTCTGTGTGAAAGAAGGAGCCAGGACCTTCATAGTGTCCCAGCTTTCCCACTAGCCTGCTGTGTAATTTCTCCTCCATCACTTTTCTCCCCTAGAATATTAGAGGTTTGGACAAAGTGAGCTCATTGATTCCCTCCACCTCAGAATGTTTTAGACGCTGGGATTAGGGTTGGGGATAAGAAGCAGTGTGTGGGCAAAACAGGAAGGCTCTGTTAGAACATGCACCCAGTTACAGTCCCCTGAGATTGATGGAGTCCACACCAACCCAGTGTCAGCCGTGACCTCATTTAGTGGGAGGTGGGGGTGGGGTGGGGTGTAAGTAGAGCCTGAGCCTGCTCTGCTCTCCTGCCCTGAGAACTGTGTAATTGGAGGTCCTGGGGAGACTCCAGAGGTCAGGGAAGCCCATAAACCTGTTCATGGTACTTGGGTGTTGGGAGTCTAAGACTCCCAAGAGGTCAGTTACTGTACTAGGTGGCCAAGGGTCTCTGGCAAGGGCTGTGGCCTCCTTGGTCTCCGAGGCCATCAGCAGATTGTGATTCATTGTCCAAGAGTCATTGTCGATGAGCTCCACAGGAGCTATAGGATGTGGTTTATCCAGCAGTTGGGGTCACCAGATAATATACAGGATATCCAGTTTAGTTTGCACTTCAGATAAATGAATGATTTTTTAGCGTAAGTATGTCTAATTTGGACCCTATTGGGGACATACCAATACTAAAAACTGTTCATTGTTTATCTGAAATTTAAATTTAACAGGGCATCCAGGATTTTTATTTGCTAAATCTGTTGAGAAAGGAGAGAGGGGGCTGGTCATTTGCCATCGCTCCAAATGAATTCTAGCCACTCCCTGTCCTCAGCTTCAGGGGAGTAGGTCCTGATGGTACCTTAGCATCATGCTAAGAATGGATTGCTCACATTTTAAGTGGCTCTCTGATAAAATGAGGCTTGGGAGTGTGTTAGTTTCCTGTGACTGCTGTAACAAACCACGGCAAACTTAGTGGCTTAAAACAACACAAATGTATCATCTTATGGTTCTAGAGGTCGGAAGTCTGAAAGTCAAGGTGTTGGCAGGGCTTTACTTCTTACTGGGGGATCTAGAGGAAGATTTCCAGTTTCCAGAGACTGTCCCCACTCTTTGGCTGGTGGCCTCCTTTCATCTTCGAGGCCCTCGGTGGTCAGTCAAGTCTTTCTCATGTCACATTACTTTGCCCTTGTTTCTTCTACCTCCCTCTTCTGCCAGGCTTGTAAAAAAAACCTTGTGATTACATTGGGTCCACCTAGATAATCCAAAATAACCTCTTTATCTTAAAGTCGGCTGATTCGCACCCTTAATTTCATCTGCAATCCGAATTCCCCTTGTCCTCCAACATAATGTATTCGTGGGTTCTGTGGGTTAGGGCATGGACACCTTTGGGGTAGCTGGTCTTCTCCTACCACAGGGAGGTTTCCAATGTTGCTTCTCCTCCCTGCAGTTTGCTCACGGAGTCCCAGACCTGATGCTGAAGGACATCGCCTGCAACGAGGCTCTCCTGAATCGCTTCATAATCTTTAGCCAGCGCCACGGGGCACAGACAGTGCGTGACGCCATGTGCTCCCTCTCCCAGGGCACGCTACAGTGGGTGGAAGACACTCTGTATGCCAATGTGGACTTCTTCAAGCTCTTCCGTGTGGTAAGGGAGATATTTAGCCGCTGACCCCTTGGAAGGTAATTCCTGGGTGCAATGGGGCCTGGCGACAAGTCATCGGGGACTCATGAATTGATGGTCAGGAGGGCATGAGCCTGGTGTTCAAGACAGTCCTTGAGGAAGCTCCAGGCTCCAAAGACCCAAGGAATCTTGACCAATAATATTTTTAAAGCAGTGGCCCAGGCACCCAGGAGTCACTGTTAGGTTCACCATTAGTTATGTGGTTGTGGCACGTGTGAGTCCACTCCCAATGTGGGATAAATCCTCTCCACCACCTCTAGCAGTGTGCAAAGGAGAAGGCCTGGTTTGACTCCCTGCCCTACTTACTATTTCCTAAGATAGTTGACCTTTGCTGGCCCCATCACTCATCTATATAACAAATATAATACTTTATAGAATGGCAGGAAAAAAAATAGGTGCAAATCATTAAATAAATTTTAATAAATCAGAGCTTCACACTCTGGGTCTGCTCTTGACCACAAAGGTTACTGTTTCCAGGTAGAAAAGAATAACGGAAAATTTCGTTGTCTCAAAAATTTGGAAAGCCCTCATCTAGCACAACCCTGTGTTCTAGAACCGCATCTCAGACACACTTCTTGGGACCTGATAATACCTCCTCTCTTGCTAGAAGGATGAGAGGGAATTATAAAAAGGAGGTAAAGAACAGCAGTTCTTACACTTCAGAGTGTATGAACATCATGAGGGAAGCTGGCAAAAGATGCAAATTCCAAATTGCCATCTCCAGAGACTCATCTGCCCTGTTACCTTAGGTGATTCCAGTGGAGGTCATTATAGGCCATGCTTTAAGAAACACTCAAAATTAGAATCCTTCAGAGAAGGCGACATGTAGAAAAATAGACATATTGTTTCTATAATTATAAAATGTTTCTAGGATCCAATTGTGTTTTTTTCTTGTGCCTGCATTTTAATTTCTGAAACTGTGTTGTAGGGTAAGTCAGTCAAGAGAACTTGGTTCAGGAATTTGTGTTTTACCTTTTTATGGTTGCTCTCTCAAGTCCCAGAAAACCCACTCTCAGCTTGTCTTACAAAGCAAGTTGAAGGCTTTTAAAAGCAACAACAACAAAAATAAAACAAGTCCCCTCAGTTTTTGGCAGAGTTCACACTTGATTCCTTTCAAAACGTGACTTTCCCTTGGAACGTTACTGAACAATGTTCCCAGCTCATCAGGGTGGGTCTCCAGAATGGTAAGAGGGCCCACCACTGAGAGCCCAGGACCCCAGAAAATTCCCCTTGGCTCGCCATGCTGTAGGGAGAATAAAAAGGCATGTGGTTCAAACTTCTCTGTCCAAAATTCCAAAAGGAAGTCAATTTTAGACGCACTCCTTGGTTTGTTTTCAGAATCATAAGAGTGAATAAGGCAATAAAGATCCCTTATGCTGAGCAGCTGAACACCAGCAAAGCTGGAGACCAGTACCTGTGTTTGCAGAGGTGTTAATGTCCTTGGGCACCCAGGATAGTGCAATGTTCTGAGCAATAGAAAAAAGGCAGGGTCATGCATCTCTTTTTGAAGTACCTTGGCTGCTGGTATAGGTAAATGTACCCTTGGAGCATGACCAGCAATACTGGGAAGATAGTTCTGGATGTAGCTGGATCAAGGGAGACCTGGGCAAAACTTTCCATTAGGGGCTGGAACCAAGCTCAGATCACTGGCTTCAGAATGTTTATCACAGAAGAAAGACCAGAAAGTCTTTCCTTCTACAAGTGCTAGAGTTCAGAAACCAGAGGAAAACTTTGGCTGGTCGCCCTTACTGACCTGAGACATATCCTGTGTGCCTGCTCACCACCTCTGTTCGTGAGTTCATGCACTCAGACCTGACCCGGGTGCCTTCAAGGGGCCAGGCACTATGCTGAGGCTGAGGCTCCAACCATGACCCTACCACCCTCACTGAACTCTTAGCCTGAGAAAAGCAAAAAGACCATGTCACAGCAGTTGGTGTTAGAAACACCCAACACCAACAACATTTGGGCGCTGGAGCAGTGGTTCCCAGCCTGGCTACACACTGAATCACTAGGGAGCTTTTAAAAACTACCAGTGCCTGGCCCCCACCCCCAGAGATTTTGATTCCGTGGGCCTTCAGTGTTTTTTAAAAGCTTCCCAGATCATTCCAATATCCAGCTGGGTTGGAAGCACTGACCTAGAACATAGGAGTTGGGTTCCCAGGTTGAGAATCACTGACCTAGAACATAGGAGTTTGATTTACAGCCTCAGTTTCTGTAGACCAAGCATAATAATAATACCCCAAATGCCACTAAGGCTTCAAAGCACTTTCATTTGATCACCCATAAGACCGGGGAGCTGTGGACTCATCCTCCCTGCCATTCTCTTAACAAAGACAGCGTAGCCCCAGAGAGGGCCTAGAGGAAAAAAACCAGCAGGAGGTGGGTCCGCAGGATTACCCCTACCTGCCCTTTCTTGCTCCTGTTCATCTTTGTGGGGAAAGAACAGCCCAAGACAGGACACATGGAGTGCAAGCAAAGAAGACGGACATCCTGTCTGGTGCTCTTGACATGAGCTTCTTCATCTGACAAATGGACAGAGTGGCTGAACATTTTTTTTAAATTACTAATAAGGAAACCCAAAAGAAGCTACAGGCACGAAGACAGGATTTTTGCTTTCATTGCTCCTGTACCCATCTTATCCGTATTTTCAGAACAACAGCCCTGAGAGCACAGCAAGGCTCAGGGAAGACCCTCAGACCTTCCGAGAGGGACATCGGGGAAGCAGCGGCTGCTCCAAGGCCAGGGGTGGGGGCCTCTCTGGGACGAGGCTGTTATTGCAGCTGGCTGGCGGGCAGCCACGCTTAGCCCCAGCACCGGGGAATGCTGTGCCTTCTGTTCTCCTGGGCTGTTTCTCATACGCATGTACACCAGTGTGCAAATAATGTTTTATTAAATGCCAAGGCAGTGCTCATTAACAAAGAAGGAGGGGCACTGTCAGTAAGCTGGGGCGATGGCCCCGGCGCCTGCTGTGGAAGGAGGGGGGGCGTGGGTGCGTGGGAGTAGACCCGGCCCTCGGAGCCGAGGGGATCCGAGAGGAGGGTTTGGCGGTTAGCACCAACTGGAGCCAGCTGTGTTTTCCCTCGGCCCCTCAGAGATCAGAAGCCAGTGTTCTCATCCTCAAATAATCCCAGCTCAGTCACGGTGGCCTCCCTCCACCCGACCCGTCCCCGAACGTACACTCACGCACGCCCGGCGCACGTGCCTGCTGGAGCGTGCCTGCCGGAGCGTGCGCGCTGACACGCAGGCGCGCCTGCGCACGCGCACAGGATGCCGGGGACCTAGGTGGGCGGTCAGGTGGCTGGATTTTTCTCTGAGGAGCTCTAAGCCCTCTTGGTTTCAGCTTGAAAGAGCTTGCCTTCACCTGTGGTCCTCTCGGACTTGACGCCCTCAGCTGGAAAACCAGCAGCTCAGCCCGGGGCCCACGGTATCGGTATCATGTATCATGCCGGCCAACACTACCTGAAACATTTCACACCTCGTAAAAAATGGTATGTCAGTTTCGGGTGAGGGGTTGGGACGTTTCCCATCTGATTTGGCCCGAGGCATGAATGCCCCTCCTCCTCCTCCCTCTACGGTCCTTCCTGTTTTCTGACTCTGGTGCACAGCTTTGAAATCTTGCTGAGAAGCAAATCTGTCCCTTCTGCTCTGAATGTTTATTTGTGGAAGTTCGGCAGGGGAACGGAGGCCGTGCCAAGACCTGCCACACTGCTGGGAAATCTGAATTTCCCTCCCTTCCCCCTTCTCAATGGATGTTGATAGAGGAAGTTTGGCCTCCCCGGCATTTTGGCCCCCGGTTTTCCCCTTTGCAATCGCTTCCAGTGTGGCATGATTCCGTTTTCTTTATTTGCCCTCAACTACTATTCTGTCGCAGTTTTTACTTTTCTGACTTCATTTCCCCCGTGTCCCTTTGACTGTGGGGTGACTGAACATTGATTTGGGAGGGGTCGAAGGACTCAGTCTTGGGGGCCCTTACTACATGTGCCTTTCAATGTCCTGCTTTGTTCTTGGCTCTGCTCCCTAAATTGCTGAATCCTTGGGAATAAATGTGGGTGGACCGCTTGCTGCCCAGTGTGAGCTGGCCATGGTTTCTCTTCACTGGGATCTTTCATTGCAGTTTGTTAAATTCAACTTACACATTTCAATTTTCGGATAATACTGCCGTGTCACAATTCTCTGGAAAAGCCCCACATCTCCAGGAATTTATAATGAGGTCCCATTATAAATTTATACTTATAACCTCATGATTTCCTCTCCCTTCTCATTCTGAATCTTTGGACTGTCACCTTTCTCCCACTTCTGTGTGAGGGTTTTGAGAGGGGAGGGAAAGGAGTGATACCCAGGGCCAGCAGTATGAGATGGGGGATGGGGGCAGCAGGGCTGTTGGGTGAAAATAAAATTAAGTCAGAAGATAGGTTTTTTGGGTTTTTTTGAAAATTATGAAGCCCACAGCAAGTATATTTGATTTACAGCATTAGTATCTATTCAGCTTACATCTATAAAACTATGTGTCTGTTATAATCAAAATCTCCCCTGGGTGAATGAATTTCAGTAAAGAAGAAATAAAAAGGAAAGAGAAACATTAATGTACATTAAATGTGCCTTAGGCCTGTGGGCGTGATTGTCATTGGCCTGCTTTCATTTCTTGTGGGCTCCAGACGCACAGGAGGCCACAGCTTATTTTCATGATAGATTAGATGTTATTTTTATGAAATTAAAAAGAAAAAATACTGAGAAGTCAAAATTAAGATCACTTCAGACACAAGAAGACCCCTGTGAAACCTGCTGTTTCGATAATGGGTCCTGGGTCCTGGCCTTTATTTAGCTGATACAGATTGAGAACCAGTGTATTAGGGATCAGGTTCTCTCCAGGGTAAACTGGTTTTGAGAAGGATTTTGGCCTCTGATAGTTTGTCAGGACAGTAGTTTTTAACCTTTTTATGAATTAGGACTACCTCTGAGAATCTGGTAACAGCTCTAAACCTTTTCTTTAGAGAAATACAAGTTCATACAAACACACAAGGGGTAGGGGCTCATGGAGCCTCTGAAGCCAGGCCCTGGTTAAGAACTTTTGCATTAAAATTTCTTTCCTACCTACCATTAATACATGCCCTTTCCTAAAGTGTCTCACTTAGTATAGCCACAGATTCTTCCTTAACTCTACTTAGGAAATAATCAGCTTCTCCCCGTGAGCGTGGGACCCAATGGTGAGAGGACCAGAGGCTGGGCAGCCACTGGAGCCCACAGAGATCTGGTGGTCAGGACCCTGGGTTCTGGCTCTGGGTTGGCCCCTAACTTGCTGTCATTTAAGTGACCCTTGCTTACTTGCTACACTTCCTACACTCCCCATCTGTAAAATCAAGTTAACAAGATCTATGTTACATGTCTCAGAAGATGATAGCAGAAATTTACATTAGAGAAGAGATGGAAAAACATTTGGAAACAAAAAGCATTTTTGCTCTTACCAAAGCAAGAATGCAGCCACTTTGCCGAGGCCCCATTGTTCCCTTGTCATTGCTACACTCCTGGAAATGTTCTTCTCAAACACTTAGGTGGGACGTTCTTCTTTCTCAGACCCCTCAGACTAGCTAGAGGTCTGTCTCATGCATTGACCTTTTGACTGCCCCTAGATTCCAAACTCTGTTCTGCTTTCATCAACCACAAATATCAGGACTGAAGTCACAGCAGAGAAAAAAAAAGGCCTAGTTTCTTTTGAGCCAAAGAAAGTCCCATCACTTGTCTTTTCACATACTCCAGAGCCCACCCTCTCATCCAGACGCTCTGTCCCCTTCAGTCCTGGGAGACAGCACGTCTCTGTGACCTCTCCTGGTAGAGACAATTTGGCATTTCCCCCAACCCCGAGTGATTTAGTCTGAATTCTCCCCTCATGACGCATTTCCTGGTACTCAGCGTGTCCCCTCCTGGTTGCCCCCTCACCACTGAAGCCGGCTTCCTCTCTTTTCATCTGATGCTTAACAACTGTCAGGTTACAACAAACATACTTCAAATCCACATTCTCCCAGTTGCCTAGCAACAACTTCCCCCCTGGATAAATCTGGATTTCCTGTAACAGCATACCAGGACTGAATACAGCAAGCCTGTACTGTCTGTCCACTGCTTCGTCTGCTGTTCACCTCAGTCTGGATGCTTTTAAGACAGCAGTTCATCCTTCTACCAGTTCCCAAAAGCCATGTCATCCATGTAAACACACTTTTAACCAGAGGCTACCTATTTACCCTTGTGTTAGGTAGATCCTCAGCTTAGAAATAATACTGTTTTCTAGATGGTCTTCTTGAATCAGAGAAAGTAAAACACAAAAATTTCAACTCACAAAACATTCTTTTGTGTGCTGACAGAGTGGCACCTGTTTGATTAATCTATTGGGTCTAAAGCATCAGCAAATATTGCTCAAACAAGATTTTTTAAGTAGCTAATATGCTTTATTCTGCCCTAAGAAAAACATATTACATAGTCCCATAGGACAGACATATTTCTTGTCCCTTGAGAACCCAAACAGAGACCTAGTATAGTCAGAATCTTCTTGACTGCCAGCTACAGTCTTCTGTCCATTTCTTTGAGTGTAGATCAAGGCCCAGGGATCCCCCCATCCCCAAAGACCAACCATAGCTGATGGGAAATGATAGAGACATACCCTTTCCATAGCCCTATTTATATATCCAGTCTTTCTTCGGAGGCCTAATCAGACCTTGAAATTGGGTTGACAGTGCTGAACCCAGTTGTGACATGGAAGGGTTACTTGTTATTTGGGACATCAAGAGAATTTGTTGGCATAGGAAGTACTGGTATGTGTGTGTGTGGTGTGAGAGAGAGAGAGAGAGAGAGAGAGATGATACTTGCCATTTTCGTCTATGACCTTTTTTTCCAGAAATGTTTTTACATTTCCATTCAAATAAACTTATAGTCTCTTCCGGTTCTTTTGGCAGGAGCAATCCATGTGAATTTGAATAGATAATGGGGGAGGGAACCAAAGGAAGAGGAGAGCCCTGGGAAAGTTATTTCATAATTTATGGCAACATCAGTCAGATAGTTGGTGGCCAGATATGTATGGAGGGCTCCCTAGGGGGGCCAGGCACTGTTCTGAGATGTAAGTGGTAACAGAGATGTGAATCCAAGACCCTCATCATTTACTATCGCCACTGGAAAGAGCCAGGAAAAGAATTGCAACTATGGTACCAAGCACATAGCTAGAGCTCAGTAAACATTTGAATAACGAATATCATTAAATTATTAAGATCAAAAAAGAAAATGTTAACTTGACCCAAAAATGCATCTCAAGCTGTTGTTTCTCCTATTCCCTCTCCCCCAGATTCCTGGTCTTGTTCTTATCTGGCTCTCTCTAGTCACTCTCTCTTCACATTCCTCTCCCACCTGGAATTCCTGGCCCTCCCGTTCCAGCCACAAACACTGCCCTCACCCTCAGGATCATCACCTTTTCTTCTTTCAAACATCAGCTCAAGTGTTACCTTCTCCTTCCCCGGGTGGAACTGACCACTCCCTTCCTATAAGTCACCATCATATCTATAGAGACATACCTCATGAAACCTAAAACCTCAATAGGCTCTGTCTTTTTGCTACTAGATTTTAGTTAATTTACTCATTAATTAATATAAAATATTTCTTGAGCATCTACTGTGTACCATGCCCTGAAGATATTTAAAAAAAAATAAAAATAAAGCCTATTTTTATGCTTACTGAGTTTACAGTATAGTGGAGAGACAGATACATTAAAAATAATAGCAAACCAATATAAAAGTGATAAATGGATGCACTGAGAATTCTAGTAGCAGCTAGAAGGAGCACCTAACTCATGGGGAAGGAAGGCCGGAGGAGCATGGAGTGAGGGAAGGAAGGCTTTCTGGAGAAGCTGAGGTGGTTTCAGATGAGTTGACTCTGGCCACTAGGGGTGATGGTGAGGATGAAGTGGAATGGGGTGAGTTGGCCGTTTTATTTATTTGGCTCTAAAGTAATGGGTGTAGTTGCTTTGCAGAGGCCTACAAGAATGTTTGAGACCTGAAAATAAAAAAATCATGGCTCTGAAATACAAAGAAAATCTTTAAAACCAAAATCAATAAGCATTACATTGAATGTTTAAGGAAGGTAATATTATTCAACTTTATTGTTAAATTTCATGTTCATAAAATTTGAAATTCAAAAAACTAGTTTATAGTTCAGGTTTTCCCACTTTGCAAACATTCCTAAGTATTTGCAATGATTGCTGAGAAATCAGATCATTCATTAAATGAGTTACTCAAAGCCAAATAATTTCAAAAGCAAAATTAGGAGCCCTTAAAAATGCATAGAAATCTATCTATATTGATATGTGGATATAGATACATATAGATATGACAGAGACACAGGTGCTTTTCAGTGTGTGGAATTTGATGCAGGATGGAGTTTTAAGACCAGAATGTGCCTAGAACCTATGGAAGTAAAGGAAAGGTGATAGAGAGAAGACACCCACTTAGGCAAAATACAGCCACAGATCATCTCCAGCCCACAGCCATGTGAAGAAAACAGACAACAAACTCACAAAGAAGGGGAAGTAATTAAAAGCAAGTGGAGCTATTGACTAACTCATGTCCAATCTCTTTGGACACATGAATGTGACAGTTCTTTATTTCCCATGCACTGGGTTTTTAGCCCCTCTTAGGTCCCTTCCCATTATGTAGGACCTGGTGATTTTTTCTCTGCATAGCTCTTAGGACTCCAGTCCTGATTCCAGCTTCCTCCAGTTTTCCAGATACCCCTTGGCTACCCTCTTTGCAAAGAGGGGGCTCATCCTGCCCCACACTCAGACCCAGTACCAGTTCCTAGGTCTCCCGGCTAGGGATTTTGACAATGGGATGGGGATGGGGAAGAATCAGTGATGACTTTCAGGCTTTTAGCTTTGGTGACAGGGGAGAAGGTGGTGCCACCAGCTGAAGATGTGTGCACAGGAGCAGAAAGTGGTTTGGGAAAGGCGATGTGATCAGTTTAGGATGAGTTGGATCTGGGCAAAGCTCCAGCAGATGGCTGGGGGTTAGAGGTACAGATTTAGAAGCCACCAACAAAAAGGTAGCAGATTAAATGATAAAGAGAATGAGACTATCCAGGGAGAGTATGCGGAGTGAGAGGAGCAAGGCCACGGAGCCCCTTAGGAACCTCAGCACTGAAGGAGAAGGTGGAAGCAGAGGAGCTCATGGGAAAAGCAGAGAAGGATCAGAGCAAACCAGACAAGAGCAGTGTCACAGACATCGAGGGGTGAAAAGGACATGATCAGAAGTGTTGAGAGAAGCAGAGAGGTCTGAAAAGACAAGAACCAAAAGTATCCATTAGACTTAAAAACTAGGAGGAAACTAGGGATTTAACTAGAATGTTAAAGTGTCTTCGTTGGGTGGTGAGGTTGGAAGACAGGAGTGTTGGAGAGAAACTGAAGTCACTGCACATGGACTGCTCTTTCAAGAAGTGTGGGAATAAAGGTTGGAGGAAGGCAGTTAGACTAGCTACAGGGGAACAAAGCATCAGAAGTAGTTCTTTCTTTCACATGGGAGGATCTTGAGCACATATATGTGATAATAGTGAAGGGAAAGCTGAAGATACATCAGTGAGATTCTTGAAGGTAAACTTCATAAAAGGAGGATTTTGTTTTGATCATTGCTATATCCCCCAGCCAATGGCACACAGCGGACAGTCTACATATTTGTCAAATGTGTAATTATGTCATTTAGAAACTACAATTGGCTGCAACAGAATGCTGAAAAACAGTGGCTTTCATATTCCTCCCAAAGCAGAGTCCTATGGTGGGTCATTCAGGAGTGGTGTGGAGGCTCCACAAATTTTCTCAAGAACCCAGGCTCCTCTTCTTTTCCATCACTCATCCTTAGCATGTGCTTGTCATCTGGTGATCCTAAGATGTCACTCTACCTCCCCCAGCACATCAATGTTCCAGGCAGGCCAGGGTCCTCCTTTAATAGGTCTTCCCCAAAATCCCCACTGTGTGACTTCTCCTGGTATCTTATTGGTCAAGATTTTGTCACATGACCATCCCAGGTACAGTGGAGGCTGGGAAATGTAGTTTTTTAGCCAGGCATTATCACCATTAGCAAAATTAGATATATATATTAAGAAATGTAGAAAGAAGTCCAGCCTGATGGAAGAGAAGCAAGAGAGGTTAGAGGGGGAGCCATGTGTGTCCAGCGCTGGTATTGACCTTCTCTTCTGGAGGCAGTAGGGAGCCATGTAAGATCTTTGAGCAGGAGAGATGACATGGTTAGATTGATCTGTTAGGTAACTCAGGCTACAGTGTGAGGAGTGCATTGGAATGGAGGAATCTAGAGACAAGGGGCCAGCAAGAATGCTATTCTGATGAAAATGTTCTGGGAGAGAGGCAAGGAGAGTGTGAGCAAGGCAGTCCTAGTGAGGAAGAGAAAAAAGAGAGGAGAGAGTATTTATTTAGTATTCATTCATTCAGCTATTTATTTATTGTTGCATGCAAAAAGCCTTTTTTTAAAATTTTTAAATCTTTCTATTACAAAAATAAGTATAAAAGAGAATAACATAATGAACTCCAATGAATCCATCACACAGCTTCAGCTGTTTTCAACATTTGGCCATTATTGTTTAATTTGCTCCTCACTTTTTTTCCCTGATATCTTTTAAAGCAAATCACAGACGGGCGCCTGGGTGGCTCAGTTGGTTAAGCGACTGCCTTCGGCTCAGGTCATGATCCTGGAGTCCCAGGATCGAGTCCCGCATCGGGCTCCCTGCTCGGCAGGGAGTCTGCTTCTCCCTCTGACCCTCCTCCCTCTCATGCTCTCTGTCTCTCATTCTCTCTCTCTCAAATAAATAAATAAAATCTTTAAAAAAAAAAAAAAAAAAATAAAGCAAATCACAGACAACATATTCTTTCACCCTTACATACTTCCCTATATATCTCTAACACATGGAAACTTACTTGTTTTAACAAAACCACAATTCTACCATCACACCCAACAAAATTAACAATAATTCCTTAATATTATCTAATACCCAATCATGTTCACTTTCCTCTGATTGTTACAGCTGATTTGTTCAGATCAAAATAAAGTCCACACATGGCATTTTATTGGTGTATCTCTTAGATCTCCTTTCATCTCTAATAGATCTTATTGGAGTAGTGAGGAGGTGAATCACAGGAGTTGGTGATAACTTGCCACTGGCACACATTTTTACCTGCTGGCTTCCTCCCTACCTACTGTTCTCAGCCCCACCCTCTCATGGAATTAAAGCAGGAATTAAAGTTCTTTGCCCAGCGTTCCCTGAAACTATTTTCAAGGAGTTTGAAAAGAAGTCCTGGCAAGACCAATGTCTAGGCCCAGTGTAAAGGTTAAGGAGAGAAGATGCTTCTCAGTGGTGTAGTTGCAAGGGTGGTTTTGCTGCTACTTCTTCTGGTAAATTGTTCTCCTGTCTGCTTTGAAGCCCTCATAACAAAGCCTTTCGTTTTACAGTTAGGAAATGAACCAGAAATGCTGATGTTCCATGAGTGTTCCTGTATTCATTCTTCAGTATCAGGGCCAGAGAGACTATGAGGGCCCCTGCCCCTAGAGCAGCGAGAAGGGAGGGCAGGACCACTGCTAGAAATGGGAGGCAGGGCTGCTCAAAACCTAACTCCACCTGCTTCTCAGCTGGGCTGCAGCTGGGTCAGCCCACCCATCATTTAGGAGAACCACCCTGGCAAATAAAAAGCTGAGGCTTGTGGCTTGTGGTCCACAGATCCTTGAGTCAGAATTACACATCTATCTTGTGAAAAATGCAGAGCCCCTGCAGACATGCTCAAGATGCCCACTTGAGTTTGAAAACCACCATCTTAAAACTTAGAATTCATTCCTAAAAGACACAGGATCAGTGAGTCAATCAGTTTTGAAACTATCAAGAATGAAGTAATTCATTCAGGACTTGAACTTGGTTTCCGGAAAACAAGTTGTTCAATTGGGCTCAGGTTTGCAGCCAGCAAACTTGTGGGCTTCCACGTTGCCTGTGTGGGTGGAAAGTGCTTGAATAGTTTTGTGTTGTCTCATGGGCCTGGGGTCACCAGAACACTGCTGTCAACTGAGTAATCTGCAAGAAAACTTCTCTTCAAACCTGCCAGCAGCAGCTTTGAAAGAAAGATGATATAACTAGCCAAAGCTTCCATATAAGAAAGTAGTGTTGAACAGAGGAAGAGCCACAACCTACCTGAGAAGCCTCAAAGGGAGCAGAGATGTGAACAGTGAGGAAGCCTGAGTGTGTCCGCAGAGCCCAAGGTGCTCAGATGGGCACATCAGCACACAGCCTTCCTTTACAGTCCAGCAGCTATGTTGGTTTCCTTCCTCCAGGAGGCTTGTTTGGTGTTGCTAAAGCAGCAATCAGAATCACTTTGGCATATTTAATGTCACTGGGAAACTATTTGTGATTGACTAGCTCAGCCGGAGCTGAGCCTGGAATCAGACTTGGAATAAGAGCCTTTGATTTTCTCAATTAGATAAAACAAGTTTGTTTGTTTTTTAAGATTTTATTTATTTATTTGACAGAGAGAGAGAGACAGTGATAGAGGGAACATAAGCAGGGGGAGAGGGAGAGGCAGGCCCCCAGCCGAGCAGGGAGCCGGATGCGGGGCTCGATGCAGGGCTCGATGTGGGGCTCGATCCCAGGACCCTGGGATCATGACCTGAGCTGAAGGCAGACGCTTAACAACTGAGCCACTCAGGTGCCCCAAAACAAGTTTGTTTTTTAAAGTAATCTAGCAGAAGAGGTCCTGTGATCAGGAAAAAAAGGGAGGGAATGTTTTTCAAGCATACAGGAGATCAGATAGCACCCATGTGTACATGTATAACTTATACATGTATGTATATACACACATATATATTTTATATTTTTTTCCTATCAATTATAGCTTCCCACACTCCTAGACCGCAGTTCTCAAGGTATCAATCTGAGATCCTGGGGAAGAATATTTTCTGATATGTCACCAAGAATTCAAGAGGTAAGCAGCCTAATGATACTAATGATAATGTTATTATATCTTTCCACCATTTTACCACACTTAGCTATATCAAACAATTTAATTGTACCTCAGACCTGTTCAAGGAGAAATACATTTGAACTTTCTATTTAGCAGTTACAAAGCATCTGTTCAGTTCCTAAATTATCTGTGCTTCTAGGTTGGAGGCAAAAGATAGGGAACCATCTTTCTGATTTCACACCTAGGAAGAAATGCCACCATGTCTTGTGTGGCAGGTTATCAGTGGACTTACACTGAATCTAAGTCCTTCCAGTATTGATGTGGTCCATCCTATTATGCTCTTACAATCCACCTAAATCTATACTGCTAATAGCAATAGCGTATACTTACAAAGTGCTTACAGACATTATTTTAAAGTGTCTTAAATATATTGACTCATTCCAACACCAAAAAAAAAAAAATTGACATTTTTGTGTTGTTTTGTGAAAGATGTGCATGTTTCTGTTAACATCTGGTTGGACAAGCCTTTACCTGTATAGAAATTGATTCTCCACTCAATAGATGAGAGGTGTTGGGGGCATAATGATGAAGAGACAGGTATGGTCACTACCCTACTGGGGGCATAATGATGAAGAGACAGGTATGGTCACTACCCTACTGAAACAATCTAATGGGGAAGAGCAATGTGAAATAAACAATTACCTTCAAGTGTGATGTGTATTATGAAAGGGAGGCAAAAGGTGAAGCATAATTTTCCCCATTTTCCCCTCCAGTATTCTCAGCTGACTTGGCTTAGCCAACCTGGAAAATTGCATTGTGGATCTGTGTTCATAAAACTAAGTTCAACCTGGGGCAGAGTGTGAGTGCTGCTGTGCAGCGAAAGTTAGAGAAGGGCCCATTGTACTGATGGCCACCTGCTCTAGTGGGAGTCTCTATTTAACATTCTTTTCTTCATGAGCATTTAAAAACTTCTTATCAGTATAATGGGGCTGAAAATGATAGAGAATGTGAAAAAAAGTCCCCAAATCATATCAACACTCCTCAGTCTGTGTGGGAGTTCCAGAAAGTTTCTTGCCTGTCTAGATAGCAAGTGTAAGCATTGTGAACTAGGTTGTAGCAGATGGCTCCGTTTATATTAACTGATACTAGACCATTTGACCCCAGAACAGCCCCTTCATCTCCAAGTGCTTTGCTTAAATGAGCAACATAATAATGATAATAACCCCTTACAAGACTGTCATGAGACTTACTGTTGTCGAAGCAATTTGAGATTCCAAGTTTATTATTGAAGACTAGA
The DNA here is from genome assembly GCF_964656455.1 of Halichoerus grypus. Classification (NCBI taxonomy): domain Eukaryota; kingdom Metazoa; phylum Chordata; class Mammalia; order Carnivora; family Phocidae; genus Halichoerus; species Halichoerus grypus. The sequence goes on from NC_135716.1 coordinate 110,217,860, forward strand.
CTGTGATTATAGGCATGACTCACAGTGTGGATCCTCCACAGTGCTTGAGTTTCAGAGGGCAAGTGTTGGCATGTGGACAAAGACAGGGATGACAGGTAAACATCACTTATTGAAGTAGGGGAACTGTTTTCAGTCTCACCTGACCGAATCCTAAGGCTTTTTTAAATTCCCGAGTGCCTTTGAAAATTAATAATAAGTGTGTTTGAGGAATAAAAGCAGCACTGTTTTTATTTTGCATATTCCCCTAAAGCAAAGCCAGATGACATATGGGTGCTGAGACCCTGGCAACTCTGGCAACCCGCAACTTAGTTCTCAGCATTACAGATCTACCTTCAAAGGATGAGTCCAGCAAGGGACATGGGAACTCATATGGAGAGGAGAAGACCACCAGCCTCTTCTTAGTTTGGTGCAGAATTTAAAGTGTTCTTCCAGGGGCACCTGGGTGGCTCAGTCGGTTAAGCACCTGCTTTCGGCTCAGGTCAAGATCCCAGGGTCCTGGGTTTGAACCCTACCTCGGGGAGCCTGCTTCTCCCTCTCCTCCCTGCTGCTGCTCTCTCTTGCTATCTGTCTCTCTCTCCAATAAATAAATAAAATCTTTTTTAAAAAATAAAAACAAATAAATAAAGTGTTCTTCCAAGAATGAAGACTTCATCTGTCCTATATTTGCTTGGGTCTTAACATACACAGACACACACACATACATAGAAACTACAAACCACACATTTCAGGGAGATGGAAGAACTCACATTTGGTAAAATTAAGCTAATAAGAAGATAATTTTCCAAATATAAGAAACTAAATTCTAAATTACTTGGCCAAAGAAATTTGCTGTGATCTTTTCTAGGACAGAGCCATCCCTCCATCATTTTATTTCCCCTTTTTTCCCCAGTATTCCCATCCTGATGGGATAACAGAACCCAAGAACTGGCTTACAAAGAAATACTCCCTCCATTTGTCCAAGGACACATTCCCAAGGAATTCAGATAAAGGGACCTAGAAGGAAGAAGTGATATTAAAATACTTTGAGATTCACTCTTTGTTTATCCTTAAGACTCGTTCTAGTTTCCTTTTAGGCTCTGAGTAGATGCATAGGTTTTTATTTCACAGCTGGATTAAGAATTGCTGAAAATATGCATGGTTTCTTTTAAATGTGGAAGTCAAAGCATATGTGGAGGTCTCCCCATACTTTGGAGCTCTGGAATCACAGTGATTATGATTCTAACTGCCTTAAAATAACCTGAAGCCTTTGCCTTGCCCTAGTTCATCCATCGACCGAGTGTTCAAGACTTGCTGTGGGTGGCCAGGTCTCTCATGCAGACTGGCGGTCCAGAGACCTTCACACAGCTGATGAGCATCCTGTCTGATCTCTTGTGTGGCTACCCAGAGGGAGGAGGCTCTCGAGTGTTCTCCTTCAACTGGTATGAAGACAATAACTATAAGGCCTTCCTAGGGATTGACTCCACAAGGAAGGATCCTATCTATTCTTATGACAAAAGAACAAGTAAGTTTTCTGAGTCATGTATATAAAATGGCGTCTCATGCTGGTGAAGCTGATGGTTTAACACTTCCAGGGAAACCCAGTCCTGGGGTTAAGTCGGTCTTGTTGAGGGGCCTTGGGCAGAGAGGCTTCTGCTCCCAGAAAGTCCATTTCCCCTTGTAGGAAATGGGCAGTGCTCCTAAAGAATTCTGGATATGAGCCACGGAAAGAACTGAGACCCACTTGGAAGGGGAACAGAGAGGACATTTCCCACTGATCTGATTGAACTAGGGTTAAGTTCTAGAGGAAGGGAAGAAAGATAAATGAGGAGACAATCCAGAGTTGCAAGCAAATCTCAGGTCAGAAGGGCCCTGGCAAGTAAACATGGCTGCGGGATGTTTTTACAAACACAGTGCAGTGAAAATCTGTGTGTGCAGTGCTGAGTTACATTCCAAATGGCAAGTCCCTGGCAAGCCATCTTTCCTACCTTTTATTATTTTGGGAGGGGGAGGCTTCTGTGGGGTAAAGGAAGGTGGGGTGGGGAAGAAATGCAACTGGGTGACCTTTGAGTTAAAAACTGAAAAGAGGCAGCAAGGCACGCACCAAAATTAGTTGGGCCCTAAGATAGCCCACATGACAAAGAAATTAAGTAGCTATGTGAAGGGAAATTATGGAGGCTAAAGCTGAGATTCCAAGGGGAGGCCTTGTTTGGCCTCTTGTCCCTTTCATGTGAGAATGGCAGTAATCCCAGGCAGGCTTCAGAGCCTCCTTCTAAAGCAGAATAAACCACAGGGCAAGCCCCATTCTTTGTTTCTCTGATGAGGCCCTTATTGAGATGCACTGTGGCATTTTGTTACTTACTAATGATGAGCTTGTTATTGGTGGGGTACAGCCTATTAATGTAGGTTATTTGTCAAATCCCCCAGCATCGAGTTGAATGAGACCTGTGATTTGAACACACTAATGACTATGTTTAGCTCTGAACAACGGGGAGTTTCTATAAAATCTGCCCCTTCTTTCCTGGCAGCGACCTTTTGTAATGCACTGATCCAGAGCCTGGAGTCAAACCCTCTCACCAAAATAGCCTGGAGGGCAGCAAAGCCTTTGCTGATGGGAAAAATCCTCTTTACTCCAGATTCTCCGGCAACACGCAGAATACTGCAGCATGTAAGGTCCCAGCTGGTCTTGTCCTTTTTACCTTGGACCTCCCAGAAGAATGAGAGCGAGAGCGAGAGCGAGAGAGAGAGAGAGAGAGAGAGCACTAGCTCAGGAGCACGCGCCTTCTTGAGCTCTCATAGTCTCCTGGTAGCGAGCCTTATGTTTATTTTTTGCTTAGAGGAGTCTAGGGTTCCTCCCCCATCCACAGTCATCATTGGAATGCTTTGTGCCCTTGTCCCTGCCTGGGCCCTCCCTTCTCTACAAAACCTACGATGAGGTTTTCTTCCCCAGCGCCCGAATTTTTTCCCTAATGGAAGGGCTCACAGTTCTCTGAATCCTGGCTCCCCGGAAGAGACAAAGGCAGGAAGGGAGAAGAGCATTTCCTTACAGGGAGTCCAGATCTAGTTTTAATGAGGCTCTGGGACAATGACATCGTCAGTATTACATGTGTCTCTGAGATATTAAGAAACTAGATTCTGGCAGTGTGAATGCTAGGAAATAGCAGATTGTTCTGGGAAATATCAGTAGACTAGGAAGTAAAGACACTTCCTTGAAAAGCCTTTCCTAAACACTGCGTGTTTATGACAGGAGCAGGGAAGGTACAATCAAAAGTTCTCTCTCACATTTTTCCTCCCTGTTCTTGTCTCTATCTGTCTCTGTCTGGTTTTAGGCCAACTCAACTTTTGAAGAGCTGGAGCGCCTTAGGAAGTTGGTCAAAGCCTGGGAAGAAGTAGGCCCCCAGATCTGGTACTTCTTTGACAAGAGCACGCGGATGGCCACAATCAGAGTACGGATGGCAGGGGGAGGGGGAGAGAAGGGCCAAGAAAATTCCATAAATTTCCTTTTCTCAGTAAAGGGTTGATCTGGAGTTGGATCAAAATATAATAAGCAGGGGCCAAAGGCACTAGTTCTGAGAGCTGTCCCCAAGTGGAGTCACTGACTTTGGGTGGGAAGTGTTTCTTGAATTCTGGGAGAAATTAAAAATTGATCAATGGCTTCCTGAAGTTTCTTGCTTTTTTGAATTCACTTGAGGGCCTCAGATTCAAAGGGACATCTCCCCAAGCGGCCAGCTCTGTAACTGCAAAGGTGGTTGAGTATGTTGTCTGCTGTCATTTCCAGTTTTGCAAAGCCAGGAGATCAGAGTCTTATATAGCAGGGATAATTAAAAGAGAACAACAACAACAAAAAACGTTAAAAAAAAAAAAAAAAAAAGAAAGCTTCCTATATTACCATTTTCCCTGTCCTTCTTTCCCAACCCCCAACATTCACATTTTCCTTCTATAGAGACCTGTGTATTCAGGGGAAATGGGATATAGATAGGCATGCCTTATCATGGAAAAAAACCCACTAGATTTTTAGGGAAGCTTAATGTGTATCCCTTTTCATTAAAAATTGGAAATGGCCTGAAAACAAGACCAGAGATCCTGTGGAATTTCTAAATACTGTGACTGTATTGCTTCCTCCCAAGGACACCCTGGAGAACCCAACAGTGAAAGGCTTTTTGAATAGTCAGCTTGGTGAGGAAGGTATCACTGCAGAAGCCGTGCTGAACTTCCTGGATAGGGGTCCTCGAGAGAGCCAGGCCAATGATGAGGCCAACTTCAACTGGAGGGATGTATTTAACATCACGGATCGCACCCTGCGCCTAGCTAGCAAATACCTGGAGGTGAGGCATCTCCTTTTCCCCACTGATGAACCAGGAATTCTCACAGCTCCCAAACAGAAGTGGATCCTGTTCCCTAATAGTTTATCCACACGTAAAACAGTTCCCTTTTCCCATGTCCACCCTCCTCATGGCTCCCTGACTCCTCCTGGGCTGCTCCTCCTCCCTTGTAGCCTGTGAAGTAGTTGTGTCTGTCCTCCGCCCTCACTAGTGTGCCATAGATTCGATCATCATTGGCCAGAAACTGCAAGTTCTCAGGTCCCACTGTTTGCTGGAAACTCTCACCCCACAGCTTCTACAGGCGTATCATGCTCAATGTAGCTCAAAATAGATTTGTGTTCTCCTCCCCCATAGAACCTGTCTTCCTGAGGCATTTCCTACCCTGATCCCCAAATTATCAAGCCAGAGATTTGGGGGTCATCCTTAGTTACCTTTCTTCCTCACCTTCCACACAACAGCTGTTATTTATTGAAGGTTTCTTTGTGCCAAGGACTGTGCTCAGTGCTTTCCTACACAGTAACTCATTTCATCCTTGCCAGAGCTCCTCCATTAAGTGGTGCACTGTTATCATTCTTATTTTAACAGATGCAGAAGCTGAGGCTTAAAGAGGTTAAATAAGATCCCATTCCATAGCTGTTATGTGTAGCAGATCATATCCAGATCTGGGTGTGCCTGAATTCAGAGCCTGCCCTTCTGACCCCTCTGCTGCCTCTTTCATGTCCAGTCACTGAGGACAATTGTGCACCAGTTCCAACACATGATGGTTTTTCCCACACCACCAAGAGATTCTTCAACACCAGCTGGGTGTCCTGCAGTTCAACTCAGTGCTGATGCTACCTGGAGATAACGTCAGGTCCCCTAGGTTAAGGACTCAGTCCCATGACACTGGTGCCCACCCCCACTTCAGACACCACCCCCACTTCTGCCCACAGGTTTAGATGGCAGGTTCCCATGACCCCTTCTTGGATTCAATTAATTTGCTAGAGTGCCTCACAGGACTCAGAAACATTTTATGCATTAGATCACTGGTTTATTTTGAAAGGATATAACTCAGGAGCAGCCAAATGGAAGAGATATATAGGGCAAGGGATGAGAAAAGGGTGTGGAGCTTCTGTGTCCTGTCTGGACACACCACTCTCCCCAAATCTCCACATGTTCATCAACCTGGAAGCTCTCCAAACCCCATCCTTCTGAGTTTTCATGAAGGCTTCATTACTTAGGCATGGCTGATTAAACCACGGCCATCAGTGATTGAACTCAGCTTCCAGCCCACTCCCCACCCCTCCCCTCCAACCCTATAATCACATGGTTGGCCCCTCTGGCAACCAGTCCTCATCCTTAGGTGAGGTCCAAAAGTCACCTCATGAACATAACAAAACACACCTTAATGGTGTTCATCGCTTAGGAAATTCTAAGGGTTTTAGGAGCTCTACCAGAAACAGACAAAGACCAAATCCATGTGTCTTACTATAAATCATAGTATCACACTGAGCTTTGTCTATCTCCTAGATATGTGTCAACTCCACCTCTTGCTTTTCAGGCTCTCTGAGTTCTGGAAGCGTTGTCATCTCTCTGCCAGCCTGTTCCAGTGGCTTCCTCCTGGGGCTCCAGGGTCCCATCTCTGTTGGCTCAGGCCTCTCTCCCCACTGCCACCAGAGCTGCATTTCAAACATGCATTTGCTGTCATCACTCTCATGCTTAAAATCTCACTGAGTTGGTCCCCAGGGAACACAAGTGCTTTCCACACCTGCCGCAGCCCGCCTGCCCAGCCGGCACTCACTCGCACATCTGCTGCCCTGCCCCACCGGCCCTCTTGCCACCCTCAGACATACCCTGACTGCTCATGACTTTGCCCTTTGCAAATGCTGCCACTGATTACAGCTTCTTTGCTTAAACAAAAAAGAGAATTCATTGGTTGACCTAACCTGGAAGTTCCGGGGATCTAAGGACTGAATGCTGCCATGAGACCCTTGTGCCTTTCCATCTCATGGTTGTGCTTGCTTCTGCCCAGCTTCAATCTCAGCGAGGCCCTCTCCATTTGGTGGTGTATCAGCTGCTCACAGCCCTTGGTGGTCAGCTTTACCCCCAGAAAGTCTGCAGAAAGAGGGAGTGGCTTTCCCATAGTATAAGCAATACTCCCAGACAGTTTTCTGATTGGCCTGGCTCTACCTATCTCTGAGTCTCCGGGGGGATCATGTACTATGATAGGGAGGTGTGGGTCATCCGCCCACCATGAGGTCAGGAAAGCAAAGTTAGCTTAATCTGAATCTCAGGGACTGGGCAGGATTACTGTGAAGTGGGGGAAGCTGTTTCCCCCAAAAGAAGAAACATAAGACAGAAAAGCCTGAAATGACTTTTCCTTCCCCATCTGTTGAGCTTCCATTCATTCGTTCTTTGAAACTCAGCTCTCAAATGTCACTTCTGCTTTCACCATAAGTTTAGCCATTCACTCCTCTGAGCTTTCTCTACCACATGTGTCCCCATCCCTGGCCATGTCACCACCATCCACCTGCTGTGGTTATAACACATGCAGGGTTCTGGGAGGGGGTGTGGATGGGAGAGAAGAGCTCTACTGAATGGAGTTCAGTGGTTCTCACAGTGTTTTTGTTAGGTACATCAGGAGTAAAGAATATCTCTTGTCTTTTGTTTGACTTGACATTTGCTTGGTGACATAAAGGTCTCATTTCTTGTAGGATTATTTTTTCCATGTAGCTTGTGCTTCATGTAGTGCCAGGCACCCAACAGCTACTTAATATGTACCAACTGCTTAGATGGATAAGAATTCAGTTTCTAGAACCAGACTGCCTGGGTTCAAATCTCTGCTACTTGTGCTTCAGTTTCTGAATCTGTAAAATGGAGATATTAATAGTACTTACCTAATAGACTTGATTAACTGAGTTAATTCATGCAAAGTATTTGCATGACCAATGCCTGGAATATAGTAAGCACTTTAATACTAATTTATTAACAAAATACAAACCAACCAAAACTACTGCTTAAGAGGAGGACAATGACATTAGTGAAATCAGACCCAGCCACTGAGCTGTTCCTGATGCCCCTCAAGGGATTATGAGCTGCTAATTACATCCTGCCTCAGCCATCAGGATTCCAAGGGCCTTGCAATCCCATTAACCGAGCTAAGTGCTCCTAAGCAAAGGCCATGGTGGCCACCGGTCAGTGGTCTCCCGCAGGGGTTCCTAAGAGGGGTTTTGATGGAGGCAGAAGCCCAGCAGGTGATTATGATGAGGTTTCTGGTCTTCCTGCTCTTGCAGGGGTCAGAGGGAGGAGGAAACCAAGGGGATACTGAACTGAAAGGTGAATGTAGGAGAGGGAAATGTGCAGTGAGGAAGAAACCAATCATTGCAATTGGTCCTGGAATGTTCTGCTTTTATTCGTGTGCTTCAGGAAGTCTGGAATAGCCTTGGAGACCCTCCAGCTCCCATCCCATGGACTGCTCAATAGCAGACTGGGAGGAAAACTCTTCCCTGGTGGCTCTAAGTGTCTCTTCAGGACAGGGCAGCAAGTATGTTCCTTCACAGGCTTAAGACCTGACTGAAGCTCTCCTTTTCAGGAATATGCCTTGGACTAAAGAGGATTAAGAGCTTCCTCCTGGGTCAGTCTTGTTACCTACTTCCCTGCCTATTCCAAGAAAGAAAAAAAATCATTTCAGGACAGTTAAAGCAAAAACAGTCTTTTAAATGAAAATTATGTTGATCTAGGTCAATGTGGCACTCAGATGTGATATTGAACAGTAACAGAAGCTCTGAGAACTAAGAGCAAAGACCTTTAAGCCTTTGTCTTTATAGGAAAAGGGAATGATTCAATAGGTTTTCTCTTCAACTAATAGAAAAGCTAAATCCCCTTCCTTTCGACTTGAATGAGGCCTTAGTTACTGGACATTCCATTGAGTAGCCTGGAGAGTTCCCATTCCCCTGGAGCCGCCTTGCTGGGTCACTTACAGGCCATGCTAGGCCACTGAGTATAAAACCTTCTCACCTGTGCAGTGAGGACAAATGGGCCTGAATCTCTGCTTCTTATGGACTATGTCACTCTAAGAAATTCACTTCACCTGCTAAAACTCAATTTTCTTATTGGTAAAATCCAGATAACACAACAGACCCCATAGAGTTGTTGTCAGGACAAAATGAGAGAAGTGTGCAGAGCACACACTTCATGCCATTGATAGTTAGGCATGTGTAAATTCTCAGCCTTGGGTTCTTGGCTGTTAGGCGGGGATGGTAATACCCTCCTTTCCAGGTGGCTGTGAAGGTGAACTGGGAGAGGGCTGGACGCATAGTAGAGATGCTCCATGCATGGCAGTTCTTCCCCTGAACCACATGAGTGTCTTCCCCTGAACCATAGACTAAGTAAAGTCTTTCTCAGATTGAAAAACTTTGTGTAAACATTAACCAGAGACTATGAAACTATTCTCTATATTAACCTTAGTGAATTGGCTTAGAATCAGGACTGCCAGACCATTCCTAAAAAGACCCAGCAGGATGGCCCTGCCCTGGGTGCCATTTTGTAACTTCTGTGAACAATGGTCTAGAAATTTTGCTATCCTCAGAGCACCAACTCAACAAGGGGCTTCTATAATTTCATTCATTCCATAATCACATTCTGTCTTTCCTCCGATCCCTTGCCCTTAGCAGGGAACAATAAAGAAATGAACAAAAGGCAGCCCTCCTACTGAGAAGGTGGGCAGTGGGCTAAGGAAAGCGGTAATGGTATTTGGGGAGCCCCACATTTCTAACATGTGGAGAGATTCATTTCTGCAGGCATTCAGATCATCCTCTTCCCCAAATTTAAGGAGACTGAAGACAAGTGAGTCTTCACATAGGTTAATCTCTTAAACTGGTATATGTATACTTTTATAGCCATAATTTATATGTGTCTTATCCACATATATTTTTCTTCTTGAGAAAAAAAAAATAGAAAAATTAACAAATTATTCCTCTGATTACCCTTTAGTTAAAACAAGCATACACACCCCTCCCCTTTGATTTCTTTGTTCAGTGAAAGGTTAGGCCTGGCACAGATGGAATACTATTTAGAATTCAGAATGTATTTAAATTACATTGTATATTTGAATTTCAGGTCTTGAATTTCGCATCAGGAAGCTACATTTAGCCAAATTTCAATATGAAAATACCTCTGATCAAGGCATAAAATTGTACTTTAACCAGTCACAACTACCCTTCCCTAAGTCTTGAAAAAACATATATTCATTAACTGTTTTAGCCTCTGCTGTCTTCATAGTCAATATATGTGCATAGCCAATATTTATTATCTTCATGGTGATTATCTTGTTGATAAATTAGCAGTAGTGGGATTTTTTGGATTCATTTTCCTCTGTGCCTTGCATGCTCCTGGCAATATGCCACCACCACCCAACCAGAATGTGCTCAAGGAGTATAATTTTCAGGCTGGCCTAAGAAAAAATAGGATTAGGAAGATAAAGCCACTGATTGCGTAATATCTTTAGAGTCAGATATATAGATATTTGTGGACTATCTACAGCTTTCTTCTGTTGATTTCATTGGCTCCAGTTATGCATTGGGACGTTAGAAATCAGAGGAGAGGTAGAAAGAGTGCAGAAGTCTACACCACAAGAGCAGTGTTATTTCAAGGGCCATGAACTGGCTCATAAGCAGTGACCTTATTTTGTGCCTCTCGTCTCTCAGAAGAATAGAATGGAACTGAGGCAGGAGAATGTAGGTGAGGGGTGGGCTGGGGTCATGGGTGGAGGGAAGGGATATCGCTTCCCTTGTATCTGAGGCTTACGTGCCCTTTCATGCAACCCTCTTAATTGACTGCCTGTAGGCATAATTGTTTTCATTTTACAGAAATAAAAATGGAGCCTCAAAGAAGTTGAGTAACTCGCTTAACAGCACGTCAGATAAGTGGGGGATCCAGAATTGGAATCCAGACCTGTTTGGCTCAAATGAGGAAGTTCTTTCTCCTGTAATATGAGGGGCACATTAGTGGAGGCTCAGTATGTATTATTTGGATAAATTATATAATGAGTTGGATGAAGACAGCAATTATTTTGTAATACTCTGAATAACAGACACTATTCTGATTGGGTCTTTTCTGCATGGAAATAACTAGATTTAGAGTAGGAAACCAAAAAAATTTTAGCTGATTTGGTTATTCATATATTCGCATGCATTGAACTATCTACATCTGAATAAACACAAGTAATCCTGACCCCTAGAAGCTCACATTTTATTGGGAGAGATAAGCATGTTATTAAATAATGCCATATTAATGGTCTCTCAAAGGGCTACTAGAACAATAATTCAATCCGATGGAGTAGAAACAAATTGCACAAATCCAAATTCAAGTGTCACACATCCTCCAAGAACTGTCAGTTCTTCCTCCAAATTATCTCTGAAATCTCTGCTTCCTCTTCCTCTCCATGTATGGCCTCTTTACAGAGTCTGTACCATCTCTCCTAGCTGGTCACTGGACCTCCATTCTCTGCTGCTTCTGCTCAGCTCCCACATTGCCTCCAGTGGGATCTTTCTAAAACCCATCTCGCCATGACATTCCTGCTTAAAGCTCCTTAGTGATGCCTGGTTGCTGTAAAGGTGAAGTCACTCCCAGTCTAGCCCCTTCACGGGTCTTCCATATTGTGTGGGATGGCATGCTGCCCCAGGCCTCCCACCTGTGTAGGCAGATTCCTTGCCTCCGGCACCCTCTGGCTCCCCTTCAGGACTCAGCTCCTGTGTTTCAGGCCTTCTTCTACACACCATATTCATAGCCCTTGATAATTATTTGTTCCTACGCCTTCCTACCCCCATAGACCTGAGCCACTTAAGGGCTGAAACTCTGTCTTATTTATCTTTTGATTTCCCATTTTATGTTAGTAGAGCTGCAGTGACATAAAGTAGACACCCATGCATGCCAAATTAAAACTGAAAATACATTTATGCTGGGTCTTAAAGACTGAACTTGCTGGCTAAACAAGGCAGAAAGACAGTTTCAGACAGAAGGAAGAGCATAAGACCAGTGCAGAGGTGTGGCTGTAGCATCAGGGGAGTAGGTGGTAGGTGGGGGTGGGGAGGAGCAGTAGGGTCAGGAGATGTGACTAGAAAGGTCAGCTTTACCCTGCAGGCTATGGGACGCCATCTGCAGCACTTACTTATGGGTTCTGTGATTTGGGGCAACAGTGCTGTTCCACCAACTGAAAAATGAGGGCGACATCTTGTGCTGCAGTTTGGGGAGTGTTCACCGCTATGGTGGAACTGGCTATTTGCAACCAGAATGTGCTCTCTTTGGTCAGTGCCTGACTCTGTTGATTATGAAATACCCTTAATATAGTGACACTGACCTCCCAGAGTTGGTAGAATGATTTAACCAGAAAGCTTTGAGAGCTAGCATCTTCTGCAGTTACCAGCCAGGTTATTGTGTCTTCCCTCGGACCCAATTAGGTAAGAAGCTTTACCTGGTGGCTTTGCCGAATGTGCATCTTGGCACCCCAACTTGACTTTTTGTTTCATTATTTATTTATTTTAGAAACAGACATATTTTAACAGCTGTGCATTTCCTGTCCCTTTGTTTTCCAGTCGTGGTGCATTTCCTCACTCTTTGTGGTAGAAGGTTTCAGATGTCTGTTTCACAGTGCCTCGTGTGTTAGATAAAATTTATGGTGGTGCCTTTGGCCTCTGTCTCACCATCCCAACCAACTCAAACAGCCCAAAGCAATTTTATTTAGTGGCTTTTTCCATGTGGTGGGAAATGAATCTTGAGTGTTAGAGCCTAGATCTGCCAGGAAATTCATTCTGGGATGTTTGCCCACATCCATTGGCATTTTTCAAAAGGAACCCCAGGTGTCTACATTAACACCAGCAGGACCACTTCAGGCCTCCATGGGCATTCATCAGCTGCTTTGTTCTCAGCCTAAGTATGGAAGTTAAAGATGTAAGAGGCAGGACTGTAGAGCCAACATCTCTAAGGGTGCAGCCCTCCCTTGTCCCTGGACTCACCCCTGACACGTCCTGGGTGGATTAGTCAGAATATGTCAGCACAGGGTGCCATTCCCCTTTGATTATCAAGTTCAAACAAAAAGGGAGATTCTTTCTTTCTTTGCCTCCACTGGGCAATGTTTTCCACTTAATATATAATTTAATTCATCTATTACTTAATGTGTTTGAATTTAGAGTCTGGCAGGTCAGAGTTGAAGAAGGAAGCCTGCTGCTACCGCAGCTTCTCCTCCCAAGGTGGTGTTTGATTTAGCGGTGTAAACAAATGACTGCATTCTCAAGAGGTCTTGAGCACAGCTGCCTGCCCTGGAGAGAGCTCGAACCTCTTCCGCTGGGGTGAACTCTGCTTCCTGGGGAGTATCAGCAAAACAACTGACAAGGAAATGTAGGACTTGTGTGGACTTCAAATAGCAGTGGCCCTGCCACCGGCGTTTGCCTACAGCAGTTGGGAAATGAGGGGAACAGGGAAATCTCTCTTTTTTCTGCCCTTTGCTAGCATAGGGCATTGTAATGGTTCTCTTTCAGATTCTGAACTCTGGTTGCAAAATTTGCCCAGAATTTGCCTCTGAGGCCATAAGACACTGTCTTTTTATTCACTGAAGGTGCCCTTTGAATTTTTTTCTCATTGGCAGTGCTATCTTTATGTTGAGCCCCCTAAACTAGCCTTCATATCTACCTACATTATTCTTCCCTAACATCCATGACCATACGGTTTCTCTCTGTGTAGAACCGTACAGCTTTTATAGATTGACTCCATGGCATCAGCCTTGTTAGAACCTACTGTGTTTTCACTTGTAAGCTAATCATACCAGACCAAATATGTCAAAATCCATGACCCAGAATATGGGTTTAGTCATTCATCTTTGCCTCTCAAACACACTCATGCACATACATAAATATACATGACTGTTAGCCAAGATTTTAACTTCAGGGACCAGAGCAAGTACCCCACAGAGAATGAGGCCACTTTCTTTGAGGGAGGTGACCTCCCCATGAGAATGCAAGGGTACATCATGAGTCATACCTCAGAGTATGACCCAGGAACTTCTGAGTTATGTCCAAAGCAGCTTCCATAATTGCTGTGCCTTTACTTCAGGGAGATTTGGTGAGGATGGCATTCTGGATGATCTTCATAAACCCTTCCTCTGGGTAGAGTTGTCTGACTTTCACTTAATGGCCAATCAGCAGCTAGGGAACACCAGTGATTTAGGACTCACCCCCATCCCTCACCCCCATCCCTATCCCTATTGTCCAGGTGGGACATGGGGCTTTGACTTCAGTCTATAGCGTTGTTCTAACCAGCTGAGATGCTGTAGATCAGCTTGGGATCAGCCATATTATTTAAAGAAAGTAACTGCCTTCCTCCCAGACAGCTGTCACAAATGAAAGGTAACCTGGCAGGGCTTAAAAGCCATTAGACCCTGTTGACTTTAAAGATATTTTGCAAAAACAGTAATAAAAATGGTATTTATCAAGTTCTCATTATTTGTGAGACAGTTTAATATCCTCCAGAGGAAGGTTGCCTTGTTATGCCTCCTCAGCGAGCTTGGAGTGATCACTGTAATTGGCCTCATAAAGTGGTGGTGAGGGCTCAAGGGCTCATACGACCAGAGCACTTGGGCCAGTTTGGGTGCATAGTGAGCACCAGCTTTTATTCTTACCGGGAGGCACTGGCTGGCCCTTCTCAAACACTGTCATGTGATCCTTAGAACACACCTACGAGGTAGCATGTATCTTAGTTGTGCAGATAGGGAAACAGACCATACAGTTAGAAAACAGCAGAGTGGGGATGGCATTCAGGGCTGTCTGTCTCTTCAACAGTACGCCATACCACTTTCCAAGATGGGGAAAGGTTAACCCAACTTTGAAAATGGGTCAGATGTTTCAGGATAGAAATGAGTGTTTGAGAACCTTTTAAGTTTTGTTTTTTTTCACAGAGTATCAGGGTACCAATCTAGGGGGACACAACAGGAAACATGACTGTGAATCAGCTGCCTGATAAAACAGCCAGGACAGAGCCCACGTCATTGTGGGGCTCCACAATGTCATTGAAAACATCAGCTGCTTATTCCAGTATGGATTTCCCTTTAAGACATGAAAGGAGAGTTCAAAGAGCTCGATGGCTCAGAAAGCTAAATTATTAAAATACATTTGTTTTTATTAACTTTTTTGCTTCAGTGAGAATTATACTCTCATTAACATTCTACCAAAAACTCACTTTTCACTAATTATTCCTAGTTTATCCTCTGAATCCAAGATGCACAGGAATTATGTTCAAAATACGGTAGTAAAGCTGTATTTCTTACAGCAATCAAGACTTCTAAATTTAAATCAATTCAATTCAATAAACACTCATTGAGTCCTTTTCATGAGAAAATGCTCTTCCAGAGACCACAATGAACTAGAATGGCCCCTGACCTCCAGGAACTTACTGTCTCTAGAGCTGTGGTGACCTGCACAGTAACCAGGGACCGTGTGTGGCTATTTAAATATTGATTAGAAAAATTCAGTGCCTCAGATGCACTAGACACATTTCAAGTGTTTGACAGCTGTTTTGGGTCACTGGTTACCATATTGGATAGGGCAGATATAGAACATTTCCACCATGCAGAAGGATCTGCTGGACACTGCTGCTCTACTGGACGGGGCAAGAGATCTTCCTGTTCAGGAATTCCGTTGCTCTGACTTTGTGGTTGGAGTGTGGCTTACTCTTAGAGTAACATGGGGAAACAGCACCACCCTTCAGACTTGACATTTGAAGACATGGATTCAGATTCTGCTCCTGACCTATATTGACCTTGGGCAAGGCCCTTTGTCCCTCTGATGCCAGTTTCCTTACCAGTAAAGCAAGGACATCAGATCACAAAACCTCTCTGACTTCTGTCCAAATGCTCTGTGATGCTTAGTGAATTGGTAGAATATTCTGTGTGTGTGTGTCATAATGTACCACAGCTAAAAGAAACTACGAAGAAGAATTTCCATCTCCAAAATAATTTTTTCATTTTAGAAATTTAATTTCAAATTCAATTTAATTTAAATTCAAACTCAATACTAAAATTCTATACATGAAGACCTAAACTTGCTAAACTGATTTATTTATTTATTTATTTTAAGATTTTATTTTTAAGTAATCTCTACACCCAACACGGGGCTTGAACTCATAACCCCAAGATCAAGAGTCCCATGCTCCATTGACTGAGCCAGCCAGGTCCTCCCAAACTGACTTTTTTTTTAATGAGATTCTTTTATTATTCATTTTCGTAGAACAAGGTTTCCCCAGAGGAAACTTAAACGTGTTTCTTTTTCTTTCTTTCTTTTTTTAATGTACTCTAGCAGTTTAGTTTTAATGCTTCCTTGCGCAAGCAGGTTGCCAATTCTCTGTCCCCATAGTGTGCTGTTAAGTACTGACGAATGCTGGGAACCAGGCCCTTGGTCTTCAACTGTGGTGAAAGTCTATATTCCCCACCAAAAAAGATGAAAAACCAAAAACCATAAAATAGCAAACCCTGTTTTATTTCTAGAAAAAAAATAAACCTGTATGAAGGACTTCCGGTGTCATGAGGTACTTAAGTCCTTTATCTCATTAAAGGACTGACCAGTGTGAGGCTGGGGGATGCCTGTTTGCAAAGGGAGAGCTGGGTAAAGAGAATTTCTTGTTTTTCTTAATTCTATGGAATGTGACTACACTTACTGGTATTTTTTAAAGAAATTCCACTTCCATTTAAAATACCTGTCTTCTTAGTATGGTGTCACTTAAGCCTTGGCCCTCTGTATTTTCTCATTACCTGTGTTCCTCTTTCCCATATTAGCTGGAACACTAACGGTTTCTTTTGTTTTCTTTCTTTTCGTCTAGAAGACTGAGAACATTACATGGGACCTGTTCCCAGGATATGGAGCCTGAGGTGGGACAGTTTAGTTCAGGAGGCCCAAAGAGGGTGGATTGGCAGTCCTTTTTGTTCAGGTCCAGCTCCTCAGCACAGTGAGGCTTCTGGCTCACCCTCTGAGGTTGCCTGAGGGGGACTTAGCAGTGAGGGGGTGGGTGAAGGAATTGGGCTTGCTTGCTTCTTACCAGGGCAGCGGGAGCTCAGTCCTCTGATCACCTCCTTATGACCTGCCCACCTTCCTTGCTTCTCTGCTTCTCCTGGTATGAGTTGTGGGATCAAATGAACTAGAGTTTGACCCCTACTCCACCACTTTGGGGAAATGACTCAGCCTCTTGGGGCCTGAGTTCCCTGGGCTGCAAAGGGAGGATAAATAATAACTGTACTCTCCTACTCTACAGGACAGTTGGGAGCACGTGGACGGCAGTGGAGCAGGCTGGACCCGTGGCTCCTGGTATGGGGGGAGAAGTCTGGGCCTCTGGAAAGTGGGAAGGGAATCCAGGGCCAGCCACTTGCTAGCTGTATGACCTCTGGCAGGTGTCCTAGAGTTCAGTTTCCTCTTCAGTAAACTGAGGATTCCAGGTAACTCACAGGCTCTGCGTGAGATAATGTGTTCCTTCAAGCCTGTGTTACAACAGTCTTCTAACCAAGCTTCCTGCTTCCCCTCTTGCCCCCACCAGTGATTGTTTGGAAACACAATTGGATCTCACATGTCCTACCCTTGCTTAAAACCCTCCACTGGTTTCTTAGGGCCCTTTTAGAATTGGCCTGGAAATCTCCTGGTTTTAGCATGGAAAGCCTCGTGTCCTAGGAAGCCCCTTGTTGGTTGATCACACTGCAAGTCCAGCAGGGGCAACTGATGTGGTCCCCAACCACCTTCCTAGTGCTCACCTCTCACCGCTCACCTCTAGTTACTTCTACTTCTCCGCACAGTGCAAAGACCTAAGGAGCATTCAACACAATGCTAATGCCCTGGCCCTGCCTTTTGAGAGTCTGATTTCATTGTTAGGAGTGGGCCCTGAGAGTAGGTGTCTTTTTAAGGCTCCCCAGTGGTTCTACACACAGCCAAGGATGGGAACCATGGCTCTCTTCTTACAGGTCTCCAGACATCCCATGTGTTGTTCTCTGTGCAGGAGCTGACCTTCCCCCTTGTCTCTTCCCTTGGCTAATTCCTTCTCATCCTCGTCCTACTCAGGAATTCCTTCCTTCAGGCAACCCTCCTGCACCCCTCCAGGTAGACTTAGCTACCGATGGGCTCCCAGACTACTCTGGGCTTGCTTTCAACAGAGCCCCATCATTTTGCATTATGATTGTTGGTTTACTCCACACCTCTCCCTCATTAGGTCTAGAGTTTCTTTCGGGAAGAGATTTTATCTTCCCTCCTTGTATCCCTGGAGCCAAGCAGGCTCTGGCACATTACAGGCCTTCAGTAAGTATTGGGTGAACAAATTAATCAAGACAAGGCCATCTGACCTCTTGTGAGTTACATTCTAAGAAAGAAACATTGACACAATAACCCTAGTGTATTATAGGAACAAGAGGTTAAGGAAAAACCAGATCCCAGTATAGTCTAATACTTTAACAAATCTATAGATTTCTTGGACAACCCCCAATATTCAAATTAAAAGAAATTCTTAGTTTTACTTTTCTGTAGGTAATGATTTTTTTCTCTTCCAGTGGAGAGAAAGAAGATCTATTAGGAAATTCCTCTCCCACTCACATTACCTGTCAGAACTGTGACTGGAAATGATTTCTCTGACTAAATCGTTTTGGCTCTCTGTTATTTTCTTTCTTCCTCCTTGTTCTTCCCTCAGCTGGCCATTATTGTGTGTTTGCAGGGAGGCAGGAAGGTTCACTGCTACAGCTGCTTCTCTCTCTCTCTTTAAAACTCTTTTATCGGCTTGCTTTCTGATCTTCAAAGCAGCCTGTATCCAGTGTGACCCCACTCCCTTGCCTCCCCATGCTGGGGAGTGAGAGCTGGGAGTCTTTTTGTCATTTTGAATACTTGCATATTTGGACAGCCTCGGACGGCCCTCACCAAATCTGCAGGGATGAGAGCAAGTCAGTGTTTGTAAACCCCCTTTACCCCCAAATCTAGACCCAGTGACAGATTGACACCAGACTCCACAGTTAAGCAAACAGTAAGTTTCTAGATCTCCTTACATTTGACTCATCCCCCGGGGGCAGCAGCCCTTATCCCCTGCCCTTTTTTTGCAGTTGAGTCTTTGCCGTTAGTGTTCTTCACATGCTCTCAACCTTTGTGATTATCTGCAGTGCTTGATCCTGGATAAGTTTGAAAGCTATGATGATGAAATTCAGCTCACTCAACGAGCCCTGTCTCTGCTGGAGGAAAACAGGTTCTGGGCTGGTGTCGTGTTCTCTGACATGTATCCCTGGACCAGTGTCCTACCACCCCACGTGAGGTACAAGATCCGGATGGACATCGATGTGGTGGAGAAAACCAATAAGATCAAAGACAGGTGATGTCTGGCCCTGCGCATCCCTAGGAATGTATGTGGCAAGGAGCAGGGGCTCCTCTGGGCTCAGGTCCCCATCTCCTTGTAGGGACGGGAAGGTTACTTGGAAAGGCACAGAAACACTTGGGTATCAGAGAGCTAAGCTCCCTAACCAGTTGGCTCTGTTAGTTGTGGAACCAACAGAGCTCGGTTACCCTGTTGTCATTCCCTCAATTTAGCACTTGTCCCTGGCTGGCCTTTGGGCAATTTGGGGATGGAAACCTCTAGGTATTGAATTATCTTCACGTAGAGGTTCTGCAAATGAGGTGTCTCCAAAGTCACTGGGAAATTACATTTGGTACAGAGTGAGGGATTGAGACAGGACTCGGCATAAAAATCAGTACGATTAAGTTAAGAAGAGATGAGATATTTTATAAAGTTCAATGTAGAGTCCTTGAATTAAAGCAATTACAAGTCACTGTGGCTAATATTTGTAACTGAGATTTAAACTGTGAACTAGAAAATAGAATCACTTTGGAACATTTTAGGGGTGAGGTTTTAAGAGAGTGAGTTTCGAGTCCCCTTGTGCTTGTGAAGTGTCAGTAAGCTGTCCATTCCCATTCACATCCATTGTCCCTCCCTTTGGGTTCTTTGTAGGTACTGGGCTTCTGGTCCCAGAGCTGATCCCGTGCAAGATTTCCGATATATCTGGGGAGGGTTTGCCTATCTACAGGACATGATCGAACAGGGGATCACAAGGAGTCAGGCCCAGGTTGAGGTTCCAGTTGGAATCTATCTCCAGCAGATGCCTTACCCCTGCTTCGTGGATGACTCGTAAGTCAGAGGCTTCCAATCTCCCTCCCAGACACACTAATCAGGTTGCTGGGGTGGAATGGGAGTACTCCCCAGGCTTCAGTCTCTTTGGAGAGAAACCCAGGGAGTGGGGCCAGCTTGAAGAGAACGGAGCTCTGAATGAGGAGCCGGCTTCTCCCAGACTCCAAGCAGGGCCAGATGGGCAAGTGAAATGGCAGGGAGAAAGTAGTTGGTGTTGTGGGTGGAAAAGGGAAGGTGAAAATAAAAGCAAGGGAAGTGAGGTTGGGAAAGGGGACAAAGGCTTTTTAAGTTTCCACTACGTAGTATGTTTGGTATGTGGAAGAGTTCTGGTCAGAGTGTTTGCCCAATGATTGCCAAATCAGCAAATTAGGACTCTGCATTGCAAGTAGGTCTGGTTCCTAGGAGCCTCAGAATAATGCAGCTCCTTCCCTAATTAACATTCCCATGGTGCATGCTTAATGAGAAGGTAGAGGAATGTGTTGGATGAGATGGAACCCTCCCTTCCTGCCCACCCCACCCCCACCCCCAGGCCTGTACATCTGTTGGCCAATAGCAAGCTAAGCAGGTAGCATATTATTTTCTGAACGTGTATTTGGGGCGTGATAGAGGGACAGAGAGGAAGAGAAGACTAGGTGGGCTCATTTACCAGGGTGGATGGGGGCAGGAATATCACCAGGACAGGAGCAGAGACCTACAACTGGCTTAGGGTTCAACTTTTAGAAAAAAAAAAGGGAAGTTCACCATAGTGCGCGTTGTGTCAGTGGGGTTCAGGGAGGAGAGAAACATTCACAGCCTGAAGAAAGGAAAAGTCAAATTGCTACCTGACAAACAGTTAAGATAAAGCCCAGTATGGGCACAGGAAACCCTCTCTCCACACCCTAGTCCAATTGGTTCTCCTTCCTCAGCTCTACAAAAGACTAAAGAGATAACGGTGGTTGTTCTGCAGTCAGTTTGGGTTTGGACGATAAATGGAGATGGGACGGGGAGCCAAGGGCAAAAGCCCAGTTCCACATTTAGGATCAGAATGGGAGTGTCTGGCAGGGTAGTGGGGTACACAATAAGGAGACAGTGGGGAGTCTAGCCATTTAGAGTGCAAGAGCCCTCTAGTGGCAGGTCGCAGAAGTGCAGGCTTTATGAATTTCTGGTTCTCTTCTTAGGGCCATCTTGAGAACCCTCCCACACTGGAATCAGCCCTTCCTGTGACAAACAACAATTTTCACTACATAATAATCCCCAGGGCTTTACTAGCACATCAAGCACAAGGAACATATGCATAAAATTCACAATAAAGTAATTCCAGAATATCAAATCTATCCTGCTTGGTAGAATGTATATCTATGGGATTACTCTACCGGTACATGGCTGGTGGAGTTAGTCACTATTGGATCACTGATTGATTTATTGATGGGTCATTTGCCTTCTGAAAGTGCCACACTGAATAGTTATTTTGTGCCTCTTCCTGCATAACTGCAGTTTGATCCTCTGGGATAGATAGTGCTAAGAAGGCTGACACCCCTGGGGAGCTCAGTTATTGCTCTCACCACCAACACCAGTTCCCTTTGTTTGTGGTTCACCTTCTTGGACTTAAGTGTCAGTTAGCATGTATCTATTCCAGTCACAACCACATCATCAAGTTTGCAGTTCTTTCCTGTGTGATCTTACAAGAAGGTCTATATGGTGTAACCTACAGAATACAATTTTATTTTACACATATAACTTGTAGAGCATTCATCTGGGCTAACCAAAAAGCTACCATCTTGCTCTAAGGAAAAAGTAATCCTTCAGGGCAGAGTGCAATGTATTAGAAGATTCAAGCCCATTGAATGCCCAGTGGGATTTTCTGCCTTTCCCTCCATCTGGGCTTTGTTCTCAACACATCCAACCAACCAGCATTTACTCCACCTCTACCAGGTACAGGGCATTCTACTATTCTGTTTCTCTCCTCTTGCTTCAGTTTTATGATCATCCTGAACCGCTGTTTCCCTATCTTCATGGTGCTGGCCTGGATCTACTCTGTCTCCATGACTGTAAAGAGCATCGTCTTGGAGAAGGAGTTGAGACTGAAGGAGACCTTGAAAAATCAGGGTGTCTCCAATGCAGTGATTTGGTGTACCTGGTTCCTGGACAGCTTCTCTATCATGTCAATGAGCATCTTCCTTCTGACCATATTCATCATGGTAAGCCAGATAGAAAAGGCCCAGGAAATCTTGAATAATGTTGTACCTCCCACTTTTCCTCCTCTTAATGAACACGTGCCTGCATTAGTCATCTGGCCATCAAGGATAGCCTCACATGTAGCTACCCAGCCATTTCAGCCAATGTGGCACATGCAGCTGCCCAGTCATTTCAGCCAAGGTGGAAAATACTCAGAGGACCCCCACCCCAGGAGCCCCGGTATGTTCCCCACTCCCACTTCCTGCCCAGGGAGCCACAGTCCACATAGATTATCTAGCCCCATTCCTTGGACTACCTGGAGAAGCTGCTGTTAGGAGAGCCCAGTGCAGCATGATTGTATGTGCAAAGGGTTCTCTCTTTCCAGACATAGAAGAAATGAGTACAAAGAGTGTTTTCCTGGGATTACTGTCTCAAGCAGCAGCTGGGGTTGGAATGTGAAAAGCCTTTTCATTGTATTAGGAGAGCAGAACTAGACGGTTTATTAATTACCATCATGGTCACACCATTCATGGCTTGACCAAAGGACATTCTGCTGTCTTAAAAGTCTCCAAAGTGTTTTAAAGGACAGAACTTAGAGTCTGTCCTTTCTCAGCGGTAGGAATTTTTATAGCTGCAGGCAGCATGCAAAGGTCCATCATCTGCAAACCTGCAGCTCCCTCACAAGCTAGACTTGAAAATAATCCATTATTTCATAATATGTTCTTTCCCTCCATTTTTAGTTCCTCCACAGTAGATGATCTTTTGTACTTGTTAGACAATAAGCTCATAAATTTGGGTAGTTTTTTATATTTATTTGATGGGATTTGGTATAAACTTCAGACTTTAGGCTTTGCAAGCTCCTGTTATGGTGTTATCAAGCTTGTTTTGTTTTTCTACGATTGTCATATTAGTGCCCCTCTACACTAAGCAATATGTGTGCTGAACAATAGACTCTGGCTAAGTGTGTCCCATCCCATGTTGGACCATACTGGTGCCAGGAATGTTTCATCACATATCCTGTCCATCCAGCAGATATTCAGTTAAACCAAATCCTACTCCTTCTCTTCGCAGTAAAATGTACTAATTCTGAAGGGTTTTGTTTTCAGCCTTAGTCAAACCCTGTGCTAGAGCCCTATCAAAACCAGTGCTGATATAGAGGTCATTCTGCTCAAGCAACCTAGCTTTAAATTTGTGGCTTCAAATTTGCTCCTTGAGATCCACAAAGATGGGGAGAGAAGCTGTGCTCCTTGTCTTCTTCTAGTGGTCCCTTATTCCTTCCCATCCTTCAGTCTGCCCCTTTTTCCATTTCCAAGATGTTTTGTGTCCTCCGAATTAAAGGAGTCAAAATGCGTAAGTGTCTGACTTATGCAAAGTGCATAAACATGTATGATATCCTGCAATGTCTGTTAAGTGACATTGAGAGCTGCCTTCCTAAGAATGAGCATTAAGACTTCAAAGCTTTTAGGACGTGAGGTAAAGAATGTTCACCAAGAGTTTCTTGCACAAAGGGGTTTCTCCTTGTGGGAACCAGAACATTGTTCCAGTGATGACGGAAACAGAGCTTTGCACACAAAATAGGATTCCTTAGAATGACGCTCCCATCTTTGCCTTGTCCTTCCTTCCCACCTTAACTATGCAGGAAAGAAGCTGGAAGCTGGGACAATGGGAAGGTTCCAGTTATTCAAACTATTAGGAACAGAAAAGACAAGTGGTCATTAGAGGAAGCCAAGGCCTGTGAGGCTGTTGGGTCAGCCCAGTGACTTTCTTTCATCTCTGCCTGAAGTCACTGAGAGACTATATGGGCCTAGAAGCTTGTGGGACTTTGCTTTGAGCTGGGATAAGAAATTGATGTTATTCTTCTGAGAATACCAACAACCATCTTAAAGTTCTTCCTGCCATAGCCACGCGTTCAGCCGTGGACTCGCTTTTACTGGGCTGTGTGATTAAGGAAAAGGATTGAGCTTTCCAGGGTGATGTGGAGAGCTCTTTGACACACAAAGTCAGGAGCTCTGAGTCCTAATTTTGATTTTCATTTAGAGTTCCTCAGAGTTTGGTTCTAGTTAAGCGTAGCCTTTTTCCACCCTCCTTTGGCATTTGTTTTATTCTATTTTTCAATCTGTTCCCATCAGTGCCTGGCAGGCACAAGAATGTGAATGAGGGAGAAATGGTAACAGTGGCAGACAGGTGACACATTTGTTCCTCTCAGCTCTTGCACACCCATGACAGATATTGCTCATTGCCTCTCTTTTCTATTAAGAACCCAGTGCTTCAGGGCACCACTAACAATTGATTGGAACCCATTCAAGAGATGAATCTGTTTGTACCTTTATGTTCCCAAGAAAAGAACCAGATGATCTATATGTATTTGGAGTTCTGTGCAAGGGGTAAAATTCCTCATAGGAGGTCTGTAGTAAAGGAGAACCAAGAAGGCCTAATAAATTTGAACATCTCAATGTATCCTATAGGGAAGTGGGCAGCAACTCACTTAGTGAAAATTGCTAATTTGGTCCTATTTTCTACATAGCCAAAGTGATTGACTCATGAATTAATGTCAAAGATACTGAGTATTTCCCCAGGTTCTATGTATTTGTATGATAGTGATGAAGGGGGAGGATTAATCCACTTCCAAGTGATGTGGATTAATTGCTGATATTTTCATCAGTGTGAGTGGTAAATCCCAATACAACTACACATGATTGAGTCATCAAGCCAGGCCCCAAGCAAAATGTTACAGCTTGTTGGAGGGTCTCCTACCTCCCTTTTTTGTCCCTCATCTACTCAGTGTATCTTGGAGCTGTTGATGCTCTAAGATCTTCCTCCCCTGTTCTAGGCTTATTTCTCCCTTCCCGCCAAGGATTTGCTTACTTAATACACAATGATTACTCATACTGATAGGCAGCCTAATGTGTTGCCCTCCCAGGGAGAATGGCACTTGGAGGATTAAAGGAATTCAACAGCAGTGAGTCTCACCTGTGGAAATTTGGCACCCACGAGAGATGGTGGGAGAGATCACTCGGGAGTAGAGGGCTTCTGAAGACCCAGAATCATGGCACTGAGGTTGCCCCCTGGGAGGGATGGTGCCCTGGACATGGGTGGAAAGCACCAACTCAGATGGCCTCTTTGGTTTCAGCATGGAAGGATCCTGCACTACAGCAATCCGTTCATCCTCTTCCTGTTCCTGTTGGCTTTCTCCACGGCTACGATCATGCAGTGCTTCCTGCTCAGCACCTTCTTTTCCAAGGCCAGCCTGGCCGCGGCCTGCAGTGGTGTCATCTACTTCACCCTCTACCTGCCACACATTCTCTGCTTCACCTGGCAGGACCAGATGACTGCTGACCTCAAGATGACTGTGGTGAGGGACCTTGGGCTTGCCCCTAATACATGAGACATTTTCGCGGAGGCGTCTGTAGTAGTCCTGGAAAACTGGCCTGCCCTTTGCAGGGATCCACTTTGCCTTTTGGGTGTAAAGGACATAAGGTGTAAAGGCATAGGGGCAAAAGTTGGACAGTTTTCATCCTGAGCTACCCAAGAGTCCCTCCTTACCAAACCTGCCTGATGAGTCTGCCCTGGGAAGCAATCAAAAACCAGTTTGATTCACGGGTCCTTTCTGTGTCCATAAGAGAGGAACAGCTTGGCCCATTTCACTCACTTTTCTTTTTGCAGCATGTGAGAAGATTCAGAAGGGCGGGAGCGTGCTCCCTAACTGTTCTGCCCAGAAGGATGTTTCCATTCATTAAAAGCATTTGTTTCTCTCCATAAAAACTCAAATCCGGTAGTTTACAAGGGTCTTTATCACACTCTACCACTGCATGCAGAAAGGAGTGCAGAAATGAGCCAGTTAAGAGCCAAGCCCTCTTGCCAGGGCAGGACTCTAGAAATTGACTTTTGATTGCTTGAGAGACAGACTTCTTAGTTCACAGTTCCCAAACTAATAGCACTATCTTTTTCTCTAATCGGTTTCAAATGGGCCATTTCCACCCTCTCATTAACCAGGCTTAACTGGCTTCCAGGTTCTCTAGGGTGCAGCTTTCCTTGTCCTCCAGAACTTCCCTCCATAGTTCTCTATGCAGTGGGATCAAAAAAGGACTACCACCTTCTTCTTATTGAGGAAGATCTAAGATATAAGTTGTTCTAATAATCCAAACTTATTTGGCTACAGAGCTGCCAAGGCATCTGCCTTTTATTTCTCATGTTAAACAAGAAATTAATTGCTGTTATTTATAGCACCCAATTTTCTAAAATGATCACAATGGGCTCGTAGCAAAAAATCTTTATGACTCAGCCTATGGGCAGAGCTGGGCTATCTTGATATCAAAGACATCAGTACTTTGAGGCCACAGCTAGCTTCATGGGTGTGTGGATCCACCAAGAAGCTATAGTTCTGGAAGTGTGTGGACCAGGGCTGAGCTGAGAATTTTTAAAATGGTTTTTATGAACATAGAGCTGGGGAATCTCATCCTTCTATAGAGAGAGTTTGAACCCCACCCCAGGTCATACAAACTGCAGAGAGGCCTCTGAGCAGAGGAAATGAGAATGTGCTTCTGTAGGCTCTGTACATGCTTTCTGCCGTGCCGGTGACCACCTGTGGGGACTTGGCCAGGGACCCCCTTCTTCAGCCTTCTTTTGCATACCACCTGTTTAGTTGACTTGTTCTCTCTACAGAGAACCTAAGGAAATGATTGTCCTCAGTCTGGAGAGGAGAAAAGGTGACATCAGTGGAATCTGAGGCTTTTCTGGACTCAGTGATAAGTCCTTAGGAGGTCATGGGACCATCCCTTGCCTGGTCTCCTAGACTGTCCTAGGACACTGATGACTTTGTGGACCCTTCTGATGGGATTCACACAAAGCACCTCAAGTTATTTTCTCTGTTCTATAGAGAACTGTGTGATCTCAAGAAAGAGGTAGGAAGAATGGGGGAAAGGTAGGAAGGTAAACCTGAGCACCTTTGGTCCTTTGGTATGTTGTGCTTTGTAGTGTTTGTCTTCCCCATTACACAACTATACTCCATTGAACAGATGAGAGGTGGCTTGGTAAGTATTACATGAGGTCCCTGAGGCATTTCCAGAATTCCCTTTCTGTGGGAAGACTGCCTTATCCCCTCGCTGGGTTATCCTTATACCTGGACACAAGCTGGGCCACTATTTTGGCCCTCGTCCCTACCTTGTGGGCAGCTGGGTGCTGTTGGGCGGGGTGAAAGACCTCTGCTCACCTTATGTGCCCTCTTTGCCTCATTGCAGAGCCTGCTGGCTCCCGTGGCATTTGGGTTTGGCACTGAGTACCTGTCTCGCTTTGAGGAGCAAGGCCTAGGGCTGCAGTGGAGCAATATCGGAAAAAGTCCCATGGAAGGGGATGAATTCAGTTTCCTGATGTCCATGAAGATGATGCTCCTTGATGCTGCTCTGTATGGCCTGCTTGCCTGGTACCTTGACCAGGTGTTTCCAGGTAAGTGTCAACTCCCATAGGGTAAAGGTACTGATATTGGGTTCTTTAAATCCCCAGCCTTCCCCCACCTTTCATCTACTTTAAATCTTATCCTTTCTAAGCTCTTTCAGTTTGGGCCCTCAGAGCCAGCATTTGAAACTTAAACTGAAATCAAAACTCCATCAGTGAGTGCTGGTGGCTCTACTTTAGAAGTAGGTCCAGAATCTGATGCCACTACCTTCCCAGTCCAAGCCTCCTTCCATAATCACTGCCTGCCAGTCTGTTCTCCACACTAGGTTCAGACATCCTTTCAGAACCTAGGTCAGATGATATCTGCCTTCTGTTCACATCCCTCCAGTGGCTTTTCCTCTTGTTCAGAGTAAAATCTAGTGTCCCAGTCCTGGCCTATAAGATGCTTCATTAATCAGCATCCAACTAAGTATCTTCCTTATTTCATGTCCTTCCCTTCTCCCTCATGTTCTCTGCTCCAGCCACATCCGCCTCCTTACTGATTGTTCTTCAATACACTCAGTACATTTCCTCCTCAGAACCTTTGTACCTGTTCTCACTGCCTGCGGCATGTTTCTGCACCCCACCCCCCCATGTCTGCAGGCTTACTTCCTCACTTTTGTTCAGGTCTAAGTTGAGATGTCACCTCATCACTGGGATCTTTCCAGATTGAAAATATCTAAATATCTATCCCTATATAAATTACATTCCTTCAGTGCTTCTGTCCCTTTTATCCAACTTTATTTTTGTGACATCACTATCTGACATGATGTATCTTTACTTGTTTTTTTATTGACTCTCTACCCCTAATAGAATACGGGCCCATGAAAGCAGGCCCACAGTCTGTTTTGTTCAATGTTATAGGTTCAATGCCAATAAATAGTGCCTGACTTTTGGTGGACATTGAATAAATACCTGATTAATCTGCAGCATGGAAAAGCAACTCCTGAATCAAAATTGGGTGTTTGCACAGTTTCATATTTGCTTTGTAGAAATCAGATTTTCCTTCAAATTAGTATTTCCTGGTAGCTAGAGAAGTCCCACTTCATTGAGTGGGCTCCAAGTCAACCAACAGCCACCTTGTGCCGTGATAGCCATGGCCAGGCTTTCAATGCTGTGGCCAGGAGCAGGCAGGGGAGAGTGAGGCTGGGCCCAGTCCCTGGGGAGGGACGAACTCACATAATCTTGGGATAGCCTTTGTTGGGAGAAATACATAGGCAGCAACTCTGGAATAGGAGAAAGATTACTAGGCTGAGCCAGGAGGCCTGGGTTTGGATCAGAGCCATGTGATTATATTAGCTTCCTAGGGCTGCCATAACAAAGCACCACAAACTGGGTAGCTTAAAACAACAAATTTTTTTGTCTCAGTTCTGGAGGCTTAGAAGTAGAAAATCAAGGTGTTGGCAGGGCCATGCTCTCTCTGAAATCTGCAGGGGAAGGAGCCTTCCCTGCCTCTTCCAGCTTCTGGTGGTTTTTCAACAATCTCTGTCTTCACACAGTGTTTTCTCTCTGTGTGTGTGTGTGTGTGTGTGTGTCTGTCTGTCTGTCTGTCTGTCCTCACGTGGCTATCTTCCTATAAGGACACCAGTCAGATTGGATTAGGCTCC
The DNA here is from genome assembly GCF_964656455.1 of Halichoerus grypus. NCBI lineage: Eukaryota > Metazoa > Chordata > Mammalia > Carnivora > Phocidae > Halichoerus > Halichoerus grypus. The sequence continues at coordinate 110,246,508 of NC_135716.1, forward strand.
CGTCTAGTCTGGTATGACTTAATCTCAACTAAGTACATTAGCAATAACTATTTCCAAACAAGGCCAAGGGTTAGGACTCTAGTGTCTTTTTTTTCTGATACCAAATGTGTCATTTTTTCCCCCCAACATCGGCTATTTCTTTAATACCAACCAGATGTCCAATAATCAATTCAGTTCTACCCAGTTCAGTAACTACCCAGAATTAGCACAGACCCCACAAAAAGATTCAGTCCTACAAGACTGTTCCCACTTCAGAGGCCAGCCACAAATGCAGTGCCGGGGTACCCACACGTTTGTCCAACTGACTACAAATTCAGGAGTTCTCATAATCCCCCCCACCCCCCCGCTTTAGTAATTCACTGGAATGACTCACAAGACTCAGGAAAGTAGTCTACTTGCAATTATAGTTTATAATAAAGAATACAGCTCAGGAGCAGCCAAATGGAAGAGATGCATAAGGAGAGGGGTGGGAGGGGTGGTGCATGGAGCTTCTATACCCTCTCCAAGTACACTACCCTCCCAGCACCTTGATGTGCTTAGCAACCTGGAAACTCCCTGAATCTCGTTCCAGAGTTTTTATAACTCAATCTCCAGCCCCCTTCTCCTCCCTCAAGATGGAGGGTAGGGCTGAAAGTTTCCATCCTCTTTTCCCAGGCCTGGTTTTTCTGGTGACCAGCCCCATCCTGAAGCTATCTAGAGGCCCTCCCCTGAGTCACCTCATTAGCATAAACTCAGGTGTGGTTGAGAAAGGGTCTTCAGCTCCTTGTGAGCAACAAAAGACATTCCTATCACTCAGGAAATTTCAGGGGTTTTACAAGCTCTGTGCTGGGAACTGGGGACAAGACCAGGTATTATTTTGTATCCTACCATGGGCCTCAACGTATCTTTTTTGAGGGGGGGACACAATTCAACCCATAATGGTGACTTTGAGCAATACATTTGACCTTGCCATGAGTCAGCTTTTCTATCTTACTGTGCCACTAGAAGGAGATATAATAAGTGAAAATTAGTTGGATTGAAAATGCAATTTGTCCATAATTCAAGAGCTTTATTTTAGCCAAGCTAAAGCTTTAATTTGTCCAATAACTATTTACTGAGCAGCACCTATATGTTAGGCTCAGCACTAGTTCTGGGGATAAAGGGGGTGGAAAAGACAGACCCAAACCTGCCCTTTAAGGGCTGACAGTCTAGTGGCCATGGAACATGGGATAATATTAAATAAGCAAAGATAGTGTGTTCTCACAAAAATTAACATTTTATAGGGAGCAAAATCTTCTAAGAGAACTAGACAAGTAATTTGGGAGTCTTTTCCTTGGAATCCAGTAGAATGGGGTGGTTAAGATCAGGGGTATTAGAACCAGATTACCCATATTGGAATTCCCACACCTCTGTTTAATTAGCTGTGACCTTGGGCAGATGATTCAAAGTCAATGTGCCTCTGTTTCCTTATCCACAAGAATACCACTACCTATCTCTTAGGGCTGTTTTGAGGATTAAGATTTTAACTCATGGAAAGTGCTTACAATAATGCCTGACATGGAAAGAGCATCCAACAAATGTTAGTGACAATCATCATCATTATTATTATCTGGTAATTGTTGAGAAAGGGCATGATTAAGTTCTTTAATAAGATGTTTTCTTGGAAAACTATTATCAACCAAGATCATCAGTCATAGCATTGCAGTCTTAGCATCACCTAAAAAAAAGTGACTTTTTAAAGTAAAACATGTTGGAAGGAGTAGTCTTTGTGGTAGCCCGTGGATAGCTGTGTAATGCTTATGAACTATGAATATCTATAGCTATACTCTGAGGTTCAGATAGATAAATTCTCGATTTGGTAGAACTGTGGTAGGACTACTAAGGCTTTTTCCCTTATTTCCCTGTCATTTCTAGGGGACTACGGAACCCCACTTCCTTGGTACTTCCTTCTACAAGAGTCCTATTGGCTTGGCGGTGAAGGTGAGTTATTTAAAATTTTTTAATTAAACCCCCCCCCCCCAAAAAAAACCCCTTAGTGTTTTGGCTTTGTCCTGGATATGTGTGGGCTGTAGAGGGGGCTCCTGATGTCAAGTGTGTGGTTCCGATTAGTCAGTTCCCTCCTGGGGCTCTGCCACTGTGGTGCAACACCATAGCCTCTGGGACCCACCTTCTGTGAGTCGCTGGCCAGGAGAATGGCTGAGCACTGATAAACCCTTGTGTCTCATACAACCTGCGCCCAGTGGATGAAACTGTCCTCGGGAAAGAAGGCCAAACCACTTTAGGGTGCAAATGACTTGCAACTCCTTGATTTCAGGCAAAGAGATCCACAACATCATAAAGGAACCTTTGCACTGGTCTTCTTCTGCCTCCTCTCCTGCTTTCTTATTCCTTTTGAAAATATAAATTAATTCATCCTCCTAAGGTGAAGGCCCATCCAGAGGCTGCGGCAGAGCTATGACCTTCAAGACAAACACTCCTACACTCTCCTAAAATTCATCTTACTTTGTGATTGGGGAAGAGGGCTAAGGGGCATTTGCCCAGAATGCATCTTAGATAAAATTTACTTTTCCTACTGAACAGGACAGGAGGCCCAGGGAGAGTTCTAGAAGTTCCATAGACTCTATTGTGAGGTATGAGAAGGCAAGAAATTCCTGACCTGAAAGCTGGGGACTTCCTTGGAGCTGGGAGTTTCTGGAAGCAAAGGAAATACTTTCCAATCTGTTTGTTCCTCACCTACCTGCACTTTACTTTGTATTTTGGGGCCTGGGCCAGGATTTATCCTTTAAGCACTAAGACAGAGGTTTGTTTTCTCTAAGGGGTTAGCCTAGGGCCTTTAAAAGGCTTGGGCAGTTTTTTTGCTTTGTTTTGTTTTGTTTTTATGGTTCAAACAAATAGCACTTCAACAGCTCAGTATTTTTCCATTATGTTGGTTTGTCTGTCTTGTCTATGAACTTTTAAATTTCAACTATAATAAGGTTATAATCTATAAATGGGGATTTTCAACACAGGAGTGTGTTCTTGGAATATTTCTAATTTCAGTGAGTATCAGGACTTGTGGGCATGTTTTTCCCCCTCTATAATCTCGGCAGATAATCTGCCTCTCAAAAAAGAAATTCTTAAGACAAATGTGCTCCAAAAATGAATCACATATATTTTTGCTAACGGAAGCCAAATATTTTTCACCTGCCTCACAGGCTAGACTGAAGTAGATTCCTAAATCTCTAAAATCAGAAAAGAAGGACACCTGGGTGGTTCAGTCGGTTAAGTGTCTGACTCTTGGTTTTGGCTCAGGTCATGATCTCAAGGGTCCTGAGATGGAGCCCCCGTGTCGGGCTCCACACTGAGCATGGAGCCTGCTTAAGATTCTCTCTCTCGGGGCACCTGGGTGGCTCAGTCGTTAAGTGTCTGCCTTCGGCTCAGGTCATGATCCCAGGGTCCTGGGATCGAGCCCCACATCGGGCTCCCTGCTCAGCGGGAAGCCTGCTTCTCCCTCTGCCACTCCCCCTGCTTGTGTTCCCTCTCTCGCTGTGTCTCTCTCTGTCAAATAAATAAATAAAATCTTAAAAAAAAAAAAAAAATTCTCTCTCTCTCCCTCTCCCTCTGCCCTCCCTGCCCACCCTGCCCACCCCCCAACACTTGCGTGCACGTGTACTCTCTCTAAAAAAAACAAAATCAGAAAAGAGCTGAGTTTCCCCACCTAACCCGCCCCCCCGCACACACACACAGATGAAGAAATGGAGCCCAAGAGGACCAGTGTCTTGCCCGTGTTCCTGCTGATCACTTGGGACAAAAATCTGGAACTGGGAAACACATTGCCTGGCAAGGAACTCACCCCATGACTAAGCTATGTAGAAGAATATTTCCCCCTGCTATTTTGCTGCATGTTAGTGCAGTAGGAGAGCTAGTAAAGTGATCAAAGGCATTGCGGGCAGTAGAGTTGACAATCCTTCAGGAGGCAGAAATAGCAATGCTGGAGGTGGCAGGTCCCTGACCCCGAGGCCTGTTCCTGTCTGCTCCACCTGCAGCCTGCAGATCTCCAGAGGGCAGCCAAGGGTGATGGAGGCCCTGGTTGGCTGTCGCATTAAAAAACTCCCCCTGCCCACATCTGTGCTCTGGAGGCCAGAGCCTTTAGATGCGTGGGGACAGCAATTTCCTCCTGCCCCTGCTTTCCTCTCTTGCTGGCTTCTCCTCTGCTTCTCTTCCCCTTCCAGGATGTCCTGATGTCCTTTTAAACCAAATGCCAAGTTTACCAACAACAACAAAAAATTGCCTCTGTGTGTGTGTGCATGTCTGATGTGTGTGAGAGAGTATGTGTGTATGTATCAGTGTGAGAATGTGTGTGTGTGTGTGTTTACACCATACTTTACAATTTATACGAGCCTATACCTCAACCAGGCTCAACTCTGGTGTTAGTCCCAAAAGACTTGAATGCCCATAAAAATGCTCAGGTAAATTATTTCTCAATCTGTAATTTAAGCTGGCCATCCATCATATCACCTTGAATGAGCTTTTCTCAAGATTCACCATGACTTTGACTTGTTTTTGACTGGAGCAAGAAGTACTGCTGGTGAGGTAAAGAAAATTAACCCATTGCAAACTGAGTCCTGGTTTTGTGAATATTTTTTTAAATTATAATTTCTGACACTGTGGGCCCTTGCTGGCGTGTTAAGAGGATGAGGTCAAACACCTGTTATAAAGCTCCATCTGGGCTCGGCAAAGGTTGACCGACCAGCCAGCCAGCCAGGAGGCACTGGCAGCCATTTCCGGGACTTTACAGGCCCACAGGTCGGTGGGCGGCAGAACCATGCTCAGGGCTGGTCCCCAGGAATGCTGACTTGGCCTTTTGAGGGAACCGTGTTTTCTAGCTGTGGTAGGAAACTCTGCCACCCCTTCCCTCTCCCTTCCTTTTCCTGCTTTTACTGATTGTTAGCTCTCACCAGGAGTAACCGTGGCTTCTGGTTGGTGCAGGGTGTTCAACCAGAGGAGAAAAGGCTCTGGAAAAGACAGAACCCGTAACAGAGGAAATGGAGGATCCGGAACACCCGGAAGGAATAAAAGGTAAAAAAAATAAATAAATAAAGAACGCAGAGCATAGGCAAGGAGAAGGTGCAGAGTACTGTAAAAGGATGGAGCAATACACTTCATGACTGGGGTGCAGCAGACCCCAGGAAACAGACTCTTTTGACAGGGATTAAACCTGGTAGCTTCTCAAGGGCCGAGCCACACGTGTGTGGAATGAATGGTCCAGCCAGACATTAACGCATATTTCCTGGAGAAAGCAAATCCCAAGTATGTGGTGTGTTTGTGCCCTTGTTAGGCAAGTCCCGAGTGAGTTGCACAAATGTGCTGACTTCCGAGGATTTAGCCAGAACAATAACTTGGGTCACTGGGACTTAAAGCGGATATGAGCTATAAGGAAAGACAAAAATAAATGCTTCTGTGCACAGGAGGAAGGAGTCTAGTGGAGCTGACTACACTTCATTCGTGGTTTACATATCTACAAGCCCATTCATTCAAACCATCAAAAGCCTTTCCTGACTGTGGAAGTTACCTAATAATTCCTGAAGTAAAGAATTAGGTTTGCAAGTATTCCGGGCTTTGCCTTCCTTACCTTCTCTCCTAGACCAGTTCTGTACGTCTCCCCATGTTCTCCCTTCCCTAAACATATGTGCTTCTCTGTGAATGTTAAAATGCTCTTGCTATCCCCTCCTCTGGACTTTGCCTGCCACTGCTTGAGAGGGTCCGGCCCCCAGGCCTCTGGCCCAACCCAGGTGCCATTTCACAAAGCTGAGGTCAGTGACCTCTGGCCCCTCGGAGAGCTGGGCTGCAGTCAACAGTGCCTCTGGCCTGGCCCTCCCAACGTGGAGTTCCAAGGCCAAAATCAGATGGCTGGGCCCGATTCCATCTTAGTTACAGGAAAGACCAGAAGGCACACATAGGAGAAGGATGTTGTTTTGCAGGGGAGTCAATGCTCAGAACCTACAATGTTCACAAAGGAAGTGGTACTGTACAAGGTGAACTCAAGCAGAGGGGGACTGGAGGTTGGGAGAAGTGGACAGCATGGTCACAAGGATCTGCACTGGAAAGGCATGGATGAGTGGAGGTGTGGAGTTGGAGGGGTAGTGATGAGAAAGAGTAGACTGTCCTACCCAGTAACTGAGAAGTCCACTTTAGGCAAAGTTAACACAAAGGCTTGAGCCAAGGTAACCAGGAGAAGGGCGGTTACAGGAGTGGACATGGGAGAGTCTGAGGGAAAGTTATGTTTTGGGAGGAAGATAAGGAGCCTGAGCTGCTACCAGAATGTGGGGCATGAGGAAATGCCCCACAGACTGTTGGAAATGACAGCCTGGGCTGAAGATTGAGCTTCGGGCTAACTCTCCATATATACAGTGAGTGCACTCTGGGTTTGAATTCCAGCTCTGCTGTTCATGAGCTGTGTGACCTTGATTGGATATTTGATGTCTCTGTGCCTTAGGTTTCCCCATCTATAAAAATGGGCATAATAACATCTGTCCCCACGGAGCTGTTATAAGGGTAAAATGAGGTAATCCATATAAAGCACTTAAACAAAGCCTGGCACATAGTACCACTTAATAAATGTTAGGTACTATTATTACCATGATTATTTTGTAGTCAGCCTTACAAAGTCACAGCCAAAGCCATCGGGGCAAAAGACAGTGGTCTGAAGAGCAAGCCTTGGGGAATGTGTACATTACAGCATTATACTTACATCATGTTCATTTTTTTCCTCCAAGACTCCTTCTTTGAACGTGAACTTCCAGGCTTGGTTCCTGGGGTATGTGTGAAAAATCTGGTGAAGGTTTTTCATCCCTACAGCAGACCAGCCGTGGACCGTCTTAACATTACCTTCTACGAGAACCAGATCACCGCGTTCCTTGGTCACAATGGAGCAGGGAAAACTACCACCTTGTGAGTTTTCGGGCAAAGAGCCTGGATTACTCTTCTATCCTGTTATTTTCTGGCTCTGTTCTGCCCCATTAGCTGCAATCTACTCTTTCCCACTGAGTATTAGTGACAAAAATGTACTATGTATTTGTGTCCCGAGAATATGTAAAGCATACTACAGTATTTAGAGCTCATTCATGTACGTTGTTTTATTTGATCCTCACAAGAAGTGGGAAAGGGAGTTGAAGTAAGTTTACTGCCCCCTTTGTGTGCTGGTGAAGTGGACATCTAGAGAGTTGAAGTGACTTTCTGGTGTCACCAACTTGTAATGGTTCAGTGAGGGCAAGAGCCAGGTCTTTTCAGTTGTCTGGTCTCTGACACTGTGAGCCTGTCTGCCCATCCCCAACCTCTCCAGTGTTATTACCATCAGTGATGGTGCTAAAGTCATAGCCATCACCATCACACGCCCTTGGTCCATAGAGTACTACTTATTTCCAAAGAGGATTCCTTTACCGATCTGTTTTGGAGAAAGTAAAAAGGGTGTGCTCCCTAGAGGGGCCTATGGGGTAACCACCTGGCGATTGGAAGATAAAGTTCAAGGAAGATGCAAGTTCTGCATAGAAAGGTCAGGAAGCTCTCCTCGTTTTTTAAGGCATCAGAGCGCCATCTGCTGAGAAGGAGAACGTGGCTAGCTAAGGTTTCCCAAGGAGTGTCAGAGACAGTCCTCTCAGGGGGTCAGGAAGCCGTGTGATACGTGGTCTTCAAGTCCTTTGACCTCTTACAGAGCACCAGGAAGGATCAGCAGTATACACCCTACGTTGGAATGTTCTCTGAGGGAGGTTCAGTGTGAGTGGAATGTGGGGAGGGTGCCATTATATTTGATTCTGTTTCCCTCTAGTGGTTGATCAACAGAGATTTCAGCTTCTAAGTACAAGTTCAGATAACCTGAGATTGTATCTGAATTCAGGGACAGAGCTGGCTGGGCCAGGCAGCAATATATCCAACCGATTGCTCACCTTGTTAACTAATATGGTCAGAAAGCCCAGAGCACCACCCAAGACCTCAGGGCTTCTCAAGGCAAACACATTACTTCATCGACTGCTGAAAATGCAACTTCCCCTGGGAGGTGAAACACACTGTTTAATAAAAATAGTAATAATACTTTATTTTATTTAAAGATTTTATTTATTTGAGAGAGAGAGAGAATGAGAGAGAGAGAGCATGGGGGGGGAGGGTCAGAGGTAGAAGGAGACTCCCCGCTGAGCAGGAAGCCCGATGTGGGACTTGATCCTGGGACTCCAGGATCATGACCGGAGCCGAAGGCAGTCACTTAACCGACTGAGCCACCCAGGGGCCCTAAAAATAGTAATAATACTTTTGAGCTTTACTTTATGCTGGCACGGTTCTAAGTGCTTTACAAGTGTAAACTCATTTAATCCTCACAACAAACCCATGAGGTGGGCATCATTATTTCTCATTTTACCAAAAAAAAGGCCAACATGGATATTGAGCTTTTTGTTTTGAATCCAAAAATGATATTGTTGGTGGTAATTCCTCTGCCTGCCTTCAATCACTTAATCAACAAATACATAATGAATGCCTGAGCTCTCATTGAGATCCTTCCCTATGCTTTGTAATAGTGATATCAGGCACGTATTGACCTATACACACTGCACACCTTTAATTGAGCCCCTACAGCACCAGGAGTGGTGATGACTGAGCTGGGGAGGGATGTTCTGTAGTGAATGTTCTGCAGCTGGGAACCCTGAGGACCCATCAGTGCCCGCCTGGGGCCCTAGGAAATAAATAGAAGCAGAGAAGGCAGAAGTGGTCATCCACAGTAGGGCCTGGATCATCCACAGTAGATGCTTAGAAGCATCTAAGGCCTGTATGGGAACCTGTTGGTCCCCACAGCTAATAATGGTTTGGTTTCAATTGAGAGCCAATGCAGGAGTCACTGTGGGAGTCCTCAGCAACGCTGGAGTGGGGATACTGCTCATGGTCATCTTTTCTGTCACTGACTCCTGCATTTGACAGGTCCATCCTGACGGGTCTGTTGCCCCCAACATCAGGGACTGTGCTCATTGGGGGAAAGGACATTGAAACCAGCCTGGATGCAGTCCGGCAGAGTCTTGGCATGTGTCCACAGCACAACATCCTATTCCACCAGTAAGTAGAACAGGAACTGAGACCCTCTCCATGCCTTGTTCCCACCCTGACCACCCCCCCAACACACATGTTCTCTACAGCTGAGCTCAAGGATGCCAGTTCTGGGGGCAGGAGGCAGTATTCTTGTTTGGTTTCCCCGTGTTCAAGGTCCCTGGTCCTTCCTGCTATGAGAGGTATCCTTCAGAAACTCAGACTATGCCTCTGGCACTGGGAGCTGAGGTCTGCCCCCTCAGAAGAGTAATGCACCCCGCTCTCCAACAGGGTGGCCCATCCTGGGGCCCCTCGCTCAACCCTAAAATACTCCCTCCCAGGGACCAAGAGAGGAGACCATTGTTCCTTTTTTCACTCTTAAGCCAGGCACTAAAAACTGACTTTTCGGGAGGCTTTTCAGTTGCTTTTCCCCCAAACTTTTACTTATTACTTAAAAAGTGATATATACTAATTAAAGAAAGGAAGGGAGGAAATACAGATTAAAAGAAAAAAATAGAAGTCATCTGTAATTTCACCATCCAGAGATAACCATGGTTCACACCTTGGTATATGATTTTTCAGAACTTTCTCCTATGCATGTATAGATATATTATTTAACATTATAAAGGAGAGTAAAACTCTGCATACAGTTTTGTAATCTTCCATTTTTAAAGCAATTGTGTTTTTTTCACTCAAGATATCATGAACATCTTTTCATGTCATTACATATTCTTCAATAAAATAATTTTTATGTTTATATACTATGCCATTATATAAATATACTGTCCCCTCTTATTAGATATTTAGCAGGATCTGGGTTTTCTTTTGTTTTTTGTTTTTTATTTTTTGGTATTATAAACAGCACCATGATGAACATCTTCACTGCTAAAACTTTGTGCTCATCCTTAATTGTTCCTATAAGGTGAATCATTAGAGGTGGAATTGCTGAGCCCATTGCCTCTCTCATTGCTCTGTCCCCTAGCCTCACAGTAGCTGAACACATCCTGTTCTATGCCCAGCTGAAAGGGAAGTCCTGGGAAGAGGCCCAGCTGGAGATGGAAGCCATGTTGGAGGACACAGGCCTCCACCACAAGAGGAACGAAGAAGCTCAGGATCTATCAGGTGCTTGGTATTGGAAAAAGACAGGGCTACGGATGGCAAATCCATTGTCTTCCAGGACACTGGCAGAAGGGGAGGCTTCTAAGAGACCTCCTAAGAGGTGGAGCACTTCTATAAAATTACTCTGTGCACCTAAGAGCAACCCACCTCTCAATCATTTCCCACATGGAACCCTATCTTGTAGCAGCCTGGGCTGTATTTGTTCTGACATTCGTGGGTTTGAACTAAGATGTGAGAACAGCCTTCAAATGGTCTTATCTGCTTCTGCATTTCTGCATTTCATGCCTTTTCTGCATTTAAAGAGGCCTGTACACCACTAGGGTTTGAACACTGTACAAACCTCTAAGGAGGCAACATCAAGCTGCTCCTGGAAGGCACGCCGCCCCCCCCCCCCCCACACCGCCAGCCCTGGGCCTTTCTCCTCCCGTCCTCCACAGCCCTTGTGACTCTGTTGTCTTGTACCGACCTCTAGGTGGCATGCAGAGGAAGCTGTCTGTTGCCATTGCCTTCGTGGGAGGTGCCAAGGTTGTCATTCTGGATGAGCCCACCTCAGGGGTGGACCCCTACTCAAGACGCTCAATTTGGGACCTGCTCCTGAAGTACCGCTCAGGTAATGGCCTCTGCTCGGTGCCCTGTGCTCTCACCCAGCCTTTGTCTGTGACCCCCGCTCTCACCGTGGTGCTTTGGAACTGAGCATACTTAACAGCCATAACTACACTCTGACAGAATTGAGCAGTGACTTGAATGAATCCGAGTTCCAGGGGAAGCATCCTGAAATGTTTATACCAATAAAGACAGGGAGTCACTAATGGAGCAGCCTACTTCCCCAATTATTCTAAAAGGTTCTCTCAACCTGCAGCCCTTCTGTCTGGAACAAGGCATGCAGCTCTAGGCAAAATTCCTCTTTGACTAAGAAGACCCAAGTCACATGCAGACATCCCAGGAAACTCCGTAGCTGTCAGATGACCATTAGGACCAGGTGTGTGGGTGACGTGCATGTGTCCCGTGCTCCAGAGGACTACAGCAGATAGCAGTGTCTCAAAATGGGACGGGCTTCCCTCTATCCCAGCACCTTCTAACCCAAGGGTGCAGATCCAGAAAGATGGCAGGCAGAGCTCAGAGGGCCCATGAATGTGATGGCGTGACTCGGTCCCACGGTCAGTTTGCCATCCTGGAATCCTCATTACCATTTTCTTTTCATGACATTTCCCATTGGTTTCAAAGTATGTGTGTGTTCTTTGCGAAGATTATAAGTGCAGTACTTAATGATCCAGAGAATGTACATATGGAACTCAACAGATGCCGACTAACTGTAATAAATAGGTCCCCTACACAGTGATTTATTGGAAGCAGGTCCAATGCCAGATGAAGAGATACTGTATGTGACAGTGCTTAACAGCATGCAGGGTGCTATAAAATGTCAGCTGCTGTTGTTCTTATTCTAGTATTCTGGACTTTGCTGCAAAATACTTGTTTTTATTGATCCACTTCCAGTTTTTATGCCCGTGTCACAGGGAGATTGCTCTGCATCCTCTCCGCACCGCCCTGCCCAGGCCTGTCCGGTGATCCCCTGACCTCTGCCTTTGCAGGCAGAACCATCATCATGTCCACTCACCATATGGACGAGGCCGACCTCCTCGGGGACCGCATCGCCATCATTTCCCAGGGAAGGCTCTACTGCTCGGGCACCCCGCTCTTCCTGAAGAGCTGCTTTGGCACGGGCTTCTACTTAACCTTGGTGCGCAAGATGAAAAACATCCAGAACGAAAGAGCAGGCTGTGAGGTATGCACGTGCCCGGGAAAAGAGTCCGTGTTGGGTCAGAAGAAGCACACGGCGTGGTGCTGCCATGCCCGGCGTCTCCACCGCAGTCAGGCTCTAGCGGCCAGAATCTACTTCTTTGTTTCTGAAACTCTTTGCAGATTTTGATAAATGGATGTTGCGAACCCTCCTCCAGAGATGCTTTACCCCAAATGAAACGAGCTGAGGTTATGGTACTCCAGAACCCTACACACACACGGGGTGTGCCGCCACACGGAAGCGTCTCAGGCTGCAAGGCGGCACGCTGGGAAGGAGAGTGGCTTTTGAAGCTTCCCATGTTTCATTCCAGTGTTTATGTTCCCTAACTCAACCCAAAGTCCACTGGGAAATGAAAGCCAAGGAAAGGCCTTCTTGGGAACTATCAGCTGAAAATGATGAAGCCAGACAATACCCATTAGCGGAGACCCCCCTCAGCATTGTCAGGAGACCAGGTTCGGGTCTGGGTAGCAGCGAGGTGGAGGACTATGTCATCCCAGGCAAATTCCTTAATTGCTTGTCAGTGTTGGTTTCTTTGCACGCAGAAAACGAAACTGATCAGCTCTGCTCCTGCTTGTCAGGGACCTGGAGACGATAAGTGAGAGAAAGTATTATGAACGTCCTCTGGCCTCCTCGAGACTAGGCACTGCTCCTGTTCGAGTGGTCGGGCTGGTTACTTTGTAGCATGACCTAGGGCTCCGGCTTCGTAGTGTAAGGGTTGGGTGCCTCCAGGTTTTCCTGTCCTGGGTAGGCTTCCACAGGCCAGCGTGCGTCCACGGGGACAGAGGAGCAGAATGTCCTGCACAGGCCGACCTACAGCTGTCATATGATAATGACAAGCCAAGGGTGTCCTTTGAGGTGCTATTACTCTCTGTGCCTGACTCACACACTCTCCACGATAAAATCAAATAGCCACACCCTCAGAATGCTCACATGAAGTAATATATTAAAGTGGGGGGGGCAAGGGGCGCCTGGGTGGCTCAGTTGGTTAAGCGACTGCCTTCGGCTCAGGTCATGATCCTGGAGTCCCTGGATCGAGTCCCACATCGGGCTCCCTGCTCGGCAAGGAGCCTGCTTCTCCCTCTGACCCTCTCCCCTCTCATGTGCTCTCTCTCTCTCATTCTCTCTGTCTCAAATAAATAAATAAAATCTTTAAAAAAAAAAAAAAAGTGGGGGGGCAAAATTTGTTGACCAGTTTTGGCGGCAAGAAACAAATGAGGCGCGGTGGGGATAGCAGTCGGCATCAGGGAGATGCGGTCGTTCAAGTGACTGACGCCCGTCTGTTGTAGGCGACCTGCAGCTGTGCGTCTGAGGGTTTCTCCGGCAGGTGTCCAGCCCACATAGATGAGATGACTCCGGAACAAGTCTTGGACGGTACGCCCTGGGGCAGGCTGTGTCTTGGTTCTTGTCTGGCGATCATCTCTTGGTATGGTTGGGTGTATCCTGTTGTCAGACGTTTTAATGGGAGAAAAGAGAACACTGCATTTCTCAAGCCCTTGGTCATGCAGTTGCTCATCTTTCTCTTTGACCTTCTTTCTCCTCCATTCCCAGAGGGACTTTAAAAGCCCCGGGCCTAAGGGCCTCCTCCCTTAATTAAGGAATCCAGTGTTTGTTCACTCCTCGTCCTAGCCCTGTTAAGCCTCCTTTCCTGGGTCCTTCTGCCCTGGCTCCAGGCAGCATTACTTAAGTGTCTGGAGAAGGGCTACTGTAGGTGCCAGGTGAGGCCCTCGGGTGAAGCCATGGTAACATACAGCTCCCAGAGTGAACTTTTCCAGACAGTCAGAATGTACGGAGTGGATGCCAAGTCACACATCCTTGTTACACTCCTGACTTTCCCTCAGCGCCCAACTTCCCAGCAGTTCTCCCTTGAGTTAGGGTGTGTTAAACCTCGTCGGGAGCACCCCCACCTTCAGGGAGATGCAGAAGAGAGGCTCTCACTGTACGCACCCATCCCAAGGGATCTGACCTCAGGGACCCAGAGTACTTGCCAACAACTCTTGCTGTCCTCCATGAAGGCCCACTTCCATCCAGCCTCTGGGGTGTCTTTGCAAATGGAAGACCACACACCCCATATCCCTAAGAGGGAGCAAAATGAAACCTGTGTACTGACCCGGGTTGATGACAAGGGGGAAACTATCTGCTTAGCAAAGAAAAAACAAAGTTCTCTATTTAGTACAATTTTTTTTCTAAATCTGGAGAATTTACTGACTAAAATCTAGTGAAACAGGAAAACTAGACACTATTTACATACCATGCTTGAAATTTGAGGGAAAACGCCCAGGTCCGCATCACATCCACTCTCTTGCCCACTCTTTGCACGGACAGAACCTGTGGCGCATAGGAACACATCCTTTCAGGGTGACAGCTCTGTATCTTTCCCCTAGCCTGCCTTGCCATGGGTCTCTCCCTGCTTGCTGGAGTTCCCTCCCAGGAGGAATCTTGGTCAAGACATTGATAGTTTTTAAAAACCAATACAGTGATGCACCAAAATCAAGTTGGAAACAGGGCCTGCTGACTGGAGTAATTTTTTTTAATATTCCTTTATTTCTAAACAAATGTTTATTTATTTATTTTGCTATAAGAGGGATGCTGTGAACTGTAGGAAGCACAGTAAGTTGTTATGCCCCAAATAAGAGAAAGAAGATCATTCTGCTCCCCAGTTATTTCCTTGCAAGGCTTTCCCCTCTCACACAACCATGCACCACACAAACGCGCAGACCTCCCTGCCAGACGCTGCAAGCCTGCAGCCCTCCAGGACTCCCCCTGGAAGGCTGACACACATGACTAAGACACAATTCCTGGGAATCCAGCAGCTTCGGGCTCGATTTCCTTCCTCAGAGAACAATGCACATGACCCCTGGAGAGCTGTTTAGGGCAAAGCTGCTTCCTCACCCAAGGAGCCCTCCAGCCCCTGTGTGAAGTCATCCCAGAGCTAAAGACAATTGAGTCCACTTTGTGAATCTGACATAAAACAAGGCTTCCAGTCCAGCTCGAGAGAAAGACATGGATTGAAAGCCATGAAATCCCTCCACATGGGTCATTTTTAAAACAAAGAAAGCAAAGAACCCACCAGGTGGCCCTAATTGAGAGGACTGCTTGGCAGAAATGCACGAGACCTGGGTTCTGAGTCCCTAGAATCCTTCTCCCTTTGACCTGCTTCTCAAGATAATAGGGAACTGTCTCTTCACATACATGCTTTAAAATTTTTTAATTAGATTTTTAATTTCAAAGTAATACATGCTTATGCATAAAATACAATTCTGACTGTATGAGGGTGTAGGGTAAATACTTGTTACTGGACACTTCCTCACACCCCATGTTGTACACCCTACACTCCATCCCCCCAGCCCCAGTCTGACTCCACAGCTTCTTGATCCCCTTCAGCATTTCCTGAGATCAAGGTGTTAAGGTTGGTTAGTTTGTTCGTTGGAGGAGGCAGGTGCAGTCCCAAGGGAAGTGGCACATTCCTTCAAAGAGTTAGACCAGGCATTGGTGTGTGATTTAGGAAGGGGAGTTCTTCTCCAGCTTGGGCACCAGTCCCAGGTATGCATCTTGGGCAAATCACCTACAGCTCGGGCCAGACAAGGAAAATGAAAGGAACTTTGACTTAACCTTCAGGCTTGTGGTGAATAAGAATGAGCAACAATAATGATAAGAGCTTTCTTACTAGAGATGATGTTCATAATAACAGTAGCAGCTAATACTTACCTAGGCGCCAGACATGTCATTCTAAGTGTTTTGTGTGTATTAATTCATCCGGTCCTCATAAATAACAGTAAAGTGGGTGGGTGCCATTATTTTCCCCTCTGAACCAATGAAAAAAAGAGGGTATGACCTGCGTGATGTTACATAGCTTGCAAGGGACAGACCATTTGATTGCACAAAGGAGAAAACTGGCAGGGGAACATTACATGACCTTGCCAGGTTGGCCCAGCTAGTTAGTGGGGTGTGCTGTTAGTGCTTCCCTCTCCCTCTCCCTCTCAGTGCCCTTCACTGGGCCAGCAAAGCTAAAACGGACAGGAGGCATCATTAGTCCTCCGCAGGAGTCACTACTGAGGAATGAAATGCCCCTTCCTCAAATGGGAAGCGGAAGAAAGTAGGGGATGTGAGCAGGCTCACCGTCTCCCAGGTTCAGTTCTGGAAGACAGAGTTGATGTCAGTCTCTCTCTTTTTTTTTTTTTTTTTTTGTCCTAGGAGATGTGAATGAGCTGATGGATATGGTACAACACCATGTTCCAGAGGCAAAGCTGGTGGAATGCATTGGTCAAGAACTTATCTTCCTTCTTCCAAATAAGAATCTCAAGCAGAGAGCATACACCAGCCTTTTCAGAGAGCTCGAGGGCACACTAGCCGACCTGGGGCTCAGCAGTTTTGGAATTTCTGACACTCCCCTGGAAGAGGTAAGGCAGAGATTCCAGCTGGCTCCCCTCAGGTAGCAGAGAATGTGGTTCTTTGCAGAAGTCTAATATTAGGGGGACGTTTTATAAAGGCAAAAAGCTGTAACTCCCCACCCAAGCATAGCAACAATCTTCATTTTTGGCTCACTTCTTCGTGCCTCTGTCCATCCAGAAACATGTTTCACGTAGCTGTGGTCGCTATGTGCACACACTTTTATATTTATAGATGACTGTGTTCTTAGATAAATCGCAGTATATTTTCCTTCCATTATGAAGCAGCACCCAACAAAACTGAGCTTGGGTTAGATTTTTTTCTGAGAATGGAATGCCTAAACCAAATGTTCTCTTTTTCCTTTCTTGACAGATTTTTCTGAAGGTCACGGAGGATTCTGACTCAGGACCTCTGTTTGCTGGTATGATTCCAGAGTGTGTTCCCTCACCACACTCCCCAAGCTCTGTATTGAAAATCTAAGGAAAATTTCATGAAGCAACAAAGCAGGCAAATACCCCTCCATTGTATTTATCTGACCCCCAAATAACACACATTTTGCATTCTTGGTTCCTTTAAATGACAAAGGAATGACAAATGTAATTAGGTCTGGGTGCAAAGACTAGATGAATCAGGATTCTTAAGGAGGTCAGGCTGGGAGCTTCACCACCCCCAAGTTTCTCATCCCACTTTCGGGTCTCCTATACCTGCCACATCACCATCCTCATCTGCTCCTCTTATCTCCGCCAGGCCTCTGATCCACTCCTGTCTGGTCTGCATGAGTGACAGCCCACAGAGTCCCTAGAGATAATGGTGACAGTGAATACAACCCAGATACCAGCTGGGATCTTCTGGCCTCTTTGAAATAGAGATAAAATTATTCTGAGCCTTCATTTAGTGCCCTATGGAACTTTGCAACTGTGGAGGCCATAATTGCATAATTGCTGTGGATTTGGGGGTCTCTCTTCTACATGTGTGAGCCTGGGCTCCAACTAGCCCCTTCTGTGATTTCTACCAAAACTCCAGAGCCACAGAAAGCATTCATGAGTGAATTTCCTGTGGAGGATAGGAGATAGGGAGATGGACATGCAGGCAGAATTACCTGCCATGACCCAGGCCGCTTCTGATAGAATAATAGGCATCCTCCCACACTGATAAAATCCTCTATCTGCCTCCTCTGTCTCTGCTGTGTTTTCCTCTCTCCTGCTCATGGGCAAAGCTGCATGCCATTCTCCTTCAATGCCTTGGGCTCCCGCTATTGGTTACCTTTTTCTACTCAGTAGAGAAATACCACAGTATTTTCCTGTGCAAAGACAATTTCCTCCCTGTGAAGTTTCTGATGCCAACTCTTAAGATATATAGTTTTCATCTTGCTTCGTAAGTGGTCCCAGAAGTCTGTTTATCAGCTATGCCTAGAACTACCAGTGGTCAAATACACCAGCCCAAATGTGCTGCCTGGCCCAGGTGAGTCACATGGTAGCCAGAAGAGGTGGGCATCCTGGCAGAGTGGGGAGGGAAGGGCAGTCTGCCGGAGAGGGTGGGAGCAGCCCAGGTGTTCTTTCCAGCTTTATAGACACAGAAATGGAATTCTCCCAGGTCACCCAAAGACAAAGACTTACATTAACCAAGACTTGAAATGAAAATATGCAAATATATATCAGAAGCTATGATGTTTTCAAGAGTTGGGGCTTTCATCAGCACAAAATACTCCTTAATAATTAGATCTTCTCAGGAGAATAAATTGGACATCAGAAGACTGGTCAGCCCGGGCATAGAATAGGATGTTCCAAAGAGACATACAGGGATAGAGGTTAAGAGTGTAGCTGCTAGAGTAGGGCAGATCTCGATAATATGCTCCACAATTTACTAACTGAGTGGCTTTGGGTAAATACTTAGCCTCTTTGTACCTCAGATTCCTCATCTGCAAAATGGGGCAATTAATAGTATCCACCTTTTAGGATTGTTGAGAGAATTAAATGAGTTAATACATGCCAAGTTTTAACACAGTATGTGATTTCTGATTAAGATTTAGCAACATCCTAATTTACAAATCATCTTTTACTTCAACCTTGTTTAGCTCTTTATACTTCATGGAGCACGTAACATCCGTTGTTTTGATTGTCACTATAATCTCATGAGGCTGCTAAGACAGAAACTGAGCTCACACAGATTGGATGACTTGCCTTAAAATCAAACAGGTTTCTGAGTCTTATTCCCTGGTTTTAGCTCTCAAACTAGGACCAAGTCCACACTCTCACTGTGGACCTTTTCCCATTTTTCAGATGGCTAAATGCATTTTTTAATTGGCTCCATTTTAGAGGATGACAGTTTCTGATCTTATCTCCAAAGTCTGAAGGAACTTGTAGGTATCCATTGGGGTCCCAAGTTTCAAGGTACCAAAAGGGTCAATGCAGCCTCTAAAGGTGTGGCTCACAGCCAGTGACCACTAGAGGGCAGCAGAAAGCCAGGAACAAACACGGTTCTGACTGCCCTCAGCTGGCGCCCTCTGCTCTGGCCTCCACAGTGGGCTCCAGTCTGGATGGGGCATCAGAGAGAGAGCAAAGCTCATGGGATAGACATGAGGAAAGGCAGCAGGATCCTACCAGAGGGAGGAGCAGCCACAGCACACATCACATCTGAGCCCACGGGGCACCTTGGTGGCTCAGTCAATTAAGCATCCGACTCTTGGTTTCAGCTGGGGTCATGATCTCAGGGTCCTGGGATCTGGAACCCCGCATTGGGCTGCCCACTTAGTAGGGAGTCTGCTTCTTCTCTCCCTCTCCTTCTGCCCCTCCCCCTGCTCACACTCTCACTCTATCTCTAAAATAAACAAATCTTTAAAAAAAAAAAAATCTGAGCCCAGATCAGGGAAAGGAGGCGGGAGAACTGGGGCTCTGGCACCAGGTCATGAGTGAGGCTGCAGAAGCCAGGATGCTGCGTTGCAGGTGCCTGTGAGTGTTAGCTGAAAGGGTGACTGGGCTTGCGGCTGCCCTTGTGCTGGGGGACTTTAGGACGGGTTAAGAAAGCAGCTGGGGACCAACCAGCGGTCCTCTAGGCTCACCCTTTATGTCCAGCAACATGTTCTACAAATGAACATTAATCAGTGATGATAAACTATAGCCTCAACATAACTAGTGACTTGCAGTGAGTAGTTCTTAAAGCACATTTACGTGTTAGCTTGTTTAATCCTCATCACAACTCTGTGAAATGTTTTCATTTTCGTTTTACAGAGGAGAAACCTCAGATTCAGAAAGTCCAATTTATGCATCTAGTAAGAGTCAGGATTCAAACCCAGGTCACCTAACTCCTAGTTTACTAGTCTTTCCACCACTTCCCAGTGGCCTCTAAGAATTTAGAAAAAAACCAAGTCAACTCTGACTTTTACTTAAGTCCATAGGTTACACATGAATATATTTTGCTGTTTAAAAATTGAAATAATACAAAAAAAGCTAAAATCACCCTCCCCCTTCATCCCCACCCCTTATCCAGCTCTCCCCCTGCAGTGGTAACTTCTTTTAATAGTTGGTGGGTATTCTGTCAGAGCTTTGCTGTTACATATGTCCATGTGTATATATGTATAACATATAATTTTTTGTATATGGTGCACGTGGCTCTCTAGTGTAAATATGATCTTATTACACACATTGCTCTGTAAGGTTGATTTTTTTTACTTAGTTATATGTTTTTATTGATATAAATGTCAATGCATTTATATCCTCTTCTCTTTAGCTACTGTAGAGAATTTTTAAAGTATTTCAGGTGATTCTGTCTATAGATGATAAAAAAAATGGAATCATCATTTTATTTTTATTTATTTATTTTCTTTTTGGTAGGCTCCACACCCAATGTGGGGCTTAAACTCACGACCCTTGAGTTTAAAAGCCATATGCTCTGCTGACTGAGCCAGCTAGGTGTCCCCCAAAATAGAATCTTTAAAAGCTTATTAACCTACCTCGCCTGACATTTTGTTGCTAATTTAAATGAAGGGAAAAACCAGTGCAGTAAAAAAAAAAAAAGGCACATGAGAGCCAAACCCTGCGAGTGTTTTTTTCTAAATTTATTAATTCAATCTTCCAAATCAGGGGGCACTCAACAGAGAAGAGAAAACGTCAGCCTCCGACACCCGTGGTTGGGCCCCAGAGAGGCCAGAGAGATTCCGCAGGGCTCCGATGGCTGCGCGGCCGAAGCAGCGCCTCCCCCTGGCGGCCAGGCCTGCCCGGAGCCCAAGCCCCGCAGCCAGCTCAACACAGGGGCGCGGCTCCTCCTCCAGCACGTGCAGGCATTGCTGGTCAAGCGGTTCCACCGCAGTGTGCGCAGCCACAAGGACTTCCTGGCCCAGGTATTACTGTCGGGCCTTGCCCGCGCTTGGCCTCTGGTGGCCAAGGCCTGCCTGCCCTCTCCTGGCCTTTCCCTCCTCTCTCTTTCTGGCTTTCTCCTGGCCTTTCTCCTGCCGGCGCTTCAGACACAGTGATGAGCACCCTCTTGAGGTTCTCTCGGCTTTGTTTGCTCCTTGCCAACTTTATTGTGATTCCTAGTAACATAAAGATTCTCCGTTAAGTGTTTGACCTCACTAGCAGAGAAAATAAAATAATAGTGAATATGTTAAGATTGTTTTCATTTTTACAGTGAAGGGCAAAGTCATATTTGCATTCATTTTTGCAGTGACCCTACATATCAAGGTCATTGGCCTCTTTTTCCTTTTTCCTTTTCTCTTAAATTAACTTTTTAATTTTAATTCCAGTATTATTAACCTACAGTGTTATATTAGTTTCAGATGTACAATATAGTGAGTGATTCAGCAATTCTGTATGTTACTCAGTGCTCATCATGACCAGCGTACTCCTCAATCCCCATCACCTATTTCACTCCCCCCCCCCCCCCCGTAACCATCAGTTTGTTCTCTGTAGTTAAGAGTCTGTTTCTTGGTTTGTCTCTCTCTTTCTTCCCTTTGCTCATTTGTTTCTTAAATTCCACATATGAGTGAGATCATATGGTACTTGTCTTTGACTGACTTATTTCACTTAGCATTATACTCTCTAGCTCCATCCATGTCACTGCAAATGGCAAGATTTCATTCTCTTTTATGACTAATATTCCATGGTATATATCTCATGTTTTCTTTATCCATTCATCTATCCATGGACACTTGGGCAACTTCCATAGTTTGGATATTGTAAATAATGCTGCAATAAACATGGGGGGGGGGGCTTTGTCCCTTTGAATTAGTGTTTTTGTATTTTTTGGGTAAATATCCAGTAGTGCAATTACTGTTTTTAATTTTTTGAGGAACCTCAATACTGTTTTCCACAGTGGCTGGCCCAGTTTGCATTCCCACCAAGGGTTCCTTTTTCTCCACATCCTTGCCAACACATGTTTCTTGTGTTGTTGATTTTAGGCATTCTGATAGGTGTGAGGTGATATCTCATTGTGGTTTTGATTTGCATTTTCCTGATGATGAGTGTTGTCAAACATCTTTTCATGTGCTGTTGGCCATCTATTTGTCTTTGGAGAAAGGTCTGTCTTGTCTTCTGCCCAATTTTAAATTGGATTATTTGTTTTTGGGGTGTTGAGTTGTATCAGTTCTTTATATATTTTGGATACTAACCCTCTATCAGATATGTCATTTGCAAATATCTTCTCTCACTCTGTAGGTTGCCTTTTAGTTTTGTTGATTACTTCCTTTGCTGTGCAGAAGCTTTTTATTCTGCTGTAGTTTTAATAGTTTATTTTTGCTTTTATCTCCCTTGCCTCAGGAGACATATCTAGAAAAAGGTTGCTATGGCTGATGTCAGAGAAATTACTTCCTGTGCTCTCTTCTAGGGTTTTTATGGTTTCAGGTCTCACATTTAGGTCTCTTATCCATTTTGAGTTATATTTGTGTTTGGTGTAAGAAAGTGATCCACTGTCATTCTTTTCATGTAATCATATAGTTTTCCCAGCACCATTTGTTGAAGAGACCTTTTCCCGTGGCTTATTCTATCCTACTTTGTCAAAGATTAATTGAGTGTTTATTTCTGGGTTCTCTATTGTGTTCTATTGATCTATTTGTTTTTGTGTCAGTACCGTGCTGTTTTGATTACTACAGCTTTGTAATAGAACTTAAAGTCTGGAATTGTGATACCTCCAGTTTTGTTCTTCTTTTTCAAAATTGCTTTGGCTATTCAGGGTCTTTTGTAGTTCCATACAAATATTAGGATTGTTTGTTCTAGTTCTGTGAAAAATGCTATTGGTATTTTGATAGGAATTGCATTCAATCTATAGATTGCTTTGGGTACTCTTTTTTTTTAATGGCTTTTGATTCATTTTTATTTTTTATTTTTTTAAATTTTATTATGTTATGTTAGTCACCATGTATTACGTCATTAGTTTTTGATGTAGTGTTCCATGATTCATTGTTTGCATATAACACCCAGTGCTCCATGCAATACATGCCCTCCTTAATACTCATCACGGGGCTAACCCATCCCCCCACCCCATCCCCTCTAAAATCCTCAGTTTGTTTCTCAGAGTCCGTAGTCTCTCATGGTTCATCTCCCCTTCCGATTCCCCCCCCTTCCTTTTTCCCTTCCTACTATCATCTTCTTCTTCTTCTTCTCCTCCTTCTTCTTCTTCTTCTTCTTCTTCTTCTTCTTCTTCTTTCTTCTTTCTTCTTTCTTCTTTCTTCCTCTTTCTTCTTCTTTCTTCTTCTTTCTTCTTTTTAACATACAATGTATTATTTGTTCCAGGAGTACAGGTCTGTGATTCATCAGTCTTACACAATTCACAGTACTCACCATAGCACATACTCTCTCCAATGTCTATCACCCAGCCACCCCATCCCTCCCACCCCCCACCAATCCAGCAACCCTCAGTTTGTTTCCTGAGATTAAGAATTCCTCATATCAGTGAGATCATATGATACTTCTCTTTCTCTGATTGACTTATTTCGTTTGGCATAATACCCTCTAGTTCCATCCACATTGTTGCAAGTGGCAAGATTTTGGGTTTTTTTGATGGCTGTGTAATATTCCATTGCATATATATACCACATCTTCTTTATCCATTCATCTGTTGATGGACATCTTGGCTCTTTCCATAGTTTGGCTATTGTGGACATTGCTGCTATAAACATGGGGTGCACGTACCCCTTTGGATCACTACATTTGTATCTTTGGGGTAAATACCCAGTAGTGCAATTGCTGGGTCATAGGGTAGCTCTATTTTCAACTTTTTGAGGAACCTCCATACTGTTTTCCAGAGTGGCTGCACCAGCTTGCATTCCCACGAACAGTGTAGGAGGGTTCCCCTTTCTCCGCATCCCTGCCAACATCTGTCCTTTCCTGACTTGTTAATTTTAGCCATTCTGACTGGTGTGGGGAGGTGGTATCTCATTGAGGTTTTGATTTGGATTTCGCTGATGCCGAGTGATGTTGAGCACCTTTTCATGTGTCTGTTGGCTATTTGGATGTCTTCTTCGGAAAAATGTCTGTTCATGTCTTCTGCCCATTTCTTGATTGGATTATTGTTCCTTGGGTGTTGAGTTTGATAAGTTCTTTATAGATTTTGGGTACTAGCCCTTTATCTGATATGTCGTTTGCAAATATTTTCTCCCATTCTGTCAGTTGTCTTTTGGTTTTGTTGACTGTTTCCTTTGCTGTGCAAAAGCTTTTTATCTTGATGAAGTCCCACTAGTTCATTTTTGCCCTTGCTTCCCTTGCCTTTGGCAATGTTTCTGGGAAGAAGTTGCTGTGGCTGAGGTCGAAGAGGTTGCTGCCTGTGTTCTTCTCTAGGATTTTGATGGATTCCTGTCTCACATTTAGGTCTTTCATCCATTTTGAGTCTATTTTTGCATGTGGTGTAAGGAAATGGTCCAGTTTCATTCTTCTGCATGTGGCTGTCCAATTTTCCCAACACCATTTGTTGAAGAGACTGTCTTTTTTTCATTGGACATTCTTTACTGCTTTGTCGAAGATTAGTTGACCATAGAGTTGAGGGTCCATTTCTGGGCTCTCTATTCTGTTCCATTGATCTATGTGTCTGTTTTTGTGCCAGTACCATACTGTCTTGATGATGACAGCTTTGTAATAGAGCTTGAAGTCTGGAATTGTGATGCCACCAGCTTGGCTTTTCTTTTTCAACATTCCTCTGGCTGTTCGGGGTCTTTTCTGGTTCCATACAAATTTTAGGATTATTTGTTCCATTTCTTTGAAAAAAGTGGATGATGTTTAGATAGGGATTGCATTAAATGTGTAGATTGCTCTCGGTAGCATAGACATTTTCACAATATTTGTTCTTCCAGTCCATGAGCATGGAACGTTTTTCCATTTCTTTGTGTCTTCCTCAATTTTTTTCATGAGTATTCTATAGTTTTCTGAGTAAAGATTCTTTGCCTCTTTGGTTAGATTTATTCCTAGGTATCTTACAGTTTTGGGTGCAACTGTAAATGGGATCGACTCCTTAATTTCTCTTTCTTCTGTCTTGTTGGAGTATAGAAATGCAACTGATCTCTGTGCATTGATTTTATATCCTGCCATTTTACTGAATTCCTGTAGGAGTTCTAGCAGTTTTGGGGTGGAGTCCTTTGGGTTTTCCACATAAAGTATCATATCATCTGCAAAGAGTGAGAGTTTGACTTCTTCTTTGCCAATTCGGATGCCTTTTCTTTCTTTTTGTTGTCTGATTGCTGTGGCTAGGACTTCTAGTACTATGTTGAATAGCAGTGGTGATAGGGGACATCCCTGCTGTGTTCCTGACCTTAGGGGGAAAGCTCTCAGTTTTTCCCCATTGAGAATATTTGCTGTGGGTTTTTCATAGATGGCTTTTATGATATTGAAGTATGGACCCTCTATCCCTACACTCTGAAGAGTTTTAATCAAGAAACGATACTGTACTTTGTCAAATGCTTTTTCTGCATCTATTGAGAGGATCATATGGTTCTTGTTCTTTCTTTTATTAATGTATTGTATCACATTGATTGATTTGCGGATGTTGAACCAACCTCGCAGCCCAGGAATAAATCCCACTTGGTCCTGGTGAATAATCCTTTTAATGTACTGTTGGATCCTATTGGCTAGTATTTTGGTGAGAATTTTTGCATCCATGTTCATCAGGGATATTGGTCTGTAATTCTCCTTTTTGATGGAGTCTTTGTCTGACTTTGGGATCAAGGTAATGCTGGCCTCATAAAATGAGTTTGGAAGTTTTCCTTCCATTTCTATTTTTTGGAACAGTTTCAGAAGAATAGGTATTAATTCTTCTTGAAATGTTTGGTAGAATTCCCCTGGGAAGCCATCTGGCCCTGGGCTCTTGTTTGTTGGGAGATTTTTGATGACTGCTTCAATTTCCTTACTGGTTATGGGTCTGTTCAGGTTTTCTATTTCTTCCTGGTTCAGTTTTGGTAGTTTATAGGTCTCTAGGAATGCATCCATTTCTTCCAGATTGTCCAATTTGCTGGCATATAGTTGCTCATAATATGTTCTTATAATTGTTTGTATTTCTTTGGTGTTGGTTATGATCTCTCCTCTTTGATTCATGATTTTATTTATTTGGGTCATTTCTCTTTTCTTTTTGATAAGTCTGGCCAGGGGTTTATCAATCTTGTTAATTCTTTCAAAGAACCAGCTCCTAGTTTCGTTGATCTGTTCTACTGTTCTTTTGGTTTCTATTTCATTGGTTTCTGCTCTGATCTTTATTATTTCTCTTCTCCTGCTGGGCTTAGGCTTTATTTGCTGTTCTTTCTCCAGCTCCTTTAGGTGTAGGGTTAGGTTGTATATTTGAGACCTTCCCTATTTCTTGAGAAAGCTTTGTATTGCTATATACTTTCCTCTCAGGACACCCTGTATCCCAAAGATTTTGAACAGTTGTGTTTTCATTTTCATTTGTTTCCATGAATTTTTTAATTCTTCTTTAATTTCCTGGTTGACCCATTCATTCTTTAGTAGGACGCTCTTTACCCTCCACGTATTTGAGTTCTTTCCAACTTTCCTCTTGTGATTGAGTTCTAGTTTCAAAGCATTGTGGTCTGAAAATATGCAGGGAATGATCCCAATCTTTTGGTACAGGTTGAGACCTGATTTGTGACCAGGATGTGATCTATTCTGGAGAATGTTCCATGGGGACTAGAGAAGAATGTGTACTCTGTTGCTTTGGGATGGAATGTTCTGAATATATCTATGAAGTCCATTTGGTCCAGTGTGTCATTTAAAGCCTTTATTTCCTTGCTGATCTTTTGCTTAGATGATCTGTCCATTTCAGTGAGGGGGGTGTTAAAGTCCCCTACTACTGTATTGTTATCGATGTGTTTCTTTGCTTTTGTTATTAATTGGCTTATATAATTGGCTGCTCCCATGTTAGGGGCATAGATATTTACAATTAATTGTTAGATCTTCTTGTTGGATAGACCCTTTAAGTAGGATATAGTGTCCTTCCTCATCTCTTATTATAGTCTTTGGTTTAAAATCTAATTTGTCTGATATAAGGATTGCCACCCCAGCTTTCTTTTGATGTCCATTAGCATGGGAAATGGTTTTCCACCCCCTCACTTTCAATCTGGGGGTGTCTTTGGGTCTAAAATGAGTCTCTTGCAGGTAGCATATCGATGGGTCTTGTTTTTTTTTATCCAATCTGATACGCTGTGTCTTTTGATTGGCATTTAGCCCATTTACATTCAGGGAAACTATTGAAAAATATGAATTTAGTGCCATTGGATTGCCTGTAAGGTGACTGTTACTGTATATTGTCTCTATTCCTTTCTGGTCTATGCTACTTTTAGGCTCTCTCTTTGCTTAGAGGACCCCTTTCAAGATTTCTTGTAGGGCTGGTTTGGTGTTTGCAAATTCTTTTAGTTTTTGTTTGTCCTGGAAGCTTTTTATCTCTCCATCTGTTTTCAATGACAGCCTAGCTGGATATAGTATTCTTGGCTGCATATTTTTCTCATTTAGTGCTCTGAATATATTATGCCAGTCCTTTCTGGCCTGCCAGGTCTCTGTGGTTAGGTCTGCTGCCAATCTAATGTTTCTACCATTGTAGGTTACAGACCTCTTGTCCTGAGCTGCTTTCAGGATTTTCTCTTTGTTTCTGAGACTTGTAAGTTTTATTATTAGATGTCGGAGTGTTGACCTATTTTTATTGATTTTGAGGGGGTTTCTCTGTGCCTCCTGGATTCTGATGCCTGTTTCTTCCCCAAATTAGGGAAATTATCTGCTATGATTTGCTCCATTATACCTTCTGCCCTTCTCTCTCTTTCTTCTTCTTCTGGGATCCCAATTATTCTAATATTGTTTTATCTTATGGTATTACTTATCTCTCGAATTCTGCCCTCATGATCCAGCAGTTATTTCTCTCTCTTTTTCTCAGCTTCTTTATTCTCCATCATTTGTTCTTCTATATCACTAATTCTGTCTTCTGCCTCATTTATCCTAGCAGTTAGAGCCTCCATTTTTGATTGCACCTCATTAATAGCCTTTTTGATTTCGACTTGGTTAGATTTTAGTTCTTTTATTTCTCCAGAAAGGGTTTCTCTAGTATCTTCCATGCTTTTTTCAAGCCCAGCTAGTATATTTATAATTGTCATTCTGAACTCTAGTTCTGACATCTTACTAATGTCTGTATTGATTAGGTCCCTGGCAGTCGGTACTGCCTCTTGTTCTTTTTTTTGAGGTGAGTTTTTCAATCTTGTCATTTTGTCCAGAGGAGAATAGATGAATGAGAGAACAAAGTGCTAACAGGGTAACAACGACCCCGGAAAAATATACACTAAACAAATCAGAAGAGACCCAAAACCAGGGGGAAAAGAAAGGGAAAGAAAGAAAAGAAAAAAGAATATGATCAAACATGATCAGGATGGTGAATAGGTCAGTGCCACACACTAGATTTTGGGCGTATTTTGGTCTGTTAGAAGAAACTGCCTCCCAAAATTTTAAAGAAAGAAAAACTTACATATGTACAAAAATAAAGGTAAATATGATGAAGGATGGAATATTGACTCTAAAGATGAAAATTATAAAAGATTTTATAAAAAGAATTGATAAGAAGTTGGTTGAAAAAAGAAAGAAGAGAAATAAAAAAAAGGGGGGGGGGGGAGAGAATGTGACCAGGCAGGAGACTAGAACAAAGCCATACACTAGAGATTAAGGGTATATTTTGGTCTGTTAGAAGAAACTGTATCCCAAAATTTTAAAGAGAGAACAACTTATATATATACAAAAAATAAGGTTAACTACAATGAAGGGGTAGAATATGACTCTAAAAATGAAAAATAAAAAAGATTTTTAAAAAAGGGATTGATAAGATGTTGGTTTGAAAAGGGAAAAAGAAAAATTCAAAAAAAATAGAAAAAGAAAATTTAAAAAATTAACTTTGAAAGACTAAAGAATCATGGGGAAAAAAGCCATGAATTCTTTTTTTTTTTTTAAAGACTTTATTTATTTGTCAGAGAGAGAGAGAGAGCACACAAGCAGGGGGAGGGGCAGACAGAGGGTGAAGCCATGAATTCTATGTGCAGTATTTCCCTAGTGCTGGAGTTCTGCCGTTCTCATTGATCGGTAAACTTGGTCTTGGCTGGCTGTTCTTGCTGATCTTCTGGGGGAGGGGCCTGTTGCGTGGTTCCCAAATGTCTTTGCCGGAGGCGGAATTGCCCCGCCCTTGCCGGTCCGGGCTAAGTCATCTGCTCGGGTTTGCTCTCGGGAACTTTTGTTCCCTGCAAGCTTTCCGTTCAGCTTTGGAGGACGACAGTGAAATGGTGGCCTCCGATCTCCGCCCCGGAGGAGCCGAGAACTTGGGGCCCCACTCCTCAGTGCGCCCCCAGAGAAAAGCAGTCAGTCACTCCTGTCTCCCCAGTCTCTGGCTGCACTCCGTGCTCACCCGGCCTGTGACCGAGCGTTTCTATCTCTGGCACACGACCCCACGTGGAGTCTCCAAACCCAGCAGATCTCTGCGGTGCGCTCCCGCACCGCTCCTCCCAGGGGAGGAAGGGGAGTCTCCCCGGATCTGCAACTTGTTGGGTCCCTGCTGGGGGAGCAGTGGCCCAACTGTGGTGCAGATCGCGGTTTATGGCAACCCTGAGCTGAGAGCCCGCTCCTCGGCTCCATCTCTGCAGTCGGCTTCCCTGCTCCGATACCTGGGAGCTCTGCCTCACTCAGGCACCCCCGGTCTTTCTGTGATCCTGAGGGTCCCGAGACTCCACTGTCCCAGTGAGAGTTCCACCCCCTGCTTAGCCACTGGAGCGATGTCCCTCAGCGGAGCAGATTTCTAAAAGTTCTGATTTTGTGCTCCGCTGCTCTGTCACTTGCCAGAAGCGGCCGACGGAGGCCTCCTCCCCTGTGGTCTATCTTCCTGAATATCGCCTCGGATTCACTTCTCCGCACGTCCTACCTTCCAGAAAGCTGTTGCTTTTCTGTGCAGAGTTGCTGCTATTCTTTTCTTCGATCTCTTGTTGAGTTCGTATGTGTTCAGAATGGTTTGATCCCTATCTAGCTGAATTCCTGTGACGAGACGAAATTTAGGTCCCTACTCCTCTGCCATCTTGCTCCTCCTCCCTCTTTTTTTATATATATATTTTTTATTCAGGTACAGAAACTCTGGTTCACCTCTGGCTGAACATGGCTACCTCAGTGCTCAGTGTTGGCCTACTTCAGCCATTCTTCAGTGGCCACCAGAACATTCTGTTTTCTCCTACACACCTTGCCTTTGTGTGTCTTCCTTTATAATGTTCCCCAGAAGCCTGACCTTCTTCACCAGGGCCCAGTTATGGGGCTGCAACATGTTTAGAAGAATGAGTGTGTGTGTGTGTGTGTGTGTGTGTGTGTGTGTGTGTGTGTATTTAACCTACCACATACCATAGCCCACGTTGCCATGTTTATTTTCTGACAGATTGTGCTCCCAGCCACTTTTGTGTTTTTGGCTCTGATGCTTTCCATCATCGTCCCTCCCTTTGGTGAATATCCGGCTTTGGTCCTTCACCCCTGGATGTATGGGCAGCAGTACACTTTCTTCAGGTGTGTAGACTCATGCCTAAAGGTCATCATTCACCCCTGTGGGTTGTGGGGCTCCCAGGTCAGACTGCTTGGTGGGACCTTCCCCTTTCCACAGCAACCAATGTGGTAGGGAGCCTTGGACTGCCCTCAAAAGGAAGTTAATGTACCCATCACTTGAGAAAGGTGACCCCAAGTGGACAACCAGGACTGCCAGGAGTAAGGAAAGAGAAAGTAAAGGTTGGGTGAATAGGTTCAACTCCATCTTTTTGAGGTGTAGACATGATATGCCAGCAGATCGCCAGGCACGTGGAAGTAGCACATTCCCTTCCCAGGAGACCTACAACCACCCCTAGGCAGCATTCTGTGGCTTGAATACATGCCCAGTATGGAGCAGCCATTCAGTGCACGCCTGTCGAGTTGTGTGTTGGCTGCTTTGTCCCTTTGTCCCAGTCATGTATCTGTCAAGTAAGCCCCTCTCACTCTGTCTAGTTTGGACCAGCCGGGCAGTGAGCAGCTTGCAGCACTTGCAGATGTCCTCCTGAACAAGCCAGGCTTTGGCAACCGCTGCCTGAAGGAAGAGTGGCTTCCGTAAGTCCCTGCACACCCCTGTTCTCCCAGCAGCAGCTGCCCTAGGCAAGCCCTGAGGGCGGGGTCCCGGCATGGCAAGTCTCGAGAGGCCCCATCTCCATCCTGCTCTCTGTTACACAGGTGCTTACACATCCCTGACCGTCACCCTGCCTCTCCTTCAACACCCGTGTGCAAGGGTGTCACCACCTCCTAGGAAGCTCCTGTGTCAACAGTCAGCTCTGTATTTCTAGAATTCCCAATATAGAAAGTTCTGTACTGAGTTGACATATGCTTCCCACAACGTATTTGAAAGGAATCTGAACAGGGAAAGGAGGGAGATGTGGGACGTGCTATTGTTTAATTGGACCTAGAATGGCATTAATTATATAACTTTCAATTCCTGTAAGTACAGAGAAGGGAGTTATAGAGAGTAGTTGAAATCCACTAAGAATCCTAAAATTTCAGTATAATTTTAATGGCTTGTCTCATTCAGTGTTTTTCAGAGCTATAGGTAAGGACCAAAACAGACGAAGTTCCAGCTCCTCTTTTATTTGTTCTGTTTCTCAACAGCTAGAGGTGCCAGGAGGAAGAAGGCAGATAAAACAGTCCACAAAGTAGATAGTTATTGCCCAGCCCCACACCTAGTCAATCAACAAAATTCTAGTCTTAATTTTTTTGAGCAGAAACTAACCTCCAAGAATAGAAGAAGATGCGTGGGTCTGAGGACATAGAGGAAAGGCTAAGGAGAGGGTTAGGCGCTATTTCTTATTTTTAGGGATTTTTATCAACTGGAGCTGCTTGTGAAATATTTTCTTGCCTTCCATGAGGGAGTATCCCTGTGGCAATTCAACCCCCTGGAAGACTCCTTCTGTGTCCCCGAACATCACCCACCTGTTCCAGAAGCAGAAATGGACGCCAGAGGACCCTTCGCCCTCCTGCATGTGCAGCACCAGAGAGAAGCTCACCATGCTCCCTGAGTGCCCCGAGGGCGCAGGGGGGCTCCCACCCCCTCAGGTAGCTCGACCCTCCGTGGGAAACCAGGGGCCCTGAGTCTGCCTGTGACAGCAGGGATTGGGGGAAATGCACTGTGCCTCCCGAGTTTGTAGACTAACATTTCAAACTGACAGCTGAGTGAAGGGCCAGAGGAGTCCTCGGGTTCTCTCAGAGGGGCATGCTAAAGGGCCCTGTCACAGCCAGTAGCTCCATTTTCCACCAGGCACTACCTCTTCAATTTAATTAAAAAAAAAAAAAAACTTTAAACACTGAAAAAATATACAAGTCGGGACACCTTGTGGCTCAGTTGGTTAAGTGTCTGCCTTCCGCTCAGGTCATGATCCCAGGGTCCTGGGATTGAGCCCCACATTGGGCTCCCTGCTCAGCGGGGAACCTGCTTCTCCCTCTGCCTGCCACTCCCCCTGCTTGTGCTCTCTTTCTCTCTGACAAATAAATGAATAAAATCTTTTTTTTTTTAAAGCATTAAAAAAAGAAAAAAATATACAAGTCATGTATGCTCATTATAGAAAAATTAGAAAATACAGTTAAGTCAGAAGAAAAAAAAATCATCCTATAATTGGAGATAACCAATAACATTTGCTTTTTATCCATTAAAACAGGATTATATTCAAAATGCTGTCTTGAAACCTGTTATTTTCACTTAAATATATCACGAACATAGGTTCATGTCAATAAATATACATCATCACTTTTAATGCCTGCATACTATTCCACTGTTTCATTTAATTTGTGTAACTAACCTCTCATTGAACATGTGAGTTTTCAGTGTTTTCCATTCCAATGTAGTGTCCATTCAAATGCATATGTATTTGCACACTTGTTAACAACTTAATTAAGACATTTGCCACATGCTGTGTAACTAACATGCATATACATGCATGTGTGCACGTGCGTGCACGCATACACACACACACATACACAAACACAGCCAGCCACCTACATTTTTCTCTGAGCAGCATCCTCTTTGGGGAGGTTTTTTTTTTTTTTTTAATTTTATTTATTTATTTGAGAAGGAGAGGGAGAGAGAGATCACAAGCAGGAGGGAGGGATAGAGGAAGAAGCAGAGTCCCCACTGAGCAGGGAGCCCAATGCGGGACTCGATCCCAGGACCTGAGCCGAAGGCAGACGCTTAACTGGCTGAGCCACCCAGGAGCCCTTTTTGGGAGTTCTGAACTCCTTGATGTGTCACCCCAGTGAGCCTCTCCCAGGGGTGTCAGAGACAGTGAAAGGAGCCAGAGAAGTCTTACTCTGTCTTCAGTTGCTAACAGGCCTCCCAGCTGACTGGCATGGAACTGGGCCTCATGTGGCCCTCTCTAATGATCTGCCAGTGATTGAACGATTCCCCAGGAAGCAGTGTGTCCCAGTGGGATGAGCACTGGCATTGGCACAGAGAGCTCCAGTCTGGTTACTTGGCCTCTCTGAGCCTTCATTTCCTCATTTATAAATTAAAGGTAACTACTTACTTCGTAGCGTTATTATGAGAACTCAATGAAATAATGTGGGTAAAGAAACTGTATTATTTAGAATTAGATTCAACTGAACTGATGACAACCTCAAACTGATAGTGGATAAACATAAGACACAAGTGAAAGTTCATGCAGGCAGTCGGTGACCTTGTGTTCTGTTGCTCCTCCCTGGTAAACACCCCTTAGCCTCACTGGCCAACATGGCAGAAGCTACTCTCCTGGTAGCAGAGTAGAAGACGAAGAGAGGGCAAAGTGTGCAAATGCACTGTCTTTGAAGGAAGATTTCCAGAAGCTACCACACTGCCCTTTCTCTTAAACATGATTAGCCAGTACTGAACATCAAGGAAGACTGAGAACTATATAGTCTTTATTCTGGGAGGCCTTGAACCCAACAAAAAAGTGTGTTACCATGGCATACAGCAGAAGGGCAGAGCACATAATGGGGGACGACTAAATTTTGCGATAGCATCAATCACCATTGTTGGCCTATAAGTGATTCTGTGTTTGTGAGCATCCTCCTGTTTTTCTCTTTTTTTATTTGGTAAAAGCATATACCTTTATATTTTTCAAGCAATATGTTTTCCCTTTGAATCACAACTCAGCCACTGCAGTGTCATAGAGATTCCAGAAGAGGGAATCAGGGAACTTGTTCCAATTCTCTGTATCCCAAGAGGAAACTTTGCTTCTGCTGGGATGACTGAGGGGCCTTGCAGCCGCTTCTACTCAGCCAGCATTGGGACACAGCACAGGAGTCCTTGGCTGGGAAGACAGGGGAGGAGGGCCAAGCATAGCTACATGGAGATTCATTTCCTCAGTGGATCCTACTTTCAAGGCTGCCTGCCTAGCTTAGGAACTTTTTTTCAATAATTAGTCCTTGGTCCCTAGTGGGAAAATTTAACAGATCCCCATAGCCAGAGTCCTAGAAAAAGGCAAGCCAGTTCTTGTGATTTTTTTTTTTTTTTTATCACTCCCGCATTTCCTATCATTGATGCTTCTCTTGGGAGCAAAACTGAATCTCAGGCATCAGTACAGGAGATGCTGTGTGTGTGTGTGTGTGTGTGTGTGTTTTACACACACACACACACATATGCTCATATTTAGACCCACTCATCCCACTCACTCAAACACACTCTCCTATTCAGCCTGGAATAAAGCCAAAGGATACAGGCTTCACTCAGAGCTGGTAAATTGTACACATCAGGAAAATGGGGGTGTTGATGCAGTCTTCTCTAGGGTCCCTTCCTGTCCTAACATTCTTTGAATGGTGGTAAGTCCTGATGTGGAAGTGCTCCATCCCTGACTTCTAGAATACACAGAGATCAAGTTGTAGGAGTCTTTTATTTGATAGAATTTTTAGAAAATAATTTATCACAAATTACCAGACACCAGCAACTGTTCCAGCCTAGTTTCTACCAGGGTAGCGTGGCAGGTCCCCTAGGTGCCATTCTCAGCTTGAGAAGCAGGTGACAGAGTGAAAAGAGCAGGGCTATGGAGACAGACCGATGTAGGTTCAAATCCTAGCACAACCCCCTATAATTTCTGTAACTTGGTGCAAGTTAGCTGAGCTTTCTGGACCTCAGTTTGGCTGTAAATTAAAGCAACAATTCCTCTTTCATAAGTGTATAAGGATTAAGGGAGACAATGAATATAGAGCATTTAACACAGTGCCTGACACACAGTAAGCATTCAGTAGATGCTAGTTCTCCTAGCATTGGACGAACCAAGTGAAGAAAGTGAATTGAAGGGAGTAAAATGGGAAAGGGGGGTGGGGAAGCAGAAAGTGTATAAAAATGAAAAGAATGGTATGTGATGGTATGTGTGATGTGTTTTTAATGCCACCAGAAATACCCTCATCTACATCTGAGTTGTGCCCTTGACACCTCAGGTTCTTGATTGACCAAAACTGAACCAACACTATGTAGACCCAAATTTAAAGTAATATTGCCACCTGGTGGCCAAACTCATGCGCTTTTTGACTCTTCCAAAGGTGAAACCAGCTTCCAGTTCTAGATACATTTTGAAAGCAATCTGTAAATGGTAAGGGACTGTTTGAATTCTTTCATCCATGTCACAGATTTATTGTTTCACCTACATTGCAGGTAGTATTCTGAGTGCTGGGGACACCACAGAGAAAGTCCCTGCTCTCCGAGAATTTAATCATACAGGGAGGTAACAGATAAAAACAAGGAAGCCAATGAATTGGAAAGAAAATTTGAGAGAGAGATGCAGATGAGAAGATAATGCAGCAGTAGGTTATGATAGAGAGTGACTAGAAATAGAAAATACTTCTCTGAGGAGTAAAATGGAGGCTGATAACTTGAATGGTGATGAACTAGCCGTGTGAGGTTGTCCGGGCAGAGCAATGCAGGCAGAGGGCATGGCCAAGTGCAGAGCTACCTCAGGAATGAGGGGTGTGCAGTGGAGAAGCAGGGAGGACAGATGGGGAGGGTGAGGAGTAAGGAGAGTGGCGGCTGAATGGCTCAGAGAGCAGGGTAGGGCCGGATTGTGTGGCTGTGTCAGCCTTGGTGATGATCCTCAGAGGAACCTAGGGTTTATTGGAATGGGAAAAGCAAGGGCTGGGATATTCTGATCTACATTTTTAAAGCTCAGTTTGGCTGCTGGGTGGAGAATGGATTTTTTTTTTAAGATTTTATTTATTTACTTGTCAGAGAGAGAGAGCGCACAAGCAGGGGGAGAGGCAGAGGGAGAGGGAGAAGCAGGCTCCCCACTGAGCAGGGAGCCCGATGCGGGACTCGATCCCAGGATCCTGGGATCATGCCCCGAGCCAAAGGCAGACGCCTAACTGACTGAGCCACTCAGGCATCCCTGGAGAATGGATTTTGGAGGGCCAGGGTGGAATAAGGGAGATCAGTCTGGACGTTTCTGTCGAGGTCCAGGTGAGGTCTGAGTGGAGGCTTGGACTAGGGTGGTAGTCTGGAACTGGAGCAGTGGGGATGGAGTGGAGATTTATTTTGGAGTTGGAACTATCCTATCTTGTCAATGGGTTGGAGAAAAGAGAGGAATCCAAGATGGCTCCCACTTCTTTAAAGTGGGAACCAGGCATATGCCAGTGCTTTATTCAGTATCTTCCCAGCAGCTGAGTCCATAAATAATTTTTAGAGAACAAGCAGATTCCAAGGTGACTAACACAGATGTCTTATTGCCTCAGAGAATACAGCGCAGCACTGAAATTCTACAAGACCTTACAAACAGGAACATCTCCGACTTCTTGGTAAAAACATATCCTGCTCTTATACGAAGCAGGTAAGAAGAAATTCTTTCATACTTTACAACCTGGCTCCCTGTAGAAAGTACTAACTGGAGACGGAAGATAATTTATTCACACAACTTATCGACAATCAGGGCAGTGGAAAATTTTCTTTTTCCTGATTTACCCGAAAAAGCAATTGAGACATATATAAAGTAAAATGCAACTTAAGATTAATTTTGTTTTCAATTTTTGTTTTGTTTAGGCGAAGCAGTCTTAAAGTTTAACCCGTGCACCATTAAAAATAAAATAAGAAAGCACAAAATGCATCCAACAATGCAGCCTCATGTTTTAACTAGTTCAGAAAGAGAGACAACATTTGGAAGGGCCAGTAAAGGAGAAAAAAGAGAGAAAAGGAGAGAAGCAAGAGGGAAAATAATGAGCAAGAAGGAGAAAGGAACAAATCAGACCGACGTAGGAAAAAAGCAGCGGGATGGCAGCGTGTGAGGGAGGCCACAGGTTGGCCAGGTTCGCCGCAGCTTGTCACACCCTAGCTGTAAATTCTCCTCTCGGTCACTGCCCTTCAGGACGCCCGCCCGTGAGCTCTTCTGTGCGTGCCCCCTTCTCTCAGCCCAGCAGCTGCTTCTCAAGGGCGCGGCGGGGGATGGGCGGCGTCAGCAGCCCCTGTCCAAGCTTGACAAGAGCATGCTCTAGAAAGGGGGTCATGGGGAACCCTGAGCCAGTCCCCGTGTGCTCTGGGGCCTTAAAATAAAACACATACTGTCTAATTTTCATAGTCCTTTCAGTTGCTTCTTCTGCCAGACCCTGAACAAAGGATAAACGGACTCGGTTAACTAGAACACACTGCCAGTGGGGAGAGCCGCTGCTGAGAAGGCAGTGCCAGGCCAGCTCTAGCAAAATGAAAAACGCCGTCCAAGCACACAAATAAGAGCAGCGTGCATAGTATTTATTCAGTAATGCAATAAAACCACAACCATCCCAAACATTGCTCTCAGCAATGAATTTGCAATATGGAATTTGGGATTTTGTGCTTGATGACAGTGATAGTTTGGGGGCCTGAACTGTGAGGTCTAGAATTGGCATCTGCTCATTACTTGTCATTTTACCCCTGACTGGCTGGAAGTCAGTCTCTTAACCTTGGGCTTGGACTAAGTCAGCCCTTCTCCCAAGTGTGCAGGTGATTAATATTAAAGTCTTGTTTGTGCAGGGTGGAAGATGGGAGGGCTGCAGCCTTCACTCCACACTGGTATAGTGGTTGCCCTATTTTCTGGCTCCAGATGGTCTGACAAATGACCTGACCACAGGACCACCCAGAAAGCCCAGAATGCAGGATGTGACTTGGAGAGCCAACGGTGGAACCCAGTCCTTCCTCTGCATGTGTACTTGGGCTTGGCCCCTGGGCCGAGAAGCTTCCCATTGTTTGGATATCAAGAAATGCAAAACTGCCCTGCAAGACTAAGCGGCCCCAATGAGTGTTTGGAAGGAAAGTTAACACTACCACCTTCCTTAGGGTATTCATTGTATGATTTGTTTTGGCTTTCAGCTTAAAGAGCAAATTCTGGGTCAACGAACAGAGGTAAGAAACTACTTTTGTGAAATTAAAATCTCAGATTGATCCATTTAAAATAACTGCACATTAAAAAACCACACCTGGAGCCACATGGGCTGTTCTATATGTACTCAGGAACTCACAAGTCATGTCCTGAAGGATATGTGGCTAAACAATAGATCTCCTTGGAGGATATATAGGGGAGGAGGTGTTCCCCTAAGAGGCGTTCCAGAGCATTCTCACTCAGAGGGGGTTCTAAAACCTCACAAGGTTAACAATTGAGAGGGCTACAGTGACAGGATGCGTAACCCAAGCCTTGCCACTCTTTGGCCCAACCCTCTTGAGCCTCAGGGAGTCTGGCCCAGCCCCAGACTAACCCCATTCCTGTGGCATTCTGGAGGCTCAAGTAGTTTCAGAGGCTTGGAGGATCATCCAGGAATATTCTAAGAGTGAGCTGGCCTCCCATGGTCCCTCAGCAGTAGGGCCTCTAGAATGAATGCAGAGCTGATATTAACTTGATTTCCTGGGTGGATACTAAACCATGAAAGGGAAATCCAGCCTTTAGAATTTCTCCCTAGAGGGAAGTGTGGGGTCTCAGTTGAAGCAGAAATGGGTGGGGCAATTTGAGTCCCTGAGAAATAAAGTTCCCCTCCTCTGCCTTGCCAACAGATTAATTTTTTCTTATCAAGGAGTTTGGCGTTTATCCTGCCACTGAAGGGCTTTACACCCGAGAGTGACAGGCCCAGATTGGTGTTTGAGCATGATCGCTTGAGACTGCCAAGCAGTGTGGAAAATGGGTGAAAGCAGGAGAGATCCAATGCTAGGACCCCAGTTAAGGTGCTAGAAACAGAGTTAGGGCAGGGGATCTGCAAAGCACAGGAGTGGCACCAGAAAGGAATCCTTGGTTGGGGTGTAGGGAGAGTCAGGGAAGACATCAAAAAGAAGATGACATATGACAGATGAGTCCGAGTTGGCCAGATGCTCAAAAAAGGGAAAGGCCCTCCTGGGAAACTAGCAGCCCCGCCTCGGCAGAGACGCCAAAGCAGCCTGGACCAGCGGGGGCTCTGGAAGTGATCTGACATGGCTGGAATGTGCCACTCGAGGGAAGGCATGAGCAGGGGTGACATTGGAGAAGTGGGCAGAGACCAAACTCAGTAAAGATTGGGACTTTTCCTGGTGGAAACAAGGAAGGGTTAATAGTTGGTTTGTAAAGTGGAGCCATGTTGCTGACTAGTCCGGACAATTGCTCCCAAAGTACACATTTCCCTGCAGAAACCGAGAGAGCTATTGACAAGTATGAAGCACCACAAGCATGGTTCGTGGCCCTGACTTGAGGACTTCTTGTTCCCTTGTCAGGTATGGAGGAATTTCCATTGGAGGAAAGCTCCCAGTTCTTCCCATCACTGCGGAAGCACTTGTTGAATTTTTAAGCCATCTTGGCCAGATGATGAATGTGAGCGGGGTATGTAAACAGCTTGGAGATTTGGATAGAACGTCTGACATGCTGGTTATCATGAAACAGAAATAATCGTGAGTGCTAAGTGGGGAAAAAAACCCTTGTGCTGTTTTCTAGGGCCCTATCACCAGAGAGGCCTCTAAGGAAATGCCTGCTTTCCTTAAACATCTAGAAACTGAAGACAACATAAAGGTACTGGTCCTGCCTCATCTGCCCTAGAGCTAAAAACTCACGTGAGCTAGTTACTTCAGTTTTTTTTCCCCAGCTTAATTACATTCCATCCCTCCTCATGTTGAAATCTAGCCTGGAATGTCTTCCAGCTGCCAAACCCTTCCTCCTCCTCCTCACATTCTTTCTCCTGCAGCTCATTTTTTCTTAAAACAGCTGTAGCACAGCCTAACCAAGTCCATCCCTGCCCTGTAGGTGTGGTTTAACAACAAAGGCCGGCATGCCCTGGTGAGCTTTCTCAACGTGGCCCACAACGCCATCTTACGGGCCGGCGTGCACAAGGACAGGAACCCTGAGGAGTACGGCATCACCGTCACCAGCCAGCCCCTGAACCTGACCAAGGAGCAGCTCTCAGAGATCACAGTGTAAGCTGCCGCCGTGGCCCCCAGCCTCCCAGCTCGCCGGTCGCCCTCTCCACTCTCGGGACACCCGGAGAGGATTCTCTCGAACGTGAGCTGCTGGGCTGGATGGCAAGGCTGTTAAATCAGGCACATATGAACATGAGACGTTCAAGTGCCTCGTGTACCAAATGGCTTGGCCATTCTTTCTCTTCATATTTATTTGGAAAGTAAGCATAGATTTGGTTCTCTTCCCTTTTGGCTCTTGATAACAAGTTGCTCCTGGAGCTTACACAAATATTCTCACCAGTTTGCAAAGTGACTGCCGGGAACTGGGAAAGCTGAGCCAATCTTTCATCTCCCTGGGAGTAATCATTTTAGATTCCGGTAATTTCCCTCAGATGGCCAGGCTTTCAAGATGTCAACAGACCCTTGCCTTCCTCAAGCTTAAGCTCTTACTGCACAGCTTCAGGCAGTAAATGACATCAATCCCGTTCAATTTGTAGTATGCGTGCGCCATTCGAGCCTTCCTTCA
Organism: Halichoerus grypus; assembly: GCF_964656455.1. Lineage (NCBI taxonomy): Eukaryota > Metazoa > Chordata > Mammalia > Carnivora > Phocidae > Halichoerus > Halichoerus grypus. Next base: position 110,287,166 of record NC_135716.1, read on the forward strand.
GTGGCAATGGCTTCGTGAGTGCCGACTGCTTCTGGGAGACCATGAGGGTCCTAATGTTCCTATCCCAGTGTATTCAGTGCCCTGAACACTCGCCCTGAACGTGCCAAGTGTCGTTGGCTAAAACTTGGGCCCTGGCCCCCTGGGGCCTTCCTTTGGACACCCTCTGAGGCCCTCAACTGAGGAAGAATAGTCTGTCCTATGCCAGTTCTCTCTTGGCCCAGGTTTCTCCATCTCCTGCCAAGCCTCTTGAATCTGAAATAAGAAATAGGAGTCTTCTGTGGTTATAAAAGTAGTATATAAAATAGTATATGATCATTAAATAAAGTGTATAGAACAGAGTTTTTTAAAACTTATTTTCTACAACCCTACACAGTTTAGGGTCTTGCCTCTAAACATTTTTGTGTGTTTCCTTCCAGTTATATTTTCTCTTCTTCCTGTGTGTGTGGATCATGCCCTTTGTAGTTTCATCAGGGCAGTGCCTGGCACATGTGGTCCCTCGTGGGAATTAGTTGGAAGTGCTCCATTCTCTGTGCGGGCACTGTCCCACGCCAGGGCTGTGCTCGTATGTGAAACTTAGGTGGGACTCAGCCCACACCTGCTACCTTAGCCACACGCTTTCCCAGAGATCAAGGAGAGGGTGAAGAAAGCCAAGTTCCTGTACAACCAGCCTGTTCTCTTTTCACTTAAATTTACATTATGAATATTTCCCCGTGTTGTGATATGTTTCTTGAAACCATGATTTAACAAGATCTCGCAGACCATATCGCTGTCTACATAGAAAATCCAAGAGTTATCTATAGACAAATGATGAGAACTAATAAGAGGATTGTAGTATATAAGATTAATATAAGAATCCATTTCTATACACCAACAAATTAATTAGGAAAGGTAATAAAATTTGTTTAGATTATTATATTAACATGGAAAATGTTTGATATTAACATTAATATTAGTATTCGGTAGTAACATGGAACAGGAAACCCACAGATATCCACTTAACCTTGACCCAGTTTGACTAGCACAGCTGAGTGAAACAACAAGCTTCCAGGGGATTCTGGAGGCCATTACCTGGAGTTGGGCGAGGCCTTCCCAGAGCCTGACTTTGTCCTTCTGCTGCTTCTGCTCCTCCTTCTTCACCTCTCCTTCACTGTGTCTCTCCTACTGCTGCAGGCTGACCACTTCAGTGGATGCTTTGGTTTCCATCTGTGTGATTTTCGCCATGTCCTTCGTCCCAGCCAGCTTTGTCCTTTATTTGATCCAGGAGAGGGTAAACAAAGCCAAGCACCTCCAGTTTGTCAGTGGAGTGAGTCCCGCCACCTACTGGCTGACCAACTTCCTCTGGGACATTGTAAGTGTCAGGTCATGGCACCTCCCTTGCCTCCCTGGGCCTACAGTGGGCAGGTGTTTGTCTGCTCTGACTGAGGGGACTTGGTGGGATGGGCTGTTGGCGGGTGCTGTGCTGAGGGCCTTGTGTGTTCGCTCTTTCTTGGAAAAGCACAGAATTAGGAGCCCCAAGCTGGGGAAGGATGTGGGGCTCAGCTTAACAACTGCTGAGTTGGGGCTCTGTGTGCCCTGCACCAAGGGGCCTTCTGACCCACTGAGTAATCCCTGCACCACAGGCATGAGGCTGGCTTTCCTGGGAATAATCTGGAGCTGAAGAGGTAATATCAAGAGGTCCTTCATCCTACACTCTCTTCTTACATCCTGATCCACCCCTAAAGGGGGAAGGATGGAACTTCTCCTGTGGTAGAGTCACCAAATAAATATAGGACATCAGTTAAATCTAAATTTCAGATAAAACAATTAATGATTTTAGTATAAGTATATCCCACCCGCGAAGTATTGCATGAGACATACTTATACTAAAAAAAATGTATTGGTTGTTTATCTGAAATTCAAATTTAAATGAGCATCCTATATTTTTACTGGCAAAATGTGGCAACCCTACCCAGTGGCCTTACTTTGCTTTCCCAAAGTAACCAGACCTCCACTAAATCAGATTAGCCACCACTTTAGGGAATAGAAAGAAAAAATTATTTATCAAGTCAACAGCAGATTGCCACCTCTCTCACAACCAGGATTGTTGGGGGGCAGAAAAGAGTCAGGGTGGGTTACTTTATGACAGGCCGCAGGGTCAAAATAAATTGGCAGCAAAGCCCTAATTGTAATGTAGCAGTGATCATTATGGCACCAACTCTAGGGTTTTCTGGACACTGTGGCTAATAAGATCCTTTGTTTTATCCCAACATTCTGAGACTAACATGAGTCTCCATTGCATGTTATGGTAGGATATATCATGATGGAGACCAACACAAATAACCTTTTTCACAGTGGTTTTGAATAATGATGACAAATATTAGGGTTTATAAGGACATGGTTTCTTTTATCTTAGCTCCCTAAACGCAGTCATCACTGAACAGTACAAAACCAGAAATCATCAGTAGCAACTAAATTCTTTCGTCTCTATCCTATCTACCTGAGAAAACACTTACAAACACATGGGGAGGAGTCAGAACCATCACACCTCACTTTGGACAAAAACATCATCTGTAGCTACCCATACTGCCCTGCCTTTAAGCATGAAAGGGGTGAGGCTCACCTGCACTGAAAAGCTATTAAAGTGCTGGGTTTTGCATTCTACTTTTTTTTTAAAAGACAAGGATTATAGAATTTACACTTTGGGCTGACACATGCATGTGCCTAGCTACAGAGATCTCTGAGCCTAAAGAGAAATATGTGGATAGAAGGCTAGAGTCAGTGTCTGGATTGGAGGTGATACTAGCAAAGTAGACACTTGGCAGACCAGCGAAGAGTTAGAAGACGGTGAATAGGACACTAGCAGGCTTCGGAGCCTCCGAATCCAAACTCTAGGATCTATAACGTTGTTGCTTAGCACCCTCATTAGCCAGCAGCAAAAAGATAACATATATGCCTGAGGGTCATTGTTAAATGTGAACAAACACTTATTGTTTATATCATCCACTCAGCACAGATAGGATGTTTTAAGTTCTTATTTTTTATATGTCATCTGGTTTTCTTTTAAATTTTGAAACAGTCACAAAATTGTTATAAATATAGTTCAAAACTTTTTTTCTGGGCCATTGGAGGGTAACTTCCCAACAAGATGCCCTTCGTGCACACACACACACACACACACACACACACACACACACCAGCACCTCCAGTGTCTACCTCCTATGAGTGAGGACACACCCCATACAATCACAGCATAACTGGCAACACCAGGACACTAGCACTATGCGTCACCTCCATCTTTTCCTCAGACCCCACTCAAATTTCACCCATTTCCCCAATCATGTCTTTTATAGAAAAGGATCTAGCTCAGAGTCATTGCATTTAGTTGTTCTCTCCAGTCTCCTTTAGCCTGGAATGGTTCCTAGTCTTCTCGACATGCACAACCTTGACACTTGTGAAGATCACAGGCCAGTTATTTTGCAGAATGTCCTTCAATTTGAGTTTGCCCAATGTTTTCTCATGATCGGATCCAGGTTACAGCAGTGGTATCATGAAAGTTTACTCTGCTGCATCTGACCAGGTAGCTTCTGATTTCAGTTTGTTCTATTACTGATGATGGTCACTTTGGTCACTTGATTTAGGTGGTGTCTGCTGAGCTTCTCCACTGTAAAGTTAGTCTTTGCCCCTTTATAATGAATAAGAATTGGAGGAGAGGTACTTTGAAGCTATGTAAATATCCTATTTGTTACCAAACTTCCAGGCTCTCTATCTTTCCATACTTGTGACTCTTCTCCAAGAGTGAGAAACTGGCTTCTATTACCCCTGACTCATGTACCCACCTGAGCAGTACGCCTGTACGTAATAAGTTTCCCATCGTGGCCACCATCCTCTCCCTTGTGTGGCACCCTTCTCTCCCTGCTCCAGCTGCCCCACATTTGGAGGTCCTCCTCATTCTGCTCCGGCTCTGATAGCCCCAACCAGATCGACCCCCTATAAGGACACCCTCCTACACCCCATACCAGCCCACCCTCTGTGGGATGTCCTCCTCACCCTTCTCGGGTTCTCATCCTGCCGGGGACCACTGTGACACCTCCTGAACCCCCACTGGCTGCCCACCTCTCCCTATCCATCCTAATGGCTTTAGGACTGAATTGTATAGGAAGAGAGGAAAGGGATCAAGCGATAAAAGGGTATCATCTATTTGAACTTCATGAGGCCAAGGACTAAATATTTTGAGTTTTTCTGAATTCAGGAGACATGCTTAGAAAGTAGACTCAGTAGGACTTCGTGACCAATTAGAGAAAATGAAAGATCAGGTGGATTTTTATAATTCATTCTCTCGAAAGATAGAGGCTGAAGCTTCCCTGCACTGGGAGGTGGGAGTGGGGAGTGGTAGGAGGACTAGGGACAACTTAGAGTATGTTTGCTGACCAATAACTGTTTAGACAAATAGAAGCAGAACCCCAGGCCATTGTAGGGGCTGGAGGAGGCTGACCCAGCCCTCGTTCCACAGAACAGGAGATAGAGGTCCTGAGAAGTTAAGTGCCTCATTCTCCTCTTCTCTCTTCAAGATGAATTATGCTGTGAGCGCAGCGCTAGTGGTGGGGATCTTCATCGGGTTTCAGAAGAAAGCCTACACTTCTCCAGAAAATCTTCCTGCCCTTGTTGCACTGCTCATGCTGTATGGGTGAGTTGTTTGGGCCATTAGCTAATGCCACCAAAAGGGAAGCCACGGGAGGGGCGTGGTCTTCTGACAGAAAACCAGGGTTTCTGGCAGCCAGGTTAGCTTCCAGCCCCTGGCAGGGTGTGCAGCTACCAACCAGGAATCTGTTTCGGACTCCACACACACAGCAGTTCCTGAGGCTCAAATGAATCTTCTTCCACTCAAACTGGGGCCTGACCAGGGCGTCACTCTCCTGTCCCTCACCCGGCTCTGATTCTGATTCATCTGTAGCCAACCTGTCCATCTCGGTGTCTCCAGCTGGACTGGCCGAGAGTTATTTGCACACGGAAGACTGCAGCTGAAAGGCTGCCCCTGAGCCAGGGTCAGAGGATGACACAGGGATTAAATCCTGTAGAATTCTAGAGCAAGGCATGCAACTTTACATCCAGGCCTACCCCTCACTGGGTATGTACCTGTGGACAAGTTATTACCCCATCTGGGCTTCAATTTCCTCATCTGTAAAATGCAGATAATGACACCTGGTCCTTCCTGTGAGGGCCAGTGAAGCCCTGACAGAGCATCTCTCTTGCAAATAGAGAATTCAGGAGCCAGCCTAACCACGACATACCAACTCAAGTCAACTGTAAAGATGAGCCTCCTGGGATCTCAGCTGGGCTTTGCTGATCCAGACTAGAGTGGGAAGCACTGCAGGGTAGAGCTGGCCCCTCTGCCTTGTAAAAGGCACATTCACAGCCACCATCTCACTTGCTCCTCACAAAACCCTGTGAGGTGGTCAGGGAAGGCATCATTATCTCCCTTCAAAGACGAGGAACAAAGACCAAGGGACGGAGCAGCTTTCTGGTCTTCCTTGGACTCTCGCCAGTGCAGACACGTCACCTCGTGTGCGGGGAATGCATTATATCTAGTGGTACAAAGACTGCAACTCTGTCCCACTGCCTTGTGTCGTTTCCACACAGATGGGCAGTCATTCCCATGATGTACCCAGCATCCTTCCTATTTGATGTCCCCAGCACAGCCTATGTGGCCTTGGCTTGTGCTAATCTGTTCATCGGCATCAACAGCAGTGCCATCACCTTCATCTTGGAATTATTTGAGAATAACCAGGTGAGCATAACTTTTGTGGCTTCCTTGTTTGATTACTAAAATACTAGAGAGAGTATTTGATGGTCAAGCAGAGCCAGGGGCAAGTACTGTGGCTGGACAATCTTAATGCATATGTGAACGTAGTTTCCTCCTTTCCTTCCTCTCTCCCTCCTTCTGTGCCTGCCTACCTGCCTCCTTCCCTTCACTTTCCCTCCTCCCTTCCTTCCTTCCTTCCTCCCTTCCTACACTCCATCTTTCCTCCCTTCCTCCCTTCCTTCCTGCTGTCCTTCCCTCCCTCCCTCATGCCTTCCTCCCTCCCTCCTCCCTTCCTTCCTTGTTTTCTTTAAGCTCATCTAACTCGAAGTTTATGTGTGTGCTCTGAGTGTCATGGTTTTCTGAGCCTGTTCTGCAAGCTATAAATGACTTTTTGTGATCCTAAGCTTTTAGATTTTCTTACTCCTTCAGAGTTTCCTTGGTGACTTTGGGTGTTAGGTTTTTCTACACACACACATATTCACACATACATGTGTGAGTGCATTGATGTGATTTCAAAGCAGCAAAAGGCATACAAGGAAGTCTCCTTCTTACCCCTGTCTTCCAGTCACCTGCTTTGCTTCTCCAGAGGCAACCTTTCATTTCAGTTTCTTAGGTGTTCTGGCAACAAATAAGCAAACGCATACATTTTCTTTCTCCCACTTTCTTACCCATATTGTAACGGAGTAACATTTACTGTTCTACATGAAACTTAATTCTGAGGATAGGGTTAGAAATGTATGGTGCTGAATGACTCACTTTTCTGAGCTATGGAGTGCAGTCGTCCTGTCCCGCTCCCCAGACATCTCCTTGCCAGAAGGAGCTGGCCAGGCTAAGCCCTGAGCCACTGGCAATGGCTCCAGGCTGTCCGTGTGCCCCACTCCCACTCACAGCCGGCTGTGTCTGTGCCTGGCTGTGGCGGCCCGGAGCGCCCTCAAGCACTGGCAGGCTCGCCAAGCGCCCGTGTCCCCAGTGGCCTCTCCAGCCTGTTCCTCCCTCACTAGGTGTTCGAGTTCAGAGGGTGGGCACCCGCCAGCACATTAGTGCTGCTGTCCTGTGGCTCCTGTCCTCACTCCCACCTCGGGGCCCTGCTGAGAGGACCTAAGGCAAATGTGCACTCGCCCCCAGTCCCATGGCCTCCTGACGGATGCTTCCCCAGGCCTTGTCAGACTGACTTCCTGCCACAAAACCCCATTTGTCCCATGACTGGTAAAAAATGTACCATGTCGCAGTCAGACCCCAGAAGAGAGATGGATGAGAAAAAACATGGACTCTGCTGATGGCAGAGCTTCCTGGCAGACTGAAAATGCTCCTCTTCAGAGCTGTTTGTCATGTGCTCACAGCCCACTACATCTTAAGAGATTGCATTACTTCAGAAAAATTAAAGAAGAAGCGCAAAGCAACTCAGAACACTCCCTCCTGAGGGCTATATTCGTTTAGCCGACATTTACGGGGCAAACCCCTTTCCCCTGCGGAAATGCTGTTTGCTTTCATGCAAGTCCTGAGAGAAGCAGATGCTACAGAGATTCCCAGTATCCCTCAGGAGGCTCCCAGGCCCCAGTAGCTGCTTTTCCTACCGAGTCAAGAGGTATCAACAGGGTGAACACCATGTGACGGATGTGCTGATGTAAACATGTGTGACCTGCTTGTCCTACCCTGCAGGAACTCCCTTTCCAGTCAAGAAATGATCTGTGCACCAAGCTAGGAACCGAAATGAACCACAGTACCTGACCTTCCACAAGACAGTGTGTGATAGAACAGCAAGGGAAGGAGACAGATAAAACACTGCAGATCCGAATGGGCCAAAAGAGCTGGGCTGCTGGGCTACAGGGCTCAGGAGAATCTGGGTAAAGGAAATCAATTAAGCCTGGCCTGGAATAAGTAGGATTTTATTAGCCCATTTAATAAATAATGAGGTGCCTACTATGAGCTAATCATTGAAGAAGGTATTTAGAAAGGACACCAAAATAATTAGGACCCAGTCCTTATCCTCCAGGGACCACTGACTAGTGGGGCCAGCAGGCAAGTAAGAAGTAATTAGCCCTGGCTGAAAATGTTGTAAGTACTAGAAGAGAGAAGTAGGTATTCTACATGGAAATCTGAAAAGGCTTTTGAGAGAAGGGATTTTCTCAAGCTACCTTTTTTTTTTTTAAGATTTTATTTATTTATGTATTTATTTGGGAGAGGTGGGGAGAATCTCAAGCAGACTCCTCGCTGAGCATAGAGCCTAAAGTGGGGCTCGATCTCATGATCCTGACGTCGTAACCTGAGCCAAAACCAAGGGTTGGATGTTTAATGGACTTCGCCACCCAGGCACCCCTCCAGCTAGCTTTCTAAAGAAGGCCTGGAATCTTCTAGAGAACAGAAGGGGAGAGAGCATTCTTTCCTAAGAGCAATGGTTAATAGAAGCTGGGGGCGCAAAGGCCTAGAGGCACAAGAGCACTGGCTGGGAGGAGGGGAGAGGCGGGCCATGGGGAGGGGAGCGAGAGAGAGGAGGTCATGTGAGCAAAGGTGTGGAGGCCAGGAAGAAGCCAGTTGGGTGGTAGGGAGGGGCCAGATTAGTGGGCAGCAGTGGCCTGGTCAGCCTCGCCCCCCAGTGTCCCCTCTGCCATCTTGGGGGAGACTCTCTCCGCCCAACACTGCTGGGCAAAAGTAGCAAGCACAGTCTGACCCTCTGAAAACAAGTCCCCCCACCTCAACACACACACCAGAGTCCCCGGCCCTCTTTTCTACTGGCAGTACCCCCACACACCTAGCTGTCCTCTGGGGGCTGAGGAGCAGAGCTGGAAGACACACGGGGCCCCTCTCCCCTGTGGTACGAGCTGGGCTAAGAGCAGAGGAAAGAGCTCACGGCTCACAGCTGTACCAAAGGAGAGAGCCTGGGCCGCACGCCCAGCAGCTGCTGCATCTCCCAGGAGCAAATGCCTTGGGGGGCTCGTGTGTAATTCCCGAGTGAGTCTGCCCTGACAGCAACCCGGGCAGGCTGCCTGGCTGCTGGCGCCTCCTGTGACTATTCCAGCACCTTCCTATCTGTGTGACAGATCCCTCCTGCGGCCAGCCTGGTTGCTAGGCCCCCGCTGTCTGCAGGCCTTCCCCTGGGCCCGCTTAGGAGGGGTAGGTGGGTTCAGTCCCCACAATTGACTGTCCTGCTTTTCTATGTTTCAGCCGCTGCTCAGATTCAACGCCATGCTGAGGAAGCTGCTCATTATCTTCCCCCACTTCTGCCTGGGCCGGGGCCTCATTGACCTGGCGCTGAGCCAGGCTGTGACGGATGTCTACGCCCGGTTCGGTGGGTGGCCTTTGAGGCCTGTGGAACATGGCCCCAGACCATCTGGGCGGGGGCGGGCTGCCTCGGGAGCTCCTATGCCCGACCTGCAGCCTGGGCTGGAGCCGGCTGACACTTGGTTGGTATGGGAGTGTCCTTCTGCCCAGAAGGGATCAGTTGCCTCTGTCTCTGGGGCTGAGGAGCCACAGGAGGGGTCAAGAGCAGGCTCCGACTCTTCCCTACTCTGACTCGAGCAACCGAGATGAGGCCTGGGTTCAGCTCCCACTTACTCCTTCGAGTAAGACCTCGTCTAGCTGGGCCAGACGTTATGACTAGGTCTCTGGGGGCAGCTGGGGCAGCTGAGTGGACTTCATTCCTGTCCGCAGGTGAGGAGCACTCTGCAAATCCGTTCCAGTGGGACCTGATTGGGAAGAACCTGGTTGCCATGGCCGCAGAAGGGGTGGTGTACTTCCTCCTGACTCTCCTCATCCAGCACCACTTCTTCTTCACCCGATGGTACGTTCAGGCCACTGCCATAAGGGTTCCAAGGGCAGCTCCTTGCATCTGTCCAGGGACTTGGCTTCACATCCATGTAGTCCTCTGTTTCCTCACCAGCCCCACTCCGTGATGGCTTTTTATACCCTTAAAGCCTGGCTTGTTCTGAATAACACAAGGGGAGAGACATTAAAATAGGCATGTTGGAATTTGTAACGAATCTAAACTTTAAAGCATTTAAAATACAGTATTTAATTTCAGTTGCTAATATTTAATCCCTCTCACCTCATTAACAGATACTCATTTTAAGTTGGATGATAGCCTTACAAATGATAATAGTTAAGGGAGATCCAAAGTACTGGGAAATAGATTTAGGCATTCACAAGAAAATAGACAAAGTGGGCCCCTTTGCTAATTGGAGATATGAGAGTGGGGATAGGGAGTATATGGGGTGATATCCAGGGCGACTGAAGCCAGGAGCAGTGTGAAGGGAGAGGGACAGGGCTTGTGCCCCTTTGGGGGGGGGCGGCAGTGACTGCCTACCGTGACCCAGCCCAGCTGTGCCATTCTTCCCTGGCTTCTTGACCCAGGACTTGCCTCCTTCTGACATGGGCACTCAGGTTTCCAGAAGGCTGTCCCTCCGCTATCCAGGCTGACCTTCACTAGGTCTCAGCCCAGGGCCCTGAACTGCAAATCACTGGGCCCTTGGAACATGCTTTCCTGGACAGTGTTTTGTTTCTTATCCTTTCATCCTCTCAGGCTGAGTCAGGCTACATGTCAATAAAGATACAGAGGACTTGGTTTAAGTTTTAATCCATAGGGAATCGAGTTACTAGAAACAAATTGACCTCCCTACTCACAGGGCTGTGAGGATTGAACAAGATAATGGGTGCCAACACACTTAGAATAAAATGACATGACCAGGAAGTGGTGCTAGTTATGGGGGACAGTGTGGGGAATTGATGTCCATGGGACCCTTGGCCCTCAAAGGCCCCCTTCTACAGCTTTGGCCACATCTTGAAGAGACCTTGGAGTAGAAGGGAGAAGGCAGACTTGTTTACCAAAACAGACTCGGTAGCTTCAAACTCTGGTGTCAAACAACTGAGCAAGTCTTGCGGCATTGGGCCTGAAACAGCACCAGAGAAGCACTCCAGGACTTTTGGCTTCAGGAAGCCCACAGCCATGCGCATGCTGAGAGGCAACCAGGCAAAGAGAAGAAGGGAAGGGCAGAAGAAAGGGTGCTTTTGGTAGAAGACAAGCTAACCTGTGGGGAGTTCACAGAAGGGGGAAGGTGAGAGGGGTAAAAGAGGAGCCTGGAGAGGTAGGCAGAGCCAAGTCCTGAAATGCCCCTCACCTTGGTGAGGACTTCAAGTTTAAGGCTGAAGGCAGCAGGGAGCTGTTGGGGTGTTTTAATCAGTCAGGTGAATGATCTGCCAGGCTTAAAAGCAGAGAGACCAGACAGGAGGCCATTTTGGCACCCAAGCAAGAGTCAGTGGTGGCTTGGATAGAAGTGGGGGCATTGGGAGATGGAGAAAAATAGGTTGATTGGATAAATGGTAGACAAGACAAGATTTTGAGATGAATTAGATGTGGCCAGTGAGATTGTAGGCCAAGGTGGTCAGGGAGGGTTTCAGAGGTGCTGTGTCTTTAAGGATGGGGAGGCTTCTGTTTGGCAGGACAGGAGGAAGAGAACGCTGAGGCCCTGGAAATGCCTGTAGAGGCTGGGAGTGAGTCAGGGAAGACCAGCAAGGGCTGGGGACCAAGGCTTGATGAAATGGTTGGGAGAGGAGTTAGTTCAAGAGATAAGTGGGAGACAGGTGACATTTACTGAGTGCTTACCATAGATGAAGTGTTGTAGTAATGATATCAGCTGCCAGGTTTTGAGTTCTGACTGTGCCGGATGCTGGGCCAAGTTCGTCTTCTCCACAGTCCTATGAGGCAGACATTCTTTTCCCCTCCCCACCATATGGTTGAAGGGGGTGAGGTTTAGAGAGGTTCAGTGACAGACCCAAGGTCACACATGGGGAGGCCAGGACTAGAAACCAGAGACACTGCACACCAACCCAATCCTCTCCCTTTCCTTCCTCTAGGATTGCCGAGCCTGCTAAGGAGCCTATCATAGATGAAGATGATGATGTGGCTGAAGAAAGACAAAGAATTATTAATGGGAGAAATAAAACTGATATCTTAAGGCTAAATGAACTAACCAAGGTAAGCGACTAGGTGTAAACGAGTTAGTTTGGAGGTGCCAGTTGGATCCACAGATGGCACACCATTGTAATTTGCCTTGCAATATGCCTACACAAGCAGTTCATTTTCCTACTTTTATGTGAGGTTGTCATTGCTGTGTTATAACTTGCCTTCCAAGAACACCTAATTCCAGTGCATTCTCCCCAGTATTCATCTTGGGCACTGGCACAGGGCCTCAGTGTGAACCCCTACATTGAGCCTCACTCACGCTTCTCCCTTCCATCTCTGCACAGTGGGTCAGCTTCGAGGTTTCCTGGGGTTCACAACACCCCTCTGAACACCTGTGCCAATATGTAACCTCCTCACGTCGATAGTTCTCACCTAACCCATCCTTTGCTCTTTGCTCTCTCTTCCCTTCCCGCTCTAACCCTCTCTTGGTTCTCAGTCCAGTTTCTCTGCATCTTGCAGGTTTATTCGGGCACCTCCAGCCCAGCAGTGGACAGGCTGTGTTTCGGAGTCCGCCCTGGAGAGGTGGGTGCCCTGCAGACTCCTGTGCATGCTGCTTCTCCCCACCTACAGCAGGGCTATCACAGAGAAATCAAATGCAGCCACAGAGGTCATTTTAAATTTTCTAGCAGCCACATGAAAAAAGTAAAAAAAAAAAAAAAAAAAAAAAGGTGAAATTAATTTTGATGATTTATTTTACCTAATATATCTGAAATACTGTCATGTCAACACATAATTTATATAAAACATTATTGATGCAATATTTTACATTCTTTTTTTGTTATTGTTTTAAGTTTTCAAAATCCAGGGTATGTTTTACACGTATAACATATGTCAGTTCAGACCAGATGCATTTCAAGTGCTCAGCAGTCACTGTAAGGGAGGAAAATCCTCTTTCCTCTACCCTCCTGGGTTCTCTGCGTAGAGCTCTGTAAATTGGACTGATGAAAGGCAGATTAAGAAGAGAAAAACAGACAGACATTTATTAGGGAATGATCAGAAATAAATGATATGAGAGGTGGTTAGAACTTGGGCTTATATAGCATCTCGGCAAAGGAATGATACATTTTTAGAGAAGTGACAGGACAAAGGAAAAGGACCTTGAGTCAGTAGGGGTGGCAAATTATAGAAAAGGCAAATATGGGGGAAACTGATTGTAGATAAATGTTAGTTAGTAATGTTTGTTATAGATTCCTCTGGTGCTGTCTCCAGGCTAAGAGCAAGAGAGGACACCCTGTAAATTTATGTCCTGCTTTTAGGCAAACAGGGGAGGGTAGAGAACTTTTATTTCTTTTTTTTTTTTAAGATTTTATTTATTTATTTGACAGAGCACAAACAGGGGGAGCAGGAGAGGGAGAAGCAGAGTCCCTGCTGCTCAGGGAGCCCGATGCGGGGCTCAGTCCCAGGACCCGGGGATCATGACCTGAGCCCAAGGCAGATGCTTAACCAACTGAGCCACCCAGGTGCCCCCAGAGAGCTTTTCTTGTATCTGCTGCTGCTTAATTGCCTTCAGCTCAAACTCATCCTTACACCAAAGTGGCTTATCTCGAGGTGGCAAATTCTGCTCCCTGTAGCACATGGCTAGTGGCCCCCATCATGGCCGCCCAGGTCGGAAGTGTCTCCCACCTACCCACACGCTTGCCCTAGGGCCTCACAGTCCCCACTCCTTGGGCTATGTTAGGATGGGTTCTAGGGTGAGGGTTCTAGGACGAGGCCAGTTCTGTGTGTTCTCCCTCAGTGCTTTGGTCTTCTGGGCGTGAATGGAGCTGGCAAAACAACCACATTCAAGATGCTTACTGGGGACACCACAGTGACCTCAGGCGACGCCATGGTAGCAGGCAAGAGGTGAGTGTCCTGCTCCTCCTGTCTCAGGGTGTCTCTCACAGGTCCTGGGCCATGCTCCCATCCCAGCATAGGGAGAGTGAGCCTCAGACCCTGTACTGAGGATGATCCTAAGAGCATGGAAGATCTGTACAGAAGAGTAGGCCTCCCAGAAAGCATGGTCTAAAAAGTACAAGACACAGACTCTCTGGGAAATTGAATTGAATTGTGATTGTTAAGACATGCCCCTGTAAGCATGGATTCTTGGAAACTTCTAGGAAGCACCTTGTCAGTGGTTCTTAGTCTTTTTGGGGTTATAGGCTCCTTTAAATATCTGATGAACACTTGTACTTTCTTCCTATAAAAATAGACCATTATTGGGGTACCTGGCTGGCTCATTTGGTAGAGCATGTGACTCTTGATCTTGGGGTTGTGGGTTCAAGCCCCACATTGGGTATAGAGATTACTTTAAAAAAAAAAAAGTCTTTAAAAATACACACACACACACACACACACACACACACACACACACACCATTATCCCCCATTATTTCCCTCCATACATTTTTGCAAAGAGTTTAAGGAAATTTACTGAGGCCTGAAGCACATTTATGATCCTGCAGGATCCCTGGGTCCCAGGTTAAGAACCGCTGTGGGGAAGCACCCTTTCTCTGGATCGAGTTTCTAGATGAGGGCTGGTTTAAGAGCCTTCATGGGCTTTAGTCTGACTTGGCTATTCTGTGCTGATGCTTGGCTTTGCCAGGCCAAGGAGCCTTTATGAAGGGAAAATTGGCATGTGTCCTTGGATTCTGAAGGGTGCCTGCTGCACTCTGTAACAAGGTGTGAGGAAACAGACTGGTCCTCTGTGGCGCAGGATCAGGAACACAAACCTACGCTGTTTGCCACTTTCCAGGCTGCTCCCTGAGCGGCAGAGCTCATAGGCATCAGATGTGTCTGGAGGAACCCTCTGCCCTGGTTTATAAGTGGAGTTACACAGTGCTGACTTCTGCTCAGCATCTGCCTGACCCGGGCCTCCTTCCCTCACCTGGGAGCCATCCTCAGCCTCATGGCTGAAGGCCCACTGGACATGGCTCAGCCAGGATGAATTTGGTTCCCCAGCCTTCCCCAGCCATCCCTATTGGGTCTAGAGCAAAGGAACAAGCAGGGGTGAAGCCAGACCGTGGCTGAGTCTGTCTCATCTGCAGATCCAGCTTAGCCTGCAACCAAGCAAGTAACTTGACAGTGGTAACAAAAGGAGTCTTGGGGGACCAAGGGATAGCGGGCGGGAGGATATAATGGCATTTGCCATAAGACATCAGATGACAGTCCAAGTAAGACACAGCCTGATACCTAGAAGATGGGAGCTAGATGAAGTGGAAACTGGAACACAACTGTAGGTTTAAGATGCAGGATTGGGTTCCGCTGGTAGGGCAGCTCCCATGAACTTGGCAAAGTACTCTCCTTGCCTCCCTGGGTGGTTTTAATTGGCCCAGCTGCACTTGAAGTACTTTTTATTATAGTGGGGGGCTGCATGGCGCCTCTCTGTCTCCATCCTGTTGCATCCATCTTTTATTCATAGATCCTAAGCTACAGGGGAAGCAGGGAGAGCAGGGAGAGATTAGACCAGATTAGACAGTTTATTTTTTCATCGAGGCAATGTATTTTCTAGTGGGGGAGAATTATCAGTCAAAGAGAGTTGATAGAACTCAATTCATTCCTCTCTGTTCCCTGCCAGTCTCTTGCTCTGGATAGGGATCTGACTAGTTTCCCTTTCATTTACTGTATCTCTGCCAGTAAGCCCAGATGGAGAAGTTTACTTCCTTTAGGGAGCATGCATCTTCTCTGATTATGTCCCAAATGTCTGAAAGGGATCAGAAATCATTGGTCATTTTCTTTTTTTTTTTTCCTTGTAAAGATTTATTTATTTTAGAGAGAGAGTGTGTGTGTACTGAATGGGGAGAGGGGCAGAGGGCAAGGGAGAGAAGGAGAGAACCTCAAGCAGACTCCCCACTGAGCAAGGAACCCAATGCAGGGCTTGATCTCAAGACCCATGAGATTATGACCTGAGCCAAAATCACAAGTCGAACGCTTAACGGAATGAGCCACCCAGGCGCCCCTCACTGGTCATTTTCTAAAGTCTGATCTTCCCTTTGTTTTTAAACCCACATATGAGGTGATCCACTCCAAAACTAAAGCTGACTTTGTATAACAGATATTCAGTTTATCCTAGACAAAGAAACTTGGAAAGATCTATTGGATTCAAATCTCAGATTTCCAGAAGTTCATCAGTTTCTAACCAAAGGGCCCCTGCTTTGATTCATAAATGTTGTGCACATTTCTGAAGTAAAGCAGAAGAGAAGAGGTATCTTGCTTATCCCATTGGCAGAAGCTCTCCAGCCCCAGCTCTGTTGTCACTCCCCGCCTTTGAAGAAAACTTGCTAATTGCTTTTTCTTCTTGCAGTATTTTAACCAATATATCTGATGTCCATCAAAATATGGGTTACTGTCCTCAGTTTGATGCAATTGATGACCTGCTCACAGGGCGAGAACATCTTTACCTTTATGCCCGGCTTCGAGGTGTACCGGCAGATGAAATTGAGAGGGTAAAAAATGGTTTCTTGTAGCCACTCAGGAGTTTGGTGAACCCTAAGCCTATTTCATGAGAGTTAATTTATTTAGAGATGGGAAAGTGGAAACATACTGTCCATTCAACAAATGCTTTCTGAGTGTCTACTATATGCCAAATACTGTTATATTTGGGGGGATAGTAGTAAACAAAACAAGAAAATCTCTGGCTTCCTATCTAACAAAACAATGTATGCATTTACCCTTTGATTCAGCAATCCCACTTCTGGGAATTTACCCCAGAGATACACCTCCCACAGGGCAAAATCTATATGCACAGGTTATTCATTCATTAGAGTCACAAAACATTGGGAATTACCTAAATATTCAGGCATAGGAGATTGGTCGAATCATTTATGGTACATACACATAATAAAGTCTTATGCACACACACACACACACACACACACAGAAAATCTCTGTGAACTGATACGGAGTTACTTCCTAAAGATATTGTTAAGTAAAAAAAGCAAAGGGCAAAAGAGCACATGCAGAATTCTACTTTTCTCCCCCACTATTTTCTATTGAAGTATAGTTGACATACAATGTTACGTTAGTTTCAGGTGTATAATAGTGATTTGACAACTCCATGCATTGTGCTATGCCCACCAGAAGTGTAGCTGCCATCTGTCACCATACAATGCTATTATAACACTATTGCAATGACAAATTCCGGGGCTGGGACAGTATAGTTATAAAACGAGCCTGAAACATCTTTTTACGCCAGAAAGTAAAGTGCTTAAAAAAAGGAGGGGGGCATGTCAGAGCTACACAGGAGCCATCTTGAAGGGGCTCCCCATAGCCAAACGGGGTACAGTTTGAACATCAAAATAATAAATACCCTGATCAATTATAAAACATGGGGGACAACAGAGGAATTCATAACTCCATACTGTTAAATAGATAAATAAGAGAAAAGGGATGGTTCTTGCCTACACTCAAATGCTGAGAGCCGACTGATTAGGGTGGAAGAATTCTAGAATTGGAAAATCATTTTGTAGTGATCATAGTAAAGATTGGATTGCACAAGAATCATCCATGGTTGCTAAATCTAGGGGAAATTTTTTTATAAGAAGCAAGATATTTATATAGCTTAGAAGTATCTGCCACAGATTGCTTGTTGGTTGTGAGGGGGAAGCATCATAATTTCACAATGAAGAAATGAGACAACACCTTAATTGGGTGATCAGAATTAACATCCTATATGAGGGGCACCTGGACATGTCCTGCCCCTAAAGGTGATACCCTGAGAAGGACACAACAATACATAATATTCTGATTGAGAACGTGTTACCTGAATCTTATCATGAGAAAACATCAAACAAACTCCAAATGAACATTCTATTAAAAAAAAAAATACCAGGGCTGTACTCTTCAAAAGTATCAAAGTCACAAAAGACAAAGAAAGGCTATGGAAATGTTCCTGATCACAGGAGCTAAGTAGACAACGGTGACTGAGTAATGGACACTAGACTGCATCCTGTACTGGATAGAAAATAATGCCATGAAGGACATCATTGGGCTAGTTGGCAAAACTAGACTATGAAAGGTAGATCAGATGAAAGTATCAGAATAATGTTAAATTTACCAACACTGAAAACTGTACTGTGGTTATGTAAGAGTATTCCTCTTCTTAGGAAGTAGACACTAAAGTATTTAGGAGTAAAGGGCCACGATACATACCTTAAATGGCTCTGAAAAAATCCTATGTGTGTGCATATGTATGTGCTTGTGCACACGCACAACATAAGAGAGGGAGAGAGAAAAAGAGAGTAAAGTGTTTATGAATGTTTTTGTATTATTCTTATTTTTAAACATTTCTGTAAGTTGGAAACTATTCCAAATAAGAAGTTAAAAGTGAAGCTTACATTCTAGTGGGAAGGACAGATAATAAATAGATAAGTAAGTAAAATATATTTTTGAAAGTGAAAAGTCGGTAGGGGAAAAATAAAGTAGGGAAGAATTTTTAGGTAGGGTGGCACAGGGCCAACATCACAGAGGAAGTGACCTCTGAGTGAAGACCTAAAGGAGCTGACAAAGTGAGCCATGGGGATATCTAGGGGAAGAACATTCCAGGCAGAGGTACAATAAGTACAGAAGGTAGAAACATGGTAGGCTTGTCTCACTTCTCTAGTTTTCTTCCTGCGCACACTCACACACACACACACACACACAGTATTCTTTGTCATAATTTCCGTTGATTTTCCTCAAAGCACTTTTACAATCTGTCATTATTCTGTTTAGTTCGATTGTGTGTCATGCCCCCCTCCATCTGTGAGTATGACAGCAATGGCTATGTTCCCCATTATTCTCCAGTGCCTAGTACAGTGCCTGACTCATAGCAGTGGCTCGATACGTATATATTAGATGCACCAGACTTCAAGTGTGACCCTGTTGAAGGGTGGAAGCAACGGGTCTGACGCCCACCATCAGACCCTGGGACTCTTCCCCTCTTACCCGTAGTCTGGGACCCCGGGTGAGAAGCACTGCCTTGCCCTTCATAAGGCTGAGGGTCATTTCTCCAGGGGCTGCACCAAGCCACACGGCAATGTAAGGCACAGTATGGAAAGGGGATGTCTGGGCCCTGAAGCCCATGAACCACCCCCGAGCCAGTAGGTGGCCTTGTGTCAGCCTAGCTGTATCTGTCATCCTGATGGTGTGAGATCTGGGAGCCTAAGATTTCGAATTGGTGGAGGTTAGCTTGTTTGTCTTTTCACAGTGGGTTTTCTTCCTCTTCCCTAGGTGGCAAACTGGAGTATTCAGAGCCTGGGCCTGTCTCTCTATGCAGACCGCCTGGTCGGCACCTACAGTGGAGGCAACAAGCGGAAACTCTCTACAGCCATCGCTCTGACGGGCTGCCCACCTCTGGTGCTGCTGGTGAGGGTTACCGGGACATGTGGGGACAGAGGGGCCCGAGGGCTTGAACCAAGAGCTGCACCTCTGTGGTTGGGCCAGCGGCTTTAGAAAACGCAGCCATCTGTTTTCGTCTAAACTGTTTCCTGTACTGCTTGCTTTGAGCAAATCAACCCAGTGTTTGGTTCACAACTCTTGGGGGAAACTGGAGTCACAACATATTCTCACTCTGAGCCCCTGGGAAGTCTCTTATGGGCCCACAGGCTCATAGAAGGGAAGTTCAGCCCCTCTGGTCAGAAATTACTGCTGGAGGAAGTCTGCTCAGGCTGCAAAGTGGGCAGAACACTGGCCTGGATCAGAGGCTCATGAGATTCTCCCTGGAGCTGCACCAGACCCAAGGCCCTTGTGCCCATGCAGTCGGGGGTTTATGAGGGCAGGGGTCACAGGGCTGGGCAGTGACTCATACAAGTCACCTGGGCTATCTGTCTGCTTCCTTGCAAATTATGTGTAAGTTTGTTGGTTTTTTTAATTTTCAAGATAATTCTGCCATTGCCTTAATCAACCTTAACCCATTGATGGGCTGAAATGGGTCAATGGAGATGCATAATGTCTCTTTACTGTCCTGGTTGACCCCCTGCCTCCCCTACCCGAAGCCTGGATTCCTCAAGTCTTGCTCACTTTGGGGAGGGGGGAGCACTTTGTATATTGTCTGCCAGAGAGCAGAGCTGCTCAGAGGGAGTCAGCCAAGGAGGGTGCAGTAACCAGGAAAGGCTGGCTCCAAGCCCAGTTCCCTGCCCTCTCTGCCTCCCCACAGGATGAACCCACCACAGGCATGGACCCCCAGGCACGCCGCATGTTGTGGAACACCATTGTGAGCATCATCAGGGAAGGGAGAGCTGTGGTCCTCACATCCCACAGGCAAGAGATTCCTAGGGGCTGGGGTGGAAGAGGTGGGCAGACAGGAGCCCTCCCCCCTCCTTACTTCCTCTCTCCTACCCCACAGCATGGAAGAATGTGAGGCTCTGTGTACCCGACTGGCCATCATGGTAAAGGGCACCTTACAGTGTCTGGGCACCATTCAGCACCTCAAGTATAAGTAAGGATGGGCTGGGGGGTTGACTTTGTTACCTTCCTTGGTGGGGGGGGGGTCAACTAGGCCCCGTGCTCTCTACTGACACTTGGGAGGGTCCTGTTGCCCTTACCCCATGGGCAGAGGCATGTGGCCTGGGCCTTGCTCCCCAGCGGCAGACAGAGAAAGCTGCTGTGCTGAAAGAAACTTCTCTATATTGGGCTAATTGCCTGTGGTTGAGGGTTCCCTGAGTCTCCAGATGGGGTTCTGATTGGGGCATATGCAGAGCCTGGGGGGATGAGGGAGGGTCACTACCACTGTCTCATTATCCCCCCACTTATCCCAACAGATCCAGCACCAATGACCTAATAAGAGTCTATGACCAACATAGGGATGGTTAGGAGATCAAATAGCCTGAGGATCAGTTTTCTTTTCAGATATGTTTATGCTTTTGAGTTTGAGAAGTGACCGTGTAGTATATGACAAACCAACAATGCTAAGTAATCTTCAGTAGGATTACCCTGTCCCCATAAATTGTAAACTGCTGTCAATAATGCATTATTAATAATATTTTGTGTGCCAAAGCCAAAATTGATCAGTTAAAATAAGATTATTATAATAATGCCATGCTTCCTTGCATTCTGATATGCTTTATAAACTAGGAAGGGTAGATTTGTAGTTATTACTCATTTATTTAACAAACACTTTTTACGAGCCCAGAATATAAAGTCACTGTGCTAGTTGGTAGAAGGAACAGTACATAACCTTATCTAGGCTGAAATGCTTCATCTTGTTGTACCCGTGGGACTGTTGCCTAAGACACATCATCCTTTATATGCATCAGGGCAGATAAGTGACTGAGAGGAAGGTCTAGTAGATTAGCTGCATTTGGGTTATTTGACCTGTGATTTCTTGAGCAACTACAGCTTGGATGCTGGACAAATACCTAGGGGGGACGTCAGCTCAGCATATGAGGTCACCAGAGCCGTGTCATAGCTTCCTGGGTCCAACTGCAGGAGACATGTGTGGACTCCCTACTGCTTTCCCTCTCATCAGTATCCTCATGGTAGAGCAGGTGAGAGGGGAATATCTGCCATGTGGAGGGGCAGTCAGTTTTCCAGAGCTGAAAGGAAAGGTGTTTTATTGTAGAGGGGAGCAACCCTTGTTTGTTGGTCATGGAGGGAGCCTTGAAATAAATTCTAACTGACACAGTATATCCTGACATAAGATATAAGGAAGCCAGCTGGCCATGCACATACTCCCTGGTGGACCATTCTGTATTCACCTGTGGGTCACCTGGTGAGGGGAAGAGGGAAACGCTGATGGTCCCGACCCTAGTAGCTCCCATTTGTTCTGGAAGTTTCCACAGGGAAGTGCTGCCTCCCCAAGTCTTAGTGCCCTCCTAGGGAGCTCTTTGAAGGAGGAGGCAGCCTTTCCATTACTGAGTAAACACTAGTTCCAGAGGCCTTCGTGGGCGGGTTGTGATCTCCACAAGGGGCTAAAACCACCTTTGACTTCAGCAGGTAAATGGGAGGGAAAGGAGCAGGGAGCATCCATGCCTCCAGGAGTTGGTCCCAGGAAGCTGTGACACAGGTCTGGTGACTCACTTCACCACACAGACGTTTGGACCTCTACAAACTAGTATCAAACTATTTTTTCCAGGAGCTGTCACGGATTTTCTCCTACTAGTTTTAAACATGCACACAGGGTCTATCATATGGGCCTTTCATCCTCAATATTTTTGGCAAATCTATTCCTTATTTTGGAATTGCCTCAGGCCCGGCTACTAACAGGCCCATGCCGTGCCACCCTGTGTGTCGCCTAGGTTTGGAGATGGCTACATTGTCACGATGAAAATCAAATCCCCGAAGGAAGACTTGCTTCCCAACCTGAATCTGGTGGAGCAGTTCTTCCAGGGGAACTTCCCGGGCAGCGTGCAGAGGGAGAGACACTACAACATGCTGCAGTTCCAGGTCTCCTCCTCCTCCCTGGCCAGCATCTTCCGGCTGCTCATCTCCCACAAGGACAGCCTGCTCATCGAGGAGTACTCCGTCACGCAGACCACGCTGGACCAGGCAGGTTGCCCGACAGGCACATGTGTGGAGGGGGGCTGTGTGCAGACTGGGCCGGAAGGCACGTGAGAGGGGGCACCACACGCCTGATTTTTAATGCTCTGGTTCCTCTGTCTGTTAGGGTAAAGCTTGGTAGACCCGAAATTGTCTTCTAACGATATTTTAGTCATCAGCAAATTTCCTTGACTACGTCATCCTTCCCCACTGCACTATGACTTTATTTCATCCTTCCTGGTTGGTGGTGGTGGCTTTTTTTTTCCTTTTCAAATCAATGTTAATTGATGCTTAATTTACATGCAATCAAATGCACCCACTCAAAGTGTTCAATTCGGGGATTTTTGATAAGCCTGCATGCCATGAATCAGAGTTTTTAATGTGATCACTTCTTAAAATTATTATGGCAAAGTATATATAACATAATTAGCCATTCTTAAGTGTACAATTCAGTGGCATTAAGTACAGTCACATTATTGTGAAATGGATCACCACCATCCATCTCCAGAAATTTTTCATCTTCCCAAACTGAAACTGTATATCCATTAGACAAGAATTCCCCATGAACCACTTCCCCCAGCCACCCTGGGCATGGGTGGCTGGGCTTGTGGGTGGGCCACCCTCCCGTCCTGCAGGACGCAGCTGCTCTAGGGGGGCTGTGCATTAGCTGTGGGAGAGAGACCGAAAGTGGGTGGGTGGATGGGTCGAGGAAACCATTTTTCTGGAAACATCTACCTACTCTTGCTCTCCTACTCTTGTCTCCAGGTATTTGTGAATTTTGCTAAACAGCAGGCTGAAATTCATGACCTCCCCTTGCACCCTCGTGCTGCTGGAGCCAGCCAACAAGCCAAGGTACTCCTGCCCCTCTTTCGTAGTCCGCTGTTTGAGGCAGATCCTCAGCTCTGGGACTGGTCCACTGAGCCTGAGGGGCCCCAAGGCCCAGATATGCCTCCCACGAGAGTGACCCCCATACCACATCCCCACCACTCCCCACCACTCCCCACCAGTTCTGTGCTGAGGGACTGTTCAGTCAGTGGTTGTGGAGGTTCCTTTTATAATCAAGAAGCTATCTGGGTGGTGTGGGAGAGCATTTTTGAAAAGAACTTTCCCATATGTTTTTGCTTATAGTGAAAAGACTTGGGTTTTAGAAATATGAAGCAGGGAAAATAGGAGAGAGTATTAAAATGTTTGGGTTGTTGAGATACTTGACATTTATGTTTTTGGTCATGTGTTTGAGTTTCAAAGGAAAGAAATTAACTGGCACTCCATTTCAATGGTGGACATATTTGGTTAGAGCAAGATTATTGTCTGTTTTAGGAAGAGGGCTTGTTTTTCTGTATAAAAATATCAAGGAGCGCCTGGCTGGCTCAGTTGGTAGAACATGCTACTCTTGATCTTTGGGTTGTAAGTTTAAGCCCTACACTGAGTGTAGGGATTACTTAAAAAATTAATTAATTAAAAAAATATCTCAAGATGGTGGAGGAAGAAGCAATGGAAAGTGTGTATCCTGGCCTATGATAACTCTTGGGATAGGTGCTTCCAGGATCCTGCCCTGGCATTGTGCTCCATGTAAGGAGCATGTCTACCCCATCCCAGTTCCCCAGAAAGAGAGAGAGAGCACTAGAAAAAGTGCTGGAAGAGGCACTGGGATCCAAGTGCCTTGGCTTAAGCTGGGGAATTTTTTAAAAAAAATTTTTAAGTAGGCTCCATGCCCAATGTGGGGCTTGAATTCATGACCCTGAGATTGAGAGTTGCATGCTCTACTGACTGAACCAGCCAGGTGCCCCAAGCCTGGGATTTTACTGGGACAAATTAATTCAGCCATTCTGTCCAAACTTACCTGGAGAATAAAATCAAAGCATTTCTCCAATAGGCAAAGATGTGCAAAATCTTATTTCCTATAAAATTCTCATTCCTCCAACCAGTTTCTTTTTTTTTCTCAGTTTCAATGTTTCACCCCATTTTATTTTTTAAATAAGTTTGAAAGCTGTTAAGTATTTGACTTATATCATATTTTTTTATCCAATCAAAGAACTAAACACTTAGAGGCTTGTTTGCTGTCTTCTTAAAATTATATACCCTTACTTCTGGACTTACTCCCTAAGAAGTTTTAAGTGATCTCTCATCTGCATTTGATATTATTAAATCACCCAATTTCACATTTAGAAATTTCTTAACCAAAGAATTCAAAGGACAAGTTTTCAATTTCAACACATATAGCTATACATACCGTATGGTGATTTGTTCCAGAATAAAGTTATAATGATGGACTCTACTCCTAGATTCTAGATTACATCAGTGATATATAATAATATATGCTTTATTTATACTCAGGGTAGATACATATATTCTTCTAGTAAGTGTGGAAAAGATTAAAATAATCAGCTTGGAATAATGGAATTCAAATTCTGTTTTTGAAGCTTAAAGACACTGGAACTTTAGCCAAAAGTAGTAGATAAAATGATTGTGAATAGAATTTTTCAAAATGTAGAAAAAGTAAGCGTCCTGAAGCTATCTACTTCTGAAAAAAAGGCAGGCAGACTTTCGGCCAGTGCTAATTTGTCTTACTACATCAATTCAGATTTTATAAAAATTCTGTTGTCTCTTCAAGGGTGAGCATAAGTGGTAAATAGAATAGTGAAGCCTTATTCAGGATACTGTTTACTCATGAATCACACCACATACTAGCTGCACTGCTTTGATAATGCAGAACCTAAAGCATCTTTTCCAGTTATCTTAGCAAAAGCTATCTTTCTCTATATATGGCAGTTGAGACTTGTTTTGTATAATTGCTCCTTAGTATAATCACATTTGAAAACTTTTAAATGTACTCTACTATTTTAAATATGTTCCTTTTTAGCTGAACCTCCCACCAGTTTCTTAGTTGCAAACAAAACAAAACAAAACAAAACAAAACAAAAAACCCACAAATCTTACCACTGATTGAAACACTCCTTTCCAAAGCCATGCTTGCGATGAATTTTTCCCCTTCCTCTTGTCTAGTAGAGACCTGACAGCTTTGAAAGGTTAACCTTACCCCCATCACCCTAGAGGACCCAGAAATGCCTAAGTATAGGCATCTGTCTAGGGAATGGTAGTTCTGCTTAGATTTTCTAGCCACTCTTCCTCATTTATAAATCTTATACTTGGTGTTTACACCTGTAGAAAATTATTCTTTGAAAGCCACTTGCAGTTATGAATCCCTTTGATAACTCATTGGGTAGCAAAAGTGTTTCCTAGAACTACCAATGTTCTCCCCACCCCAACCTGGTATATTCTCTCTCAGAGAGCTAAAACCAGGTCATCTCTGGGCCAGGTAAGGGGTGCTGATGATCTGTGATCTGCAGCATTTAATTCCAAACTTTTCCCCCTTATTGGATGTGACCATTTTTCTATTTTGTTTGTCACATTTTAGTATACAAATGTTGTAATAGAAAACCTACTGCAACACATTTATTAAATTGGTATATTTTTATAATAAATTTTTTATTAAAACCCTGTGACTTAATGACATACTACCTTTACACAGGTTTGCAAAAATTCTCTTGTAAAACGTTGTATATAAATAAATGTCATGAAAAAATAGTAATTACATTCTTGTTTATATTATACCACTTTGAAACAATTTCCCTTAATGTCTCTTACAAACAAGAAAAAGGTTGTTTCTCTCAATAAGTCCTAGAAAACATTCACAACTTGCCTCCAAACACACGTGACAGCACAGCTTTAGGAAGTTCAGCAGGCTGGTGGCTTCCCAGCCTCACTTGTGAGTGAGGACCACCACCAGCATTTCATTATCTAGAGAGCAGTGTATCTGGTTATCAAGAATGCTTTGAATTCTTAAAGGACTCAGTACTGGAAAATATCCTTCCGGATGAGGTTTGTGGAATGTCACAATCTGTTTCATGGAAACAAGTGAGGGTCAAGGTTTCAATAGATAACTAGGTGATTGATGATCAGTCAACTTAGTAACGTCCTAAAGGGGCTTATAAATTAGTGACCATCACATGTGTTTTCCAGAAGCAGGAACAACTCAGATCAGTTTCTGACCCTTAGTCTTTTTTCTTTTTTTTTTGTCTGCAATTTTATTTTTTTATTGAAGTGTAGTTGACATACAATATTATATTAGTTTCAAGTATACAACATAAATTGTGAAAATGTAGTGATTTGGCAATTATATACATTACCAAATGCTCACCATAGTCACCATACAATATTGTTACAATATTACTGACTATATTCCCTATGCTATACTTTTCCTCCCTATGACTTATTTATTTTACAGCTGGAAGTTTGTATCTCTTTATCTCCTTTACCCATTTCACTCACCCTCCCACCCCTCCCCTCTGTCAACCACCAGTTTATTCTCTGAATTTATGAGTCTGTTTCTGGCTTGTTTGTTTGTTTTGATTTTTAGATTCTGTGTATAAATGAAGTCACATGGTATTTGTCTTTCTGTCTGACTTATTTCTCTTAGCATAATACCCTCTAGGTCCATCCATGTTGTCATGAATGGCAGAATTTCATTCTTTTATGGCTGAATAATATTGCATTGTATATATGTGTCACATCTTTTTTTTTTTAGTTTTTTTTTATTTGAGTATAGTTGACACACAATATTACATTAGTTTCAACTGTACAATATAATGATTCAGCTTCTCTATATTTTATGCTGTGCTCACCACAATATACCACATCTTTATCCATTCATCTATCAGTGGACACTTGGGTTGCTTCCATATCTTGGCTATTGTAAATAATGCTGTAATAAACATAGGGATGCATGTATCCCTTTGAATTAGTGCTTTTGTTTTCTTTGGGTAAATACCCAGAAATAGAATTACTGGATCAAATGATATTTCTGTTTTCCACAGTGTTTTCCAGAGTGGCGGCACCAATTTATATTCCCACCTGCAGCGCATGAGGGTTCCGTTTTCTCCACATTCTCATCAACACTTATTGTTTCTTGTCTTTTTGATACTACCCATTTTGACTAGTGTGAGGTGATATCTCATTGTGGGTTCGATTTGCATTTCCCTCATGATTAGTGATGTTGAGCATCTTTGGCCAATGCTGGCCATTTCTTTGGAAAAATGTCTTAATTTATTTTAATTTATTATTATTATTATTATTATTTTTAAGTAGGCTCTGTGCCCATTGTGGAGCCCAATGCAGTGCTTAAATTCACAACACTGAGATCAAGACCTGAACTGAGACCAAGGGTTTGATGCTCAACCAACTGAGCCACCCAGGCACCCCCCACTGCCCATTTTTTAATTGGATTTTTTGTTTTTTTGGTGTTGAATCTGATCCTTATTCATTGTTAAAGAGTTGCCATGCATAATTTATAGCCTTATCAATTAGTTTCTGAAGTACCTGCAGCCTTACCTGGGATCTTTGCCCCACCTCAAGCATGTTCTTAGCCCTTAATACTAGATTAATCATCTCAAGAGCATGTGTGATTTTTAAGCTAGATAATTGATAAACCACATGTTGTCTAGATTTGGGCAGGCCTCCGTCTAACTCCCCTCCTTACTGACACTCCTCCCACCCCCCACAACTGGTATAGGAATTCAGCCTGTACCTTCTAACTGGAGACCATGTCTCTCCAGTTTGAAAGGTGTCCACTTCTTCCAGAGCTGGACATAATGCCTGAGCTTTGATCTGTAGCCTGCTGTCCTAAACCCTAGCTCCAATGTCTCCCACCTTTCCATCCCCCTGTCAGATTTTCATGCTTCCCAGGAGCCACCTTCGTGGGAACTATACAAAGGAGATTCTGTACCTTATGAATGACCTAAGTCATGACTTCTTGGCTTTTAAGACAGGAAGAGCATGGTAACGTTTTTAGGCTAAAAATCAAACCAAAACCTACCATGACAGCCTTTGGAAACCACACAGAGGGTGTAGATTCCCTCGAAGAGGCAAGCACATACACACAGATGGCCTGAGTTTTTATAACGTCTACACCATAGAGCCAGAGGAACCTGAGGGGTCATCTGGTCCAGCCTTTTCACAGACAAGGAAACAAGCATAGTCCATACCCTTGGTGATCTGACAGAATCACAGGATCCTCCCCTGAGCTTCCTTCAGCAATTGATTGACAGCTGTTTAACTTTTGAAATTTAAAAGCTGATGTGCCATCTCTTCACAAAACCAAGATGACAAGAGTCCATCTGATCTCCTTCCACAGGTCTGATCTCCACACTACTCATTCGCTCCAGCCAGAAAGAAACTCTGGGCAGCTGGAAAGGCAGGAGCCTTTGCCATATGGTCATCTGGTCGGACCCGCTCGGCAACAGAAACAAACCCATGCGGGCCATACCGCGAGCTCCGAAGGGGGCTCTTTCAGAGAGAAACCACGGCTGACTTCCTCACCTCAAACCCCTGATGATGAAACTGACCCAGCCAAACAAATGCAAAACCCTTCTTATCCAGCCCATCCTACTAGGAGCACTACTCCATATCACGCTCATTTTCAGTGGATCTTCTGGTGTGTGTGTGTGTGTGTGTATGTGTGTGTGTGTGTGTGTGTGTGTGTGTGTGTGTTATTTTTAAGGAGAAAACAAAGTACAAATGTACTTATCACAGACCATTAGAATTCACTCATCTCCCTGGTGTGCCCCACATGGTACTTAGACACCCTTTGTGCGTGTGTAGTTTCCCATCACGGCGTGAGCCTCTGTGAGCATTATTGCCACAGAAGTGCTAGCCATGGCAAGATTCCGCAGCACTGGGGCGGATGGGAGCGGACTGGTCTTGATGTCCCATGTCAAGTCTGCTTTGTAGGGTTTGAAGAAAACACCCAGCTGGCAACGCACGTAAACATTATCCATGGTCAGGGGGTATTAGCTGAATCTAGGTTTCATGTCTGCTTGCCCAGCTTATCTGAGTGCCTACCTCACAGGTATAATTAGGACAGGAGACAAAGAGGCAAGGGCAAGTGAGAGTGGCTGCTTGGTTGGACAGGAGATCCAACATGTCTCTGTAACTGTTGAGAGATGTCATACAGTGCCGTGCCATTTCCATGGTGCTGACGTGTGCATCTTCTGCAGGGATCTTAGGGGGGTAGTGGCTCACAGGACATCTAATTGTTTGCAGAAAAGCTCATGAAGGGGGCACCTGGGTGGCCCAGTCGTTAAGCGTCTGCCTTCGGCTCAGGTCATGGTCCCAGGGTCCTGGGATCGAGCCCCGCATCAGGCTCCCTGCTCCACGGGAAGCCTGCTTCTCCCTCTCCCACTCCCCCTGCTTGTGTTCCCTCTCTCACTGTGTCTCTCTCTGTCAAATAAATAAATAAATAATCTTAAAAAAAAAAAAGAAAGAAAGAAAGAAAAGCTCATGAAGAATCAGAACATAATCATTTTAAACCAAACCATTTGGGGGGGCACCTGTGTGGGGGAGGGGGGCATAAGCACTCATTTGTGGTGGGCTGTGGTGGTTTTAGGAAGGCATCCAGGACTGGGAAGAGTCAGGTATGGGGAAAATCCCACCCTGCCTGGGGGAGGGAAGCTCACTTTGGCTGTCTGTCTCTACTACACCTGAGCTCTCCATTGGCAATGTCTGTGTCTTTTTTGTCATTTTCCCCAGCTCCCGACACACAAGAAACACTCAACAATTACTTATCAAACTGAACACTATAAAAACCCAGCAAAGAAAAGTATATGGAAAAGAAGTAGGTCCAGGAAAATGATACCTCCAAAAGCTAAAGACAACAGCAAAGGGCAGGTAGAGCAACAGGGATGCTATGCTTTAAAAAAATACCAATCACAAAACATAAGCAGGAAAAAAAATCAAGGAAGAGGAGGCATGTCCACACTTCGTTTGGGTTTGAGGAGAATTCATGTTGGAAGTGTGGCTCAAATCTCCTGAGAATGTGTTACTCTATTGAAAGGTCTCCCAGTCTGGTTGAATAAGGGAGATTTACAAAGAAGAGGAAGAGAAAATGGAGAGTCAATTCAGAAAACAAGACCAGTCTGGAGATATTCCAGGAATATGACTTGTTGCCAGATCTTCTCAGGTTCCAATTCTCTGGGGAGCTCAAGATTTCGAAATAGTGGGAATCAAAAGCAGAATCTCTTTCAGAGTAAAAAACTCATAGAAAGCTTCATTTGTATCTGCTATTATGACTCTCCTAAAGAGACAGTAAGGGGAAAGTGGGGCAGATGACAAGGTTTGGGCTTGAAAGAAAGATTCTCTGTGACACCCTGGGTACTTGCCCCAGGACCAATAAGGACAGAGTTCTGTACCAGCAGGCCTGCAAAGCTTATGGAGAAGGGAAGAAGGTGTTCCCTAGACATATGATAGTGTCACATTGGTGGGACAGCTGTTTCAGGCACCAGAAAGAGACCACTGGGCCCAAGCTATGTGGGACTTGGTTTCCTCAATGTGGTAATTCAGTGCCTCAGCAGATCCTGAGATTAATAGTTTGTGACTCCTGATGTTCATAGGGCAATATTACTGTGACATTTTGTCCAAGGTTGTTGTCAAGTTGGGGAAAGCTTAAGTACTAGAAGTTTCAGATTCATAGAACCACAGGTTTGTGGAACTGCAAAATACCTCAGCGCTCAAAAACTAAGCCCTTATCTAATTGTTGTGTTTTGTACTGTTTTATTGGAAAAGGAAACCAAGTCCCAAAAAGATTAAATTACTTGGCTGGCCTTTCAGCCTTTCCCTCAGTCTCCACTCTGGTCCTTCTCCAGTTAGTTCACTCGCATGTCCAATGAGACATGCCCATCAGACCCATAACTCTGGAATTCCCTTCCCAAATGTTCTAAAGTCTGGTTGTAGGGCCTGTATGGGCCTCTTTCTGGGGTCATAGGTCCTTGACCATGTGGAACTCATGTCTATATGTGGCACATGAGGCCCCTTGGGAAAGCAGGAGAGGGAGGTGAGCCATGAGGCAGCTGGCTCTGTGCCAACATAGCCCAGTGGGACGCTCCATGGAAACCAAGAAGTTGGAATTTGAATCTACATCATCGTGAAGGTCATTATTTAGTAGTTTGTTAACTTCATTGATATTCTTAAAGAATTGAGACATATATGGCATGAGGACTCCCAAAAGGTGCTCTCCTCAGAGCCTTTCCCAAATCTCACCATGACACACACTCAGCTTTCTGGGCAGGTGCCTGGTATTAAGGTTCAGATGTATATGTCTTGTAGGGCTTTGCCTAAACTAGTCATCCTCTTGATCTTGTACATTTGTAACTTGTGTAAGGTATTACAGCTTACTGTCACCAACCATGGTCTTGGGGTCATGGCGAGTTTCAGGAAG
Source organism: Halichoerus grypus (assembly GCF_964656455.1). Classification (NCBI taxonomy): domain Eukaryota; kingdom Metazoa; phylum Chordata; class Mammalia; order Carnivora; family Phocidae; genus Halichoerus; species Halichoerus grypus. The sequence continues at coordinate 110,318,599 of NC_135716.1, forward strand.
CACATTTCATCTATAAGCACAGATAGCACGTGGTCAGAGAGCATTCGAGGCACCCAGTTTAGCAGTGGCGCTATGTTTGTTTTCCACCAGAGCCTGGTAATCTCTTTGGTCTCAAATGATACTGACTGCTGCCAGAGAAGCAAAGGGGTAACAGAGAAAAGAGAAAGGGTAACCTGAGGGCAGAAGAACAGAAAAAATTCACCGTTCCATTTTCTGGGAAGTAAGCTGCCGAGAAGACACTGCCTCCATCTTCATAGTGTTAACGTTCTCACACAGGGGGCAGCACACTTTCTGCAAAGAGAGTCAACATTTCCCACTTCGCAGGTCATACAGTCTCCGGTGGAAACCCTCGGCTTGGCCGCCGTGGCCCAGAAGCCAGCCGTAGACGGTACCTAACAGACTGGGTGAGGTTGGATTGGGCCCACGGAGTAAGCAGACTAGGATTAGAGGGACAGCAAAAGCAGCTCCGGATGCCATTTAGGGACCCCCAAACCACTTGTTGCCTTTCCCCTGTTATACAGTAGGGACTTTAACTCCAATTGAGCAAAGATAATGCTTAGGATGGAGAATGGGGATGATTTTCAAGCTCAGAAGCTATCATTTTAGATCTCCAGTCCTGATGGATGCTCCAAAATACAAGATGATCCTTATTGATAACAACCGACAGCAGCCAGCCTACAGGAAAGTGTCACTGAATTTGGCTTTTTACCTGCTTCACATCCACTGTGTCTCTCATTCAATAAGATGTCGTACGGGCATAGCATCAGTTCCTGCCTAAAACAGTGTCTAAGGGCCCGGCTCCAAATATCCATGTTCGTTCCTTCAGCTGATGAAGAAACTCTATAGAAACAAAATAGCATGGTCAACAGATTGATTAATTTTTAAATTTGGGCTCTTGGGCAAAAATGTCAGAGAAGAACCAGGAAATCTGCATTTATTTTTAGTCCCCTCTTTGGAGAAAGTTTCCCTTTCTTGGGGTACCCAGTGCTATTTATCACTATAAAGATATAAGCCTTGAGAACTACAGAATGTTAAGCAATTATAAGGCAACTTTATACTTCTTTAAAATTGTAATGATCATCACTACTGAGATTCTAACCTGATCTGTTTTCCCCCACTATAGGTATGACTTTTCTCCCCATCCTAAGGCTCAAAATCTCAGAGTCACCCTCCTCCTGCTCCTCCTTCACATTCTGCGTTTGGCCAGGTGCCAAGATGCAGCTTCCAGCGTCACTAGGTCGTTCCCAGCTGTCCCTCTTGTTTTGCTTTTATCACTGCCCTTTCTCCACTACCTTTACTACTTTTTGCCTGGGTGATGTTCCAGCTTCTAACTGGGTTGGCCTGTCTTCTCTCCCACCCATTGATTCTGTACTTTGCTTCCTAAAATTGAGCTCTTGAATTCTGTTCAGTAACCATTACTGAGCAGCTATTTTGAAACAGGCACTGTGCTAATTACTGGGAGACAAGGACAAAACTCCAGCACCACTCTGGTTGGGAAGCTGTCCCAGAAACAGATCGGGTCAATGCAGTAGGGAGAGAGTGCAATAGACTGAATGTTTATGTCCCCTCAAACTTCATATGATGAAATCCCCTAACCCCTAATGTGATAGTATTTGGAGGTGGTGGGGCCTTTGGGAGGTGATTAGGTCATGAAGGTAGAACCCTTATGAGTGAGATTAGTGCCCTTATAAAAGAGACCCTAGAGAGCCCCCCTACCCCTCCTGCCATGTTACAGGGAAGCGACAGCAATCTGTGAACCAGGAAGTGGGTCTTCACCAGATACTGAATCTGCCAGCACCTTGATCTTGGACTTGTAGCCTCCAGAACTGTGAGAAATAAATTTCTGCTGTTGATAAGCTATCCAGTCTGTGGTATTCCATGGGAGCAGTCTGAATGGACTGAGATAGAGGGAAGAGGGAAAGGGAAGGAGAGAAAGAGAGAGAGAATATGAATGAATGCCTTAGAGGGGCCCAGAGAAAGCCCGTTCAATCCTGACAGGCAGAAAGTGGAAGGAATGGGGAAGTCTTCCCAAAAGGATCATTCACCTACTCAAGTTTTCAGATTCTCATAACCCAGAATACGGTTCAAAACACCTTGGCATTAATAGCCTTTCATTTGTCCCCAATTTACCCTTTCAGCTTTATTTCTTTTTTTTTTTTTTTAAGATTTTATTTATTTGACAGAGAGAGAGACAGCGAGAGAGGGAACAAAAGCAGGGGGAGTGGGAGAGGGAGAAGCAGGCTTCCCGCCAAACAGGGAGCCCGACGCGGGGCTCGATCCCAGGACCTTGAGATCATGACCTGAGCTGAAGGCAGATGCTTAACGACTGAGCCACCCAGATGCCCCTCAGTTTTATTTCTTGTCAGTCCCCATTATAATGTATAATCCAGCCAAACCAAATCCCTACAAGGTCTTCATTTTCCTATCTCCCTGTGTTTAATCATTCTCTTCCCTCCTAGTATCCAGATATAAGGAAATCCTATGATTCAATAAGATAAGACAAACAGCCCAAAAGAAAAATGAACAAGGAATATGAATAGGCACTTCACAGAAGAGGAAACATGAAAAGAGGCTTAATCTCACTAGTAATCAAAGAAATAGAAACCCAAATAACAGGATACTACTTCACACCTATCAGATTGGCAAAAATTAGAAAGTCAAATAATACTGCCTTAAGTCAGTTTGGGCTGCTGTAACAAAGTACCATAGACTAGGGAGCTTATGACCAACAGAAATGTACTTCTCACAGTTTCAGAGGCTGGAAGTCAAGGTGTCAACATGATCAGGCTCCGGTGAGAACCCCCTTCTGAGTTGCATTGTATCCTCACAGGCAGGAAGAGAGTGATCTAGCTTTCTAGCCTCCTCTTATAAGGGCACTCATCCCATTCATAAGGGCTCCGCCGTCACAACTTAATTACCTCCCAAAGACCCCCACCTCCTGAAACCATCCCATTGGAGATTAGATTTCAGTATATGAATGTTAAGGGAACACAAACATTCAGTCCATAAAAAATAGCAAATCCGGCAAGGTCATGGAGTTATGGGAACTCTCACTACTGGTGGGAGTGTGTGCTGGTGGTCCCCAAGGCCACCCCTGTGTTCAGAGATTGGCTAGGAGGACTTACAGGATTCAACGTATAGCTGTAGTCATGGGTAAGATTTATTACAGCAATGTAGTTTCCATTCTCTTCTTCTGTAATGACAGTCATGGCATGGTGTGTCATTGCCCAGGTAATGACTGCATTCCTCAAGACTTGTAGTAATATGTGGTCTTGTCACTGAGGTCACTCTGACAGAATGAAGTGGAAGTGATCGTGTGCACCATTGGGACCGTAGGGGCGCTCCATGCTCTCTTCCCCAATCTGCTGCCTGGACTTGATTTTGTACTAACCCAGCTTCAACCATGGAAACACACTCAAGGACTCGAGATGGTAGAGCTACAAGATAGAAGGACTCTGGGTTTAGAGAGTGTGTGCGTGTGTGTGTGTGTGTGTGTGTGTAAGGGGACAAGGAAGGGTTGGGGGGGGGGGGCAGAGCTGCCCAGCAATGCAGGACACACTCCTCCCAGATATGAGGTGGCCCAAATTAGTTTGCGTCTTGGTTATAGCAGCCTAGCTTGGTTGACTTAAGTAATGTGATAAAAATACCATTTTTGACTCACTGAACAGCCCAAAATGAGCTCTTCTAGACTCCAGCCAAGAAGCCAATGCTGTAACAGGCCCCCAGGCCCTGTGCATTGGCAGCAAGAGGCCCTGGATCAACTGCAAAGGAGTGTTTGCCTTACAGGGGAAGTAAACTGTGCTCTCCATCCCAAGTGGGGAAGCTCGGTCTCCCTCCAAAGAAACTCAAGCAGTTGCTTGAGTTTGCTCCCAACAGAGCAAGCCTGGAAACCCCAGCTTAGAAGCACAGATGTCCTCAGGAGAACCCAGAACCCTTCCTGCAAGCCTGGAGTCGGCTGCCAGGAGCTCAGCAGCCAGCTCCACACTAACCATTTGGAACTTTTTCTCTAGGGGACACAGGGAGCAAGATCATTGGACCCGAAAACCAGCTGGGCTGTGTCAGATGGACCAGGGAGAAGAGATTGTTTATCAAGCAGGATTGAAATTCCATAGGATTATCTTGTTCCAAACAAGGCTACAAACAGCCCCCAAGGCATGTGAGCCCCAAATCCAACCAGCTACTCACCAGATAGCATCTAGGGATCAAGGATCAGTGGGTTACATAACACACGCACACCCCACATTTTTCTTTGACAACAGACCTTGGCTTTTATAACCACATTCTACTTGAATTTGTGCAGGAGTGTTTTTATTTTTAATGACTACAAATAATGAATGTCTATTTTTGATGTTCTATTAAAAATAGGCCAGCTATCTGAAGGTGTTCAGGCAGAAGGAAACTAGGGTATCTGACCCTGGACCTTGCAGAAAGGAATGTGGAATTTGCCCAAAGATGCAGCCGTGAAGATATTTTCAATGATTCGCATTTTCAGCAATTTTCAGCCTGTCCCTAAGGAACAGCCTGGACTCTTCATTAGAGCCAGTAAAAAAGAGAAGATTAAAGGAACTTGCCCAAGGCCAGAGGGAGACTCAATGTCAGAGCCAGAATCAGGCTCAAGTCTTGACGGCCCCTATCCCGTCTTCAGCCCACGCTCACACCTTCTGCCCTTTTAATTAAAAAGAAGAGCAGACAAACAGATGGTTATCAAGCAAAGGCCAAAACTGCATGTGGATGCTTGTCAGACCCTCTGCTCAAAAAACATAATATTTCTATAATTACCCGAAATTGCTGGACGGAAGGAAAGAAGGAAGGGGATATGTCTCGGTGCCTAAAACACTAATGAGAAGCAGAGCCTGGGATTGGACAGTAGACGGGGAAGAGACAGGATTGGAAACAGTGCTGTAACTGTGAGCAGAGAGACCAGGTGGCTGAGGCCATGCACAGAGCGGGGCAGGGAGCCTCAGGCCCAGGACAGAAGCTGGGGCACGCGGGGACAGTAGTGCCTCGGGACACTCCCCAACAGCACGGTTCCATGGCAAATCCGATGAGCAAACCTTGTTTCGTTCAACTCTGTGATGAGGTGAAAAGCCTGGCAGATACTGGCCAAGCTGGAAAGGAAGAGACAAAAAATTTAAGCAAGCTCAAGAGCATAAGTGGGGAGACGCTTGGAATAAACCCTCTGGAGCTGACATGCGCCGGGGCTCGGGGAACAGACCCCATCTACACGGGGAGGCTGCACGGGAGCTTCCTGTCAGGCTGCAGCTGAAAAGGGCAGGCGGAGGGGAAGCAGGTGGTGGGTGTTTAGGAACCCGCATCTCATCTCAGAGACACCTGCAAAAGGAAAAAGGCTTACCACTCTAAGAGTGTCCAGAAAGTTTCAAACATGCAAACGCACAGGCCTACCATTCTGTGATCTGACTTCATGTGGGGCACAAGAGATAAAGATTTATGTGTAGCCAGAGCAGAAAGATGGATGGTGGTCTCTTTTAAAACCACACAAGCCGTGGTCAGTAGCAGAGTCCGAGAAGGGAGGCTGGAACCGGAAGGCTTGCTTCCTCTCCCTGCTCTCAGCTATGTGAGGTCACAAGACAAATCGGCAGTGTGCACCCCAGAAGAGGGCCCTCACCAGAACCCCACCCTGCTGGCACCCTCCTCTGAAACTTCCAGCCTCCAGAACCATGAGAAATACATTTCTGTTGTTTATTTAAAAAGGGAGGGTGGGAGCTTAAGAATGTTGTCAAGGGGTTTTTTGATGCCAGGCCCAGATGCCCATCCACCCATGGGTGCCATGTTCCCATGAACCACACACAGGGCCCACACCTAGTCTTCAGTGGACTGCCCAAAACAAGCCCTCATTGTCAAACCTCATCACAAAAAGCCTGCCACGCTGTCCCCAGAGCTCCTGGAGGGTAGAGCTAGCCCCACCTTTTCCAAACTTCTCACAGCTCTTGGCCCAGTTTTTATCTGGTTCCTGACTTTTTTTTCTCCTTCGGGACTTGGTGACGTTACTTGTTCTTAGGAGTACCAACCCTTGGTATGCCTGCCAATGCTGACCCAGACCTCTGACTCCTTTCTCCTTGATAGCCTGGGGTAAGGGTTTCAGCCTCTGGGTTCCTGACTCCCACCTATAGCCTACCCCACCCCCACCCCAGTACCCTAGCAGTCCAAGCCCAGACCTGTGAGCGTGGTTTTGCATAGTTAGGACCACATAGTTAGGAGGTGATTGCACCACCATTTGTAATTTGTTGTATATATTATGCTAACAATCTCTACTAAAGTGCACATGGTTAATCTTACGGCCTTAGTTTCTTCTGCATTAATCCCTTTGTTGTCCTTAAGAGAATTTAAATACCACTGCTACTATTTGAGTTCTGTAAGATGTACTCAACACCGTAGACCCAAGTCTCTGGTGCCTCTAACTTGAAAACCTGATTCATTTGCAACTGTTTCTGAGCCTCCACTAAGGGCCAGGAAGTATAGTGGCAAACCAGGGGCAAGACCTGGCCTCCATCATCATGGAGCTCATAGTCCAATGCAGAGAAAAACAAGAACCCAAATGGTTATGAGTCAGTGTAAGCACCACTAAGAGGTAAGTAGAGGAGGCATGCCTAACCCCAAGGAGACATGACTGAGTACATTGTTAAAAGGAATAAAAGAATAACAAAGGAAAGGGAAGGGGGGGAATGGGAGAGAGCATGTTCGAAGCAGTGGGAGCAATATGGGGGTGAGAGACCCTAATTCTCAGCAATGCATCAATTTGGCTAGAAGCAGGGAATCTAGGTGGGCAGGTGCTTCCAGGGAGATGAGAACATAGAGACATTCTGGTGGGTCTTGTACTCCAGGCTAAGCAGTTTGGACTTTATCCTGTAATGTACTGTGGTTCTTAAACTTTAATGTACGTAAGAATCTGTGGGGGAGGGGCGCCTGGGTGGCTCAGTCGGTTGGGCGTCTGCCTTCGGCTCAGGTCATGGTCCTGGGGTCGAGCCCCGTGTTGGGCTCCCTGCTTGATGGAAAGTCTGCTTCTCTCTCTCCCTCTGCTCCTTCCCCCATGCCCCCTCATGCTCTGTCTCACTCTCTCTCAAATAAATAAAGAAAATATTTTTTAAAAGAAAAAGAAAAAGTCTGTGGGAGAGTTTGTTTTAACTGTGGTTTAGCTGTGGTTCCTGAACACTGCACACAGAAATTCAGATTCAGCAGGCCAGGGAGTGGACCCAGGAATCTGCATGATAATAATCACTCCCTGTGCTGGGGGAGTTTGTTGAAGAGGATGATTGGACAACACTTTTCTAAATACAGCTGTAGGAGATGTAGAGCCATAGAGAGGTGGCGTGATCAGATCTGTTTCAGAAAAGTCACTCTGGCAGAAAGTACCCCATCCATGCTCACTCAGCAAAGCCCCCTAATCCTTTGATAATCCCCCAGTAACCTCCTGCTGCCCATGGGTTGTAGAGCTCTGAGTTGGCTCTGAAAGAAACAGACTCCTGACAAGAGAGGCCGCTGGGCCCGTCATGCCTGACTACTCCTGGACTGTTTTCCTTGTGACATTTGTAGCCTCAAGCCCAGGCAACGAGGAGTGCTGGCTGTGAAAACAGGAAAACCTTGGGGCCCCAGGTCCACTGAGGGACTTCTGGGTTCTAGAGAATACAGGCTCTGCTGGGGGTTGGGGCCTGGAATAGATCCATGTCTAGTTTACTCGGGGCTCCAGGAGCTCTGGACAGGACAGAACCTGTGCTCATTTGGTTAACAAAGGCCTAGGGGGAAATTGGGTGCAGGCCAGGTCAGCTATTTACCTGAAATACCAATTATATCATTCCAGAGAATGGAACCCACCGTGATTCATGTAGCCTCGTTTCCTGCAGCCAGTGGTGATGAACGCAATGATAAATAATTTGTGGTGGCTAAACAATGACATTCCAACCAAGAACCTGCCCACTCGCTCCTTGGAACTGCCTAATCAATGGAGCTCGATTTCTGCACAAATTGCCTTCTCATTATCGGTGATTCGGAGCCTGGTAAGAAACCCAAGCCGACTGAAGCTGGCTGACAGCATGGAGGGCTAGGTAATGTTCCCATTACCTCGGTGCTCACTGCCCCCGCACAGCCCGGGATGAACCGTCCGAGCCCAGCACCAGTCCCATCTTCCTTGCCTCTCCCCCTGAGTTGCATAATGCTGTAGCCAGCAACACTTCCTTTCATATTCTACCATCTCAGAGGGCAAGAACCATAAGTCTCAGGCTTCTTTTTTCTGACTCCCTGCACCAAGAGCAGCCACTCAGAGGAGCAGGTCTGAAACAACCACGAGGCCTCTGTCTGGGCCCATGTTCAGCCCCTGAGCCAATGTCCTAACAGCTCAGCTCCGCAGCCACCCAGTCACCAGCCTCTAGACCAAGACAACTGTTTCCTGAACACTCCCTAGATTTTTTTTTTTTTTTTTTGGCTTACGCTTAACTGGACTGCCCCATCACTAGTTGAATCCTGACTGGCATTTGCTGAGACTAACTAAGCCTCATTGATACTCTGGTGGAAAGCCATTGAGGATCTAGAGAAGAAAACGGAAAAATAATCACGTTCAGTGGCTTTAAACAGGCAGTAGGAGATGATTCTATTTAAAGCAGCTACAAGTTACCTAACTCAAATATTTTGGCTTTCTGTGTCAACTTGTCTGTCAGTTTCCAGGCCATAAACACTTAAACATCATTTGCATGTGATCTAATGACATTTGTGAGTGTGTAGTCAATACCTAAAAAATCTAAGAAACATCAACCTGCTATCATCAATCAAAGGTAAGTTTCACTACAGGTATCAAAAATATTTATCATTAACAATGAGTCTGCAGAGTCAAGCGTTTGTAATCGACTTTCAATACCATGATTAAAGCTTGAAGAGATAGCTATCAAAGATACTATTCTACTCTAAAGAACTAAAGGACTAATGTCATTACAGTTCATTAATGTGAGTAATTGAGTGGTTGGCCTTAGTGGGACCTGGTCAAGTACCCTGCGTCCTGGTACAGAGGCCAAGAGGTCAGGACAATCCAGTGATCATCGTTTCTCTGCTGTCTTGTGATGCCTGGGGACGGGGGTTTGTGACTCACCCAAATGGTGGGCACTGTCACCACCCACTGTGATCTGGAATAAAGACACCTGAAACCTCAAGAGAACTTTAAGATTTAGGATTCAGGAATTCCTTTATTTTAATTAAAATAAACCTTTAAGTAGTCTTCAGAATGCAGTCTTCCAATGCAGTCTTTTATAGCTATTTTGCCAAAAGTAAGGACATATATGTCAGATACTTTCACATACACAAAATTCATTCCATGTCATTTAATTCTAGATATTATTATCCCAACTTTTATTAAGAGGACTGACCGGAGGCTGAGAGACTCAAGATCATATAACTGGTAAGTCGCAGAGTTGGGATTCACCCAGATCCGTCTGCCCCAATTCCCATATTCTTTCTGCTACACTTTCTATCACACCATGCCTACGATACCTAGGGCTCCTCCTTTATCCAGAAGATGCAGTTGTTTCTCGATCTTATGGTCAAGAGTTTCCAGCTGGTGTAAACCAAAATTACAAAAAACCCTCTACATACCGGTTATATGTGTCCTACTGGTCTAGGATGTCCCTAGGGTACTTATACCAGGGCCATTAAGGGCAGAGCCAAAGGTCGGGGGGCCCCCCTGCCATACCTCTAGCCTTCCCAAGCGCCCTCAGCTCAGGGACACTACTCAGAAGCACAGGACAAGCTTTCAGACACCCAATGACAAAAGTGAGTTTCAGGAGATCAGTATTTGCTTGTGCACACAAACAGCTGTGCTGCCCTTCATCTTCACAGCCATATACAAGGCTTTATGTGCCCCTGGCTGCTTCCTCTTAGAGACTGTGTTATCAGACAGGTTGGGCTGAGTCCTTCCCATTTCAAATTGTCCTCTCCGCTCATAAACTCCAATTGCCCCAAACTGTAATAATTGTATGGCAAAGACTGTGACCCCTTAACTGCCTCCCACCCCCACCCCATGGCAGACGGAGAAGGCTGAAGAGGCATAATAGGAATGACAGCAACACTAACATTTGTCAAGTTCCCATTATGAGCCAGAAGCTTTCAAAATAATCCTGTGAAGTAGTTATTCTAACCCTGCTTTACCCAGACTCTGGAAGATTGAATTATCTACCAAGCTCATAGAGCTAATGAGAGGCAGGGCTAAGATTTGAACATAAGTCTGTCTCTCTTAACACCCATAGGCTTAGAGGGATGTGTCCAGGGCTGTGTTTTGCTGCATGTGGGGGCAAGCTGAAGAATCTCTGTCGACCATGAGGACTGTGTTTCAGAGGGGGCCAGGACTGTCCTGCCCACAATGTCTGGCTCTACCCTGATGGGGTGGGCATGAGTTCTGAGCTGCTGTGAGACCCTAAGATCCTTGATGCCTCCTGGCTAACCTCATCAATGAGGGTAACTTATTCTATTTCTTTTTTCTTTTTTTTAAGAGGGAGAGAGAGCAAGAGCGAGAATAGAGGGAGGGGTAGAGGGAGAGAGAGAATATTAAGCAGGCTCCACATCCAGTGTGGAGCCCAACACAGGGCTCAGTCTCATGACCCTGAGATCATGACCTGAGCTGAAATCAAGAGTCGAACGCTTAACCGACTGAGCCACCCAGGCGCCCCTATGTTATTCTATTTCATGTAATGGTTGTCTCTTTAATGGTTTTGTAGTTACCTCATTTCATTTCATTTAATATAATTTACTCTTCCTCACATTGTGATGAAGGTATTGTTATTCATAACATACTTCTTTCTGACCATAGCTAAATTTATGCTGATGAGGTGCCTAATGGTGGGGCCCTACCTCAGGATGGGGGCTAGTCACCAGAAGGAGGGGAGATTAGATCTGGGGAGGGGAGAAGGGCTGAAAATCGAGTTCAATCACTAATTCCCATGATTCCATCAACCATGACTATATAATGAAACTCCATATAAAAACTCTAAACAACAGAGTTTGGGGGCTTCTAATTGTTAAACATAATCATATGCTGGGAGCATGGTGTGCCCCTATTCCACCAGGACAAAAACTCCTACACTGGAGACCTTTCTGGACCTCATCCTATGTACCTCTTCATCTGGTTCAGTTCTATTCTTTACAGTAAACTGATCGTAAATATAAGTTCCTGAGTTCTGTGTGTTGTTCTAGCAAATTATCAAACCTGAGGGGGTGGGAGGATCATGGGAACCCTCAGTTTTGTAGTCACCTGGGCAGAAATGCCAGTAGCCTGGACACCCCATTGGTAGTTGGTATCTAAAGTGGGGCAGTCTTGTGGGCCTGAGCTCTTAGCCTGTGGGGCCTGCACTAACTTCCAACAGTTAGTGTTGAGATTGAGTTGAACTGTTGGACACCCATTTGGTCTTGGAGAATTGGTTGTTGGTGGAAAATGACACACTTACACTCCTAGAGAAGTGCCTGGCACATTGTAGGCACCCAACAAATATTTGCTGAATAAATGAATGGAAGGCTGTCATCTTCCCTACCCAGAGCTGCCATTAAAGTTCTCCTCTTTGGGCCGTCATCTTCTTGGGCATCTGTACTTCCTTCCCAATGGCTCTCTGACAATCTGACAAGTAAATCTTTTTGAGGCCCCAACAAGTGCCAGGTACAGACAGGTACCATCATTGTAGAAGTTAGCCAAGAGTCATCAAGGATCGTAGGATCTTAGAGCAGCTCAGAACTCCTAGTTACTTGCCCACCCCACCAGGGTAGGGCTGGACATATGGGCAGAAGAGTCCTGGCCCCCTCTGAAGTGCAGTCCTCATGGTCTACAGTGATTCTTCAGCCTCCCCCCACATGCAACAACATGAACACATCCAAACTTCTGATGCCTGGACTAACATCACACAGAAAATCCTGGCTCTAGATGTACAAAGTTTGAGAGTCATTCTCAGCGGGAAGCACGTGGAACCACAAGCTGACCAAGAGCACAGTCCTCTCTGTTTTCAGCAAACAAGCTGCCCCCACACAGGGCATCCAAGAGCCAGCTCAGTCTCTTGGTCTAGCTCTTTCATCTCTTAGCCTCTACACCCAACTCTTTAGGGAATTTTAAAGATTTTATTTGTTTCTTTGTTTGTTTGTTTTAGAGAAAGAGCACGAGGGGAGGGGAGAAGCAGAGAGGGGGAGGGAGAGAGAATCTGAAGCAGACTCCATTCTGAGCATGGAGCCCAATGTGGAACTCGATCTCACAACCATGAGATCATGACTGCGCCGAAACTAGGAGTTGGATGCTTAACTGACTGAGCCACCCAGGCGCCCCTGGGGAATTTTAAAGAAATGCCATTTACCACACAACATTCACAAGAACAATTTCCAGATAGATGAAAGTGTTTAACTTAAATATACAACTCCTACATTACTAGAAAAGAATATTATTATAATCTTGTAGTGGAAGAATCCTTAACACACAGGTAATAAAGGAAAAATTAGGCAGATTAGACTAAATTTTGAACCTTCTTAAGGACAAAGGATAAGACTAGCAATGTTAAAGATAAACTGATACAAATATTTTCAATGTAGATTAATAGTGATAATACGTAAAAGCTAATAATATACAATACTGATAATACATAAAGAGCTGCTGTAAATTAATATAAACCTTTTGAAAACAAAGGACAAGAAAGAAGAGACTTTTCTTTGTGAGGGTGGGCAGGGGCAGAAAAAAGGGTAAGGAACAATAAAAAAGAAGAGCATCTCCCCTTTGACTTGATGCCCAGACCGAATTTGAGGCCCTTACTGGAGTCATTAACAGCAGAAATTGATGGGACCATTCAAGAGAAATGTCGAGACTAGGGATCGAAGCAAAGCAGCCTTGGGGTCCCCAATGACAAAGGGTGGTTGGCACATGGTGAGCAGATGGCCTTGTCCCCATATCTTCTTAAAACTCAGTGTCCCAACTCTGCCAACCAAGGATTGGAAACTTTGGAGATAGGCAACCCATGACATGGACTTCGGTGTTTGGCTTCTGTGAATTTCTTCAAGCTTCTGTGTGCAGTGGACACACAAGAAACACGGGAAAGGGGACAGAGAAGTTGCTATACGGAGGGACAACTGACAGGTTTATGGGCCCAGGTGAGGCACCCTTTTGGGGACTTCCAGAAAGAACTGGAAGACAGTTTAAGGGGCCAGAGAGCCTGTTTTTGCATGAGATCCTGCAATAGAAAATGTCTGGGCGTACATATATACGCATTCCTTTTAAAGTCTGGAAGGATAATGGCTTTCTTAGGGAAATGGGAATATAAGAGGAGGCAGGAAATTCCACTTTCTATTACATACACTTCTGGGATGTTGAATTTTTCCGTAAGGAACATATATTACTTTCATAATAGTAACATACAAGAAGACTGTCCCAGGGGCGCCTGGGTGACTCAGTCGTTAAGCGTCTGCCTTCGGCTCAGGTCATGATCCCAGAGTCCTGGGATCGAGCCCCGCATCGGGCTCCCTGCTCAGCCGAGAGCCTGCTTCTCCCTCTCCCACTCCCCCTGCTTGTGTTCCCTCTCTAGCGGTGTCTCCCTGTCAAATAAATAAATAAAATCTTTAAAAAAAAATAAAAAGAAGACTGTCCCATTTAGAAAAACAAACAAACAAAAAATACACTGGCTATAGCATTTGGCTTTCAAGGATTGAAAGTGTGCTGGTGACAGACGGCACGAGCCCACGATCACATCATCAAGTGTATGTTGCAATGTGTGGCAGGGAATAAAGCACAGAGCAGTGGGATGCACGGGAGTTTCCATAGCCCCAGTGTCTGGAACTGAACCACGTCCAAGGGCAAAAGCTGATTTGGTGGCCAGCATGGAGTGCCAAGTTTAGTTATTATCCATGGCGTAGAGGCCCGGACTTGTTCTGCCTCCAGAGTTTAAAAAAAACAAAAAAAAAAACACCTTCTTTTGTGGGAAGTCCCCATAGGGTCCAAAGGGTTTCTCTCTCACACACGCTTAGGCTGCAAACAAGAGATAGAATCCTGCTGCTCTTATGAGAATGTCTGATGTCTTCATCAATTCACGAGGCATGGGCCCTGACTTTCTCTCCAGCCTGTCTCTCCCCTCTTCCAGCAGTAAACCAGGGGCTGTCCCCAGACTGTCACCTCGCTAACCTGCCCCTTCACTCCTTCTTCCATCCCCTGCTGCACTATTACCCCCTTGCAGGGGGTCCTCCCGACCCCCCCCCCCACTGAGTTCGATCCCATCAGCTATGCTCCTGGAGCACCCTGGGTCACCCCCAGAAACATGGCTAGTCTGCAGAATGGTTGCCTGATGACGTGCCCACGGCTCCCCCCAGACCTGTAGCCGTGTCCTGGCAAGGGTGATAGTATCACCACAGTAACTGGTGCCCACACTCCAGTCTGGCATCAGGCTCCATAAGTATTTGCCGAATGAGTCACCTGCTGGCCTGGCCTGACCCTTCAGACATCTTCAAGTCAGGTGCCACTGTGCTCTCAACAGCTCACCTGTAAGCTCCTCGGAGTTCCCCAGGGACAGATGGTGGCAAGACTCCAACAAGTAACCGCACTTGCTCATGCGTCCCGCACTGGAAGAGAAACTTCCACACCACAGGAGAGTTCCGTACCAACAGAGGCAGTGGGACCGCGGACCTTCGGCACAGAGTTCTCCCTGTGGTAATTTACCAGGAACCAAGAGGAGTTACAGGGCCCTGGCAGGGCAGAGAACGGCATAGCAAGGGACTGGAGTTCCGATTCTGACTTCCCCCCACAGCACTGTGACTTTGGGCAAATCCCTCCACCTCTCTACCTGTCCCCCCGGGCCTGTGAAGTAAAGAGCTGGGTCAGGTGCTGGCTAAAATCCTGGGAGGGGAGGTGGGAGAGAAGCTGAGCGATCTGAAAAGCACATCAGTTGGGCTCCACTCAGCCTTGACCCCAGCCCCGGATAGGATACAGCCCAACTCAAATCCTCCTCCCTGAAACCAGCCCCCCTACAGTGCACACTTACAGTCTGCGCCACCAGGCAAAAATCCCACCAAGGCCCTTGCAGTTGGTGCTTTTTACAAACAAGCAAATCTAGACCAGACTTGTACCTTTCCTTTAAGAGGGACACATGCTTTCTTGCACCCCATTCCCCACAGTACAATTTGTGCTCCGACCTTATTTCTACCCAAACCAGGCAATTACCAGCCCCACGGTGCTGGGCTGTGTCACCAGCCTGAGCCTCCCTCCCCGAGACACCTCTGGAGGCAAACTCATGCTGCGTTTCCAAGGCACTGGGGTTGGGAGGCTGATGACCACTTTATAAAGAAGAGGGGAGCACATCTATTCCCACTGATTTCACCAAGCTGGGGGGGGGGGAGGGAGGAGAGCATATGCTGATGTTTTCCCTCTATCCTACCAAATGCACCACTTGGGCATTGATCAGTTGTGCGTTCGAGTCCCGATTCTGCCACTCTCTACTTATTTACCTTTGGACCAGTTACCAGCGTCTCTGCATCTGTTTTGCATTCGGTGGAGTATGCCCCCCCAGAAGGCCTACCTGGACGGGCTGTTACAAGCATTAAATGAAATGCCTGTCAAACATCCAGCACGGGGCCTGCAAGTGCACACGAAGTGCTTCACAAATGCTAGCAGCCTGGAAATGTCTGGCACGGAGCAACGGGGCTTATGTTTCTAAAAGAATTTCCCCCATGAATCATGGTCAGAACCAAATCCTGATCCCACAGCCCAGAATTCTGGAACACTGCCCACTCCCTCACTGCCCCCTAGTGGCAGCTACTTGTGATTACACAACTGAGCTCAGAATTGTGACATGGAACCCCCCTGCAGAGACCGGCCTCCTGCTGACCACCACGGCAGGCCCCCAAACCCAGGAGTCCCCATCGCTCAAATCTGCCCAGACAGCACAGCCCTGAGATCAGGCGACCCAATTTCAAGTTCCTGACTCGGGGCCTGTGGTGCCTCGGCCCCAGTGAACTTTTGCTTACTGGTAGCAGAACCTTCAGAAGAGTTACTTTTTAATCTCATGAAAAGTCCCTGCAGCCTGCTTTGTGGGGGAGTGGTGCGTACCAGGAAGTGAGGAACACCTTCGGGGTGCATGATAATGAATGGCCCTTGGACGAGAGGTGAGTCCGCAGGCGCCTCTGCCAGCTCTGGGCCAATAAACCTTTTTGTTTTGTTTGGGTTGGTCTCAGTTTCTTATATTTAAATAAAACCGAAGGATCGAGGTGGGGGCAGGCAATAGGTCGAATAAAGACTAACGCCCCACATGTCAACAAGGGTCCTCAGCCAAACGCTCCTTGGCTTGGTTAATAAATAAGCCAGGGATTAAGCTGCTCTAGCACATTCCATTCTGTAGCTCAGAAGGGATCCTCCTCATTACAAAGGACATAGACATTGGATTAGTAGCTTCAGTCCCTTTCCAGCGTCCCTGGGTCTGTGCCTGGATAGATGACAAGACCACCTCTGACCCCAAAGTCACTTCCGGGACACCTCCAGGACCAGAAAGGATCCAGAGGCCAAGAGAAGCTTCTGGGGCCCTGCTGAACCAAGTTGGCTCATGAGGGCATGGTGTATGCCTGGCGGTATGCCAACCACTTTCCATATATGTCCTCAGTTAATCCTCATAGCGCCATACTGTGGAACTGTTACTAGTATGAAGGCTCAGAGAGGTTAAGTGGCATGCTCAAGAAACTGGCAGAAATAATCTTAAGCCCCACAACCCGATGTGGGAGGGTATCCTATAACACTGCCTTCACCATTTTACTACAAATTACAAATGATGTAGTCTTTCCAAAAATTAGGAACTTAGTGAGCAGTGGAGTGTTTTGGGAAGGCTTGGAAAAGGGGGAGGATTTGGAGGGCCCCAGGGGGAGCTGAGGAAGCAAGCACCCCTGTGCTGGGAAGGAGCCCTACATGTGCAAGAGGCAGGGGTAAGACCAAGCACAGACTTTTCTACAGCAAAGTTGTATCTAATCTATAAATTAAAGGCTGCCTGAACGTGTGTGCATGAGCGCTGTCCCACCATCTGTTAATCTGAGCCCCTCCTACAAATGCCTCGCCCCGGCACTCAGGATGAGAGAGCCGTGGAGTGGGCATGTGTCTTCCCAAGCGGTTCTCCTCAGCCAACCTCTGCTGACATTCCGTTCCCTCCACAGGCCTCACACATTGCGAAGTAGGGCGGCTCATGATAGCTTCCTCCACGGAAGCTCTTTAGACTCAAAATCCTTTTTTATAAAAAGTTCCTCTTTCTTTGCTCTTTGGACATCCCACTGTTCAGATGGTTCTGCAAGTTTAATTTCTTCACTCTCTGGCACTGAGAGAAAGTCTTGCTTTTGTTTTTAACAGACTTCTACAAATCGAACTCTTCATATTTCTCTTAAATTGAAGTCACCTGGGTGACGAGTTCAAGATTCAGAACAAGACACGTTCCAGGTTGTCCTGACACAAGCAGAGAGGACTGTCACTGCGTGACTGAGCCTCCAGCTCCCTGTGGGGGAATGTTGAGGCCAGGCAGTCAGCCCCCACCTCCCACATAGCATGAGCCTCTCCCTCCTCCGCAGGCCCTCAGCCCCAGGTCTGTGCCTTTCTGTAAGTCTCTGCCTCTGACCTCATACCTCTCTGTGACCAGACCACCATGCAGGGAGTTCCTGGAGGTGAGTGTCATGCTTCGTCCACTCTTCCAACAAGTATGCCTTATTGCCTTCTAGTGCAAGGAAACTGCTGGGCCCTGGAATACAGCTGTAAGCAAGACTGTCCCGGTATTGGAAAGGCATCTTACTTAAGAGTATAGACTCTGGAGCTAGACGGCCTGGCTCAGAACCCCAGCTCTCCCACATGCTAACGTTGTGACCCTGGGAAGGTCACTTAACCCTGTGTCTCTGAGTTCCCTCATGTATACAGTGGTCATGACAGCAGTGCCTATACCTCAGAGCCATGAGAGAGTTAAGTGAACTCACATCTACGCGGATTCATGTGTAAGTGAATTTACTGCAGCGCCTGGGTGGCTCAGTCAGGTAAGGATCTGCCTTCGGCTCAGGTCATGATCCCAGGGTCCTCGGGCTTCCTGCTCAGCGGGGAATCTGCTTCTCTCCTCTCCTTCTGCCTCTTCCCCTGCTTGTGCTCTCTCTCATGAGCTCTCTCTCGCGCTCGCTCTAATAAATAAATAAAATCTTTTTTTTAAAGTTAAAAAAAAAAAAGTGAACTCCCTGTGTTCATGATTAGTAGCCAGTGCGTCCTATGGATAAGTTAGTACTGCAGACTGTGGTGCTAAAGGAACTAAACCGAGAGAGTAAAATGTAGGCGCTCTCTACAGCAAGGGTCAGTACAAGACGTTTTAGGAGGACACAAGAGGGATGCAGAACCCAGGCAGAAGGGCTCCCCAAAAGATGTCACATTTTAAGCAGAGATGGAAAGAATCAGATAACCATAGTGAGGGGTTGTGAGGAAAGGGAGAAGAGTGCTCCAGAGTTAGGGAACAGCATGGGCAAAGGCACGGAGGCAAAAGTCCATGCTTTCCTTGGCAAGTTTGCTTCATTTAAAGAAATAAACCATAAATCAGTCACCAAATGACTGTTATTACACAATTTGTAATGTGCTTTACCCATCAATGAACCAACACCAAAGAATTCAGACTCAGATGACAAAGAGCAAGTCTGAACTGAATTTATATTTGAAGGTTATACCAACGAGGTCAGCACGGCTCATGAGGTTCTCTTTATTTTCAGTAGGAAACAGACATTTATGGGCCTCACAATTCTGGGTTAATTGGATCATTTCTTGGCAGATTTCTGATCATAGCAGTCTTGATTTTTACTCCGCACGTCTGTCCCCAGCATAGCACCTTGCATGTGGTAGTTACACAACACATGCATTTTCTCTTTTACACCCAAACGCACTGAATTTTAGTTTGTATCCTAATTGTTTTTTTTTTAAACAAATGCTTTTTAGACGGCGAATGTTACGATGAATTTTGCCAATGCCCAGTGCTTCTCTTCCTACTCCAGTCACACAAGGCAAGTGTGAGCCCGCCTCTGATCTCCAAGATGACCTCACGGCAGAGCTGTGTTTTATAATCAGCTAACAAATCTCAGCATGAACCGAGAGCGAAGGTTAGAAAGACAATAAAAATACAAACAAGCCATGATTGTACAAGTCAAGTCAGTTCAGAGAACCAGCTGGACCTATAATTAGATTTTAATTTTAAGAAAACTATAGGAGGAGAAATCTTCCCAGCAGGCAAGAATCCCTCTCAGAAGGCCAGCAAAGCCTTTTTCTTTCTCTTTTTAAAAATATTTTTAAAATTTATTTATTTGAGAGTGAGCGAGCGAGCAGGGGGAGGGGCGGAGGGAGAGGGAGAGAGAGAATCTCAAGCCGACTCTTCACTGAGGGAGGAGGAGCCTGCCACAGGGCTTGATCTCATGATCCTGAGTTCATGACCTGAGCTGAAATCAAGAGTCAGATGCTTAACCAACTGAGCCACCCAGGCGTCCCTTCTTTTTTTTTTTTTAAGATTTATTTATTTATTTGAGGGGGGGTAGGGGGAGGGAGAAGGAGAATCCTCAAGGAGACTCCCCACTAAGCACCGAGCCCGATGTGGGGCTTGATCCCAGGACCCTGAGATCATGACCTGAGCCGAAATCAAGAGCCAGCTGCTTAACCAACTGAGTCCTCCAGGCAGCCCCAGCAAAGCCTTTTTCTTACTAACGAATAAGGATTTATAGTTCCTGAGATAATAAACAAAGGAAAAGGATTTTAAAATTATTCTAAGCCATGGATTTTCAAACAGGTTTTGCCTGAGGGAGCCCTTTGTTCAAACTAGATATTACCAAGATGTGTAAACAAATAAAACACACCAAGACAGAGCTGTTCTGGTGAAAGACAGGATCCAGGCCCCAATTCTAGGTGTGGCCCCCCTACCCCTGAGCACTTGTAAAACCACTCATAGTAGTCTAACCCACTGCCCCTGTCATTTTTCAAAAGAAAAGCCTGAGGCTGAGAAGAAAATATTTGACTTGTCCTAGGTCACACAGCTGGCAGAGCCAAGATGAGTTCCTAGGTCTACTGCTCCAAATACAGTGCCCCTTCCAGATGGGAGGGGAAAGCTGCTTACTAACATGGGGAGGGGGGCTGATGGGAAGTAGACGGAACAGGAGGAGGAATGCCCTGTCAAATGCACAGAGGGATACCTACTTAAATGAGAAGACATCATATCCCATCTTTCTGCTGGACAACCAGCCCATGATGACTTATTTGCCTGTTCAGGTCCACAGACATTAGCCGAGCTTCTTCTATTAGGTGCTGGGCAGCATGCTGGGTACCGCAATCCAAAAGCAAGTAAGCCACCCACCATCCCAGAGCTCCAGGTCTAGTACAGAAGACAGACTGGAAACCCCAACTAGAGCGAGTGTGAGACTGCAGTCTCGGACCTGCGGGATAGCTACACAGGTAGAGGGAGGGGCAAACAGATGAGTTCACTAGGAGAAGCAAAGATGGCCCAGAAGACAAGACACCCGTGCAGGGTTTCCAAGGGTGAGTTTGTCACCAGGCAGACAGGAGGGGAGAGACTTCTCATTCAGATAGTACAGAAACAGGTTTTATTTATTTATTTTATTATTTTTAAGATTTTGTTTATTTATTAGACAGAGAGAGAGAGAGAGAGAGCACAAGCAGGGGGAGCGGCAGAGGGAGAGGGAGAAGCAGGCTCCCCGCTGAACAGGGAGCCCGATGTGGGGCTCAATCTCAGGACCCTGGGATCATGACCTGAGCCGAAGGCAGACGCTTAGCTGACTGAGCCACCCAGGCACCCCTAGAAACAGGTTTTAAATAGAGGCAAAAGATGCCCATTTGCAGTATAGAAAGATCACCAAGGTGGCACGGTGGAGATCCACAGCACGAGGAAGCTTCTGCACGGGTTGAATGGAGGGGACCAAAAGCAAGGATGGAAAACGGTGGTTTGCACAAAGAAAATCAGCATGGGGGGTGGGAGCTGGAGGGCTCCCCTGGCTCCCATGTTTCCTGGAGAAACTTCTAGAAGGTGGTGTACGACGTGAGATACAGAACAGTTTAGGAGGGAAAACAGGGAGTCAGCTTCAGCTGCCAAGAGTTGGAGGTGCCAATGGGTCCTCCAAGGGAAGGTGTCCAGTAAGGAGATGGGTGTAGGATTGTCCGATGGGGCACACAGCACAGAGCTCTAACTTCTAAAGGACGGACCACTTGCAGGTTTCCCCTTGTGTGTACAGAGCTTGTTTTAGCCCCCTCTCCAAGGGCTTTTAATAACTAGAATTTACTGAAATTTTGTGTTAGGTGTTTTCTTTTTCCCTAAGCTATCTAGCAGAATCCAAACCCTATCAACTTTTACCACAAGTTAGCTGGAGGATGCAGCCACACCCCAGAGAAACCATGTCTTCTATTACATCGTTATTAGCAAGCACATTTATTTGAAGCAATAATAAAAACACACAACACTGAAAAGTGTAGAGCATCTGTCCAGTTTCGCTTTGTCCCATTCTTTTGTGGAATAAGATTATCACCATATTGCAAGCAAGAAAAGTAAGATATAAAGAAGGTAAATATATAGTTCCTAAACCAGGGAATCCTGCAATTACTCTGAATTGAATTAAGTAACACCATTAGTCATTCAGTCATGTCCTCGCCAAGTAACCTACTGCATTCAAATGGTCTGGAACACCAGAGGATGGGAGAGATTAGGATAGAAGCAGTGTAAGAAATAGCACCTCAGCTCCAGGAGCTAATCATTGATTGGCAAATACAAAAGATATTTTAAGGACATACATGACAAAAGTTAATAGAATTTAAATGTCACAGAAGTTCAGAGGTAGGAAATGGGAAGTTTGGGGGGGTTTGAAAAGTTATTTTTAAGTCACCTCTATACCCAATGTGGGGCTTGAATTTACAACCCCAAGATTAAGAGTCACATGCCCCATTGACTCAGCCAGCCAGGCACCCCCCTGGAAATAGAAAGTTTAGCCAGAGTAATGAGGAACCTTTCCGTGGAGAAGAGGTGCCATGGAAACTTAGCGTGAAAGGGGGAGCTGGGTTCAACGTCAAATAAAGGGGAGGGCAGCTAGGGTGGAGGGGAGAACAGACTGGGTGTTGCAGGATACAGAGAAGAGAGAGTCTGGTTGGGGCAGAGGGTTCCCATGGGGGAGTGACCTGGGACAGGACTGGAGGGGGTCTGAGGGCCTCAGCTCTTTTGGACGTTATCACGGTGGTCATGGGCAATCCCGGAACCAGCTCTGAGCAGAAAAGGGCAGGGAGCATCAGAGGCCACTGCTAACCAATCCTACCCACAGGGAAGAAAAGAGTGGGAGCATGGACGGTGTGGTGCAGAACAGAGGCGAGGGGGGCTTCACAAAGAAGAGGCGTGTGAGATGGTTGGAGGTGGGGCTTTTTTGGATGTTGAGATTGGAGAGCAAAGTAGGGAGGCTGGAAACATGGTACACAGAGTCCAGCCGCCTTAGATGTAGGGTGCACCTAGGAGTCAAAGGTGCAAGGCCCATAGAGAATTTGGATTTTGCCCAAGAGGCAGTGAGACTCCCTGGAAGTGGGTGGCAAGAGGATTTACTGGAGCTGAAGGAGTGTGTGAGCAACCCTGGTAATGGTGGCCCCACTGTCGCCCTCGGCGGTGGTCTGGCGGTTCAGCTCAATAGTGAGGAGGATGGTAAGTATGGCCAAGACAGGGGCGCCTGGGTGGCTCAGTCGTTAAGCGTCTGCCTTCGGCTCAGATCATGATCCCAGGGCCCTGGGATCAAGCCCCGCTGAGCAGGGAGCCTGCTTCTCCCTCTCCCACTCCCCCTGCTTGTATTCCCTCTCTTGCTGTGTCTCTGTCAAATAAATAAATAAAATCTTTAAAATATATATATTTTAAATTAAAAAAAAGAATGGCCAAGACAGACCAGGGAGGGGCGCCTGGCTGGCATTCTGGGAAGAGTGTGAGACTCTTGATCTCAGAGTGGTGAGTTCAAGCCCCACCTTGGATGTAGGGATTACTAAATAAATAAATGAATGAATAAGCTTTAAAAAAAAAAAAAACAGACAGACCAGGGAAAGCTACTGAGGTTGGGCAGAAGGAGTGGAAGGAGCTGGACACAAGGCAGTGCTGGCTTAAGTCAGAGTGTGGACACCGGCGGGAATGGGAAGGAGGGTCGTGGGGGACATCTGAGGGCCTGACCTGGAAGTCTGAATGTGTTGTGGGAGAGGAGGTTTGGAGGTTTTGAACAAACACCCTCACAGACCTTCTGCCTCTGTGAACTATGAACCATTCCAGAATAATATAATGTTTATATCCATCTATGTCACCCAGCCTTCCCAAGGACAGTTGACCCTTGAGTAACACAGATTGAACTGCAGGTCCGCTTATATGCGGGGTTTTATTTTTTTTTTTTCAATAAATCCAGTATAGTGCTGTAAATGTATTTTCTCTTATGATATTCTTTTTTTTTTTTTTTTTTTTTTTAAGATTTTATTTATTTATTTGACAGAGAGAGAGATAGCGAGAGCAGGAACACAAGCAGGGGGAGTGGGAGAGGGAGAAGCAGGCTTCCTGCCGAGCAGGGAGCCCGATGTGGGACTCGATCCCAGGACCCTGGGATCATGACCTGAGCTGAAGGCAGACGCTTAACGACTGAGCCACCCAGGTGCCCTCTCTTATGATATTCTTTACAACACTTTCTTTTTTCTAGCTCACCTTATTGTAAGAATACAGTATATAACATATTAATCGACTGCTTATATTATCGGTTAGGCTTCTGGTCAACAGTAGGCTATTAGTAGTTCAGTTTTGGGGAAGCCAAAGGTTGTGTGTGGATTTTCAACTCTGTGGGGGTTCAGCACCCCTTACTCCCATGGTGTTCCAAGGTCAACGGTATAAGGATCCACCCCTCTGGCTATTTTAAAAATCCTCTCTAAAAAAAATGCTTGAAAGCTACTCTGAGTGCAGTAAGAATCTCTAAGATCTTTCCTAAATTGTGAGACATCTTTACAGAAAAAGTAAGCAAAACATTGGTGCAGCTTGAATTATTATAAGGTGAACCCCTGTGCAACCTTCCCCAGGTCAGAAAGTTAAATGCCCGCAGTATTCCAGAAGCCAGCAGTGCGTACCTCTCAATTCTCAACCCTGCTCTCACTCTCCGAAGTGACCACTGTCCTGAATTTTGTGACGACCGCTTCTTTTCTTTACTTTCTCCTTTTAATACCTACGTATGCATCCTCAAATGGTATGGCATAGTTTTATCAATATAAGTGAACTCATACTATGACATTAAAATAAATGAAATAAAGTAACATGAGAGTGTGCCACTGGATGGAAGACAGATCAAAGAAGAGAACTGAAAGACTAGAAACAAACCCAAGTATGTATATGGATTAGATGATACCTATTTCATATCCTATATCCAAAAAAAATCCAAATGAATAAAGATTTAGTTAGAAACTGGAACAGTGAAAGTACTAGAAGAAAATAGCAGATATGTATGTTACCTTGTGGTACAAAGGCCTTTCTAAACATAATACCAAAGGTTGAAGGCTTAAAGGAAAAGAATGTCAGATTTGTTTATAAAGAAACAAAAAGCTTCCATAAATCAATAAACACAGTAACCAAATCTAGCAAGAAAATGCCAAACGGGAAATTATATGTGACATAAGACTAACAAAGCAATTATGTCCTTAGTTCTTGCAAATCAGTAAGAAAACATGACAGTAGAAAAGTGGCTAGGGCATTGCATCAGTTAGCTATTGATACCAAAATCAATAATAAACAGGCCCAGAATTCACTGGCAAAAAACAACATTTATGCTCACTTCTGTGGTGTAGATCACCAAAGCTGTCTGGGCATTGGATGCAGCTGGGCTTATCACAGGCTGCAGGTTGGGTCCGGGTCCGTTCCACGTGTTTCTCATCCTTTTGGCCAGGAGGCTGGCCACGGCATGTTCTTCTCACAGTGATGGCAGAAGACCAACAGAGCACTCCCCACCACCCAAACACATTTGAGACCTTTAGTCCCATATCTTCCACTAACATTGTATGAACAAGTCACATGGCAAAGTCTAACCTTAGTGGGGTGTGTAAACAGACGCCACTGCTTGGGGGAGGGAGAGCCATCAATATCTGATGAGTAATCCAAACCATGCCCAGTGCTGTAGATTGAACGCTGTGTCTCCCCCTCCCACCAAATTCGTATGTATCCTAACCCCCAAGGTGATGGTATTAGGAGGTAGGGCCTTTGGAAGGTGATTAGGTCATGAGGGGGTAGTTCTCATGAATGAGATGGATTAATGTCCTTATAAAAGAGATCTCAGAGAGCTCCCTCACTCCTTCTGTCCCCTGAGGACATTAAGAGGGCATCTGTGAACCTGGAAGCAGATTCTCACCAGACACTGAAATGCTAGTGCCTTGGTCTTGGACTTCCAGCCCCCAGAACTGTGAAAAATACATTTCTGTTGTTTATAAGCCCCCCAGCCTTTGGTAATTTGTTATAGCAGCCTGAATGGCCTAAGACAGCAGGTATCAATAAGGGACATTAACAGGATACAGAATTATGTGATAAAAGCAAGAATTTAGAAACCATTTTGAAATTGGAGATGATGAAAGAAATTATACTAACCAATGCTGTCAAGAATATATAGTAAATTTTATGTTGTGTATGTATTACCACAAAAACAGCAACAACAACAACAAAGAGTTAAGTGTGCAAAGGCTTGGCTACAAAGATAATCATCAATATAGTTACAAAAAAGGTCTTAACAATATGAGGTTGTTTAAGTCAATTATGCCTTCTCCAGAAAATGGAATATAATACTATTCCATCACTAAAAATATATAGATGAATATTAACATAAAAATACTTACAATATAGTAAATACAAATAGATTACAAAACAGTACAAAAGTACGTTTTGTTCTAAAAATAAATATGTGCAGGGCGCCTGGGTGGCTCAGACGGTTAAGCGTCTGCCTTCGGCTCAGGTCATGATCCCAGGGTCCTGGGATCGAGTCCCGCATCGGGCTCCCTGCTCCTTGGGAGCCTGCTTCTCCCTCTGCCTCTCTCTCTCTGTCTCTCATGAATAAATAAAGAAAAAATCTTTAAAAAAAATAAATAAAAATAAATAAATAAATATGTGCAAAAAATACGTATATATATATATAATATATGTGCAAAAAAAAAAAAAAAGTCTAGACAGAGATATATCTTAGTACAATGGTGATTTCCGGAGGGTAGGATATGGACTTTATTCTCTTTATTTGTATATTTCTATAATAAATAGGCATTAATTTTGTCATAAAAAAATGATGGTTTAGAAATGTTAATGATGCTTAAAAGTAGGTTTTCAAAAAAGATTTATTTACTTATTTTAGAGAGAGAGAGCATGTGGGGCAGAAGGAGAGGGAGAGAGAGTCCCAAGCAGACTCTGAGCTGAGCACAGAGCTGGACGCAGGGTTCCACTCGGGGCTCGATCTCATGACCCTGAGATCACTACCAGAGCTGAAATCAAGACTCAGCCGTGTTAACTGACTGCACCACGCAGGTGCCCCTGCTTAAAAGTAGTTTTAATGACATAGGGAAATGTCTTCTGTGATATTAAGTTTTTTTAAATAAAAGAAGATAGTTGTTGACAGTATGAATGGATGTCAGGTAAAAAATGTATTTAAAAAAAACAAAGTAGGTACCTTTGAGTACTATGATTTTTCTTCTTTCTACTTTTCTGCATAGCCCAAATGTTCTGCAATGAAATTACATTCTTTTTATAATTTAAAAAAAATTAAAGACAGACACTGGCAAAATAATTAGGATTCCTTAAAAAACTGAATTGTCTCTGTGGTCAATTGTCAAAATACATATAGAAGACCAATGGTTCTCAAATTGCAGGGACCCTAGGAGACACCTGGAAGACTATGACAATCCAAAACAGCAAAATGTGAATATGAATAGCTCAACCCAATATCTTCTAATAAGGAGCAATTTCTCATTATATCTCTAAATACTATAATACTGTTCCTTTTTTTTTTTCTCTGAATTTTAAACCTTGTGATAATAAACCTTTGCTTTCTCAGTTGCCAGTTACTCAGAAGAGTCCTTCTTTTGGGGAAATGGGCCAGTCCTTGGGAAACAGCATCATCCCATCCAGTTCCTTTACCTCACAAATGAGATTCTAACAGCACCTGCCCGAGCTCCTTCTGCTGCCTGCTGCTGGAGCCCCTGCCCCTGCCCTTGGTCCTGCTCCCCAGGCCCCAGATTCCCCAGCAGCTTGGGGGTTCTCCAACGCCTTCAGTTTTATCATGGTAATTCTTCATTTAACGGTAAATAGTTTATTCTGACTTTGGTCTGTGTTCACCTTGGGATGAGGTCGTTGTCAAGGACAGTTCAGACAGAATCTAGGCTACCACATCCAGCTGTGCACTGGCAGCTTGGACTTGATCCCCAAGACCACGGGTCCCCAAACACATCCGGCAATTTAATGAAAGCCCAAAGGCAGCTCAACGCTACTAGTCAGATTTTAAATATAGCCTGTACAGAATTAGCAGGTATTAGTAAGTTTTGAATACATTTGAAGGTAATTTCTTTTATCCTCTAGTATTTCCTTGGGGATTTTGGATGAATCTTTGAGGAAGGCAGCCAGCATACCATAGATCAGATGAAATAATATAGAGAAACAACTAAAACTAGAAACCAGTAAGTGTAGTTTCCTTGCCAGAAAATTTTAGAATCCTTGTCCTAATAGTCTTGTGTTCTCAGTAGATTATGCAAAAAATATATATGTCCCTATGATAGTTTCCATTTATTAATCTATATATGCCATACATTATGCTAAGAATTTTACATATATTATTTCATTTACATAACAACTGTATGAATTGAGTGCTAGTGTTAGCCCAATTTTCTGGATGAGAAAACTGAGGCTTAGAGAGAATTAAAAACTTACCCAAACCTCTGCTGCTGCCCAGCATTGGAGCCAGGCTTTGAACTAAAGTTATCTGATACAACGTTCTTGCTCACATCCTAGGTCATAAATCAGGTCTCAACCGGTACCAAAAGATTGGGATCATTCCCTGCATATTTTCAGACCACAATGCTTTGAAACTAGAACTCAATCACAAGAGGAAAGTCGGAAAGAACTCAAATACATGGAGGCTAAAGAGCATCCTACTGAAGAATGAATGGGTCAACCAGGAAATTAAAGAAGAATTTAAAAAATTCATGGAAACCAATGAAAATGAAAACACAACTATTCAAAATCTCTTAACAATTCTACTAGATGGTTTCTCGGGGTAGCCGTCATCTATCATTCATCTATCTATGAATATAATCCTCAAAATGCACATCAGAATTATGAGTTTGCCCTATTTTTAATCTTCCTAGAACTTTGCTATCATATTTTTATATAAAAATATATTTAAAATATGTGTGTCATAGGGGCGCCTGGGTGGCTCAGTCGGGTAAGCGTCTGCCTTCGGCTCAGGTCATGATCTCAGGGTCCTGGAATCGAGCCCCGAGTCGGGGCTCAGTAGAGAGCCTGCTTCTCCCCCTGCCTCTGCCCCTCCCCCTGCTTGTGTTCTCTCACTCTATCTCAAATAAATAAATAAATAAATAAAATCTTAAAAAAATATATGTGTGTTGTACTTATGGCTGCTCTTTCCAGTACACAAAGTTAGCACCTTGACCAAATGTGTAAACTTTTATAACAAAGGACACTTAAAAATTATAGAATGATGTTTATCAGAGATGAGAAAAAAATTTTATTTTACGTTTTCAATGTAGTAATACAGTTCAAATGTGATTATAAGAACAGAAATGGTATCAGCCTGGGTTCAACTGCAGGAACAGAAACCACTCTATTTTAAGCAGAAGATATTTCCTACAGGGAGTTAGGTGCTTACAAAGCTGAAGGTTGGACAAAAAAGCTCTGGACTGGGCCTCTAGGAATAACTCTGAGAACGACACTGCTGAACTAAGCGTCCTTCCAGGAGAACTCATCCTGTGTCATAATAAGAAGGGGGAGCCATCAGAAGACTGCCATTGAATTACTCTTGCTTTGATCCAGGGATCAGTAAGTGGCCGAAACTGCCTCCTGACACCTGTAAAGCTGGGGACTAGACATCAGAGCGTGGCTGTCTCAAAACTTAACAGCTGAAGACGCAGGAAGATGCTCTCCAACACACTTCTACCTTTGAAATCTAAAACTAGCACACGGAATTGACATAACCTAATTTTTACCTGGAAGGAGACCTGCAAGGGATGCTGAGAATTACAGTGTTTAGCTTCCAGGCTCTGTCGTACAGGAAGTCACTTCAGAAGGAATTTGGGGATTGAGTGCCAACAGAAGATCTCTACCACAGAGCACATTATGAAACAATGTAGCATGGAGTTCCTACAGCAGCAGTGAGGCCGACCACAGTCAGGGTCCCACTGGCAAACCACCACCTGGGTAACTGAACTACAGCCTCCAGCCCTTAGTGGAATGTTGTCCAACACACCCCATTGGAATTGCTACAGAAACAGAAACCAAGAGAGAAAAAGCTTGGCTTGTAAATTTTTTAAAACATGTCTAAATTACTTCTTGCTAAAAGCCTGTTCATCTCCAGGGGTTACATACTGGCAACAGACATATGCTAGCTGCCTGATTAAACATGTTTTAAGGCCAAAAAAAATTGACAAGAATTAGCTATGTTCTTGTCTGTGTGTCAACAGAGACTGGAAAATAATTCAGTATAATAACATAAGAAAAATGCTTATGATATAATATTAATTTTAAAGGCATGCAGAATCACATAGAGTATGATCACAATATATCATAAAACAATGAAATCTTACCAGTAATCAAAGAGTAACAAGATACACTTACCCATCAGCTTGGCAAAAATTGAAGAGACAGATAATATCTAGTGTTAGTGATTGTGGGAGGAAATAGGTAGTCTTACACAATTTAGATTTGAGTGTAAATTGGTTCAGCAGTAGCTATTAAATATGCACACCCTTTAAATTAAAAAAAATAAAAAAATAAAATAAAAAAGAGGAAAAAAAAATATGCACACCCTTGAAGATAGTAATATGTAACACGTAGGTATCGGAGAAAAATGTTCCCCCATGTACAAATAGACAAGTACTAAGAATGTGTATGGTCACAGTGTTTATTCTAGCAAAAGCCTAAAAGCAAGCTACCTGGCCGTCAAATACAGAGATAATTTATCTAAGTAAATTATAGATATTCATATAATGGAGTATTAGGTTGTTTTTAATATGGATGAGATAAACATCTATGTACTATATTTTCTGTTATGAAGAATAATATAATAATGTATTATTAAATTTAAAATCAATTGCATAAAATATTAAACCAAAATTTGATAATTTAAATCCATTTTACCTTATTAAGAATAAGATGCCCCAGGTGATCCCTTAATAAGGTAAAATGAATTTTAGTTCTCACATATTGTTTATTCTTGTATAAAGTGAAACAGACTATGAATAAAAATGTGATCACTTCCTGTAATAACTCATCCATGAGATCATTTTTGCTGTTTGCTTTAAATTTAAGCATTTACAGCTCATGAGCTCCTGTTGGGCTTCCAACAGTTCATTATGATTTTTAAAATTGTTCTGTGATCAAATATATTGAGGAAACCAGGGTGCAGTGTATTATAAGCCAGTTGAGGAGAGTGGTTCTCAAAGGGAAGCATGGACAGTAGTATCAGATCCTGGAGAGGTCAAAGAGAATGAAAAAAAGAGCGGTGGATGTTAGTGACTTTTATATTTATAAACATTTGCTGAAGAATTTTAAAGCACGTAAAACCTAAATCACACTGTTCCCAAAGATGGAAATGTCAGCAATATTACTCCTCCTCTATAGAAAAGATTCCTTCAAAATAACTGTATACAATAAAGCTCTCTGATTTTTCATTTTTTGTTTTTGTCACCAAATAAATTTAGAAGATTATGTTTCCCTTTCTCAAAACTATGGATCTATGACAAGGGTATCAGTAAGTATCATATATAGTTTAAAAAAAAAAAAGCTGTACAGGCATAAAAAGCATATGAATCATGACACACACATTCAAGAATTAAAATCACCTCAATAAATATACTTTTTGTGTTAAAAATAAATTGTAGCGTGCAAGAGTAAGGAGTTTGAAAATAAGGGATCTAGGTTTTGATTGGGGCCCCAACACTTACTAATAGTGAGATTTTCAGTAAGTTATTTATCTGAATTGCTATGAAGAGTAAATCAGTTTACAAAATGTGAATTTTAAAAACATAACACAATGCTGCTGTGATTTCATGTCATGAATTTGCCAATGTTATGAGAACTGGATTGTAAGGGGGAAAGAGCGGAGGCATTAATAATAGGAGCTCTCACTTACTGAACCTTTACCATGATCCAAATACTCTACTAAGGTCTTTTGGTAAGCTAATTCCTCAGTCCTACTCAGTGTGGTAGATACTATATCAGGTGGAACCTAGCCATTTCTGTAGGTGAAAAATGGTCAATTATCAGCAATTTCGTATGGTTTAAACTATCATCTGGCCCAGACTGGAGAAAGTGAAACAGACTAAGTGACCTAAGTTAAAATAGCCAGTACCTGGTAAAGTCAGGTTTTCAAGCCACACAGCTTTATGTCCATGACCAATATGCTATATAAATTCCCAGCAAGAAAGCAGGTCTAATACTTTAGGAGGTACAACCTCTAATTTTTTATTAAAGATTTTATTTATTTATTTGAGAGAGAGAGACAGCGAGAGAGGGAACACAAGTAGGGGGAGTAGGAGAGGGAAAAGCAGGCTTCCCGCTGAGCAGGGAGCCCCATCCACGTGGGGCTCGATCCCATGACCTGAGCGGAGGACAGACGCTTAACTACTGAGCCACTCAGGCGCCCCCAACCTCTAAGTTTTAATCACGAATTATTTCCGTGGTATTAGAGAATATACAAGTCAAAAAAATAATGCCACAGAAAAGTCAGCATAAGGATCAAATATTTACATTAATTAAAATATCCCATGCTTGTTCCTGCTTCTGTCATACCCTTCTCTTCAAAGAATTCTTACCTTCATTCAGCCAACAAATACTCACTCAAAATCAGGCTCAATCTCTAACCACCTATTAGAAGGAGCTTCTTTTCCACTTCACCCTGAATTCTTACCAACTGGAATTTATCCTTTATAATAGCGTTTTGCCTTTTAATATATCTGATTTCTTTTAACAAAGGTAAAAGCTTCTTGAGGAAAGCTCAATAAATGTTCAATCTGAGATTCATACCAAGTCTACCATACATGAAATTTAATAGGAGTAAAGAATCACAACCATCTCTAAGGGAATGGCTGATAAAATCTTCCCTGATCTCACCGGATGAAGTGTTCTCTTTAATCTGAACTCATTTGGAAACTGCCCTAAGATACTCTTTCATATGCTTAGGCCTTATCTTTGGAACTAGAGTTTTAGCTTCTCAAAGGCAAAGATTAAGTCTTACTCATTGACTTCACACACTGTCCAGCAAATAGTGTTAAGTCCTGTAATCAATGAACATGGAGAAAAACGCGCAGTTCGGGGGGGGGGGGGGGGGAGAAAGACCTTGAGAAAGAAAATGAACTAAGAGGGTATAAAAGCAATGAAGGGGCACTTTGCCTTAACACCCGCTTTTGAGAACTAAGAGCAGCTAGTATTTCAAAGCCTTGGGAGCGGCCTTTCGCTGTCTTTTTAAAGAGGTGTGGAAGGACATCACCAGCGCGACCGCCCATTGGCTGGGAGGCGAGACCGCGAGCGCAGCCGGCGGCGCTAGGCGGAGGGGGCACGGGCCGGCGCGCCGTCCTCTGGCCGGCAGGGGGCGCCCTGCCGAGCGCCGGGTCCCACGCCGCCCCGCCCCGCGCGCCCCGCGCTCTCTCCGCCGCGCGCCCGCCCGCCGCCCGGCGCCACGCCCTCCACAGGCCAAGGGCCAGTCACCCGCGGGCGGGTGTCCCGCAGCTCCCTCGCCGCCCCGCCCCGCCCGGCCCTGCCGCGGGACGGGTAACGGTTACCAAGCACTTTCTCAGCCGCGATTTCTGCTTAGTCATTGTCTTCCAGGAAACGGTCCCTTCAGTTGGGAGTCAACTCTCCGGCGGCGGCCGCAGTAGCAGCAGCAGCCGCCGCGGCCAGCGCGTCCTCCCCGGGCCGCAGCTCCGTCAGTCCGGCCTCCCGAGGTCACGAGCGCAGGCCGAGGTCCCGCCGCGTGGGGCGGCCAGCCTCGCGCTCGGCTCTCCGGCCTCGGGCACCGCGTCCTGCAGGGCGGCCTCCTTCCTCGCCTGCGGCCCCGTCGCCGCCTGGCCCCCCTCCGTCGGCCGCTGCCATGGGCACCGACAGCCGCGCGGCCGGGGCGCTGCTGGCGCGGGCCCGCACCCTGCACCTGCAGACCGGGAACCTGCTGAACTGGGGTCGCCTGCGGAAGAAGTGCCCGTCCACGCACAGCGAGGAGGTGAGAGACGCGGGGCTCCCGGGGCAGGCCGCGGGGCCGGGAGGCTCCCAGAGGGAAGCAGCGCCCGGAGGGACGGGCGGGCGGGCGGGCTCGGGGCGCCGGGTGAGGCGCGCACCTGGGCTCCGCCGGCGCGGGGACGCTGGGGCCGCTGGGGTTGCGACGTCGCCTCCGAACCTGCAGCTGCGGGCCGCGCGCCTTCAAACACTGGCAGGTGCAGCTTCATCCCGAGGGACGCCTCCGTCAGTGCTCCCGGCCGCCAGCCGACCTCTCGAACGCACTGGACCCCTCTTCGTGGCGGGGGCCAGGGGGGTGCAGAGAAGACCAGCACCTCCCTCCCAGCCTCCCCCAGCCTCTGGCCCCCCTTCCCCCCACGCCGCGGCCAGGTGAAGACGTAGTTTAATAAGAGATTCGCTTTTCCAGGG
Source organism: Halichoerus grypus (assembly GCF_964656455.1). Classification (NCBI taxonomy): domain Eukaryota; kingdom Metazoa; phylum Chordata; class Mammalia; order Carnivora; family Phocidae; genus Halichoerus; species Halichoerus grypus. The sequence continues at coordinate 110,352,459 of NC_135716.1, forward strand.
TTCAGGTGCAGGTAGTAGTAATAATTCACTTAGCTCTGAGGCTGTTGACAGTAGGTTCTCTGTTGCTGTGAGGCGCAGGACTCCACGCTCGAATTCGGCTTCGGAATAAGGTATGCGTTCTTCTTGCTGAAGATTAATCTGCCTCCGTGTATTTGCCTGAAGACTGATCACTAGTTTGAGGTGGCAGAGATCAATCTGGAATTATCCATGTGATACATACTCGGTCCTCAGCTGGTCATTCCCGAGTGGAGAGTCAGGGTGCCCAGTGAATTGCGGAGGCATATAGGCGGTGTAAGACGGTTTGGGTGCTGAAAAATAACAGTGAATAAAAACAGACCTTTAATTTAGGAGCCGTGTGACTTTGGGAAAGTTACCTTCTCTGAGTCTGTTTATACAGCTTTGAAGCTGAGTAATGATAACGGTCTTCATCAGCTCACTGTGCGGATTAAAAGAGATAATATAGGACAGCGCTCACCATGGAGGCATTTATCACCCTTTTTATCAAGATTTGATTTTTTTTTTTTTTTAAGAATTTATCTATTTGATAGAGCACAAGTAGGCAGAGCGGCAAGCAGAGGGAGAGGGAGAAGCAGGCTTCCCGCTGAGCAGGGAGCCCGATGCGGGGCTGGATCTCAGGACCCTGGGGTCATGACCTGAGCTGAAGGCAGCCGCTTAATGACTGAGCCACCCAGGCGCCCCTTTTTATCAAAGATTTTAAACAAATCTTGATTAAAAGAAAAACTGTCTTATGCCATATTATGATATCAGCTGTACTCCTAGGCAGTTTTTGCGCTTTTATATAAGATGTTGATGGTAAACTATGCAGGAGCACATGACGTCCCTCTGAGTATGCTCTGGGCCTGTGAGCACCCATCAGATGAGAACTCTTAGTTGTAACTTTAATAGGAACCAAAACCTGTACCATATTCTGTGACCAGGTTCCATCCATCTCAGTTTGTATACCTTTTTTGTTTAAACCACCGCACTTAGACTGTTTCTCCCCCAAATAAATATTTCTGTATTTAGTTCTATTCTTTCAATTTCCTCCCAGAGCTGCTGGGTTCAGTACACCATTTTCCCTATATGTTGACAATATTGGGTGAAATTTTTGCTCTCTTGTTTCACTACAACACACTTTAAAGTAGTGGCCTTCGAAGTGGTTTGACTTTGGCAAACCCAGTAAGAAATTTTACCTTGCAGTCTAGTTCATAGTCCATAAGGACAGAAAGTAGAATGAGTGGTTGCCTTGGGCTGGGGTAAGAATGGGTAGTGACAGCTAGTGGGCACATGAAGATGTTCTAAAATTGGATTGTGGTGATGGCTGCAGAGCTCTGTAAAACTCTTTACAAAAAACTCTCTAAAAAGCATCGAATTGTGCACTTAAAATAAGTGAATTTTGTGCATAAATTATACTTCAATAAAGCTGTTAAAAATATACCTCAAAGGTTTAATGGAGATATTAACCTTTAGTATATACTGTGTATTATGATTTTTTCTATCCTATTTTAATTTTTAAAAACTATTTCTTAATGTAACGAGTCACACTCCACAGTTTGAAAAACATTGTTCGAAGGACTAATTCTAGTTTGTTTGGGGGGGGGGGCTGCTACATAAGAGGGACAAAATAAGCTAGAAAACATTTGAGGAAAACTTGAAAATAGGGCAGCATATTGTAGGAAAATAGGACAGTTTAGTTAAGGAGAGACATGTTTTGTTTCCCTGTAAAACAAAACAAAACAAAACTTTGTAACAAACAGAGCTCCAAATTGGGATATGCTACTTGAAATGTTTAGCCTTGTGGAATAAAGAAACTGAATAAATCACTCATTATTAAGAAAATTTACACAGTAAGTAGGGAGTTAGTTTTCCTAAAAGTTCTCTTCTAGTACTAATGTGTATGTTTTTTTTAAAATTCCATTATCTTTTAAAAAATTTTTTTCACTAGAACTTTATGAAATCAAATCTTGTTTTTTAAATGAGCCATTATAGGACTGTTTTGCTCAGTTCTTTGTTGTAAGAGTATTTGGCCAGATGAATCATGTAGTATATTTAAAACTCTTATATGGCTCCAGATCTAATGATACACTACATTATGATGATACTTACTTCAGTGATCCTATGCGTATATGATAAAAATGAAGAGAACTGAGAACAAAATACAAGGTTAATGTTCAGTCAATATAGATAATATATAAAAGATTAGAAATCATTAGGTTTGTGATACAGTCAATGAATTTCTCATTGTAACATTGACTGTTCTGTGATTTGTCCTAACATTTTGCAGAATCCGAGATTAATTAAGTGGTTTCAAGAAGGGGGTGAATACTCTGAAAATATACTTACCTTCCAGAATTGGGCTTTTTATCAGGAAAGCTTTAAGTACGCAAGTGAGCCATCCTTCCAGAGGAAAAAAATTTTTTTTTTTAAGATTTTATTTATTTATTTGACAGAGACACAGCAAGAGAGGGAACACAAACAGGGGGAGTGGCGGAGGGAGAAGCAGGCTCCCTGCCAAGCAGGGAGCCTGATGTGAGGCTCGATCCCAGGACCCTGGGACCACAACCCGAGCCTAAGGCAGGCGCCCAACAACTGAGCCACCCAGGCACCCCAGAGGAAAATTTCTTAAAATTCTCCCATGATTTGAGCCAAAGCACTCCTGATAGAATTGTTAACTTTTAGTCCTGCTGCCCCAACTTTTACCATTTTTGAAAAGAATATTGACTTGTAATTCTGTCTGGAATAATTATCAACTAATTTTTATTTAATATTTTAAATTTGATTATAAATATATTTTCCATGAAGATAGAGACCTTGTAGATTGAATTCATGTGGATTATTGTGGACAGCACATAAGTTTTTTTGTGGCTTATGAAGCTTAATGTAGATGACTCTGAGCTCTTAAATTGATAAACCAGTTGTCCCTTGTAATTATCTGTAGTAAGATAAAAGCAGTAAAGTGCTGTGTCAGTTTTTATCATAAGCAATCATAGATCAGTGAGTTCAGAAGTTTAGTCTGTGTTATTGCTATTAGGAAAGTGCTTTTGCAGTTTAGGGACTTGATCCCAGTTACTCATTTATTTTTTCATTGATTGCCCACAGAATGCAAAGCACTGTGTCCTTGGATGTTTATAAAGTAATGATTTCAAATTGCTAGTGTTGCCCATTAGTGGTCATAAGTCAGTTTGGTGAGCCATAGAACAGCATGTTTTTTTTCTAATTAATAGAAGCCATCAGAGTGCCTAGCATGTAGTGAACATACCATTTTATAAATTTTTTGTTCTATTTATTTAGGTCCTTACTCTATATATGAATGTATGTAGGTCTTACTTTGGAGCTCTATCAGACAAGTTTGAAATACACCAACATAAGGGATGAAAGATGCATGAACAGTTTAATGGATTTACAACATACTATAATGTTAGTGTAAACAAGTTTTATTTGTTTGTATAAGAAAACATTGAAGACCGGTTGAAGGTATACCTAAGTGGTAGGAAATGACATATGGGCTGATATTATGCAAGTTGACTTATGTAAGATAGGACTGTGGTAGTTCTCAGACTTTACATGTTGATTTCTTGGGATGCTTGTTAAAATGCAAGTTCTGCTGCCCTTAGAGTGATTCAGCAGGTCTAGGATGGGGCTCAGGAACTGGAATTTTTAATGAACACCACAGGTGAATAATGGAGTTCCTCTGGCCATACTTAGACAATCATTTATTTGTCTTTGAGGATTATCTCATAGTGGTTAATACTAATTTTAGTCAGGCTCCCTGGGCTTGAACTCACGTTCCTCTATTTATAAACCTTATTCTTGAAAAATTTTGTTTCTTTGTGAATGCTTTTATGTCTCAAAGGCTTACTTAAACTTCCATTGGTACAAAGACACTTTAAAAATAGATTACTGTATTACATCAACATTTGAAGATTAAGATAAAAACAGATCTAGGGGTGCCTGGGTGGCTCAGATGGTTAAGCGTCTGGCTTCAGCTCGGGTCATGATCCAGGGTCCTGGGATCGAGTCCCACATCAGGCTCTCTGCTGGGCAGGGAGCCTGCTTCTCCCTCTGCCTCTGCCTCTGTCTCTCTCTCTCTCTCTCTCTGACTCTCATAATAAATAAAACATTTTATTAAAAAAAGATAAAAACAGATCTAAACTTGTCTTTGTTGAAGAAAACAAAAACCTGGTAGAACTAAAATTTTGGTTTTTATGGTTTTTCCTATTCACATCTTTTTCCAACTTATCAAACTAATATATTCTTATTGTAGAAGTACAGAAAGTGTATAGAGTTTGATTAACAGTTTCAAAATGCATTCCTTTTACAGCTTCGAGATTGTATCCAAAAGACCTTGAATGAGTGGAGCTCCCAAATCAGCCCTGATTTGGTCAGGGTGAGTAAAATGTGGATGAAGAAATCATGTAGGTCAAAAGGGAAGTGCAGTAAGCAGGAAATTAATTTCCCCAGTTTTGACAGGGAAATCAAATAGGCAATTAGCACAAAATTCCCTGTGGCTGATTTACTGAGATGGCTGTCTGACCCAGTATGCTTAAGCATAAAACAGAAAATCGAGGATGTGTCACCAACTCTTCAACTAGACTAGATACCAGGATTCTCGGTGCTTAATTCCCATCACACTTTCTTCACTGTGTTCCAGTTTATATTTGGTCTAATAAAGAAATGACTATTTAACAGTTTTGGTTGTTAAATTGCTGTGGTAGAGTATCATAATAATATAGGCACTAGAAATAATTTTTTTAATGTCAGTTTCGAGGGGAACACTGGGTGTTTCATTAAATGTTAATAAATGACTTATCATAAATGTTAATATACAGACCACCTGTCTGCAAACCACTCTTTGGAATCCAACTCAGCCAAAGGCTCATAACAAATTACATCGACTACTTTAAAACTATGGACGAGGACATGCGCTGGAAACAGTTGTTGCCGTGGGCATTCTGCAAGTTTAAACTCCATAGCTGCTAGGCAGATGTTGATTAATGTCTTCTATCAGTCTCTTTTTCTCTGAAATGACCATTTGCCTCTATTTATGCATGACTGACAAACACTAAGCCCTTGATATGTGCCAGGCATTGTAATATGCTCAAGAATTGTGGGAAAGGCCTCACTGTTTACTGTTTTAATCTTGTAAATGTGAGTTAATGTATTTCTGATTTATATATACTAACATCTTACCATTTTGCTCATAAATTATTAATTATAATGCATTAGAATTGCCTTTACTTTTTTATTGCACTCAGAAAAAAAGTCTTGGTTTAGAATGTTTGTGATTAATATAGGAAGCTTTTAACATGTCCTTATGCAGAATGGGTAAATATTTTCATTGGTTTCGTTTTTAAGTAAAATTATGTACTATGTTAGTGGTTATAACTCCTCACCTGCTGCCCCCACCATCACCATTTGTTTGCATTCCTCTGAGTACCTGATCAAAATGAGATCCTTTTCCCCAGAAGATGGATACACAGCATTTTACCTTTGTTTCAGGGCTTACAAACCTTTTGAAGCCCATCCAGACATCAGGTAAAGAACCCTGTTATCTTATGGGTTCTCTGTTTCTAAAGGGCATTATGGACAATAGAAAACATAGCTAATTAAAAACGTTAGTTTTATATTTACTGTAAACATTGTTTGTTATAGGAATTTCCAGATGTCTTGGAATGTACCGTATCTCATGCAGTAGAAAAGATAAATCCTGATGAAAGAGAAGAAATGAAAGTTTCTGGTAAAGTCCAGCCTTTACAATTTATTTTGTTATACAGTGGAAATGATAGTGAGGTTTTGTCAGGCAGGGAGAATAAGCCTTTCTTTGCTTCTGGTAATGAGTGACTCAGTCACTAAGTGTGAGAAATAGAAAGATTCTTTTTTTTTTTTTTTTTAAGATTTTATTTATTTATTTGAGATAGAGAGTGAGTGAGCAAGAGAGAGAGAGAGAGCACAAGTGGGGAGGAGAGGGAGAAGCAGGCTCCCCGCTGAGCAGGGAGCCTGACGTGGAGCTCCATCCCAGGACCCTGAGAAGGCAGACACTTAACCAACTGAGCCACCCAGGCATCCCTAAAGATTCTTTTTAAACATAATATGAACTCCCAAGAGGAGGTTATAGGAGGTCAGTTTTGGCTACTTAAGTGAGTCAGAAGAGGACTTCACCTTCCTTTTCTTCATGATGGTCTCATTAATTTATATGTCAGACTTCAGGAATATTGAGATGGAGGAAATGGAAAGAATAAAGGGAAGGCTTAAGAGCAGTGTCTATCCAAAGCAAGCATAGACCTTCCCTTCCTGGTGGAACACTGCTGAGCAATGGCTGAAGTCACCTGGAAGTGTAGACCAAAGTCTGGGCAACAAGTTGCACGAAGAGAAATAAAATCCATGTTATACCCATTCAACAAATGTATCAAGTCACTATTTACCAGAGACCATGCCAACCTCAGGGAATGAAAAAATAAAGAGACGGGCTGCTCTTGCCCTCAGCTTACTGTCAGCATAGCATAGTCCTTAAAAGCTTGAACTTAACTAGATCAAAATTTCTCAGTATGCAGAGTAGTGACTGGTATAATCTTGGGCTAACAAGCTATTTGACCTCTTTGAGCCTCATTTTCTCATCTGTAAAATAGGGATGCATCTGTTTCAGAGGCTTCTTTGTAAATTAGATGAAATAACACAAAAAATGCACTTGGCACAGTGGTTGGCAAAAAGTTAAGTGCTAAGTAGCTGTGATTTATTACCATTTGTAGTTTTGTCTTGATTGTTATATTTTATTAGGATGGACATGTAAGATGAGATACATACGGCATTGTTTTTTTTTTTTAACTCAACTACCATTTATCGAGTCTTGTTTTGTACCAGGCACTGTACTTAGCACATTTTGGTTATATTTCTTCACATGATTCTGAAAACAATTCTACAAGGTAGGTTTATTATCCCCATTGCACAAGTGACGTTAAATAACTTGGAAGTTGTCTTATAACCAGTAAGTGGTTGAACCAGGAATCCATCCACGTATGCCTGACTCCAAAACCCATTTCTTTCTATTAATTTCATATTGTTACTTGTGTCGGAAAGGAATTAAAAGCAACCTCCTCTCTGTGGTTGATTGCAATTCCTCATGGTTTAGATCCATCTTGGAGCTCTTAAAGGTTGACCTCAGTTCCTAGAGGGCTTGAGATTTTTGATAGGTATCAAAATTCTCCCCATATGAAGAGCTTTCCTTTCTCTACCTATCTAAGAATGCCTCTCATTTCGGAGAAGGACCATTTCAAATGGCACAAATTCATGGCCAGAGGGATAGTGGTAAAGGAGGGTTTTCATGGAGTATAATTATGGGAACTATGGATGGATTAAAGTGGTGAAGATTGACTCTCACCTGGTTGGTAGGGGAGTGGTGATGACTTTTAAATAGAGAAGTCGAGTAAGGAAAGCAATGCTTTAGGAAGATTATTTAGTAGTAGAAAGGAAAGGACAAATAAATGTACAAGGTAAATTTGTTATGTTTGTTGAATACCAGGCAATTTACATATACATAGTTCATTAGCCCTCTTTTCTTTCCATTCCCTTTTCTGATTTTCTCTACTACTACTCTACCTATTTGTTGAGTAAATTTAGATTTTGAACAGTGAATTTACATAAAGTAGATCTATATAAATAAATTTGAGTTTGAATCAAGTTAAAGCCTCAATTTTAATAGAAAACTACTCAGCTTTCCTGGTAACCAAAGAAATGCCAATTAATGCAGTCCTGGACAGGTATATATTGTACATACTAAATTAGCAAAAACTATATATATTTTTGATAGTGTTGTATATTGTTAGGAGAGCAATTCTTAACTTTTAGTTGTCTGGTAACTGGTACAAATCTTTCATATAAAAGTAGGAAGTAAATAAAATAGAACAAGATTCAGGGCACCTGGGTGACTCAGTCAGTTAAATTTCTGATTTCGGCTCAGGTCCTGATCTCAGAGCCCTGGGATGGAGCCCGCATCAGGCCATGCTCAGTGGGGAGTCTGCCTCTCCCTCTCCCTCTGCCCCTCCTCCTGCTTGTGCTCTCTCTCTCTCTCTCAAATAAATAAAATCTTAAAAAACAAAACAAAACAAGATTCACAAAAAAGATCATACCCTTTGACTCATACACATTCCTGACAATTTGTCCTTGGAAAATACTTCAGCAGAAAGTTGAAGTTACCAAGATGTTTATTTTAGCATTATATATGATAACAAAAAACTGGAACTAATGTAAATGTTCAAAAAGTAGGAAATCATTTGAGTTATACCCTATCAAAATTACAGAATAATGTTTAACCACTAAAAATGAGTATGTAGGGGTGCCTGGGTGGCTCAGTGATTAAGTGTCTGCCTTCGGCTCAGGTCATGATCCCAGGGTCCTGGGATCGAGCTCCGCATCGGGCTCCCTGCTCCACAGGAAGCCTGCTTCTCCCTCTCCCACTCCCCCTTGCTTGTGTTCCTTCTCTCGCTGTCTCTCTCTCTGTCAAATAAATAAATAAAATCTTAAAAATAAAAAAAAAATAAAAATGAGTATGTAAAATTATTCATTAAAAATAGAGTATACAAAAATCTAAACAGTGACTGCTTTCAGTGATGAGACTATTGGCAATTTTTTTAGTCTTTCTACTCTTGGGTTTTCCTCACTTCTCTTTTTTTCCCCATTTTTTAAAATTTAAATTCAGTTAATTAACATATAAGGTATTATTAGTTTCAGAGGTAGAGTTCAGTGATTCATCAGTCTTATATAAGACCCAGTGCTCGTTACATCATGTGCCCTTCTTCATGCCCATCACCCAGTTACCTCATCCCCCAACCACCCACCCGTCAGTTTTTCTCATTTCTAGAATGAATATATATTACTATTATGATAAAAAAAATGTTAAGAGAACTAAAGATGTAAAAAAATACTACATAAAGGTAAACTAAATAGAAGTAGAATAAATGTTATACCCTGCCTCATATGACCAAAAGCTAGAAGCTAATGTCTAAAAATTAAAATGGTTGTATTAGGAAGGTGGGATCGTGGGGTTTTTCTTTTCGTTTTTCTTCACATTACAAGCAGTTTTAGCTTAGCCTTTTATTTTAGTTATTGGAGAATGTATATAATATGTTCCATTAATATTTAATTCATAAAAATGTACATTTTGAGTAATTTGTATATTTATGTGACCTGCCTTCTAACAAATGGAAAATTAATATTTGCTTTTTTTTTTTTACAAATGGATATTTTTTAGCAATTGGCATGTAATTTAAAAATTACAGTGGAAAGGTACTTTCATGTCTTAAAATGAAAACTATAAAATTATGTGACTAGGAAAGGAAAAATAATTCATTCAGGATTCTCTGTCAACTTAGTATTGTTGGCAGTGTTAATACTGTCTAGTAGAATGTTACCCAAATTTAGTAATCAGTTTTGTTTTTTTTTGTTACCCAGCAAAACTCTTCATTGTAGGATCAAACTCTTCATCATCAACTAGAAATGCAGTTGACATGGGTAAGCAAAAATTTAACTTTTTACCTTCATAACTTTAAATTAGTATAGGTGTAGTAGTTATATCTTGTGTTCAGGACCAGATGAAAAAGAAGATGAGCTCATTCCAATTTTACTTTCTAAAGTTCTAGCCGGATTTCTTAAGGCTTTTGTCAGATCATATCGACTTACGTAGGTTCATATTTTGATATATATGAGGAACGTAAAAGATGTAACATAATTGTTAACTATACGTTTGGAGATGAAATTCTCCTTAACCATATTCTTAGCCCTTGTAGTACTGTAGATGAAACACCATGACCACCACCTCCACAACAACAAAACAAGCACTCTCATCTTTGTTCGGCACTTGGTCAGATGATTGTGATGTTAGTTATTCAACATTTTTTCTTTTAAAACATTCTTCCAGTATTATAGGTGTTGAACATTTAAATAATTAGCTCTTTAATATTACTATGGAATGGACAATAATCATTTAAAATAAACCCTTTAAATTATTTTTACAGGAATTAAATTATCTACCTCTATAGATTAGGACCATAAATTTAGTTTTTCAGAGTCTCTAGACTATTCTTTGCCATGACTACCAATTACAGAATATGAGGTCAGAATTCTTGTGATCATATGTACAAGATACTACTAGAACTGGAGAAGAAAATTTTATGAAGATAAAGAAGCTACCAAAAAATTCCTGGGGCCTAGGAAACAAGGAGGCCTGTTCCCCAGAAGGACTGTCAGAGCTGTGAGTCCCTAAGAAGGAGGCAGGTCAAAGAAACTGACCTGTCTGCCACACAGACCAAGTAGATGAACAGGGACTTACACTTTTTTAAGAGATGGCAATGTTCTAAATGATAGGTAAATTATGAAACTGAATGAAATAATCTGCTATATTAGAAAACTAGTGAACTGTATGGACAGAATTTAGTGGGATACTTGAAACACATTACTTGTTTTCATTATGTAACAAATATTTATCCTATTGTGTTTTCCTTCACATCAGCCTGTTCCGTCCTTGGAGTTGCACAGCTGGATTCTGTGATCATTGCTTCACCTCCTATTGAAGATGGAGTTAATCTCTCCTTGGAGCATTTGCAGCCTTACTGGGAGGAATTAGAAAACTTGGTTCAGAGCAAAAAGATTGTTGCGATAGGTACCTCTGACCTAGACAAAACTCAGTTGGAACAGCTGTATCAGTGGGCACAGGTAAAGCACAGCTAGATCACAGGCACTCTGGGAGGAGCCTGTCATTTACAGTCTTTGCTTCACACTGCTTAGTGTCATGCACAATAGTGGACACTTAGAGTGGGGGGGCTATTCCAAATGTGGGAGTTTTGAGGCAAGCTTTATCTAAAGCACTGGCCTTTTTCATCTCAAATATATACCTAATTGACCTTAATATTAATCTCATTTAAAAGGAGTGACAAAAACCCTAGAAAATGTGTGCTGAAGCATTTATAGCCAGCATGAATTCAGGCCATTTCCTTCGGTTTTACTTTTGTGATAAAAATATTACATTTTGCTTTAGATATGCTTAGGTCTTGGTTCTGATTTCTTAGGTAAGGGAATATCATCTGTAACAAATATTTTGCTCTTACTTAAAGATATAAAATACTTTTGGTTCATAGAATTTGATAAGGAATAAGTGTCATAAATTAATCACCACTCTCTGGCCTCTAATAATGTACAATATTATTAGGGAAATTGCTTACCAGTATTTTACCTTTACCCTCTGTATTTTTCTTTATTCCTTTTACTTCATCCCCAACCTTCTCCTTTGCAGAGCTTTCAGTTTCTTATGGGCAGGAAGACCTTAGAGAAAGTATTGTTCCTCCTCCCTTTGACTTGGTGATAGCCAGAATGTGGCTAAGATTCTGCTGGAGAGACTTGGGTGATCTGGAATGTATCTGTAAATTAACCAGAGCAACTATTAGAAGTTATCAAATTCTTTTTCAAAATGTGTCTGATTTATAACCATATTTTATACTTTAACACTAAATGTTCTTACCGTTGTTATTTGCTCCTTTACCTTTAAGACCTATTCCCTCTTGAAGAGCTGGAATCATCACACTTAGAACCATGTTTGTTTCTGAGGCAAGTGTATTAGATTGCAGGAGAGTTTCTAAGGGTATAGCAGTATATTGGCTTTTCCCCCCATCCTAGAGCTTTCCTTTCCCTGTTATCACTGACATGAGTTAAAAAAGCATACATTAATATATTCATATAAAAATGTTTTATAAATTTTAAGCACTATAAAATGCAGTCTTTCGTATTTTCTAAAATTGTGTTCTTTTATTGCTTTCCACTTTTTCTAGTACTTAATTTAGTGCAATGTCATGATTTTTTTCACTTCTAGGTAAAACCAAATAGTAACCAAGTTAATCTTGCCTCCTGCTGTGTGATGCCGCCTGACTTGACTGCATTTGCTAAACAATTTGACATACAGCTATTGACTCATAATGATCCAAAAGGTAAGACTGAGATTTTCATTTGTTGATTGATCATGAGCTTTTGTCTTACAAGAAGCAACATGTTAAAATTTAATTTTTAATTTTGTACAATGATAAATGCTACCTAGAACTTCTCTTAATAGTCCAAAATATATATGCATTTAGTTTCAGAAAGCTTTATTTTGTCTGTCAATGAGCAAAAAATTGAAGGGATCATTTCCTGAACATCTAGTCTGTTGAAGTTTATAAATATTAAGCTACACAAAAAAGATCTTTTAAGATATTCTAAATAGTATCATATAAAATCTTGTGTAGTACAGCAAAAATGGTACCAAACAGCCACTTAGTTAAAGAGGGTAAATAGCTGGAAAGAGAGGCAGATAAAATTTAATTTGAAATTTAAGCATCTTAGGATAAGTAATTGATTAGGTATTTTATTAATCATTTCTATCAAGACCTATATGTTTGGTGTCAATCAGAAACATTATTTGATTAATGAGAATGTCTTGTCCGCCTTCTATAGTATAATGTTTTATGAACATTTTACAGGATAAGTAGAAAAGCTAGGAAGAGAATGTTTTACACTTTATACGTATTTTTTTAGCAGTCTGTCCCATTCTCATTTTTTCACTGTTTTGTAGGAAGAGGAGTTTTAATAGTTACTGCTCCTCAAATGCTAGGCATTATGCTAAATGCCTTAGAGGGATAATCTGTAATCCTCACAACAGCTGAAACTAGGCATTTTATTGTTGAGGAAATAGAGCCTCAGAATTCAAGAAACTAGCCAAGTTCACCCAGCTGGCACGGGGCAGAGTTTAAACTAGGACTTGGTCGTGGCTGAATTGGGAGCCTTTCCCCCTATTCTGTACTATCTTTTTAATTTGAGATGTTAGCATTGTAGTATTTCAGTCTGAAACCTTACTTTCTTATCAGTTTCTATTTAAATGATACCAGAATAGGAGAAAATGACTTTTGCCTCTCCCTTCAGTAATTACTTTCATAAGTAATTAGATTCACTAAAAAAAAGTCATCTTAGTGAAACTCTAACAAAGAACTTCTACGCCAATTTATTCTGAAACATAAACCATTTAAATTCCAACTTTATGTTGGTAGATATTCTATCATTTATCTGTTTAGTTTGGAGGGGGGGCTCTTCCAACAATAATTATTATCAACAGCTGATGGATGAGCCTGCACCCCGTTCTAGCTCCACTTGAAAAAAAAAACTCTTTCCTTTTTCTAGTAGGAAAGGAAATAGGAAAAGACTAAGTTGTCTGGTATTTTACTTCCATGGTAGATGGAAAGCATGTGGGTATGTGCTAATGTATTGTTCTTATTGAAAAATAAATTGTATATACATATGAGAAGAGAAATTTAATCCTTTTTTGGTATGTTTTTGCTTTACTGACATAACTTACATTTGGATGTCTTTCTAATTTTAATCCTAAACCCTTTGATTAGAATTTATAGGCTGATCCTGCATATACCATTAATGAATCTTCAGACACTTTGATCTGTAATGAAGCAATTCTTTCCTTAAAAGATTTATTGTGTTTACAGATTCTAAACAGTTGACATAGTTAATTTAAAAGTATGTAATTAAGTTGATAAATAACATAGCTCTCTGATTATGTGTCACATTTTATTTTTTAAGCAATCAAGTTGTAAAACATTTAACTCTACTTGTCATCTAAAATAGAGTTTTGTTTATAAGTCCCCTCTAAAACCCTTCCCCTGTTCTAAAATTACCCTATTCTTCAGAAAGTGCTTATTTTCCATTACTCTTTGTCCTAGAAGTTGTGGTAACAGTTTAACTACAGTCAGGGTGAAATTGTGAAGTAGGTGATCCTGACTCAGAACCTTTTCCTTTTTATTTGTTTTGCCCTCCCCTCATTCCCATTAAATCTGATCTGCCTTATGCCTCATTCCCTCCAGGTCCTGTTCTCTGTCAGATAGACTGATACACAAATCCATGTTCATGTTACTTTCCCAAAGAGATATTTGCCTTCCATTTATGAAAGTTGCCATTTACTGGCTGCATGACCTTGGGCAAGTTATCTAACCTCTTTGCCTCAGTTGCCCCCTGGAAAGGGAGAATATTATCTATCTTGTAGGGTTAACATGTATATTAAAGGAGCTAACACATGTGAAGTACTCAGAAAAGTACCTGGCACGTGATAATAGCTAACATTTACTGAGAGTTTACTATTGATGTTATTCAAATATCACAACAGTTCTTTTGGGTCAATTGGGTCCTATAGCGCTCCCAAATCATGCTGTATAGATGGTCACTTAGTCTCTATCTGTGTGGTTGGTTCTGACCCTGGTAGAATCTTTCCATATTGCTTGATTGATTCAACAGACATTTGCGTACCTACAATATGTCATTCATTATTCAAAGTACTAGGAATGTAAGGACCAAGTCAGATAAATTCCAACCCTCATGGAATTTATATTCTGGTGGGAGGAGATGGACAATAAGGTAAATGTTAAATGTGAGAAATGATCGTATGTGCTATGGAGAAAAATTGGCTGAGGAAGAAAAGAGTGCCCAGGTTAGGGGTTGTTTTATATAGGGTAAGTCAGGGAGGCCTCTCTGCTAAGGTGACATTAATCAGAGACCTGCAGGAAGGGTGAGAGCCCTGCGAGAATCTGGAAGAAGAGTGTTCAGGGAAGAGGGAGCAGCTGATTCAAAGGCCCCAAAGTGTGAGTGTGCTTGAGGATGTCAGGATACAGGTATGAGGCCAGTGTGGCTGGAGAAGATGCAGTGAGAGCGGGAGTAGTACATCCGAACAGGAGTCAAGGGCTTGGATATCAATGTGGAATTAGAAAATAATTATTTCATCAAAGAGATGCAAATAAAAAGGTAACCGTTGCCAGAGTTTTTAAACGATTGCTGGTGCTCGTGAGGATATGGTAAGATTGGCACTCTAACATTATCAACTGCTAGTGGAAGTGTAAAATATAGCCTTTCTGGAAAGCAATTGGCAATATACTGTCTATCAAGCCTTCAAAATGTACTTGTACTTTGACTTTGTCATTCCATAGCCAGGCATGCATTTTAAAGACGTTCAGCATGGCATTATTTTTATTAGCAAAATACTAGGAAAAACCTAAATTTTTTGGTCAACAATGAGGAAATGTATAAATTATGATATCTATATAATGTAGTATCTGGATAATTATTAAAAATGATGCTTCCACAGAATACTTAATTACATGGGAAGATTCATAATAAAAGTTGAAAAGATAAGTAAATTAGGTTGTAACTACAGCATGATTTTCAGTTTTTGAGATATGGAAAGGTACAGAAAAAATGTTGGAAGGATATACATGGCAATGGAAGTAATCTATCTCTGGTTGATAGGATTATGGATACCTTTCCTTTTTCTTCTGTGTATGTACTTTCCTGTATTTTCACTGGCTCTACATTAGAATTGCCTGGAAGTCTTCAAAAAAAAAAAAAAAAAATTGCAGGCTCCACTCACCAGAGGTTGTGAAATAAATAGGCTGGGGTAGAGGTGTAGGGACTTTCTAAAGAACTACCTGGATCTTTTTGATATTCTGGTTCAGATTCATAGCACACATGAAGGAAAAGCATATCTTATATTCAATTTTGAATTGTTTCTTTTGTTGTATTTAAATGCTTACCTACATGGTAAAGTGCTGTTATTTTCAAACTTAACACTTTGGGTTTTTATTTGTTTGTTTGTTTGAAGAACTGCTTTCTGAAGCCAGTTTCCAAGAAGCTCTTCAGGAAAGCATCCCTGACATTCAAGCACATGAGTGGGTGCCCCTGTGGCTACTGCGGTATTCGGTCATTGTTAAAAGTAGAGGAATTATCAAATCAAAAGGCTACATTTTACAAGCTAAAAGAAGGGGTTCTTAACTACGACTTAGGATCATAACCTACTGACTTGTATTTTCCTTGAATAGAAGATAAAATTGAGATGTATAAAAATTAGTTACTGCCTGTAAATGGTGTCATGGAGGCAGATATTCTTCAGTTATATTTGACAATATGTTATCTGTCAAGATTTGAATACTTCTCTGGCCTCCATATCAGTTCACTCACATGAACTCCACTGTATTGTTTTCATTAAACTATTGTTTTCTAATTGAAATTGTCTATAAAGAAAATACTTACAATATATTTTTCCTTTATTTTTATGACTAATAGAAATCAAGAAAAATTGTTGTTAGATATATTTTGGGCCTAGGTATCAGGGTAATGTATATACATATTTTTTATTTCCAAAAATTAATTAATGGCTTCTTATTCTATAGTATAAGCAATTTAATTACAATTGTTAAAACTGAAATACTGGAAGATATTTTTTCTGTAATTGATAAGATGATTATATCCCAGAGTAACTAGAGTAGCTGGGATCTACTAGTAGTATAAGTAAAATTCGTTTCTTCAATACATGAATGAAAACTTAACTGTCCTTGCTTGTAGTTTACCTATAATGATTTAATCTTGTATTCTTGTGCCATATTTTCCTTGCTATTATTTCCAAGACAAACCAAAGCGAATCTGAAAAAGGAGACTAGAAGCTTTGAAATTATTATTTGGGGGTTTTATAAAAGCAACTATTATCATCTCCAGATTCTTTTTAATACTTGATCCATCCTTAATATTTTGCTATTCATTCAAGAATATTCAATAAGTATTGAGTGTTTACCATGTGCTGGGCACTGTGGGCTCTGGGGAGAAAGGGGACACAGGGAGTCAGAATCAGTTGAGTAAAATGTGTAATATTTGCTCCCCACTAATAACTGACTTGAAGGGACTAACAGCCAGAAAAGGAGTGAAAAAAATCTTTAATTCAAGGCCAACATTGTCTATTTAGACAACCTTTTTTTGAGATACGGTCTTAACTATTTAAAAGCAAAATGATATAATCAAAACTTTAGAGCTAGAAGAGGTCATAGATTATTTATTATAATTCCTCATTAGTTTAAGAACCAGAAAATAGCAAACAAATAAGCTGTGGCCTTTGATATAGACTACAGGTCTCCTTAGGTCTATAAATTTGTATCTGTAACCCAAATAGTTTGAAAAGTTCTTCAAAAATCTCTTGTATGTCAATCAGTACCTTTAAATGTGTCTTAATACATGGTTTATAAAAAAAAACTAATATAGGGTACCTGGGTGGCTCAGTCGGTTAAGTGTCTGCTTTCAGCTCAGGTCATGATTCCGGGGTCCTGGGATTGAGCCCTACATCGGGCTCCCTACTCAGCGGGGAGTCTGCTTCTCCCTCTGAGCCTCCCCCCTGCTCATGCTCTCTCTCTCTTTCTCGTGCTCTCAAATAAATAAATAAAATCTTTAAAAAAAATTAATATATAAAACTAATTTTGCCCAAGTTTTTTCAACTTAGAGAAAAGTGGTTCCATATTCAAAGTCAATACACTAGGGGCGCCTGGGTGGTGCAGTTGGTTAAGTGTCCGACTCTTGGTTTGGCTCAGGTCATGATCTCAGGGTCATGCGATCAAGCCCCACATAGGGCTCTGACTCTCAGCGCCAGAGTCTGCTTGGGATTCTCCCCCTCCCTCTGTCCCAACCCTGCACGCGCATGTGTGTCTGTGCACACGCGCTCTCTCTCTCTCTCTCTCTCAAATAAATAGATCTTTTTTTTTTTTTTAAGATTTTATTTATTTATTTTGACAGAGAAAGAGAGACAGCGAGAGAGGGAACACAAGCAGGGGGGAATGGAAGAGGGAGAAGCAGGCTTCCCGCCGAGCAGAGAGCCCGATGCGGGGCTCGATCCCAGGACCCTGGGATCATGACCTGAGCTGAAGGCAGACGCTTAACGACTGAGCCACCCAGGCACCCCTAAATAGATCTTTTTTTAAAAAAAAAAGGAAATAGAGCAGACTCTTCCTATCCTAAATAATGTTTTGTAGTTTACTGGTTGGATAATTTGATCATAGAATTGTAACATGAAATCAGCTGATTTATTTGTTAAAATTCACTTAGACTTAGAGCTTCCTAAAGCCTTATATAGCCTTTATATTAATTGTATATAATGTTATGGAATGTATATAGTTAACTTTTTTATTTGGAAATGTGTAACATTTTTTCATACAACATAAGTCTTTAAACAAATGTTCATTTTAATTTAAGCCTAAACAGTGAATTGGTCAAGATATTTTAAGAGGGAACTTTATATTAATTTGTTGCTTTTTAAAACCCTAGACTTATAAAAATGGATTGTTCGAAGGGTTATTTTGAAAATGGAAAAAAAAAAAACTTATGTTACTAATTGATACAAACATCAGAGGAACTCTTTTTGTGTACTTTCTCCCCCCTCTCTTGACAAAGAAGCAAGATTATAGATTCATTTTGTGAAGGGGATTGTGTATGTATGGAATTTTAAAAAGTTTATTTGTTTAACTTCTGTACCTTTAATTTCTGTTATTGAGTAACCATTTAAAAAAAATGATGTTTTAAGACTTGACAATTTTCCAAACTGGTGTTCACATCTTTTTTTTTTTTTTGTAAACTATCAGAATATAGTGAATGCTTTTCAAATATTTAAGGACTTAATGTTTAAAAAGCCATAAAATAAAGAACAGTAATACTACCAAATAATTGCTTAAAGCTGAAAGCTAAGTTATCAATAGTGTATATAACAGATATGTTTTCTGGGGAGAGGTGTATCCAATGACTCAAGGTAGAAAGAATTTGTATAATTTTTTTTTTTTTTTAGTAAACATGAAAAGCTACAGTTTATTACATTTACAGAATGTACTGGAGCCTTACATTAACACAATGTACTGTAACTTAGAATTTGTTCTGTGATGAGTCTATCTTATATTCTCATCCAAGAAACTGTAGTCACCAGAAGGACCAAGGTGTCTTATAAAATATGTTCACATGGTGTAAATTATGCAGACCACATTGTGCCAGTACGCTAGTAGAGTATCCATTTAGGGATAGCCAGTGCTAGATTGAATCACAAATAGCTAATAATTTTTCTGTTCTCAAAGAAAATCACTTAAACAGCTATGTGTGGAATGGAAAATAAAGCTACTCTATTTTGAATGAATGGTCAGACTTTTCCCTACCAGAGCCAAGTAGTAACTGAAATAGGATCTCGGATCTCAGTTTTCAGTGATAAAAGGTCTTAAGATTCATTTAATTACATCTCATTTTTTAACAGATTTTCTTTCCAGCTTTTCCACCTAGCATTTTCAGTATTGGGGAATGAAATGATTGACAGTTCATCTCTCTGCCAATTGTACATTTAGAGAATTTGAAGTTGTTTTAATGAGAATTTAAACCATTTGTTTTCATAATCAAATATACCAACTTATGATTCTGAACATATTTTTTAAAGTTAACTTCCTAATGTACCAGAACTTGTACCTGTCATTTCCTCATAAAGTTGTTGATGGGATATGTCAGTTTTATTTTTGAAAACTATGTAACATAACTTTCATTAATATTTTTTATAGTTTTCAGAATTAGAAATACACTTAGGACAGGAAAATGTTTTCATTAGATGTGTCTATAGTGGTGTATTATAAAATACAGGCAAAATATAAAGCATTAATATTTATAATAGTCTTTAATTTCACCTATATTATGAGTATTATGAATTAATTAAAATAAAGTGTGTTGTATATTGTTTAATTGAGTTGTTTGGGTAGTTGAAAGCATCCTAGAGTATTGATTTTGACCTATTTGAACTCAAACTGAGTATGATTTGAAGATAAATTATGAATAATTTTTAAATATCCAAGCCATAAAGCTATTCATGCATTCATTCATTCAAAGACTTATCAAATGCCTACTATATGCCAGCCACTGTGTAAGGTATTGGCCGACAGACACAGAAATAAACAACCTCTGTCTTCAAGGAGCATATAGTATAGGTTGGCGGGGGGGGGGGGCGGGGGAGAGAGATCTGTACATGAACAAGAGCAGTAGAGTCCATGTGTTAATGATCAAAGTGGGGAAAAGGGATTGGGGGCAGATAGAAGGAAGTGGGGCTAGGGACTATCTACTGCTAGGAGACTTCCCTGAAGAAATTAGCCTTAGAGTTGGATGAGACTGGGTGGGCATTCTGGCAGAGGCCTTTGTTTGCCTTGTTTGTAAATAGGCTTTTATTGAATGATGAACAATTTATATGTAAACTTTAGGAATTCAGTGAAAACACGTTCTTAAAGAGCTTGCCCTTACAACTAGAAAGGAATGGCTTCTGTTAAGACAAGAGTAAGTAAGGTTGGAAACGTAAAATTTTATTTAAAAAAAGAGGCTAAAACTTGCCCAAATCCCGCAAATAGAATATGGCTGTTATAGTTTCACTACCAGAAAAGCCAAACAAAACTTTAATATGTATCTCTCAGCAATGAATAAATGTATAAAATGTCATACAAGATTTTTATGTGTCTGTTGGTCCATTATTTTGAAAGGTTCATGTTTTACAATATGCATTACTTACTTTGACTCAGCTGTGTTTTCCTTGTTTCTTTCCTCACTGTTGATTTCTGCATCCTACTCCATTTAAGTTCGCTTTTTTCTTAGTATGTCACTAGTAATTCTTTCACTGAAGGTCTTTGTCTTTGGGCACAGTAAACTTTGTAGGTCCTGTTTGTCTGCAAATGTCTTCATTTTGTTCTCAATCTTAAGTGACCATTTGACATTATAGAATTCTAAGTTTCCAAATACTTTCCCTGAGCAATTTGAAGATAATATTCTATTGATTTCCAGCATATATACTCTTCCTGATGAAACTCTGGATTTCCTTCCCTAGAAGTAATGTCTTTTTCTCTAGTCTTTTTTTTTTTTAGTTGAAAATTTCGACTTATTTTGACGTGTATGGAATTAGAACAAAGGAAAATTAAAACTGGCTGCAAAGCTTTTTGATAACAAAAAACCATAAAAGAAAACACTGATAACTGGATTTAATCAAAATTTAAATCTTATGTTCCTCAAAAGGCATTTAAGAAAGTGAAAATACAAGCCATAGACTGGGGGAAAATATTTCCAATACATACTTCTGATGAAAAATAAGGCATAATCAAATTATTTTTAAATTGCACTTCAAAGGACACTGTCAAGAAAGTGGAGAGACACCCCACAGAATGATTAACATATGAATAGCCAATCAAACATTAAAAGATGCTTAACATCATTATCAGGGAAATGCAATTTAAAACCATAAGGAAACATCACTAGAATACAAAATAGCTACAATTTTAAAAGGCTGACAGTACCAAATGTTGACAAGGATATGGAGCAAACAGAACTCTCATATTGCTGGTGGGAACGTAAAATGGTATGACTACTATGGAAAATACCTTGGCATTTCTTACAAAATTCAGTGTTCACTTACCATATGGCGCAGCAATTATTCTCCTAGGTATACAGAGAAATACAGATGTCCAAAAAGAACATATATAAATGTTTATAGCACTTATATTAGCTGAAAACTGGAAACCACCCAAATGCTATTAACAGTTGAATGGATAAATGAACTGTATTATAATCATACAATGGATACCAAGCAATAAAAATTATACACAGTAACATAGATGAATCTCAGACACATGCTGAGTGAAAGAAGCTAGACATGAAAGAGCGTGTACTTACATGAAATTTTAGAGCAGACAAAATTATTTGATAATGGCATTTATTGCTGTTTCTGGGTACCTTAAGGTGTCTCAAAAGGTTGCAGTCAAAGTGTCAGCTGGGATTACAGTCTTACCTATATGCTTGATTGAGGTGGGTCTACTTCCAAGCTCGCTCATATGGTTGTTGGCTGGACTGAGTTCCTTGTTGGCTATAGGCCAAGAGGCCTCCCTCATTTCCTTGCCACGTGGCCCTCTCCATAGGACAGCTCATAACATGCAACTAGCTTCCCACAGAATGAACAGGTGAGACGGTGCAAGAAGGTGGCCAGCTTTTTTGGTAACCTAATCATGAAAGAGATCTATCACTTTTGACATTCTTTTCATTATCAACAGGTCCAGCCCCCCACTCAAGGGTTTGAAACTGGGAGATGGGATCATTGGGGACCATCTTAAAGCCAACTTTAATTTTACATGTAATATGTAATAACAACATATTAGTTATTATGTAGCGGAATAACTACAAGTAGTAGTTATTTTTAGAAGGCTCATGAACTAAAACTCCCATCTTTTGGTTAATGCCTGAAATTCCAGGGAGAGATTCAACGTTTCAGTTTAAGGGTTTAATTAGTAAAATATTGACTATCAAGGGAGAGTTTCCCTTTGGGCCTGAGTGATAACTACTGTATTTTCATACTATATCTACCTAAAATTGCGTATTTGCCCTAAATCCACATTGGGTAAAGAGGGTAGGCAAAAAGGTAGAAATGGAAACAGGGCAGACCTGGGAAGCCCACTTAAAACAAAAACAGAACATGGTGCAGTTTTGCCTATTATCAGCCAACCTGTTGATAGCAGACCAGCTCAGTCTTCTCAGATTACGAATATGTACTGACGTTTTAATTTGTATTTTGTTTCTTAATCTTGTTAGATTGTAATGTTTGGGAGTTTCTGTTTAAAGTGGCCGTGCTTGCAAGTGAATATTACACATTGATTTTTTAATATTCCCCAATTTTCTATACCCACTCCTGTGATCTTAATTTCATTTTCATGCATTTGCTCATGTTAAAGTTGTAGAGTTCACGAGTTAGTGCATGTAACCTCCAATAGGTTCACTTTCCTTCCTCTACACCATTCTACCTTCTCTTGGAATCTAACCTGTCTTATATTCTTCCTCTTACATAGTCTCATTGCTACATGGCCATACTAAAATTCCTTCTTTGGGGTGCCTGGGTGGCTCAATCATTAAGTGTCTGTCTTTGGCTCAGATCATGATCTTGGGGTCCTGGTATTGAGTCCTGGCATTAGGCTCCCTGCTCAATGGGGAGCCTGCTTTCCCTCTCCCTCTCCCCCCTGCTCGTGCTCTCTCTTGCTTTTGCTCTCACTCTCTCTCAAATATATAAATAAAATCTTTTTTAAAAATAATAAAATTCCTTCTTTTTGTTCCTTACCACATTCCCTACAAGGGTCAGTCTAAACCTTTTTCCATCCCTCTAAACAGATGAATCTTCTGTTTACAGAGAAGATTGAAGTTATCCATCCAAAAGCCCCTCTTCTTCCCTCCACTTTAATTTCCTTGCATTCACATTCTTTTTCTACTTCAAATATTAACTCTTCCCTCCTGCCTCAAAGAAAGGAGCATTCTTCTGTGGCTAACTCCATCTCTGTTTTTTTTATTCCATTCTTCAGTTGGATTTGGCTCAGCTGCAATAACAGAAAATCTCCAAATAAGTGACTTTAAAAAGTGATGAATCACTAAATTCTACACCTGAAACTAATATTATACTGTATGTTAACTAACTGGAATTTAAATAAAAACGTGTTTCAGGTGAAACAGATATAGAAGTGCGCTGTTGAAGACAGATATGGCAGCTCCATCAGTTGTCAGGGACTCATGTTTTCTTTCTCACTGCTCTGCCATCCCTAAAGTGTGGCCCTTATCTTCATTGCACAAACTTGCTGCTTGAAACCTGAGAATACAGCTTTCCAGGGTGAAAAAGGAAGTTAAAGAAGTCAGGGAGGACCTCCTCTTTTCCTATGTCCCTAAAGAACTACACAACAATTTATACTAATTGGCCAAAATTTAGTCAGCCACATTTGGCTGCAAGGGAAACTATGAAAGGACCTATTTAGCTGGTGGTCATGTGCCCAATGAAAAAATCTGTGTTTTGTGACAATAAGAAAAAAATTGGTTTTCTGTTATATAGATTTGGTGAAGAACTCATCCTTTCTTGCCAACAGTATCCCTTTCCATTCCCCTCAGATATATTCTAACTCTCCATATTTCATCCTAAAAGAACACCAAACACCTTCTCTTGATTCTGGTCATTCTCTTCACTGCAAGAAAAAAAAATTTTTTTTTATTGCTCTCCTTTAAAATTTAACATTTCTGGGGTGCCTGGATGGCTCAGTCATTAAGCGTCTGCCTTCCGCTCAGGTCATGATCCCAGGGTCCTGGGATTGAGCCCTGCATCAGGCTCCCTTCTCAGCGGGGAGCCTGCTTCTCCCTCTGCTTCTCCCTCTCCTGATCCCCCTACTTGTGCTCTGTCAAATAAATAAAATCTTTACAAAATAAATAAATAGGGGTGCCTGGATGGCTCAGTCGTTGTGTCTGCCTTGGACTCAGGTCATGATCCCAGGGTCCTGGGATCGAGCCCCGCATCGGGCTCCCTGCTCAGCGGGAAGCCTGCTTCTCCCTCTCCCACTCCCCCTGCTTGTGTTCCCTCTCTGGCTGTGTCTGTCTCTGTCAAATAAATAAATAAAATCTTTAAAAATTAAAAATTAAATAAAATTTAACATTTCTTCTTTTCCGCTTATTTCCGATTCCTAGTCACCATCTTACCTTTAGACAGCCTCCTAGTCTCTGAGTTTCTGGAACATTTAAAAAATACATCTTTACCCTAACCGAGTCTTTCGACTTTATTAATAAAAAATTAAATTAATATTTAATTTCACGAATAAGACAAGAGTACGTCGTTACAAAAAAAAATAAATAATGCAAACGCCTCATTGGGTCACACCCATGACTACGTTAAGACCAAACATATGAGAGGATGGTTGAAGTTGGAAAGAAGATGCGATTTTCCAATTCGTTTGTGTGAAACTGGGACGAGGACCCTCCGTCACTGCGGTTTCGCCGCCCCAACGAAGGTGTCTCCCTGCCAGAGGTCGGTGGGTCTGAATTTAACCGCACTGGAGTGAACGTTGGAAACCGTGGCCTCAGGAATCCCTAGGTCAGACCCGCCTGACCCAGGTCCGTGGGCCGGAGGCCGGTACGAGATTCTCGTTAGTTCCGGGATCCTCGCGGAAAATGCGAGCGAGACGCTTCTTTGACGTATTTCCGGGGCGCCGGAACAGAGGCAGGCCGAGGTGGCCGCGAGCCGGGAGGATGGTGGTGACCAGGTCCGGGAGGCCTCAGGCCACGATCCAAGCCACGTTGGCTGAAAACTCCCAGCAGAAGGTAGGAGGTGGCAGAGCGCTCTCATTTCTGCCGCTGCTTCACAGAGCGGCACTTAGGGTGATAGGGCGGCGCGAAGGTCCGGCGGAGCAGCGTGAGGAGGAGCGGCGGAAAGGGCCCGAGCTTGTCGCGCGCTGCTGTGTCAGACCCAGTGCTAAGCCCGTAGCTTCCTCTTCAGCCCTCGCTACGGTCGTTTAAGACTCCCTAGCATGGAACAGAGGTCAGGTAACTTGCTTTGGGTAGTTCACCTTCGTAATGGCAGATGAACAGCTGAGGCCTTTTAACCTGTTAAAACCGTACGAAGGAGGCTTAATTTCGGCTACCAAGTGTGAGTCTAACTATAATTAGCAGGGCTGAAGAGGAGGTTACCGTTGTCACGTGGGGAGCTGGTAGTGGCCCCACAGCACTTTATTCTGGAGTGGGGAAGGCTGCAGTGACGCCTCCTGGTGGCTCTCAGTGGCTCTAGTCGTCCGCTGGCTCTGATTCTGCGACGAAGGGAATAGAGCGTTAATTCATTTATGTATGTAAAGGTAAGGGTAGCGACTGATTCCATTTGTGTGTGTATTCCTAAACACATCTGTGCTCAGAGTTAATATTTCTTCTCTCTTCCCCTGTGTGTCAGAATGTAGGTCCACCAAGCATATTTGGCATTTGATACTTACCTGCAGAAAATTTTCTTTTCAATTAATTGTTTTGTTCCCTAAAATTAGATCTAGGTCTTGGGTGAGGCGAGTGAAGCAGGGTCCTGCAAATGCAGAGTCAGATCCAGTATATGTTTTTTGTTTTTTATTGTTAAAAATCATGGGTACTGGTGGTTGTGAGGCAGGGCCTCGCAAATGCAGTGTTCGATCCAGTATTTAGTATTTAGGTGTTTTGTTTTGTTTTATGGGTGGTGGTAGTGGTTTTGTATTAATCTTGTTTACTGAGTTTTTTTAGTATCCTCTTAAAATGTTCTCCTGAGAGGAGTGCCCTAGTTCCAGTCCTACCTAAATTACAGTGTATTTATTCTGGCTTACAGAATTCTGCTAAAAGAATTCACGCACATCCAAAAGTCAGGAAGGAATGTCTACCTGTTGACCCAACTACTGCTGAATCACAGACCACTAGGATACAAAGTCCAGTCTCTAGAACTCCTAAAACCAGAAAGAGGAAGAGCGGAACTACAGTTTCATTATCTGAAATAAACAAACCATCTACTGATGGAGAGACCTCTGAAGCAGAGTCAAATTGTTCTTCTGTGTCTGAGCTCCAGGATCCCATTTTAAGAGTAACTAGGAGACGGCAGATCTTAGTTGCATGCACTCCAGTGTCCAGTGTTCGGAAAAGGCTGAAAATAACTCCAATAAATCAGTCTCATATTGAAGAAGACAACGACGATGACTCTGATGCTGAATCACATGTCTCAGGTATTTCTAGAATTGTGCCGCCCACAGTAATAACTACAAGGACCAGAAGAAGTAAGGCTAAATCTGTAAGAGATCCAAGCCAAGAATTACATGCAGAAGCTATTTCTGATGCTGAGTCATCATACTCAGACATTTCTTCATTTTCTGGAGTTGCAACTATGAGAACGAGAAGTATGCAGAAGAAATTAAACGCACAAACTGAGGAGAAAGATACTGACATTGTACCAGAAAATGAAAAGCAAATCATAAATGTGCCTATGAATTCAAAGGATTCAGATACCAGACAAACAACTTGTTTACTGGTAAGATCTCTTCCTCAGATAAATAAGCCAGATTTCTATAATGAAGTTCATAATGACTTCGATGATGATTCCTTCCACAGAAATTCAGAAAAAAAACAAACAGTGCAAAAATGCCAACGTTTTAATATAAGAGAGGAGAAAAAGGCCAGTGTTGCATCTCTCAAAGAAATAAAGCAGAATAGTAAGAATTTAGATGAAGAAACCAAGGGAATAGTAGATGAGAAAAAAGAAATAAATAAGAAAAATTCTCAGTTGGAGAGCCTTTCTGAACCTCAGGACACTGGCATTCAGCAGTTAGTTTCTCAAAGGCATTCAACCCCCCAAAATAATAAGACCACATCAGAGCCCTCAAATCTGAACTGTGAGGCTATAATGAAATCATTAGCTCAATCATTTGCAGTGGTGGAAGTGAACAGATGGAATGAAGAGAGAAAGAGCACCATAAAAACAAGTGACTTGACAGGATGTGGTGATACTGGTAGTGATGAAGAAGAATGCACAGTTACAGGTATCAGTGAAGATAGGAATGAAGGAAGGGATGTAGATTCTGAGTGTGAAACCAAACTATTCAAGTCTGAGCTCCACACATCCCTGGACAAAGGTGATTCTGTTTTATTAGTTCTCAGCAGTGATGAAAGCCAGCAGTCTGAAAATAGTGAGAATGAAGAGGACACTGTGTGTTTTGTTGAAAATAATGGTCGAAAGGAATCATTAAATGGAGAATCAGAAAATATGTCATGTGACAATGCATTGTTTGTAATTGACACAACTCCTGGATTGAGTACTGATAAACATTTTTACTTGGATGAGGGAGACAAGGCAAGTGAGGTTGCCATTGAGGAGGAAAAAGAGGAGGAAGAGGATGAAAAAAGTGAAGAACCATCAGACCATGACAGAAACAAAGATAGTGAGTTTAGTGATGAAGACGAATTACTAAATAACACAAAGTCTAAACTGTAAGTTTTACCTTTATTTTTAAAAGTAAGTTTTTGATACATATTTCAAGCGGCTGATTTACCATAAAAATATAAAATATTAGAAAGCTTGGGAATTGACAAAGCTACGGCCTCAGGTTCTTTATGGAACAGCTCTTTAAAAAAAAAAAGATTTATTTGACAGAGACACAGCGAGAGAGGGAACAAAAGCACGGGGGAGTGGAAGAGGGAGAAGCAGGCTTCCCACGGAGCAGGGAGCCCGATGCGGGGCTCAATCCCAGGACCCTGAGATCATGACCTGAGCCGAAGGCAGATGCTTAACAACTGAGCCACCCAGGCGCCCCTGGAAGAGCTCTTTTATCCAGCATTTCCCTAGTCTATGGGTGCCTGTTAGTCATATTTCTCCCACCAGTGATCTATTCGAAATCATCTAAGATTTTCCTGCATGATTGTTTTTTTTTTTTAATGTTTTATTTATTTATTCCTGCATGATTGTTAAGAGCAACATAAAAGGGAAGGAAAGGAACTTTTATCTTTTCTCCGAGCTAGTTGTAGAGAAGGTGAAAAATAGTCACCTATAATCCTGTCTGTCACCCATTGAAAAGTGCTAACTTTGGGGGCTCTTTCTTTAGTTTCTTTTTTTCTGTTTTAAATTTGTTTTTCTTCGGCACAGGGCTCTCGTGGCCCTGTATCCACTGGAAATACATCCTTGGCCAGAGTCTATACATTAACAGATGCCCAGTTTTCACTCTAAACCAATGAAAGAAATCTCTGAGGCTAGCCGCAAGCATATTTATTTTTTAAAAGCCACACTCCTCCCCAGGATAATTCTAATATACCTTTAGGGTTGAGAATCACTGCCAAACCACTGCAGTAGAATGATTTCACTTTCCAGTAGAGGTTGATTAAAGCTTTCAACTGCTCAGTTTATATGAATAATTAGGGAAGAAAGTATCTGGAAGTCCAAATGTATTTGCTTATAAAAAGGACCTTTCAGTAATATAAAAGTAGAAATTCTTATTACATAAATATAGCAGGAGCCCAGATCCAACTGATTTGGTAGATATGGGCTATGACTTCTGTATTTTTGAAAATCTCTGGTGAGAAATACAGATGTTCACCACTGTTTAAAACTCACTGATTTAGAGACACTACGAAATACCCTTATTTACCCAGAAAAACATTCTAAGTTTGGATAACCTGGAAGTTCAGAACATGTCTTTCTCATTGGGTTTTAGAGATAGAGGTATGTACATTTGTTAACTCACTATCTGTATATGAAGTTGAGCTGAATTGCCAGATGTATCTCCTCTTTGCAATTCTTTTCTTTATAAAATCCCTTTATGAAGTCTACTGGCATATAGTCTTAATCCTCTTTAAGTTAATCTGAGGAATAGATTTAGATGTGCTCCCAAAAAACTTTTTTCATTCATTATTCATCCTGGAATTTTCTTCTAAATGATTTTACTAGATTTAAAAACATGTGTTTCAGTTTTTCAGAAACTCCATTGTAAAAATAAGATTTCCTTTTTTGGGGGGGTCATTGGCAGTAAAAGGGGAGAGAAGAAAAAAGTAATTTTAAAAATACAGTCTCAGTTGTTTCCATTTTGCTATGATTCCTTGATCTTTAAGTGATCATTCTCTTTCAGCCTGAAGTTGACAAGCAGCAGCATAGACCCTGGTATGAGTATCAAGCAGTTGGGTGGTTTGTATATTAATTTCAATGCAGACAAACTACAGTCGAACAAGAAAACCCTAACACAGATCAAGGAGAAAAAGAAAAATGAGGTAAGTTACATGGTGTACTGTTGGTTTTCATAGAACTAACCGATCACTTCTAGACATGATTAGTCTTTGGTAAGAGACTAATTTTCCTGCAGTGAAACCACATTAGCCTACCGTGCTCCTTTTTTCCCCTTAAAGTCCTAGCTATAAAAGATAACACTTGAAAAATAAATTAATACAGGATCAGCATTCCTCTTGCACCCATCATTTATCCTCGGGGTTGTGTTTTCTTCTCTTTTCTTGCTGTATTTTTAGTTCATAACTGGTATGGATACTGTTGAGAATCTGAAAACTGTGGGTGCCAATTCCCCCCACCAGGAAAAATATACATGTTCACATAGGCATAAAATTGTACATGAAATTTCAGAAGGGAATTACAGGGTAGGTCATCTCATCCCAACCCTCAGCTTAAGTCACATGGCATGGCTTCTCCAAATCTGTATTCTCTAGCCTTGCTGTCCTTCCAGGTCTTTAAATCCTGTTGTGTCTCTTGTCTATTTATTCGTATGTGCTCAGGCACTTGACCTCCCTAATTGCCCTCCTTCACTTCCCTACCTGAACCAGCTGCTACTTTAGTATTCTCTGGCCTGGTTAATGATGCCAAACTCTTTTCCTTTTGCAGTCACTGAACCTAGCAGATGCTGTTGCTAACATACTCTACTTTGTTCCCTCCTTTTCACCCCACTGTCACTGGCCAGTGGCAGGCCTTTATTTTTCATCTACACTTCTGCAATAGCCGCCTTACTCTTTTCTCCAAGCCGCCCTCTGTACTTTTGGTAGATTTCTCTTTTTAAAAACAAAAAAGGGTACCTAGCTGGCTCAGTCAGAAGAGCATGCGACTCTTAATCTCCAGGTTGTAAGTTAGCGCCCCATGTTGGGGGTAGATACTACTTCAAAACAAAACGAAACACAAACCTGACTATGATATTCTCCTGTTTAAGTCCCTCAGAACGTTCAAGGTGCTTCTGTTCCTTCATTTCTGTCCACCTGCTCTGTTCCACCACTGAAGACTACTGTAGTTCCCTGAACATACCCTGCTCTTTCCCAGGCCAGTGCAGAGATCATAGATCACTGCCTTTGGGAAACATTCTCTGACTCTAGTCCTCTCCACCACCTCCTCTGTGCTTCTGCAACACCAAGTGTAGATTTGACTCATTATTGATCATATTGTAATTGTCATTTTACTGTTTTTTTAGCTTTATATTCCTAAAACAGGATTTCTCAACCTGGGCTGGATGATTCTTTGTTGTGGGAGGCTGTCTTATTCATTGTAGGATATGTAGCAGCATCCCTCATGTCTACCCACTAGTTGTCAATAGCATCCACCCCCCCACACCCCTCTGCACATACACCCCAAAAGTGTCTTCAAACGTTGTCATTTGCTCCCAGTTGAGAACCACTGTCCTAAAGCTCTTAATAATCTGGTAAATAAATATCAAGCTTGAAAGTCTAGACTGCTTCTCTACTATCTAGAAACTCCTAGGGGATTTGGGGATTTCTGAATTGATAATTTCAAATGTTACTGACCAAATCAGTATTTCTGTGAACTGTTTCGAGGGCCAAGGAGCAATCTTCTTTAGTTCATACCCTATGGGAGATGACGAATTATCCTGAAGACCTTTTAGTGACGTAAACAGTATTAATGACAGTATTTGTTCATCCTATGCAAACAGAATGCAGAAGTCATTTAGGAAAAGATTAACAGGTTTGACTACACAAAATTTTAAAACTTTCACAATTAACACCTTAACAAAGACAAGTAAAAGACCATAGGTTAATACCACTAAGATACAAAATACCTGTGTTCTGTGAATACAGGTGTTCTCCCACAGAACACTTATACATAGCTAATAAATACACAAAAAGATGATCAACAGCAAAGGAAAACAGCCATGAGGCACCAGTGAGAACACACAAAAAGATAATACCCAGTGCTGGTGGCAATGTAAAGAAAAAGGGCACTGATTAATTGTTGGTAGGACTTAACATTACTTGAATGCAAGGCAATTTAGCAGTACCTGTCAATATTTAAGTGATGCATTTTGGAATCATACAAAAATAATCACAAGTGTGCAGAGATGATGTTTACAGTGTTCAATGGAAAAAGGTTTGATGGAGACTTAAACTAAATGTCAGAAGAAAAATGTTAGTGCGTAACAGCTATTAAAAGGAATGAAGTTGATCTATGTGTGAATTAATACTGAAAGAGCATCTAAGATATATTGTTGAATTGCAAAAAGATTTATCTAGATAGATGTATATGTTGTTTAATCGAATCTGTATCACTGTACGTATTAATAATACAGTCTTCTTAGATCAGAAGAAGCTGTTTTACCAACATCAAAAGAACTTATTAAAGACTAGTTAGGGTTGGTTGGTTGGTTGTTTTCAGAGACTTCAAGAGCCATTTTGGCATTTGTTCCTGTTGACTTTATTTTCCAGTTTGGTGCAAGTGGCTGGTTAGTAAGCCAATAAATACAAGTTAGACACATTAATGTAAATCTGATATGTGCTGATTCAGTTTAGAAAAAGAAATTTAAGATGAATGAAGTTTCCTAAAATAATCCTTCAGTGTGCCTTCTAAAGCATTTTTATTGTGATATAATTTACAGACTTAAGGACCGAAACAACTTTGCAGTAGTATGGTTGTGTATAAAGAGGGTTAATATATTTGGAGTAGTCGTCAGTGTGGGAGATACTTCTCTTATAAGGCAAGAGATGTTGGAAAAAATTATATGGTATCTGATACTATCTTAAAACCACTTTAATATTTTTATAGCTTTTGCAGAAAACCATCATTACTCCTGATTTTGAAAAAAACTACTGTGTCCCACCATACAGTGAATCAAAGCATCAACTTCAGAAAAAACGCAGAGTAAGTATAGTGACTCTCATTATTTAAATTGTTGAGGTGTGTTTGACTATATACATTCAGCTTATACAACACGGTTGTATAATTTAAAAATATGTATTTTCGGGGCACCTGGCTAGCTCATTCAGTAAAGCATGCGACTCTTGATCTCAGGGTTTTGAGTTCTACCCCACATAGGTGTAGAGATTACTTTAAAAAATTAAATTTTAAAAAATAAAAATAAAATAAAATCTTAAAAAATATATATTTGCAAAGAAAGTTATCACAAATTTAAGGGCCCATAAAATATAGTTCCATAAACACAGTTTATATAGATTTTCACAAAGTGAAAGTGCACCAAGTGGTGCACATAGAGAACAGCTTTTTCCCCCCCCTTTCTTAAAACAGTGACAGCCAGCATATAAGGTCACTGTCCATACTTCTTGGCTTATACGTGCTGTTCACCAAGAGCTAAGAGCTCCGTTGCAGGCCTTTGTAGGGACCTTAATGTAGCCACCTAAAAACCCAGGTCTCTGTAGTCTGCCCAGTGAGAGGATAGGAAACTCTTTTCTTTTGTAAAAATAGGGGATTGTTTCCATCTGCCATTTCAACTAATAAGTGTAAAGAAGTTATTAAGAGAGCTTGAAGGAAATTTGAGGGTGGTGCACCAGTAATGTCTCATCACTAATATGGAACATGCTGGCACATGGTAGACACTCCATAATGTATGAATGAAATAAAAATAAAATTAAGTAAATAACTTGCTACGAGTTTCCAAAAAAATATAACATTTTTTTAAATTTTAGAAGTAATACAGATTTCTGGACTTGTTGGAGTGACTTTGAGTCACCTTGGTGACTGAATAAAATTGTTAATATTTAAATATAAGCTCCAGAAGTGAAAATGTTTTTATACATTATCTCTTGTGTAGGCTGTATTGCACAATAAAAATTAAAGCTGTGTATTGTTCTCCCAGCAAGTCAGCCGTTCTTTTTTTTTTTTTTTTAATTTTTATTTATTTTACTTGAGAGAGGGAGAGAGCACAAGCTAGGGGAGCAGCAGCAAGAGAGGGAGAGGCAGACTCCCTGCTAAGCAGGGAGCTGACTCGGGGCTCGATCCTAGGACCCCAGGATCATGATCTGAGCTGAAGGCAGACACTTAACCGGCTGAGCCACCCAGGCGCCCCTGCAAGTCAGCAGTTCTTACTAAGATAAAAAAATAAATTTTAAGGAGCCCTCATTTATGAAACTGATAATACTGTGCCTAATTTACCAAAGAAACACTGTGATTTAACTTCTTTTATGAAAAGTGAATCTGGGGACTAATACATTCTGTTAAGTAACCTCATTTGTTTTTAATTCATGAAGTTTTTTGTGTATATAATTTTGGAGGGAATGAGGTATAGTTTATACATTGCTTATTAAAGTTAGAATTTTCTGTTTAATTATTTTTGAAATCTGAATTTCAGAAAGAACGACAGAAAACAGCAGGTGATGGCTGGTTTGGTATGAAAGCTCCAGAATTGACAGATGAACTAAAAAATGATCTCAGAGCACTGAAGATGAGAGCTAGCATGGACCCAAAAAGGTTTTACAAGAAAAATGATAGGGATGGCTTCCCCAAGTACTTCCAGGTATGAAACAAATAATAATGGCGGTGATGTTCTGTGGATTTTAGTTTGGAAGGCATTATTGTGTTCTTACTGTTTACTCTTTAAATAGGTGCATATTTATAGGGCACATCTGCTTAGGCTGTATAATAATGGACAGAACCCAATTCAGACAGCCTTTTGGCCGCCAGCTTGTAATGGCATTCCATATAGAGAGAAGGTGTTGCAGATGGTAACTAAGTTTCCAGGTCATACCTCTAAAAGTTATGGAACCTCTGAGCTGGGTATACCATATATGAATAGTATTAGCCTAACAGCAAGAAGCCTTACATGATGGAGGAGGAAATAGGGAATCATTTGCACCAAACTCTTCTTCAGATAAAGGGGCATCCCCAGGCAAATGCTGAAAATAAGTTAAAAGTTGGTTTTCAAAGTGTTTCCAGATGAAAATCCAGATGATTCACCCTCTGGTAGCTGTCACCTTCATTCTGTTCTTTCTTGTCACTTATCTGAATTACTCTAATAGTCCTTTACCTCCAGGTCTGCTCTCTGTAGGATAGAGTCTACACAGTCTGCACTCAGACCAGCTCACCAGCTCTTCTGTCACATAGCCCTCTTAAGCTCCAACACACTTGGAGGAACCTTGACCTCCCTTAGGTAGAGTTGGTCACTTTTTTTTGAGGGCATCTGTAGTGTTTTGTTTAGCATAATAATTATGTTATGCTTTAATCTTTTAGTTACTTGTCTGTGGATTTTCCTTAAGACTATGGGCTCCTTGCTGGCAGGGACCAGATATTCTTTGTCTTTATTTCCCAAACACTTAGCACAGTATGTGGCACATAGTGGACACTAAATTTTACTTGGTTGAATGTAGGAACAAATGCAGAGTGGTTACTAAGAAGGTTCTATGCTGGTAGCATTTATGATGACCTAGGAGACCAAAGAGGTGTATAGTAGAGTTTATGTGTCAATTTTATTAAATTGGGAGACTAAAAAAAGAATTGATATTCTCTCTCCCACTTTTCTAGTTACACTGTTCATCAAGAATTTACTGTCCTGCCTAGTGCTAAATTATATAAAAGGATTTTTGGCCTTTTATTATAAATTCTAATGAAATGTCATTAGTAGGACCCAGTGCCAATTGAATAGGTGACTTATTTTTGCTTTAAAAAATGGCAAACTGACTTTAGTATTGATATCATTTAAGTTGTGTTTTCCATTCCTTTCTATAAATAGACTTTGTTAGAGCTACCCTGAAATATGAAAGCAATTTAGCATTCAAGTATTGCATGACTTATTTCAATCAATTGCTCATAGATTGGAACCATTGTTGACAATCCAGCTGACTTCTACCATTCACGAATTCCCAAAAAACAAAGGAAGAGAACTATTGTGGAAGAATTGCTGGCTGATTCTGAGTTCAGAAGGTAAAGGAATTTATGTTTCACTTTGTATTATGTATGTTTTCCTTTAGAATATACATAAACTTTAAAATTTCAAGTAATTTTTAAATGGCTTTAGCACAGTGTCTCAACAGCAGCACTATTTACATTTTGGATGGGATAGTTCTTTATTAGCGGGAACTGTCCTGTGTATTGTAGAATGTTTAACAACATCCCTGGCCTCTACCTACTAGATGCCAGAAGCACCCCATCCCCAATTTGTGACAAAAATGATGGGTGCAACATTTCCACATATCCCTTGTTGGGCATAAGCATTCCCAGTTTGGAACCACTGCTTGAGATGGAAGCTTGAAAATATTTGACTGGCTAGAGGAGAATGAGCCTACAAAGGAGACTAGGAAAGAATAGCTAAGAGGCTATTAAGAAAACCAGGATGGCATAGTGTCACAGAAGTCAAAGAAGGAGAATATTTCGAGCAGATACAAACTGGAGGGAGTGGTTAACAGGAATAATTGCTGCTGAGAGATCAAATTGGGTGATGGGCATTAAGGAGGGCATGTGATGTAATGAGTACTGGGTGTTACATACAACTGATGAATCACCGAACTCTACCTCTGAAACTAATAATACACTGTATGTTAATTAATTGAATTTAAATAAAACCAAAAAAAAGAAAGAAAAACTGAAAACTTCCTTTGGATATACATGGAGGTCAAAATATTCTTGCCAGGAGTTTTAGGGGAGTGATGAGGAAGAAACCAGACTGGAGAGGATTGGAGAGTTTGTTGAAAATGAAGAAATGGAAACAGTTCTTTGAAGTTTGAGAAGAGGGAGAGAGGCAAGACTAGTAGTGGGCATGGAGTTGGAGGATTTTTTTTTTAAGATGGCAGCATTTGGGAATATATTTAAATGTACTTGAAGCAGTTATGTATATATTATAGGAGATTTAAAAGCATACCTCATGTAGAAACCCTTGTTGAACTTCCAGATTGGTTTAATAGCAAAAGTGAAAAGAACTGTTAAGGGTTTTAAAAACTTTGTCAGCATGGAAAACAGATTTAACACAAATGTTATGTAAGCCATTTAATTAGTCTGGGTAATGGTAAAAATTTTTAGAAATAAGCAGTGCTCTTTTCTCACTTATTACCCTCTCCTTGGAAATCTCATCCCCTGCAGGACTTTAATTATAATGTATATACTGTTGGCTTCCAAATGCAGGATGTGTAATCCAGATCGCTCCTGAGTCTAGACCCACATATCCAGCTACAGCCTCAGGAACATCCAGGGGTTTCTCATAAGCACCTCTATGAGTTAACTTGGCCTTTCCTATACAATCTAATCCTCTCCTAGTGCTCTGTATCTCATGACTGAACAGCATCACCATCCATCCATCACCAAGTCCTTGACACCTCCTTCAGTCCACATTCATACTGGCAGTCTCTCCCATTTCCTATCTCTCAAGCCTTTTTCTCCATCCCCACACAGGCATGGTGCAAGCGTGTTAACTGTGTTCTGGTTAAAAATTGACCTGTATTTTGTAATCTTGATGATAGCAGTCTCAGAAATCACAGCAGTGTTGATAGTGCTTTCACTAAAAAGTAATAGCGTGAGGAAGTTGAGGGAGTAAACTAGAAATTTTGTAGAATGAAACTCATAAAATTGCAGGTTAGAGGTAGTGTTCTTAGTTTATTGTTCCCATGCTTTAGTCACTGAGTACCATTTTCATAGTGTTTGCATTATCTGTATGCTGCCTGCTTTATTTTAAAAGGAAACTTTGTATTGTCTACTGTAAATGGGTTTGTTGGCTTATAATTTTTGTAATGTCCATGAGGATAAATACATTGCTTAAAGTGAATATTGTCTACCACCTAAATTTATGTATCACACTATGTGAAACCTCTACTAGCCCATCTCCATGGAATGTTTTAATTCCTCCTACAACATTCTCTTTAAGAGGTTTCTGGCCTCTGAACACTTTAGGATAGGGAACTTCATTGAATGTATTTAATGCGGCATATGTTCATTAGTAGGAATGTCTTGGGACAGAAGAAGTAAGTGTAATACACAGGAAAAATGTGATTTTCTGTGTTGTATGTGGTTTTTGGTTTTGTTTGTTGAGGTATAATTGACTTACAGTGTTCCATTAGTTCCAGGTATGCAATATAGTGATTTGACAATTCTGTACATTACAAAATGCTCACTGCTCTAAGTGTAGTCACCATCTGTCACCATACAACACTGTTGTAATATTATTGACGGTATTGCCGATACTGTGCTTTTCATCTCCATGACTTACTGTATAACTGGAAGTTTGCAGTATCCCCTTCACCTATTTCACCCATCCCCCACCTCTGGCAACCACCAGTTTATTCTCTGTCTCTCTCTTTGAGGAACCTCCATACTGTTTTGGCGCAACCATAGTGGTTGTGCCAAATTACATTCCTACCAACAAAAGCACAAGGGTTCCTTT
The DNA here is from genome assembly GCF_964656455.1 of Halichoerus grypus. Taxonomy (NCBI): domain Eukaryota; kingdom Metazoa; phylum Chordata; class Mammalia; order Carnivora; family Phocidae; genus Halichoerus; species Halichoerus grypus. Next base: position 110,390,204 of record NC_135716.1, read on the forward strand.
TTCTCCACATCCTCACTAACACTTGTTACTTCTTTTTGATACTAGGCATTCTGACTAGTATTTGAGAGTCTGTTCTGTTTGCTTTTTTAGATTCCACTTATAAGTGAAATCGTATGGTATTTATCTTTCTCTGCGTGACTTACTTCACTCAGCTTAATACCCTCTAGGTCCATCCATGTTGTCCTGAATGGCAAGATTTCATTCTTTTATATGGCTCAGTAATATTCCATTGTGTGTGTGTGTGTGTGTGTGTGTGTGTGTGTGTCTTTCTGTATATGTCTGTGTCTCACATCATCTTTATTCGTTCATCTATTGGATGGGACACTTGGGTTGCTTCCATATCTTGGCTGTTGTAAATAATGCTGGGGTGCATATATCCTTTTGAGTTAGTGTTTTTGTTTTATTTGGGTAAATACCCAGTAGTGGAATTACTAAGTCATATGGTATTTTTATTTTTAATTTTTTGAGGAACCTCTATACTGTTTTCAATGGTGGTCACACCAATTTACATTCCTACAAACAGTACATGAAGGTTCCCTTTTCTCCAAATCCTTGCCAACATTTGTTATTTCTTGTATTTTTGATACCAGCCATTCTGACTGGTATGATGTGATGTCGCACTGGGATTTTGATTTGCATCTGCCTTTTGATAAGTGATGTTGAGCATCTTTTCATGTGTGCGTTGCCCTTCTGTATATCTTCTTTGGGGAAATGTTCAGATCCTCTGACCATTTTTTAATCAGATTGTTTGGTTTTTTGGTGTGAGTTGTGTAGGTTACTTATATATTTTGGATATAACTCCTTATCATTTGCACATAAATCTTCCATTCAGTAGGTTGCCTTTCTGTTTTATTGGTTTCCTTTGCTCTGCAAAAGCTTTCTATTTTGGTGTAGTCCCACTTGTTTATTTTTAATTTTATTTCCCTTGCCTGAAGAGACATATCCATAAATATTTTATTGCTAGGACTTAATGTCCCGAGAGATTGGTGGCTATGTTTTCTTTTAGGAGTTTTACGGTTTTAGGTCTGACATGTAGGTCTTTAATCCATTTTGATTTTTGCGTGTGGTATAAGAAAGTGGCCCAGTTTCATTCTTTTGCATGTAGCTGGTTTTCCCAACACCGTTTATTAAAAAGACTTTTTCTCCATTGTATATTCTTGCCTCCTTTGTCATAGATTAATTGACCATGTAAGTGTGTGTTTATCTCTGGGCTCTCTTCTGTTCCACTGATCTGTGTTTGTGCCCGTACCTTACTGTTCTGATTACTGTAGCTTTGTAGTATATCTTGAAATCTGGGTTTATGATACCTCCAGCTCTGTTGTTCTTTCTTAAGATTGCTTTGGCTATTTGAGGTCTTTTGAGGTTCCATACAAATTTTAGGATTATATGTTCTAGCTCTGCAAAAAATACTATTGTGATATTCTGCTAGGAATTGCATTGAATCTGTATATTGCACTGGGTACTATGGACATTTTAAGAGTATTAATTCTTCCATGAGCATGATATCTTTCCATTTGTTTGTGTTGTCTTCAATATTTTTCATCAGTGTCTTAAAGCTATCAGAGTATAGGTCTTTCAATCTCCTTGGTTAAATTTATTCCTAGGTATTTTGTTCTTTCTGTGGTACAATTGTAAATGGGATTGTTTTCTTAACTTTTCTTTCTGTTACTTTGTTATTAGTGTATAGAAACACAGCATTTCTGTATATTAATTTTGTATCCTGCAGCTTAACTGAATTCATTTATTCTGATAGTTTTTGGTGGTGTCTTTAGGGTTTTCTTTATGTAGTGTCATGTCATCTGTAAATAGTGACAGTTTTACTTCTTCCTTCCCAATTTGGATGCCTTTTATTTTTCTTATTTAATTGCTGCAGCTAGGATTTCTGGTACTATATTGAATAAAAGCAGTGAGAATGGACATCCTTGTTTTGTTCCTAATCTTAGAGGGGAAAGTTCTCGGTTTTTCACCATTGGGTATCACGTTAGTTGTGTATTTTTCATATGTGGCCTTTATTGTGTTGAGGTATGTTTCCTCTAAACCCACTTTGTTGAGTTTTTTTTATTATATTATGTTAATCACCATACATTACATCATTAGTTTTTGATGTAGTGTTCCATGATTCATTGTTCACATATAACACCCAGTGCTCCATTTAGTACGTGCCCTCTTTAATACCCATCACCAGGCTAACTCATCCCCCCACCCCCCTCCCCTCTAGAACCCTCAGTTTGTTTCTCAGAGTCCATAGTCTCTCATGGTTCGTCTCCCCCTCCGATTCCCCCCCTTCATTTTTCTCTTCCTGCTATCTTCTTTTTTTTTTTTTTAACATATAATGTATTATTTGTTTCAGAGGTACAGGTCTGTGATTCAACAGTCTTACACAATTCACAGCGCTCACCATAGCACATACACTCCCCAATGTCTATCACCCAGCCACTCCATCCCTCCCACCCCCCACCACTCCAGCAACCCTCAGTTTGTTTCCTGAGATTAAGAATTCCTCATATCATGAGATCATACGATACGTCTCATATCATGAGATCATACATCTTTCTCTGATTGACTTATTTCGCTCAGCATAATACCCCCCAGTTCCATCCATGTTGTTGCAAATGGCAAGAGTTCATTCCTTTTGATGGCTGCATAATATTCCAGTGTGTGTGTCTTTATCCATTCATCTGTCGATGAACGTCTTGGCTCTTTCCATAGTTTGGCTATTGTGGACATTGCTGCTATAAACATCGGGGTGCATGTACCCCTTCGGATCCCTACATTTGTATCTTTGGGGTAAATACCCAGTAGTGCAATTGCTGGGTCGTAGGGTAGCTCTATTTTCAACTTTTTGAGGAACCTCCATACTGTTTTCCAGAGTGGCTGCACCAGCTTGCATTTCCACCAACAGTGTAGGAGGGTTTCCCTTTCTCTGCATCCCCGCCAACATCTGTCGTTTCCTGACTTGTTAATTTTAGCCATTCTGACTGGTGTGAGGTGGTATCTTGTTGAGGTTTTGATTTGGATTTCCCTGATGCCGAGCGATGTTGAGCACTTTTTCCTGTGTCTGTTGGCCATTTGGATGTCTTCTTTGGAAAAGTGTCTGTTCATGTCTTCTGCCCATTTCTTGATTGGATCATTTGTTCTTTGGGTGTTGAGTTTGATAATTTTTTTATAGATTTTTAGAGTTTTTAAATCATGAATGGATGTTGCACTTTGACTTTCTTTAAAAGATGGGGGGGGTGGTCAGAGGGAGAGAGATTGAATCCTAAGCAGGCTCCATGCCCAGCAGGAAGCCCACCACGGGGCTTGATCTCACTACCCTGAGATCATGACCTGAGCCAAATCAAGAGTCCCAACGCTTAACCGACTGAGCCACCTAGACACCTCAACAAATGGTTTGCTTTTTTTTTTTTTGATCCTTATTAAGATGATCATATGGTTTTTATTCTTTTCTTGTCAATGTACATTGATTTGCAAATATCGTACTGCTCTTGCATGCATGGATTAAATCCCACTTGATCGTGGTAAATGATGTTTTTAATGTATTGTTGGATTCGGTTTGCTAATATTTTGTTGAGGACTTTTGCATCTTTGTTCATCAGGCATATTGACCTGTAGTTTCTTTTTTTGTAGTGTCTTTGTCTGGCTTTGGTATTAGAGAAATGCTGGCCTCGTGAAATGAATTTGGAAGTTTTCCTTCCTTTTCTATTTTTTGGAATAGTTTGGGAAGAATAGGTATTAACTCTTCTTTAAATATTTGGAAGAATTCAGCTGTGAATCCATCTGATCTTGAATTTTGCTGGGAGTCTTTTGATTACTGATTAGTAATAGATCTGTTCAAATTTTCTATTTTTTCCTGATTATTTAGTTTTAGAAGATTGTCTGTTTCTAGCAATCTATCCATTTTTTTTCTAGATTGTCCCAATTTATTGGCATATACTTTTTCATAGTATCCTCTTGTAATTCTTTGTATTCCTGTGGCGTCTGTTAATTCTTCATTTCTGATTTTGAGTTCTCTTTTTTTCTTGATGAGTCTGGCTTTTTTGTTTTTTTAATTTCTATTTTATTTCTGCTCTAATCTCATTTTTTCCATCCTTGATTAGGTTCAAACTGTACTGATAAGCCCTTCTTTTGAACTTCTGTGGACTACATTTATCAATATTTGCCACAGTGGCAATTAAAATTAAAAAACTTTAAAAATATTCATTGATTCCTTTCAAAATAAAACATCCCATTACACATTGACGTATATTTTCATGAACAAAACAAAAATGATTTAGTGCAGATCTCTTTAATGTCTGGCTTAAAGATAGTTGGAGCCTCATACCTGCTTCTACATCAGTCTGTTATTTTTACATTTTCATCCTATAAAAATCTTTAAAGCATTTGATATCATCTGGTAACTGGATATGGTACATGGGCCTCCAGTGGTTGAAAGTTTTCAAAAGCCCTCCCTTATAGTTGCCATTTTTTTCTCACTAGACTGCAGGCTTTACGAGGGTAGGGACTATGGTTGTCTTGGTCACTGCTCAGTCCCCCAGCTCCAAATATGGCTCCACATGGTAGAATTTAGTACAAATATGCTAAAATAGTGAAAATGCGAACAATTTTTTGAGATTTAGTAGTTACACCACCCCATCACCACCCCCATTACATTAACTTCTATTATACTTTAGAACTTAAAAGTTTGGTTTTCTTTTTAGATATAACCGAAGGAAGTACTCAGAGATCATGGCTGAAAAAGCAGCAAATGCAGCAGGGAAGAAGTTTCGAAAGAAGAAGAAATTTCGCAATTAAGATTCACCAAGCAAGCCACAGTATTTTATATCTCCCTTTATTTACTCAAGATGTTTTGAAAATTAACATCATCATACAAATTAATATAGACTGGCCCTGTTTGAAAAAAGTTGACTTGAGGGAAAATCAATCATATACTCTTTGGGATAAAAACAGGTGTGTCCACAAAAGACCCACCCATGCTTAGACCCTTTGAGGGAGAAAAAGGGAAACCTCAACCATTTTAAGATGAATAACATTTTTGTAAAGTTTTCAACACTTGGTTATTTGAAGAAAATGGAATTAAAAACATATAGAAGGTATAAAGTTGGTTAACATATACAGAAAACTTTAAAATTACATGATCAAAGCTAAACAATACGGTAGAGTAAGCGCACGCGTGCATGTGTGTGTGTGTGTAGGGGGAGATGGTATACCAGAAATGCCATGTGTGTTTGTGTGTAGAGGGGATACGGTATACCCGAAATGCCCTTTTCTAAGTTCAGGTCCAGAAAATTGGTAAAGCTGGGATACAGAAATCTGCTTGTTGTGAGCATAAAAGTCACAGTTGAAACCAAAGTATTCTTGGAGCAAATGTATGTTAGTATATGACAGAAGAACTAAATGAAGCTATATAAAAAGGACTTAAAAAGGTAACGAAGACTTCCTAGAAAGTTTGGGTTAAAGGTGGACGAAGCAAGAGAACTGTTTTCTTTCTTTAGGAAATGAAACAGGAGGAAAGATTAATTTTATCCAGAGTCAGTGTTGTGTTCCAGGTGAATTAGGCTTATTAAATCCGTATAATTTTAACTTGGTCAGAAATAATTTTAAAGTGGTTCAGTTTATTTCATCTCCAATAGCAGTATACATCCTGACTAATCTATTTGTGGTACCTAAGGAGTGTTGGCCATTTCTCATAATGCTTCTTAGTGGGTTCTTCCTTTAATATCATTATTTATGGAACCTCTATTTTCCCAGCAAACTGTTGGGATTTCAGTAAATATAAAATTTCGTATTTTGTATTTATTGCTTGGGATCATAACCAACCTAGTAATAGAACTGACAATGACATTCATAGGTGGAGTTAGGCAAGTATCTTATCGTTCTCTTTTACAGAAAAACTTTTATTCCAAGAATATTGTTTTGCCTTCCACTGGGTAAAATAAGGACCCGCTATGAAAGAATTAAATACCAAAACAAGAAGAAGAAGTAATAGTTAGTTTTACCCTTTGCATATTCTTCCAGAAGGAGTCGTTCTCAGAACATTGCTTCAACTCATGCTACTCTGCCGTAAGAACACTCAAAATTGTTTTGTTTTTTTTTTTTTTTTTTAAAGATTTTATTTATTTGACAGAGACACAGTGAGGGAGGGAACACAAGCAGGGGGAGTGGGAGAGGGAGAAGCAGGCTTCCCGCAGAGCAGGGAGCCCGATGCAGGGCTCGATCCCAGGACTTTGGGATCATGACCTGAGCCGAAGGCAGACGCTTAACGACTGAGCCACCCAGGCGCCCCTTAAGAACACTCAAAATTGTTAATCATTTGGTTTGATGTCTCTGTGCACAGAAAGTTGAGGACTTACCCAGTTTTTCTTAGGGTCAAGGCGTGGATCAACTTCTTACCTACCATATGATTTTTGGGATGGTTTCTGACTCATGAATGCTACTATAGGTTGAATTATTTGGTACTTGAAAACTGCAGCCTTGACATATTTGTGATGTTAACAGTTTGTATTACAAGTAAAACAACATTAGTGACCTCTAATCTTTGCCACACAAAAAGCAGCATTAGAGCTTTCTGGATTAGAAGGCAGTGCTAAGGAAAGAGAACTGAGCCTAAGCTCTAAGTCCGGCTCTGTCCTTAAGCCACCTTAGATGTATGTGTTTTCAGTATTTACTTGTAGTTACATTTTAACATGCTCTCTTTTGTTGTCTCCACAGATTCATTTTTAATTTTATTTCATTATATGCATTTTTGTAAGCCACTTAGAACAAGATAGAGTTTTTAACAATTACAAAGTACTTAGTGAAATAAACTGAAATGATTCAACTAAAAATCATTTAAAGTCACCTCTGTTAATGTTTATTTTAAAGAACTGAAACTGCTAATACAGCTTCTTCATCTCAAATGTGATCTTCAGAAATTTATTTTAAATCATCAAAACTAAAGAAGAGTAACAAAGTATAATTACAGGTAAAGGTCAGAAGGAAGTCTTAGTGTTCCCAGCCTTCTGCAAATATCTGGATATTTGAATAACGGATGTATTTTCCTTGGTTTTTTAAGCAAAGCAATTCTGTTGAGAAGCAGGTTTTAGTGATTTTTGGCTTGTGTCACTGAAGGTTCACTTACTAGAACTCGTCTAAGGCTTCCTGACTATGAGGAAGTACCCTGACTCCTCAACTGAGAAGCATTACAAAGCATACAAAGTGTGGACATGGTAGAGTGCGGATGAAAGAAGGGCCTTTAAAATACTGTTAAGAGCTCGAAAGATTTCTGAAACACCCCATCTTGCTGCACACTGCTTTTAAGACCACTTATTAAAATGCCTATAACACAACTAGTTTGTTAAGTGAGGAAATTAGGGAGAGAGGAAAAGGACAGTGGAAGAAATCAGATGGAGCCAGGGTAAAGTTAGTAAAATGATTCTGTGAAACTGTGTAACAGTTGGTAAAGGTGGGCCCTGAGCTTCCTAGTATCTAACACAAAAATCAGTTCTGTGTTCACTATTATTAGAAGATAAAAACAAACTAACTGCTTTAGAGAAACCCCAGTATTCCTAAGACCTGAGAAACTTCTCATGGGTCCCCATAAAAGGATGTCTGATAAGAGGCTATACTTGGCTGCCCAGAGGATACATGGCAGGATTTTAAAGAAAAAGAAAAGGGGGGGTTCAATACAACCTTCAGTAACTGGGATAAACTTATGGGATCCCACTCTTAGTAAGTTACAAGAAAACATCAAATGACAAAAATGTTAATACCATTTCTGAGGTATGTACTTTTCAGTTCAGTCTCTCAATCACTGACAACTATTGTTCAGAGTGATAACCTAGAACATTTTACTGAAAGATTTCAGTAAGGGTTGAAACAAAAAATGCTTTCTAACAAGCATCTGACCAATTGAGATGTAAAATGCAGGTCTTCTCATGATTGCACAAGTTAAAAGTGAGGAAGAAGTGTTTCTAGTTTAAAAGTGAAGAAGGAATGCTTCCAATTACTAATAGCTTCCAAGAAGCAGGGTTAATAGCATGACCTGTAATTAAATGTCATAGCAGATCAGTGTTTTATCAAAGAAATAAAACCTCAAAATGAACTTAGGAAATGTGAAGTTGGATAACAGTGGAAAGAGGTTCTGAAGTGGAAAAAAGTTCTCAGTAAATACTTAACATGAATGGTGAGGAAGGCAAAATTATTTTAGGTGATGGGTGGTGGACAGTAGATGTTTCAGTTATCGGTGCATAACAAATTACCCCCAAAACTCAGTGACTCAAAAGCACCACCATGTTCTTACATATCCTGATTTGGTGGGCCAGGGCTCAGCTGAGTGGTTTGTACTCTACAGTGTATCAAATGAGGTCACTCAGTGACTCAGCTAGTAGTGGAGTTGATCTGGAAGGTTCAAGACACTTCCCTAACATGCTTATTAGCACCTTGTAATTTTTTTTAAAAAATGAGGACATATGAAATTTTTCTTCAGGATAGCACTGAATTGCTCTAAAACCAAAAGACCCACACACTTTGTGTGGCACTGAAGGCTCTGGCCTGGTTAAGTGGACTGAATTCATAGTTATTTAGGAAATTCTACTCCCCACCTACCTCCTTCCTTGTCCTGAGGGAGAAGGAGTTGCTAACTAGATTGAAGTGAGCCCAAGAGACTGGGCTCTGTTTCACAAATGAAGAGAGTTACTGTATTAACAGGTCAGAAAACGTGCCATCACTCTTCCGGTTAGGGTGCAGGCCTGTCATCCTTTCTTCCAAAAAAGGTGGGAAACTGGACTTGGGGCTTTCCTGAGCCACACTTTCTCTACTAAAGGTAGGGGGTGATGGGAACATAAGTTGTTCCATCACAACTTAGCTGAGAAGTGATGCAGTCGAGGTGTCTCTTCCAGCTATGAGCTGAGTGGTGCTTTCTTCCTCGGGGCTCTTATGGTTACAACCAGAACTGCAAAGGAGGGACTGGCAAGGCTTAGACACCAAATCCTGACCTTAAATCCCATGCAACATACGGAAATTCTGAGGTCTTGTTCATTAGGTGTTTTCCTGACCTTTTTAAAATGACAGGAAAGAAATATGTTTGTAGTTGTCTATGTGAAAAGAAATGTTTGAAGCTTTGTTCAGTCTCTCATTCCTACACCTACTGCCCCCCCTCACGCCCCATAACTCAGGGAAGTTCAGAAGAGTAACATATTAAAGTACAAACAAGACACATTGTGATTAACTGGACTTTTTCTGTATCTTAAAGTCAGTATACTATCAGTAAGACTTATTTTTTCCTTAAGTGTGTGTGTGCATATATACACACATTTACACACATACACACCAAAATAGCAATGAGATGAGGAGAACAAGTCATAGCTTACTTCTGGAATGTGAAGCTCATTAAAACCTTGGCTAATTTATCTAACAGCTGCCCTTCCAGCCAAATCTGCCACTTCTCCCCACTTCAGCTTCACCACAGGTCATCTCACCTGCCTTGATGTGGAGGGGACCAGGTATCAAAGTGAGATGAAAGGGTACTAAACAACTGGGCCAGTGCCTTCCCCATGCCTTGGTGACCGCAACTGCTGCCCTTTTTACATATTTTACCTTTAGAGAGACTCTTGGTTTTTCCTTTAGTGAAATCACTATCCTGATTTAATGAAAAATATTTCAAGATGACCCTACAGTTCCTCAGTCTCAAATTCAATGTCATCAATTCCAGTTACCCTCATTTCCACTCCACTTCCGCCAATTGCTATCATTGCCTTAGACTTGTTACTTGAAACTGTTCAAAGGTCAAGATTCTGAACTCTCAGGGTAGGGTAGCCCAATCTGTTAGCCTTTTTTTTTTTTTTTTTAAGATTTTATTTGAGAGAGAAATTAAGAGAATGAGTGGAGGAGGGGCAGAGGGAGAAGCAGACTCCCCGCTGAACAGGGAACCTGACACGGGACTCGATCCCAGGACTCTGGGACCATGACCTGAGCCAAAGGCAGACGCTTAACCAACTGAGCCACCCAGGCGCCCCAGCCTTCTTCCTTCTAATCTAACCTTGGCTGCACTTTGGAATTACCTGCGGTGGCTTCAATAATACGGATGCCTGGGCCCCACCCCCAAAGATTGTGAAGTCCTCATCTCAAGCATTGCAGCCACTCTTACTCTCCCAATCCTCCACCCCATCAGGATACATTTTCCTCCCTAACCAATCTGGACCCAATTGGTCAGACATCTCAAAAATTCTCTGTATTCCCCTGGTCTCTCTATTCTCTATTTTTTTCTGTTACTGTCACCTGCGAGGCCCAGCCAGGGAAACACTGTTTCTTATCTGTCCAGATTACTGAGATTTGGGAAACTACCATAAGCTACAGACTCTCAGCTGGACTTTCACTGCTGTTCCATAGTTCTTTTATTCAATTCTGATTACTTTCCACTAAATTCATTCAGTCTGAAAGTCAGCCAGTCGCCACAAAATTGAGTCCTATAGATTATTTAAGCACCAGGGTACACCAGTTAAGAAGACATAGCCCCTGAACCCAGATTCACTTACCAATTGGTTTCCCAGTAAGGCAGTGACCCAAGACAGGAGGGCAGAAGAAAGGGAGAAATCAAGCTATTTCTCTCCCTCTGCTTTAGATTGGGTTGGGGCTCAGCCATTTCCCAATCCCCACGAGGCAGCCCTCCACCACTGAATGGCCCAGGCCTCTGGGTTTAGTAACACCATCTCCCAATGACCCTGTGGCACTAAGGGAGATAGAGGTTTCCTACTTTTCCAATCTCTGGGTTGCCCATACTTTCAGCACTTCCATCACCTGCATAACAATTCCCTATATTAAATTCTCTAGAGTGAAGCATTTTTCTGCCTGGACCCAACTGATACATGTCAGCCAAACCAAACTAGCTGATAGGGAGTGTTCAGTCACTGAACACAGTATTAAGTTCTACGCGTGCCAGCCACTCTGCCAGATACAGTGAGTTTTTCCCCTTTTATGTCTTTGTTCATATGGTTAACTCCACCTAAAATATTCCTTGCTGCTTTCCCACCTAACAAAACACTGCTGACCCTTCAAGCTTATAAGAAGCCAGTATTCTGAGCATCCACTCTGTGCAAGGCACGCTGCTGGGGGTCCATCCCAGGCATCAGAACTGACAGTCTGTGTTTCTTCATGAAGTGTTTTATCACATTTTCTCTACTGATGTGTACACTCTCGAAGTCCCATTTGACTGTTTTTTTTTTTTTTAAATTGTATTTAACATCTATGTAGCACTTATTACTAGGCACTGTTCTAAGAACTTACAAATACAGCTGGTTTTTATGTAACTGTTTATGTATGTATGTATGAAACATTATATTCATATATAACGATTTAGGTAACCTTAGGTAAACCTGTGAAGTAGGTGCTACTATTATCCTCATTTTATAAGTGAAGAAATGGAGGCACAGAGAAGTTAAGGAACCTGCCTAAGGTACAGAGCTAGTAAGTATAACTGTCACACTTTCATTTTAACCTTGCACTATGGCTATCTGCATACCTGTTTCCACATCACCAGCAAAAACTGCTGAACTTTTTCCCTTTCTTTACCAGTTACAGAACACATGATTTTTAGCGGGGAATGTGGCTTCCTGGGGAAAAAAAGCTATGATTCTCACCTTCCCATGGGATGTAAATGAAAGCAGTATGTGCAACTTCTGGGAACTGTCCCTCAGAGAAGGGTGAGCTTGAAGTGGGGCTCTGTCCCTTTTTCTTCTCTGCACTAACTAGTATGTTGACCTGATGGCAGGGGAGGAGCAATCTTCTTGGAACATCAGGAAAAAAGCTGCATTTATAAGGTGAAAGAATAAAAAGGAGCCTGGATCTCTCATGAACAAGTAGTTGCCGATGCCTGAACTTTCACATGAGGAAGAACCCTCCACCTTGCCGAATCCATTGGTATTTTGAGTTTCCTGTCACTCATACCAAAGCCAATCCTAATTAATGGGATCATCGATCCATGGCTCCCTGCCCCACACTAGGGTGAACTCTAAGAAAATGCACTCTATCTCACTCACCTTTGTATTTCTTTCCAATGTGGTTCTTTGAACAAAGCTAGTACTCAAAAATATATATCCAATTGAGGACGAATGAGATTACAAAATATTTTTTTAAATGCTGATGCATGTAGAAAGCCCCAGATCAAGGAGGAAGCTGGAATGAAACCACTCCTGGCCTCTGGTCCTGAGAGTCTGGAGCACAGGCAGCAATAAGATGGGCGTGGTCTCCACGCCCTGGGGCAACACCCTCTTTGTCAGTACCTTCCTGGAATCTTGGGGATGTGAGGCCGAGCTGTAAAAGAGCGCAAAGAAAATAGGTCTTCAAAATGGAACACCTTTAGCTCCCCCTTCACCTTCATGCTTTTATCCCTGCGTTCCTCCTGCCTCAGAAGAGCAGATGTTTTCCCATCATTCCTAGGCTAAGCTTTTCACCTTCCTCCCACAACATCTTTGCATCTTAATTTTCTCATCTGTAAAATGGGGATAATTATTACTTAGTAGGACTTGGGGAATAATTAAATGGCAAGGGATAAATAAATTTGTTGGCATTTAGAAAAATGTTAGAGGTTCTTTTCCTCTTGATTCCCTTCTCTAGAGGCAACTTGCTTCGTCAGTTTTTGGAGAGAATACTTTCTTCTAGTTTTCTTCCTACCTCTCTGGCTGCCTTTTCTTGGACTCTGGAAAAACTCCTTCTTTACCTATCCTTCAAATGTCTGTGCTCTGGGTTTCTCCCTGCACTACCTCTCTAGTTCCAGCCTCCATCATTTTCTTACCTAGGTAACTCCAACTGCCCTGAACTGGTTTCCCAGCTGCCAGGCCTGCACTCTGCCAGCCAGCCATCCACACTACAGCCAGAGTGGGGATAGAAGGCACACATCCAAGCACACTCCTTCCCACCTGAAAGCGATTCAGTGGTTTCCTACTGCCTTTTGGGTAAAGTCCACAGTCCTTAACATGTTGTACAAGACTTTCAGGACACGCTGCCTGCTGGAATCACTACAAAGAGAGATTTTGTTCCGTTTCTCCACATTTAACCGGGGGCGGGGGGGGGGGGGCTCCTAAAAAGTATACTTATGGCTGAGATCCAGCATATAGTAAAATGTAAGGAGTCAATAAATGCTGAATGCAATTCAGAAAATCTTCAGTGGATAAGCAGTATCAGAGTGATCTAGGAACAATGTTTTTTTTCCCCTTCATCATTAGTATTGGGTTTTGTTTTCTTTTTTTTTTAAACTTGACTTTTTCATTACAAGGGATAAGATTGGCTTATTATGAAAAACTTCAAACACTACAATGAGATATAAAGTAAAAAAGGCCTTCCGTCCCTTCATATCACTGCTCCTCCTGCCCCAGCACTGTTAGCTGTATATGCTTCCAGAAAGTTTATATGCACACACAATCATAGTAATGCACGTTATTACTATTAGTAGTAGTAGTATTTAACACAAGTAGAATCGTATTAAACATGCTCATTTTCATATCAGCTTTTTTCATATAATCTTGGATATTTTTCCATAGCAGTATATATACATCTTCCTCATTTTTTAAAGGTCTGCATTGTATTCAATTATATGACTCTACCATACTTTCTTCAAACAGTTATTTTTTTAATTTTTTAATTGAAGCATAGTTGGCATACATTAGTTTCAGGTGTACAACACAGTGATCGACAATTCTATACGTTATGCAGTGCTCACCATGGTAAGTGTAGTTTCCATCTGTCACCATACAGAATTATTACAATATTGACTATATGTGCTATGGTGTACTTTTCATCCCTGTGACTTATTTTATAACTGAAGTTTGTACCTCTTAATTTCCTTTACCTATTTTGCCCATCTCCTACCCCCAGCAACCACCACTTTGTTCTCTGTATTTATGAGTCTGTTTGTTTGTTTTCAAACGGTTTATTATTGATAGAGATCTAGGTTATTTCTAGTTTGTGGCCATTCTAAATAATGCTGCATTTATGGGAGATAAATGTGAATTTTTCTAAATACACAAAAATGCAAAGTATTAGAATACTAAAATAAATATACATCACAACCAAGTAGGATTCACTTCAGAAATGCAAGAAGGGTTAAATATTAGAAAATCTGTTAATATATTGCATAGTATTAACAGATCAAAGGAAAAAACCTCCATAGATTACTGACAACTAGGGATAGTTTCTTAATGTGATAAAGTGTGTGTGTGTGTGTGTGTGTGTATGCATGCATGCATGTGCGCCAACCCCAAAAGCTAGCATCATGCTTAGTGGAGAAGCAGTCCTATAATGGTTAGAAACAGGACAGCTCAGTCTACTGTCACCATTATCACAAAAATTAACATTTTTCTAGAGATACTAGCAGATGCTATTACAAGAGAAATAATGAGACATAAGAATTAGAAAAAAGATAAAATTATAATTATTTGTGAATGATATATTACCAGAAAACACAACATACTTAACTGAAAAAACTACTTTTCCTTTTAAAAAACTGAGATAATTCACATATCATAAAATTCATCCCTTTAAAAATGTGCAGTACACTGGGTTTTTGTATACGCAGAGTTGTGCAATTATCACCACTCATTCCAGAACACTTCTGTCACTCCCCCAAAATCCCATTAAATACCCACTTCACATTCCCCTTAGCCCCAGCACTTGGCAACAATTAACTTCTGTCTCAGTAGATTTGACTATTTAGGATATTTTATATAAATGGAATCATACAGTATGTGGTCTTTTATGACTGGCTTCTTGGCATAATGTTTTCAAAGTTTATGCATGTTGCAACATGAATTAGTATTTCATTCCTTTTTATTGCTCAATAATAATATTCCATTGTATGGATATACCACATTTTGTTTATCCACTCATCAGCTGATGGGACATTTGGATTGTTTTTACTTTTTATTAAGAATAATGGTACTATGACTGTTGAATCTCAGATCTGTACCTCTGAAACAAATAATGCAATATATGTTAAGAAAAAAAAAAAAAGAAGAAGATAGCAGGAGGGGAAGAATGAAGGGGGGGAAATCGGAGGGGTAGACGAACCATGAGAGATGATGGACTCTGAAAAACAAACTGAGGGTTCTAGAGGGGAGGGGGGTGGGAGGATGGGTTAGCCTGGTGAGGGGTACTGAGGAGGGCACGTTCTGCATGGAGCACTGGGTGTTATGCACAAACAATGAATCATGGAACACTACATCTAAAACTAATGATGTAATGTATGGGGATTAACATAAAAAATTTTTTTAAAAAAATGCTACTATGAACAATCATGTACAGATTTTTGTGTTAACACAAACATAGTTTTCACTTCTCTTGGGTATATACCTAGGCGTGAAATTGCTGGGTTATATAGTAACTCTGTATAAATTTTTGACTAATTGCCAAACTATTTTCCAAAGAGACTGTACCATTTTACATCCCCACTGGCAATGTATGAGGGTTCTAACTTCTCCACATCCTTGCCAACAATTGTTATTGTCTGTCTTTAAAAAAAAAAAAAAAAAGATTTTATTTATTTGAGAGAGGGGGAGGGAGCACATACAAAAGTTGGGGGGGAGGGAGGGAGAAACAGACTCCCGGGGGGGTGGGGAGCGGGGAGCTCAACCTGGGCTTTATCCCAGGACCCTGAGATCAGGACCTGAGCCGAAGGCAGATGCTTAACCAACTGAGCCACACAGGTGCCCCTGTCTGTCTTTTTTATTACAGCCATCCTTGTGGATGTGAAGTGGTATCCCATGGTTTAGAACTGAAAAATCATTTTAAATAGTAAAATAGTTCAATTAAGATGTCTGGATATAAATTTATTTTTTAAAATATCAAAAGCCTTCTTATATACAAACCATAATCACTTAGAAAATATAATGGAAGAAAAGATCTCAACATAAAAAACTATCTAGGAATAAAGTTAACAAATAAGTCAAGATATATATAAAGAGAAAACTTTAACATACTTCTGAAGCGCATAGAAAAACTGAATAAATGGAAAAGCATATGTGTTCTTCTTCCCCCCGCTGCTGCTCTTAAATAGGAAGATTCCACAGAGTTAGTTCAATTCTCCCTATATTAATCTATAAAATAACATGACTCCAACACAGATATCTCCTAAGATTAGAACCAGATTAGCTGTAACTAAGGCTCATGTGAAAAGACAATACAGAATTATGGTTTTACCCAAAGACCCAGGCATTCTGGCAAGCCGCTTATTAGCTGTGTATTCCTGGACAAGATACTTAACCCCTCTGTCTCAGATGCCCCTTCTGTGAAAGGGGATACTACCAACCTGGTAGGGTCGTCAGGAGGATTAAATGCCTTAAAATGCATAAATTACTTATAACAGTACCTGGTATATAATAAATGCTAAATAAATGCTAGTTATTAACATTATGTGAGAAAAACAATTCAAGAATAGATGAGGAAAATTTTAAAAAAATACAAAAGTATATTCTGGATGAAATAAAGATTTAAGTACAAAAATAAAACCATATAAAGCACTAAAGTAAAACATGATGAAATTATTTAATAATCTGAGTGCAGTATAACCCCAAACCTGGAAGTCATAAAGGAAAAGACTGATAAATCCTAATATATGAATTTCTGTAAAGCAATGAAATACCACATATGAAATCAAAAGGCAAATACATTAAGAAAGAATAATTGTAACATATTATAAACAAAGGACTGGTTTCCATAATATGTAAAGAACTCCTACAAACCAACAACATAATGACCAATTATACAGTAGAAAAATGAACTCAAGAAAAGATAAATCACAGAAATACAAATTAGTCTACATATGAAAAATGCTCAGCTTTCCCTCATAATAAAAGAATGACACTGCAACTAGAAACCATCTTTCACCATCTGATAACACATAGGCTGTGAGGAAAAGGGCACTCACACACTGCTGGTGAGAGTAAATAGGGCATAATCTCTGTGAGAGCAACATGGCAATATCTATCAAAGAATGCACAAACAAACCTTTGACCCAGCAATCCAACTTCCTAGGAATCTATCCTATAGATATATTTGCACTTGTATACAATAATGTAAGAATGAGCATGTTCACTGAAGCATTGTAAGAGGAAAATACGCCTAAATGTCCAACTATTGGGGACTGTGAAATCATTACAGTACATATATGCACCCTGGAACAAGGCAGCTCCACCTATATTAATAAGTGAAAGAGTAAGTATAGCATACTACCAATCGTGTGTCACCTATATCAACATAAACACAGAGACAATATATGTAAAAATGACATGAGCATAAGATAAATCTGAAAATATTTCCCAGAAACCATTTTCACTAATAGCTTATAGAGAGAACTGCAAGGCTAAGATATAGGAACAACAACGATGCTTACTTTTCTCTGTACCTTTGTTGACAATGTTGGATTTTGTATTTTTTGCAGGAAGTTTGTTACAATGAATTTTGAAAATTCCATTCATTCATTCATTGGTTCCCATTTAGTGAGGAGGAACCCTAATCTCATGCAAACCCATGAGCTGTCAGGGGAAGAGTGACAAGATAGCAGCCCCTGCCTGGAGGGGTTCTGCACTGGACCTCTGCACTGGAATCATGGGGGGGGAGCAGCGGGCATTCTTATCAGAAATGCAGATTCCTGGGCCCCGTCCCCGATCGACTGAATCCGAGTTCCGCAGTGAGGCCCGGAAATCCGCATTTCTGACAGGATCCCACTGGGGATTCTGGGCTGGAAGGGCAGTCAGCCAGCACAGCGCAGGTCAGGGTGTAGGCGTGTTTTCTCATCCTTCTCTCGCCCTCCCTCGCCCCCCCCCCCCAGCAGTCACGGTCGCGATCCGGGCAAGGGGGTGTCAGCCCTGGAGCGTGGGGGCAGCTCCTCGGCACACTTTGGGCCGAAACGGCGAGGCCTCGCTTGGCCGCCGCCCGGAGCCGCTCCTCGCAGTTCCCGGGTCAGGTTCCGCTGGGAGCTGGGCCCAGACCCTGAGCCACCGAGCTGAGGAAGCGGAGCGGGGCGGGGGACGAGGGCACCCGCGCAAGCGGCCAGACGTGGAACGGCCGCAGAAGCCGCAGGCAGAAGGAGAAAGGACAAAGGAGGAGAGGCAAGTTCAACCGTGTAGGAAAAAAAGAGGGAGGAGAGAAATGACGGGGTCAGAAAATAAATTACGGGGAGGGAAAAAACTGCGACTCCGCCGGGACTCGAACCCGGAACCTTTGAATGTCTTCAGCCTCTAGAAGTCCAATGCGCTATCCATTGCGCCACGGAGCCACCTGTTGGAGTCCTCGCGCATCTGCTGTGTTAAGCCAGAGGCGACGGCCCCGCGCCCTTCCCACCGCCCCCTTAGCCGCCCCCCCGGCTTCCCGTCTGTGTCGCCGAGGCCAGGGCATGGCTAGCCTGGGCAGCAGCCACCGAACGCGAGCCGCAGGCGCCCGTGCTCCGCCGGCAGCCGCCTCTCACAAGGTCGACGAGTCCCGCGCGTCCGCCGGGCCCCGATCGGTCGGTCGGTCGGTCTGAGGGCTGCCACAGCCCCGTCTCCGGCCGGCCCAGGACGCGGCCGCGTAGGACCAATCACACCCGCGCTCTTCCTCCCCGGTCCCTTCCTGCCCCGAGCGGCCCCCGCCTACCGGGTCTCTCCGGCGGCCGGTCACGCCCGGCCCGGGCCCGGGCCCCGGTCCCGGCCCCGGCGATGCGGAACCAGGCAGGCCGTTGCGCCGTTTAGCCGGGCCGGTAACGCCGGGCACTTACGTCGCACCTTTTAGCGGCCGATCTCGAACGGCGGCCCCTCCCGGGTGCCGGACTCTTCCCTGGCGGGCCGCGGCGGCGTCTGTGTGCGTGCTTGTGCGTGTTTTATTTGCGCAGGGTTCAGTAAAACGGGGTTTGGGTTGCATTTCGCTCCCCACAGACCCAGAGCCGAATTTCTGAGGTATCCGGGCTCTGGTGGACTGAGGGGGGCGACGCGCCCCGCGCCGCAGCATCCTCTGAGAGCGCATCCAAGTGCCGGGAGCTGCCTCCGCGGCCGCCGTGCACCCGCCCCCAGCCCGCGCGCAGTTGCGTGGGCGGCCCCCGCGAGAGTGGCTGCGCGCGTGGGAGCGCCGGGAGCATGCGTGTGCGGGTGCGTGCGGTTGGAGGGCGCGCGCCCGAGCGCGGCCGCGGGCGTTCCCGGGGGTGGCGGGCGGCGGCCGAGCCCGAGGCTCCTCGGAATGGCGCGGTCGCCAGGAATCAGGTGGGTGACGGGGCGGGGGGTGGAGGGTGGGTTCTTCAGTGCCCCAGTCGTCCCCATCAGCACGGCCCCGAAGCCACTTGAAATAAACAATCTAAGTAAATACTGCGTGGTTGCTATGCGACCGCTGCAGACAAAATCTCTGGCTTCCCGCTCCAATCCGTTTGCGGCTTTCCGAGAGCCGCCCACGTAGAAATTTCGGCGCTACCGCGGTGCGCGCTCTTGCGGTCGGTCCACAGCCCGCTTCCGCACCAAACCAGCGTCAGCCGCGGCCCGCACCGTGGTGCACGCCGTTCGTCCCTGCCTAGCATCATCAGGCATCAAAGCAAAGTAGTCTCTGTCAGTGTTCTGAAGAGGGAAAGGGAGCTCCCAGGAAGAATCTAGTGTGGCCGGGATCTTTCCATTCTTATATTTAATCCCACAACAGTGCCATGAGGCAGGTATTATTGTCCCTATAAAGAAGGGACACTGCAGCTAAGAGAGGTTAAATTAATTGTGTAGGGACACCCAGCTAGTAAGTATCAAGAACTGTGAAGAATCTGAGATTTTACCCTCCTTGCAGGCTAACGTGTCAGCTTGTCAGTTTCATGGACGCTGACCGAGCACGCGAGAGAATACTGGGTCAGCAATGAAAGACTTACAGCAAAAGCAATAGCCAGAGTGTCAACATGTTTGTGTTGGTTTTCTGAACCCCAGTTTTCACAGGAATGGAGCAGATGGGCCCAGATGGATGCTTGCTCACAAAATGGGTTGCGTTACAGAAGAGGACTGCTAAACTTGGGGAACCCACCTTATATAGCAAGCAGTGAGCAAGCCTTCTCTTTGTCCTGTGGGGAGACACCCTCATCCCTCAAGTTTGCTCACTGCAAGCACAAACCCAAGAAATGGCCCAAGTGAGCAGGGTCTTGCATTCTTAGCATATGTGGCAGGAGTGTGCAAGGGTGCTAAGGGCCCATGGTAGATTGCCTCTCCAAACAGTAAGTGACAGAAGCCTGATTGCTGCCAGGCCTGTTTCATTCCACTGTATTATAAGTAACATTCCTTGACAACAAACATTTTGTGTAAAGCATTGTTATGCCCTCTTTAAGATTAATGAAATAAAACACATCTTTGCATACATCAAGGAATTCTCACATATGCAAAATGAGCCCACAAAGTAGAATATTACTTTCAATCATATTTATATAAACAAATCTTTATTGAACTCTGCAGTGTACCAGGCACTGGCAGCATCTGTCTTCACTGTTCCTTGGAGTTGAACATGAGGGAACAGGGGAAGAGATGCCTCAGTGGAACCATAAGGAGGGTTTTTGCCTGGGGGTGTTGCAGCCAATTCTCAAATAATCAGTCATTGACATAACTAAGTAACAATTTAGACTCATATATAAAAGTTCTGGGAAGGGGCGGCTGGTGGCTCAGTCGGTTAGGCATCTGCCTTCCGCTCAGGTCATGATCCCAGGGTCCTGGGACCGAGGCCTGCATTGGGCTCCCTGCTCAGCGGGAAGCCTGCTTCTCCCTCTTCCTCTGCCTGCCGCCCCACCCCCCACTTGTGTGTTCTCTCTCTTTCAAATAGATAAATAAAATCTTTAAAAAAAAAAAAAAGACAACTCTGGAAAGGGGGCACTGGGAAAGACACAAAGTGCTAGGGAAAGATGTGTGTGCCCCTAATCCCACTTGATGAATCAAACAAATAATTTTAGATATTTGATTCCTCTCACTAGTTGAGACCCTGTCCTGTCACGGAAAACATTACCAAGATACAGGGTTAGCAGACAGTGTGGGAAAACGAGGCTTGTGTGACAAACCCTGCTAGCAATCGCGATTGTACTTTTTACCCCCTAAGTCAGAAGCCTGGGAAAAGCCACAGCGGAACAAGCCTACGTGTGTTCTCTGACAATTAGTAAGCGGTTTATAGTGAATCTAGTTGCCATAGGAGGAGAACGATTCAGTAAGTTTTCCTAAACCTTTTCTCACCCTGAGATGAATTTTCTCAGGCGGTACATGCAGTAAACAGCCGCCATTATACAACCTGAACTAAGAATTTCTCAAAAAAAAAAAAAAAGCAAGAAAATTACCTCTTCCTTCCTGCCGGAAGAGGGAGCCAATGCACGCACTATAACCACCTCCAAGCAGGCTGATCGCCCAGGGGCAGTTGGAGTTTCCTGGACAGCAAAACCCTAAATTAAAAACAACTTCATTTTGGTGTTTTAAAGTTCAAATGCATTGTACACCCTCCGGGAGTTTGCAGTAACACTTTTCATGTTTGTACGGCAGAATTATTTTTAAGTTACTATGTTGTTCTATTTGCAGTGCTTGGTAGCAGCTCCAGCCTGCCCCAGAAGGTCTAGAAATCTATGCTGTTATGTATTTTCACTAGCTTTGCTTTGCTTCAGAGGGAGAAGGTCGTTGATGTTGGTGTATCGGTTTAATTCAATTCAGTGAGTATTTAGGGAGGGTACACTTGGGCCTACTGTGGGAGACTGAGTGAAAGTTTAAGTCACAATCCAAAGAGACTTCAAATTCCTTGGGAGAAATATGACCAGTGAAAATGAAGCAATAAGCAAATAATGCTACACAGCATGTGAAAACCAATGGCAAGGTGTGGTGGGCACTCCTGCCAGTAAAAGGTTTCTGAGTTTGCACTCCCAAGTAATAAGTATGTAGGATTATATTCATTATGAAGCATACCCCAAAAAGAAGTTTTAAAAGGATGAGATTTTTAAAAAAACAAAGATGTGAGATGTGGAGAACAGACTATGGAGTCAGACTCCTGGTGTGCACATCTTGGCTCTGATTCTTACTTGCAAGACATGCTCCTCAACTTCTCAGAGCATTCTGTTCCTCCTCTGAAAAATCCCAAAGTTGTGAGGATTACAGGAATTAATCCTTGCAAAGCTTTATCTCAGGCCTGGCACATAGTAAGTGTGTAACAACTGTTTGCTGTTATTATTAGCAAGCAACTCCCAATAAAGAAATCCCACACCCTGCAGGAACAAACCAAAGTTCAGATACAGCATCAGCTAAATTTGTTGCAACCCAAGACCCATTACCCATCTCCCCACCCAGCTTCTACTGGACTGTAGACATCATGTCTGTTCCCAAACAGAACACCCAGCCTCTCAGACCGAAAACTGCAAACATTTACCTTCAGCTTCATGATTTCCTCACAGTTCTGTCCCGGGAACCTTGGGTGGATTATTTTCACGTGTGCTACCGCATGGTTTTCCAAAACAAGGATTTTTTTTTTTTTTTTTGCCAGACAAAATCTCTCAACATTTACATGATGGCCCTTCTCATCCTAAAAAATCTTAGCACTGAGTTCTTAGCCAGACCAATAACCAAACTACATAGGTGGCAAGACAGGAATGAGGAAAGGAAAATAAAATTTTCCAGGATGAAGAAATCTAGACATTAACATAGAAAAGAGGGACAAATCGGCCCTTATAGAAATACTGTTGGGGGTGAGGAGTTGAATGTGTCGAGAGATGAGGTGGGACAGGTAGGATTGAAGCCAGTTGTGGCAAAGTGGCCCGGAGAAGGCTTGATTCAGGATGAAGAATGTGGATTTAATGCTATAGGCAATGGGGAGCGACTAGTTTCTTTGGCATGTGCTTTAGAATGATTAACGTAGGGGGTGATGGGCAGGCTGAGTGGGGTGGGGCCCAAGGGTCAGGGAGACCATTCAATTTCATTGAATTTGTGCTTGGTGTTTTCCTGGGCTTCTTCATCTCTTCAGCAAGCAGTGATTGAGGGCCTACTTGAGATACAAAGAAAGGAGACATGTGCCTGGTTTACAGCCTAATAGAAATGACCACAGGTACACAAACAACTGTGATGCAAGGTCAAGAAGTCTCCAAGTGAGGTGCAGGCGGTATGGGACTTCAGGGGAGAGAGGGGTCACATCCAGAGAGGGGGAACGAGGGAGGGAGGCTGCATTTGAAAAGACTCTCTAAGCTAGGGCCGGCTTGTGTGAGGTTACTGGCAGGGATGAGCATAGGGCCTGGGGAATGTGAGGAAGAAGACAGGACAGGCTAGGAAAATGCAACATGATCCAGTCCCCAAAGGGAAGGGCTTGAGAAGAGCTGGTTGAAAATCTCAGACTGATAGGCTGGTGTTCAGAATGGGGTCCAGTCACAAAGGGAAACTGGGTAGAAGCGGGTATATCGCGTCTGCGGGAGTTCTGGACCTTTGGCTGGGGTGACTGGGATGCTGAGCAGGCTTCTAAGCAGAGCTCCGGAAGGATGGAGGACCATCCTGTAGGGGGCAGTCACCTTCTGCCTGAAAGAAGGCTGCACAAAGTCCACGCCTGACCTGAGTCTTTTGAGTTTGATCAGGCTTTGAGCCTGCCAACAGCACGTTTATTCATTTACGCATTGGGCCAGGCTCTGCACTAATCTCTGCAGACGCCGGTGAGGAAGACAGATGGTGCCCCTGCTCCCATGTACCTTGCAGTCTTGAGCAAAGTCAGACAGGAGAGTGTGGATGGGTAGAGGAAATGGGCTTGACCTGGCAGGAGGGACCTCTGAGAGAGTCAGTGGGGCGAAGATCCCGAAGCACTTCGAATACGAGGCTGTAGGGCTTGAATCCATCAGCCCACATCATTTCCTTCAAGAATATTCCCAAACATTCTTCTGTCTGGAGCAGAGGCTGTGGGGTAGGGGGGACACTTTTTTTGGATTCCTGAAGCACCTTGGAAGCTGTATAATTTTCTGTTTGGTTTTCTGCCTCCTTTCCCAGACTATATATAGGCACCTTGCGGGGAAGGAACCATGCCTTCTCGTGGCTAGCTCGCAGCCGGCTCCTTTAGGCCCTGGCTGAGTCCTCCAGGCAGTAAGGAGGCTCCGCGACCACGTGCCTAGCCTGTCTTCTGCGGTAGACTAGAAGCTCTTGAACACTGGACACCCTGGCTTTCCAGCTCTAGGCAGTTCTCCCCGAGGCGCAGCACAATGCCCTGTCCACAGCGGACACTCCATAAACGCTCCCTGAACAACCATGTGGAAGTAGGAGTTGACCTGCAGTGTCCTAATTCTTTCAGCGACCCAGTTTGGGGGAGCAGGTCTTGAACCTCCCCCCATCTCTTCCTTCCAAGTTCTCAGCAAACAAAGACATTCCCCCACTCCTGGGCCCAACTATGGAAAACCATTTACTAAAGTTTAACTAATTTTAATCCTTTAGCAGTTGAGAGTAACAATGAAGTAATAAATCATGCCAGGCCCCATTCTGAGCCTTCCCTGTGTATGCGAATGGGCCTCACCCTTACAACAACCCTCCAAGAGGCATTGCCCCTGTCCGGATGGGAAGGCAAACACAGGGAGAGCAGCAGGACTGGGCCAGGCCCCTGTCCCCAAATTCACAGTTACTCTGCACTGCAGCCGCTCCATGGAAGGAAATCGGGAGGGAACCAGCAACTGGGGACAGGCTTGTTAGACCAGGGGTCCTGAAACTCTGCTGCACGCTAGAATCCAATGCCCAGGATGTTCCCAAGACCAAGGAAAGCAGAGTTTCTGGGGGTGGGGCCCTGGCATCAGTTGATTCTCATTGGCAGCCAAGTTTAATAACAAATGCTTTCTGCCCATTCCTACCACAGCGGTGACCATGGCCCAGGAGCATCAGCATAGCCTGTGAGCGGGGGAGAAATGCAGGCTCTCGGACCTCCCCCAGACCAGACTTGCTGAATTCAGAATCTGCATTTTTCTTTTCTTTTTTTTTTTTTCCTTCAGGGAAGGTGGAGTGGGGGGGGTGGGGTTCAGGGAGGCAAATAGGGCTCACAGGGTGCAATATGTGGCTTGGGGTATGTGTGGGGGTAGTTGGGAGGAAGGAAGAGGATGAGCAAGAGTGGGCTGAACCAGAATCTGCATTTTAATAAGATCTGCCAGGTGATTCATTTGCATTAAAGTTTGAGAAGCAGTGGTTTAGGATTTAGGTATTCAAACTCTCATTAGTCCACTTCAGCTTCTGTTATCAGCATTAATTTAAATCCTTGAGCAGATCTCAAAACTACATCAAAAAGCTCAGAATCAGAGGTGCCTGGCTGGATCAGTCGGTGGAGCAGTGGAACATGACTCTTAATCTTGGGGTTGTGAGTTTGGGCCCCATGTTGGGTATAGAGATTACTTAAAAATAAAATCTTAACAAGAAAAAAAAGCTCAGAATCAATCTGATTTATTGGCCCAAAACATTAGCACAGAGGAAATTATGCCCCTTTACTTCCCACTGTGTAGGGAATTGGGGAAGAAAAGGTACATTGCTAATGATGTCCAGCAGAACCTAGGTCGGGTCCATTCTACAATCCCTCCAGGCTGCCTTTCTCCTGAGTTAGACTGAGGGACAGGGCTTACAACCTCAATTCCATCAGGACGGCACCTTGGCCCTGAAGATGAGTTGAGGAGGAAATCCCTCCAGCCAGAGGTATCCAAGCTTTTAGGGCCTCAGCTGTTTCCCCATGGTATGTCTGTCATAGACCCACAAATGACACCAACAACCCTTTGTCCCAATGGGGTCTTGTTATTTGTCCATTAGATTTCTGACTCTGATTAGAAACATTGTCCATTTTTTAGTTATTTCACTTGTCGTTGCTTTAAAGATTTATTTATTTGAGAGAGCACACACCCATGGTGGGGGAGGGAAGGAGGAGGGGGGCAGAGGGAGAGAGAGAATCTCAAGCAGACTCCCTGCTGAGAGTGGAGCCCAGTGTGGGGCTTGATCTCATGACCCTAACATCATGACTCTGAGATCATGACCTGAGCCAAAACCAAGAGTCAGACGCTTAACTGATTGAACCACTCAGGCGCCCAATTTGTCATTGCTTTAGAATGCCATTTACTTCACCTTGTCTCCACCAAGTTCTCAAAATTGCTTCACAGGGTGTGTAAGAATAAAATTTTTGTAGGCAGGGGTAGTTTTCAGATCCTCATCCACTCCCATCCTGTGGTGGTATAATCTCGTCATTAAACCTACCTGACAGTAGGACAGCCTGGCTCATCTCTGGAGGTCAGTGGGAGGAGGAGGGAGAAAGTCTGAGAAGTGTGACTGAGTGAGGCAACATGGTTTATGGGTTTTGAGACAGTTTATGACCCTGGGAAATTACCTGTCTGAATTTTCACTCCTCAAAAATGGAGAAAATAATTTCTGTTTCACAGGATGGTCATAGGAATTAACTGAGCTTCTAACATACACTCACATGACAGTAAGGGATATAGTAGTTGTCTGTTGCTACATTAATATACACCCCAGACCTTAGCAGCTTAAAACAATAAGAATTTATTACCTCACAGTTTCTGTGGGTCAGGGAGCCTATGCTGAGTGGTTCACACTCAGGGTCTCTTGTGAGGTTGTTTGGGGTTGTAATTTTCTGAAGGTTTGACTGGGGCTAGATGATCTGGTTCCAAGATGACCCACTCCCATGGCTGGTGGCAGGAGGCCTCAGATCCTTGACCTGTCCACAGGGCTGCATCTCCCAGAGTGAGTAATCTAAGAGAGAGAGATAGAGAGAGAGCAAGGCAGAAACCACATGTCTTTTATGACCTGGCCTCAGAAGTCACATACCATCACTTCTGTTATATTCTATTGGTAACACAGACCAACTCTAATACAGTGTGGGAGGAGACTACACAGTGGTGTGAATATCAGGAGGTAGGAATATTGGGGCCATCTTGGAAGTTGGCTTCCACAGCATCTATAACATTCATTCCTGCCCCTTTTTAACATGACAGCTATATTCTTGTTCCTCTACTTCAATCACCAAAGACTCTGAAAAGGAAGACAGTTGAAATGATTCACCTTTGTTCTTCTCACACTAAATTACTTTGACTAAGCTGGAAGCTTCCACCCTCACATCAGATTTGCAATCATGACTCAGAAATTTGGGACTAGATTTATAATTTCTCCCAGTTCATGTGAAGGACACGGAGACCCACTGGGATGTTCCTTGTTTTACTATTCCTTGGTCCTTGCCCACTTCCCCCTTGAAATGATTCTTTCTATGCATTTTATTATATTCTCAAGATGTTTAAAGTAGTCTCAAGCAGTAGCAAATGGCTGGCTGAGTTCCCCTCCTTGTTCTAGAATACTTGCTCTTGAATACAAATGATTTACTCTTGCATCCCTAACGTTGTGATTATAAAACTGTGAATTCATTTGTATAGTGGTGGGGTCACTATGACTTTTTTCTCAGCTCTCCAGTAGCAGACTTGAAATTCCCAGGAAGGAAAGGGCTAATAAATATCAAGTTCTTCAACACTAACAAAGAGGAGGCACAAAGAGATATAAAGAGAAGGGCAGCTCTTCCCCTCTGTTTTCCTGGGTAATCCTACTTGGTTGCCAAGGGTTTGTCATTTTTAGGCCTGTGGTAAACAATAATGATAAATTGAAAGAACTCCAGGTATTGTAATAGCAGATTCCATGCTAGAGCCTTGAACATGACGCATGTAGGTGTTGAACAAATGGATGCATGGATGGATGGATGAATTCTTCAGGTACAATATGACCAGGGCTGATACCCCACTGGTAGTGCCTGTGTGGAGTGAGGGCCAGGGTCCATTCCCATTGGCCAAGCCTCCATTCAGCTGGGCTGACACCCATACTACACTGGTCATTACAGATAGCACGTAGTCTGGGACAGTGTGGCTCCATGTTGCAAACTGGGTTACAAAGAAATGTTTAGAACCCAAATAATATGGCCGACTCATAGGACTGGTTAGAACATGATTGGCCGGGAATCCGGAAGGAGCAGGACCTGATAGTCTCAGAGTTGCAATAAGATGGATCTTGGAGCAGGTGTCAGAATTCAAAGTATATCAAATTGAGAATAAAGGAAGATAGCGGTCACTTAAATCTGGGGACAAAACCTGGGAGCAACTGAGGAGTACAAAGGGAGGAGAGATGAGGAACAAGGGCTAGGTGAGCAGAGGCTCACTGTAGTTGACATGAATGGAAAAAAGAGCAAGAGGGAAAAGTATATTAATTAAGTTCAGCTGTAAGTGACAGAAAACCAAAGCAACAGAGGCTTAAATGAACTAGAACTTTATTAAGTTATAGGTAATGAAGTCTGGAAGAGAGCTGTCCACAGCTGGGATGGCAGTTTGGGGATCATCAGGGATCCAGATAACTTTTGTTGCTTCATTGTCCTCAACATGTGACTTCTACCTCATGGTCAAAGATGGCAGTTCAGACTCCAGCCTTCACATCTACAGTCTAGTCAGGAGTACGGGGGAAGGAGTGAGATGAGCATGCCCTCTCCCTTTGAGATAGCATTTCTCAGTCTTGGTACTACGGGTATTTTGGGTCAGATAATTCATTATTGTAGGGGCTATCCTGTGCATTGTTGGATGTTTAGCGGCATCATTGGTCTCTACCCACAAGATGCCAGTGTTTACTTCCTCCTTCTCACGTATGACAGACACACATGTCACCAGACATTGCCAAATATCCCCTGGGGGCACAATCTCTCCAGCTGGAGAACCACTGCTTTCAGTTGACTTTCCGAGGCTGCACCTGATCCCTCTGTTTACATGCCTTTGATCAGAATTTAGTCGCAGAGGCAGCTCAGCGACAAGGAGCTGGGAAATGCAGTCTTTATTCCCGGCAGTCACGTGCCAGCTAAAACTCAGGAGTTCTCTTACTAGAAGGAAGGAGACAAGAGATATGTGAGGTAATGCAAGTGTGAGGACTCAGACAAACTCCGGCTATTTTGTCCCGGTTCCCAGCTCCTACCTCCTGGCTAAGGAGGGAACAGCCGTAAGCAGGAGGTTGTGTGGTCCCACCTACAGCCAATGGCTCTCCAGGGCAGACACTCACCGCAGGGCTGAGCCTTCCGCTGAGAGACGAGCATTGGGTTCTCTCTTACTGCCTTTCAGCAAGCTGTTCGCTGGGGGTAGGAGCGTGTTATAAGACACTGCTTCCTAGTCACCCTGGCTCACCCTTCTGTCCCCCTCTCCTGCTCTCCTCTCTCCCTTTCTTCCCTTTAGATGTGCTTATAAGAGGCCCCGATGTAGAACCCGCCTGGAGGGTAAGTCACTCAACGTCTCTGGCTTCAGTGTCCTCACCAGTAAAACGAGGGGCCGACTAGAGGACCCCTAGAGTCCTCCCTGGCTCTGAAATGCTTTGATTCTCTGAAGTCCACAAGGCTGCAGGGAGTAGCAGAGGAAGCTCCGCTCTGATGAGCAGCATCAAGACAGCCCCTGGCTGGGTCTCTGTCGGCCAGACTTCCCTGCCGCGTCACGTCCCAGCCTGGCAGATGTCACTTAGATTCCCCCCACTGGCACCAGAGAAGCCTGCTTTGGATACCTGGCACACTTGTCTTGCGAAATCTGACCCAATCAAATCATGCCATATGTGCTCATTACAAACCTGTCCTCGCGTCAGTCAGATGGATGTGGTGCTTCCTGGGCTCCCAGCTAAAGGTCGAAATGGCTCTCATGGTGGCACAGCCGGCCTTGAGCGGTGGTTTGGTTTCACTTGTCACATCTCCATGTCCTGTTTAAATTCTGTTTCTCTAGTTAAAGTGTTTTCATTGCTTTATTTATTCAATAAACACTTCTGGAGCACCTGTCACTCTGTGGGGCCCCAGGAATACAAAAAACCAAATGAGACCCTCCCTTTCCGGAGCTGGCCCTGAACAGGGCCTTTCCCAGTTTTCCCTGATCTTTTCCTACCTGACTCTGCAGCCTGTTTCCCTCTCGGCTGCATGTTCTGCTCGGGTTCCTCCTGCCTGGCACACTGGCTCTTTCTCTGTGGAGGTTTTGCTCATGCACCTGCCCAGTGTGAACTGGGACCCCACCCCTCTCTCTCTCTCACACACACACACACACACACATACACACACACATACCTACCTCTCACTCTGGACTTCCTCCTTCTCTAGATTTCAGCTTAAATGTTCTGTCTTTAGGGAGACCATCCCCGACTGTCCCACCCCAAGCCCAGACTAAACACACTCCTGTCATATACTCCCACAGCACCCTGACCCTTCTTTTCTTTTCTTTTCTTTTCTTTTCTTTTCTTTTCTTTTCTTTTCTGTTCTTTTCTTTTCTTTTTTAAGATTTTATTTATTTGAGGGGCCCCTGGGTAGCTCAGTTGTTAAGCGTCTGCCTTCGGCTCAGATCATGATCCCAGGGTCCTGGGATCAAGCCCCGCGTCAGGCTCCCTGCTCGGCAGGAAGCCTGCTTCTCCCTCTCCCACTCCCTCTGTTTGTGTTCCTGCTCTTGCTGTCTCTCTCTCTCTCTGTCAAATAAATAAAATCTTTAAAATAAAAAAAATTCTTAAAGATTTTATTTATTTGAGATAGAGAGCATGCATGAGTGTGGGGGGAGGGGCAAAGGGAGAAGCAGGCTCCCTACTGACCATGGAGCCTGATGCAGGGCTCAATCTGGGGCTCGATCCCAGGACCCCGAGATCATGACCTGAGCAGATGCTTATCTGACTGAGCCACCCAGGTGCCCCAACCCTCCTTTTCAAAACAGTCACCATCTCATAACTCCTCCTTGAGTCTGCTCCTCCATCACTGGCCTGGGAGCTACCTGGTGGCCCTGGGGAGCCCGGTCTTGCTCTGTCACTGCTGGGCCAATTCCAGGGTGAACGAGGCATGAATGTGTACATGAACAAGCAAAGCTGTGAAGCGTGGAGACGTGGAGACAAATATATCCAGCCAAGCGCTACTCCAAGAATGTGGGCAAGGCTGATGGCCAGTCCAGTAGGAGGGGTCCCAGCCGCTGGGACTGGGGGGGGGATGGTGGGAAGGTCTCGCAGGACATTTGTAGCTGGTCTTGAAGGACTAGGAATGGGAAGTGTGAAGAGGAGAGGAAGGAACAGCCCAGGTAGAAGAAAGTACAGGAGTGAAGACAAGAGGTATGGCCCTGGTGTCCCCAGGACCGGCACAGAGGAGCTGAGGGGCAGACACGGAGTGGCCAGCCCTTGGTCCGCCTCCTCGCCGGAGCATGGCAGCTTATCCTTTCTGCTTGGCCTCTCCCCCTGCCACCACCCACCCCAGACACCTGGCTTAAGTAAGCTGCCAGAGTCTCTGGCTCTGGGGTCCTTCGGGTGGCAGGCCAGTCCAGGCAGCAGACTGCTCCCTCCCTCCCACCATCCCTTCCTTCCTGCGTTCCTTCCATCACCAAATTCAGCTTATGTTTCCTGAGCTCCTTCTGTGCGTTCAGAGTTAGAGAATTTTCTTTCTTTTTGAAAGCTTTGAAAAATGAATCCAGCACTGGGCTGGAACTGTGGTCGGGGACACCGAGGAAGGCTTGCAAGTGGGCAGACAAGGGCAGAAACAGGCTTCTGGCTGGATCCCAAAATAGGCACAGATTTAGAGAGGCCAGGTTAGCTGAGTTGCCCAGAACAGAAATGGCGCAGAGAGAGCCAAACAAGCCCCCTCGTGTTGCGTGCCCCCTGAATGACTCTCCTTCGCTCCCGGTGGAAGTGCCTGGCCAGTGGCGGCTGCCGCCAAAGCCTGGGCGCTGGGGAGGGAGGGAGGCTGAGCTCAGGAGAGAGAGAGGAGGGCCATCCTGGATCTCCACCAGAAGGGGCGGGCAGAGAAGGCCCAAAGGCTGGGAGCGTGGCCTTGTTTGCTTTCCACAAAAGAAGCATTACTCTCTCCTGCTGCATGACCTCTGGCTCTCTCTCTGAAGAGACCTTGACCTTTAAAAGCCTTGATTGCTTTTCTCTACCGGGGAGGAGCTTAAACCTGCAAACTGCCTTACCTCCCTGCAGGCAGGAAGGAGATTCTGCCAGTGGATGGAGGCTGCTACTTAGCTCCTGAAAGCAGAGCAGAGTGGGGCAGGGCAGGACGAGATCTGGAGGCCAGACTGCCGTGTGTGTGTGTGTGTGTGTGTGTGTGTGTGTGTGTGTGTGTGTGTGTGTGTGTGTGTGTGTGTGTGTGTGTGCGCGCCTGTGCGCACGCGCGCGCTGGGGGAGCTGCCAGCTAAGGTGGAGGCCCGGTGATGGCCCTGGAAATGCGACAGTAGCCCTGAGGTAGGCCTGGGGACATACATTTAGCACCCAAGGATTTCATCTTGTGTTGATGAGTGGGGTGTTGTGTGTACTGGTTCCCTAGGGACGT
Source organism: Halichoerus grypus (assembly GCF_964656455.1). Taxonomy (NCBI): domain Eukaryota; kingdom Metazoa; phylum Chordata; class Mammalia; order Carnivora; family Phocidae; genus Halichoerus; species Halichoerus grypus. Next base: position 110,422,451 of record NC_135716.1, read on the forward strand.
GGGTGTTGCAATAATGTCATCCACTTATACGTCACCCAGGGAATCCGTGCCAGAGCTGACTAAAGCCACTGCGGGCTCTCTGTCAGCAGCTGTGCGTCGGGATGGGCTGCGGGAGAGGAAGGGAGGGTACGGCCCGGGCCGAGCGCGGCGCCTCTCAGGGTCGGCCTCAGGATGCCTCCCGCGGGAAGGATTGTGCCTCGGGCCACCTGGGCCCACGGAACCCCCTGCCCAGGAGGAAACTTTAAATCCGGACTAGGTGCCTTTTGTTGATGAGACAGAAGAAATGAGGAGGAGGAGAGGCCCCGGTGGGCAGCTTTGGGCTTACAGAGGGCACACACACACAAATGTCATTAGAGGAACGGGGAGGGAAGACAAAGAGGTTCGTGCGACAGGGCTGGGAGGAATAAAGCCAGGAAGCAGAGTAGGAGGGAAAGAGGGCCACCAAGAGAGGAAGAGTCCCCTTGCCAGGAGGAGACAGAAGAACAAAGGAATGAAGGACAGAGCATGGAAGCCCACGGGCGAGAGCAAGGGAGGCCGTCGTGGGAAAGAAGAGCGGCTGGTTCCTGGGCAGGGCTTCTCCCCACACCGAGGCCTGGGAGTATCACCCCCCCTTGGCCTCCGTGGAGGGGCCCAGCCCAGCCGTCTCAGACGGCATGCCCTGCACAGAAGAAAGGACGGGACCCCGCAGCTGAAGGAGTGGGCCTGCGCCTGCCAGCCAGCCATGGACGAGCCCCTGCTCCCGGCCCTGGCCACACGTACGACCGCCAAACTTCCCTCTGCAGAGACAGGCGCGGCAGCACGGCGAATTCGGAGGGAAAACGTGGAAGGAAGTTGTGTCTGTCCAGACTAGTGTAGTCCCTGGGAGTCCCGAACAGACTGGCGGGGAGAGTTCACAGGGCCGGTGCAGGGGCACTTTAGGCAGGTGGTACGCAGGAGGCCAGGGGTGCAGTTGGCCAGGCCGTGTGGGCCGGGCCTGGGGTGACGGCCCCTGGGTCATTTGTTCATTCGACAAACATTCGTTGAATGTCAACTGAGAACAGAGCAAACAAGACAAAGTTTCTATCTCTTGGATTCTAGTTTACATTCTAGATAACATTCTAGTCTACTCTCTCGGTGAGAGACAAGTGGACAATGAGATGGCTCTGTAGGTATGTGAAGCAAACTCCTCCGTTCTTTTGGTCATCTTTACTCCACTCCACTCCACTTCATGTCACTCCACTTCACTTCACTTCACGTCTTCACTGGAACCAGGTCTTCTCCACTCTGGTGGCAACAGTATGGAGCAGAAACCCAGTCAGTCCTTTTGTGGGTCACTACTAACTTGATTTTGGTAAACACTTTTAGTATTTTTTTCTTTTCACCATTTTCAAGATAGTCTCACCTTTCAGGGGTGAGAAAGAAAGAAAGGCTCCTGAGGGTGGACGCCTGCAGAAGGAGAAACAGCTGCCTCCCAACTGATGTTCCTTCCGCCGGCGTCTTCCCCTCACTCACCTTCCTGTACTCCTAGAGGAAGCCGTATAACAGGCTAATGTCATGTGACTCCTACGAACTAGAAAGCCCTGACTCAGCCAGCCTAGCCCAAAGGCGCCGATCACCTCACCCAACAGGAAAGCTGTGGCAGGTGGCCCCCAGTAGGCGAATTCAGTGGTTCCAGGCCTGGGAGCCCCAGCACTTCCCTTCCTTCTGCTCCGCCATTCCCAGGCTGGCTCCCTTCGGGGTGCACAAGGCCTGCTGTCTCCACACCCAGCGGCAGGAGGCTGTGTATCTGTGTATCTGTGACCGGGAGGAAAGCCTTCCCAGGGCCCCCCGAGGACGTGCCCTCAGGACTCATGGGTCTCCTCCCAAATCACTGGCAAGGGACTGGCGTTTCCACGGTTATCTCTGAGAAGCGCAGGACCACGTGGGAAGTCGGTATTCTGACCAAAGAAAGGGGTTCTGTTAGTCAAGGAGAAGAGCGTGAGAGGAGACTGCTTGATGGGTAGGTAACCACAGGTCTCTGTTAGAGATGACTTCCTCCCGCTTTCAGGAGAAAACTCAAACTCTCTAGCAGGACATCAAAGGTGCTTCCTGAGCTGGTCCCTGCCTGCTGCTTTGGCCTTATCTTTGGCAAAGCCCAACCGCATTTCTCGAGCTATATCAAAGCGTTGTGATGATCCGAACGCTCTTTGTTCTCTGGTGACTCAGTGGCCTTTGCCCGCACTGTCCCTGGCCCCTCCCCCCCTTGTCCTCCCAACCAACTCTCCCCCCATTACCACCCTGGTCAAACACACGTATTCCCAAAAGCCTTCCTTGGCTCCTGCCTCCAGGTCGCGTTAGAAGCTGCTCCTTGGCAGGTGGCTTAGTTACAGCAGATGGGTATGAACTGGTTAGCAGGCAGCCAACACGGACATGTACAAAAAAAGCTGACATACCTTGATAATACCTGATACCTAACAACGACTTAGCACTTACTATGTACCAAGCACTGTTCTAAGTGATTAAATTCGTTTGATCCTTTCCTAACCACAGCAGCTTATAGGTCTGTGTTCCAAGGTCATCTTAACCATGTTATTTAAAAAACCACAGTTCCGGGGCACCTGGGTGGCTCAGTCTGTTAAGTGTCCAATTCTTGATTTCGGCTCAGGTCATGATCTGAGGGTCGTGAGATTGAGCCCCATGATGGGCTCCACGTTGGGCGTGGAGTCTGCTAGAGATTCTTTCTCTCCCTCTGCCCCCCCCCCACCCGCTACGTGCATATTAGTGCACTGTCTTTCTCTCTAAAAAACAAGCAAAAAAAAAAAAACCCCACAGTTTCACCCGCCCATTTTGTTCCCATCCATAGCACTTATCACTCTCCAACATACTAGATGTTTACTTCATTACTTGTCTGTGTCTCTCTGCTAGAGTATAAGCCTCCTGATGGTGAGCATTTGTTTCATGCCCAGCACCTAGGACAATGCCTGGCACATCATAGGTCCTCAATAAATAGTTGTTAAACGATTAATAGTACTGTTATCCCTCTTTTACAGGTGAGGAAATGGGGGCCCAGGTAAAAAGCTTGCTCATATCATAGCTAGGAAGTGTCAGAATTGGGATTCAAACCCAGGTAATTTGGCTCTGGAGCCACATAACTAACAGTAGACCGTGAGCCCAGGTACACAGCCTCACGAGTCAAGACCTCCTGAGTTACCATCGGGTCACAGCAGGGATTCCTACGATCAGGATGGTGTTGGTTTAACAAGATGTGAAGGGACCAGGAAAACAGATGTGGGACAATCTGGAAGGTATTGCCCTCCTAGGCTCAGGACAAACTCGTTTTATTACTTTCACTTCTTTTCCGTTTCTTAACGTACTGTTTGCTCACCTGCCCCTCAAGGCAGTTTCAGGACTTCAGCAAAATACAAGTTACTACCTGTTTGTATAATTATAGCTAGGATAGTTTGGGGGGTTTTATTTTGTTCTGTCTTCATTTTTGTGGCCTTCCCGGCTATTTCGGCCCTCGCTGCGATGGTGGTTTTGACATTGTCGATCGAGAACTCAGCCGGCAACAGCTTAAATGCTGTATTACCATCAATCTCTTGTTTAAACAGTTTGAGTTTCTTAAAGGATTTTATGAATTACCTATTAAAACAAAACTGGAAATTGCGGCATCATTTCAAAGTATTGCTTGGGGCATATGGTCACAAGAAAACATAACTCTATTCTCCTGTTCATTCCTGAGAAGAGGTTACACTACGATGATAGAATAAAGTAGGTCATGGTGGGCTTCCACGGCAGCACATTTGTGTGTGTGTGTGTGTGTGTGTGTGTGTGTGTGTGTGTGTGCTTAGTATCAGCCAGGTGTGGTCCTAGGCTCTGGGTGTAAAGTGATGAACAAGACAGCGTAGTCCTTCCCCTCATGGAATTTTCTAGTGTACTTTCCCAAATAGCATTCAGCCCTTTGCAGAGCAGGATGACCTAATCATTCACCCACTTGTTCTTTGAGAAGTAATGATGCATTTGTGAATGCTCCATTCACATTCTTCCCCAGCATCCTTTGCGTATGGAGCGTACACACGAATGAGGAGGCAGGGCGGGTGTGAACAGACCAGTATAAACCTGACACAGGCCCTGACCATGGGTGCTTAATCTGCACTCTGTCCCAACCCGTCCCTGTCCAATTGCAGACAAGCATGTTTGCTCCCTAGTCAGCCACGGCAAAATTACATTGTAAAGTGACTCCTTATTCATGTTTCTGGCCCAAACATGTTCCCTATGCATCTATTTGCATATAGGGCATATTTACACAAATGGTCCATGGCCCTTGCCATGCTTGGTTTTGTTTTTCCTGAGAAGCAGGCTGTGAGGCAGATGGGTCAGCCGATGGTACCTCTCCTGTGCGTGAGAGGCGATTTTCCGTCGCCGAGGGGGAGCTGGGCAGGCTGGGCTTCACTCCCGCTGGGCCTGCCTCCCTGCCCGCCATTGTCTTCTGGCCTGACCTCCCATAGCCTAATCTGGGCACCAGCTGTTCACCTGTAAGTCAGCCCAGACGGAGCACTAGGCTGTGTAACACTCCTTCCCCTGAGCAGGCTCAGCACTCCACTCATTGACTTACTGGTTCTCAAGAATCCTAAGACCCCCCCAAACATGAAGAGCCCGCAGATGTTCCAGAGAATAGCTCAAGTTTACCACTGCAGATGCCTCTGCTCCGGAGAGTAAATTTAAGAAAAGAAACAACTAATTGATTCCATGCTGAGAAATCTTTCTCTCCTCTCTCTCTTTCTTGATCTACTTATTTCTCATAATTCTCCTTCTCTGAGCTTCTCCTTGGGGCTTACAAAATCAATCTCTCTGGTGTCCTGGGAGAAGACTCAATAAAAATAAAGCCCTAATGAGGAGGCTCTGGGCCACGTGGGAGGTACTAAGTGTGGCTCTGCTTCACGTGGGACGTGGGAAGCCTGCCTCAGAAAGCACAGGGATCTCAATTGTGAGGTAATTGCTGCTCTGCTTGTCTCCATCACCCCATAATCTATCGGCTCTGTGGGGCTGGTGTGCAAAGCCTGGCGTATAGTTGGTGCTCAATAAACATTTATTCAAAGTAGGAAAGAAGACAGGCAGTCAGCAAGCAATGTGTGTGGGGTTACCTAAGCTTCCCAGAAGGACCCAAAGAAAGTATGGAGAGAGACCTAAGGTCTGGGTAAGAACACAGTTTGCACAATCCCCCAGGGTTAGCGCAGGTGAAAGCCTGGAGTCTATGGTGCTGCGAGCACAGGTTCGCTGGATTTGCTGGGGTGGGAGGGCGCCCGCTCCAGCGGCCACGGAAGGGGAGCGCTCACAGCCCCCCCCAACCCAGGCTAGGAGCAGCAATGTGGCATCAGCCTGTGGATGTGCGAGTGAGGGCTGGTGCACAGACCAACGAGGACCCCCAGACGGGCCCACGGCACAGAAACACCGAAGCCCAGGCCTCCCCGAGTTCCTTCACAACACGATTTGTGGGAACCTGTTGTTCATGGAAGCCTCAGGTAAGGAGGCAGCTCTGCCTTGGCAGCCGCAGACGAGAGCCTTTGGGGGCTTGCAGGTAGTGGGTGTGAGTCTGCAAAGCGCCTTGGGCACTCAAGGACCTCCTGGCTGGGCCTGCGGGGGAGTCCTAGCAGCTTGTCTAGACGTTAGCACATGACCACGTTGAAGGACATTTTCACGCTCAACCCCCCTGTAAGTGAAGCAGGGCAGGGACCGTCACCCTCTTTTTACAGATGAGGAAAACGCGGTTCAGTGAGGCTGAAGAACTTTCCCAAGCTCTCGCAACCCATGCAGTGTCAGCGTCTGTATTTCAGGACTCGGGGGCCCTTGTCAATCCCACCTGCAGAAGCACAGGCTGCACTGTTGGCCATGGCCAGCAGAGGGCAGCCTTCACAAAGAAGCTGTGTCTTGCCTTCCAGAGCTCAAAGCGAGCATTACTGCTCCTGGGATCTCCCCCCCCCCCCCCCCCCCCCCCCCCCCCCCGGGAGCTACACTGAGAAGGCAACAACATCATCTCCTGTGATTTTCCTGCCAAAAAAAACGAGCTCACTTAAATCGAATCCTGAAATACCAGATAAACCTAAATTCAGGAACAGTCTTAACTGAGTAACTGGCTAGTGCCTTCAAAAATGTCCAGGCCAAGGGGTCCCTGGGTGGCTCGGTGGGTTTAAACGTCCGACTCTTAGTCTCAGCTCAGGTCTTGATCTCAGGGTTGTGAATTCAAGCCCTGCGTTGGGCCCCATGCTGGGAGTGGAGCCTACTTAAAAAATAAAATAAATAAAATGTCGAGGTCAAAAAACTCAGAATGGCAGAGGAACCGTTCCAAATTAAAAAAGACTAAATGGATATGACAACCACGTGTAATGCATGACGGATCTTTGATGGGTTTCTGGGCTGGGGACGAAAAGTAATAGATGTAAAGGACATTTTTGGGGACAGCTGATGAAATTTGAATTTGGACTGTGTTTTAGATAATAGTATTCTATCAACGTTAAATTTCCTGAAGTTGACAACTGTACTGTTTATATGAGAGAATGTTCTTATTCTAGGAAATATTTAGGGGTGAAGGAACACAGTGTCTCTAACTTGCTTTTAAACAGTTAAGAAAAAACAGAAAGAGGGGTGCCTGGGTGGCTCAGTCGGTAGAGCGTCAGACTTTTGGTTTCACCTCATGTCGTGATCCCAGGGTCTTGATCTCAGGGTCGTGAGATCGAGCCCCTTGTTGGGCTCAGTGCTGGGCATGGAATCTGCTTATCTCTCTCCCTCCCCCCTCTGTCCCTCTCCCTCCCCCCTCTGTCCCTCTCCCCCCTGCTTGTGCGTGCTCTCTCTCTCTCTCAAATAAATAAATAAAATCTTCAAAAAAATAGTGAAAGAGCAAAATGTAACTGGTGGATGAATCTGGGTAAAGGGTACATGGTATTTCCTTATACTGTATTTGTCATTTTTCTGTAACTTTGAAATTATATCCAAATAAAAAGTTCCCACAAAAGGGGAGAGGGCAATCCTAGTTCTCCGGAGGTTGGGCCATGTGGTAGCCACGCCTGATTCCAGGCAGAGAGAGGTCTCTCCTCAGGGAAAGCGGCTTCAGCCTCTTTGGAGTCCCTGTCTTTTGCCCCGGGCCGGCCACAGTGGTTGCACACAAAGCTGACCTGATAACAGAATGGCCTGAGGGAAAAGATGGTCTTTGCTGCAAATGTCCTGAGGAGAGTGAATGTAATTCAGGCCTGTATGGGGAGGAGAACAGAGCACCTAGCTGAATGCAGAATGGAGCTCAGGGCTGCACCTGTCAGTAGGGAGCATTCCCGGGCCTGTGAAAGACAGAAGAGGCACGTGACTGGGGGCAGGCGGAACCATCACCTGTGGCCTTGTTGGGCAATCCTTCTAGAAGGTAAGACTTCTAGAATCTGAATGAGCAGGGAAAACATTAACAGTAAACAGATACTATAAGGAGCAGCCAGGATAAAGGATGTCGAGTAGGAAAAAACCCCTGGGAAGGGTGTAGACCAATGTGTGTTAGAATCACAGGAGGAGGGGTCCCTCTCCCACCCACCCCAGCATTCTGATTCACTTAGGCCTGGGATGGGGGGGTCGGGAATTCGCGGCAGGTGCCGCCAGTGTGAACCACACCCTGGGTTGCAAGGCTGTTGCCGATGATTGTGTCCAGCCCACCTTAGCGTAGGCACCTGTGAGGCTCCTGTGACGTACCTGTGAGAGCCACAACTCAAGTGCTCTAACAGGTCCAGGGGCAGCCGGGGTTACCTCTGGCTGGACCATGGGGATGAAGGACAGACCGCATCATGGATGAAATGACACTGAAACTGGGTTTCAGAGAAGATGGGGTGAAGGAGGGCCCTCTAGGGAGAGGGAACGCACACGAGCCAAGACCAGTCCAGTCCACGTTCATGATTTGCGTTCCCTGGGAAATAATGGCCTCAAAGATAGGTGGGGGGTCTGAGCACCGGGTCAAGAGTTTGAACTCTTGGGAGCCAGTTGGAGCCTCTGATGGGAGATGTGACCGAGGCAGAGCTTTCAGAAGATTGACCAGGCAGAGATAGGGAGGGTGGACTGGGAGAAGGGGAGGCTGGAGGGAGGGAAACCAGATAGGGGTCCCAGCAGCAGGCTCCACTGGAGATAAGGACCTGAGGTAGAGACATGGCAGGGAGTGTGGAAAACAAGGACATTTAAGCATTATAGCTAAAGGGGTGGTGGGGTGGGGGGATGTTGAGCAAGACAAAGAATCCCTTTGTTCTCTTAGGCATTTGGCCTGGAGTTACGACCGAAATTGATAGGAAGCATTCATGTTTGCAAAGATATTTTTAAAAATCCATTAAAGGATGTTTAGACCTGAAAATTAAGTGTGAGTTTTCACATGAACATCTTCAATAGTCTTGCAGGCAGGAAGTGGGCAGATGGAGACAGTGATGTGCTAGTAAATATTTAACAACTGACAGGGAGTGCGGGAGAACCCTGATTGGTAGCATTTGTCAGTTACCATGCTGTAAAATCCTCCCACAATGGCTAATTTCAAGCAACCAACATGATGTCAGCTAGCTTGTGAAATTCCAAAAACTAGAGTAATTGGCTCTTGGTAGCCAGGATGAGCTTACCCTAGCACACTCCTGAATGGAGACCAAATGCCAGGAAATGGATGGAGCCACTAAGGCAACAAGTGGGTAAAGTCACTTCTTGCTGTTGTTCCGAGGACCTAGAGAAGCCCACAGGCCTGGTGGCTTTGAGCAGCAAGCGCTGAGCATCACATAAACTGCAGGTCTTCCCAAAGAATGGCAAATAGGAGAGGTGGGATCTCTTCCCAGGCTCCCAATGCCAACGGGATCATTTCACACGAGAGAGGAGGAGCATAAAGGAAAGTGTCTTACGCTAAGAGGCTTGCTACTTAATATCCATGTGCTTATCTGCCTCGAGCCTCGGTCCCTTGCCTTTAAAATGAGGACAGTACCTGTGCTAATAATGTCCCCAGCAGGATGCATAACCCAGTAGCATTCAACACTTGTCAGAACTTCATCCCCACCCCGCAACAAAGAGATTCCAAATATCCCCCCTTCCTACCTCAAGTTTACGCTGGCCCAGACCCCGTGTCTGCCCAGCGTGATCCATCCTTCCATCTGAGGAGTATCCCAGGCACACGGGAGTGGATCCTGGGAGCCATGTTTACCAGTCAGCCAGAGAGAGAGAGAGAGAGAATGGCAGAGGGAGAGAAGCTGCCTGTAGGCATTCTCCACCTTGCTCTGATCCCTCCTGAGCTGCACTTCATGGCCTTGGATTCTAGTATTTTTCTGTTAATTTTTTTTCCTTTGGCTTAAAATTGAGATTCTGTTACTTGTAGCCCAAAGAACCTGAGACACCTTAATTATCTTCCTTTTGAAATTCTTCTGTAGACAAAAGACTGGGAATCAGATCTAGGATTTGACCTTGGACAGCTGACTGAGCCTCTGGGGGTCTTTATTTCTTGTCTATAAAATGGACAGATGAATGAGATGCATGTAAGTGAATTTCAGCTCCGCTGTACAGTTCTATGCCATGTATCTTTATCCTAATATGGAGTATGTTTCAGCAAAATGCCCACCCTGTTTCATTAGCCACAAATGAGTTTGTTTTGAAGACCAGAGACCTTCATACTTGTACTGAGCTGAGTAACTCCTTGACCAGTCCTATCTGGGCCCAAGACACGGGTGAGAGCCCAGCGAGCTCAGCCCAAGTGGTTGTAGCGGATCCTGGAACCTGTGGAGGAAGGTGGAGGGCTGCCGGCTGCTGGCCCTGACGTGGAGAAGGCTGATGCCGTAGGCAGGCGAGATTCGTATAAATATGTTTAAAGCCATGCAGGAATACTAGGGTTCCTGACCCTGACATCAGATCAGGCTGATCTGGGCCAGTCGCCTGCATCTGAGAGGGGGAGGGGACTGGGGAGAGATGGGCCCTTCAGATCAGGCATCACCTCCTGGGATAGCTCCCCCGCACCTGAGATAGTTTGCCTGTGCCCCCCCAAGGAGAAACTTATGGGATCATCTTTAAAAGTTATTTTTTTATTATAAGAGTAAAAAACGAATTGTTATGGAAGATATATTCATTTATAAGTTTTAAAGAAGAAAATGGGGGCACCTGGGTGGCTCAGTCAGTTACACAGTCGACTCTTAATTTTGGCTCAGGTCATGATCACAGGGTCCTGGGATCCAGCTCCATGCTCAGCAGGGAGTCTGCTTGAGTTTCTCAACCTCTCCATCTGCCCCTTCCCCTGCTCATACGCATGCACTCACTCTAAATAAATAAATACAATCTTAAAAAAAAAAGAAAATGAAACAATTTATTGTCCAAAGACCCAGCGATGACTTTAGCACCAATTTGCTTTATATCTCTCTAACTTTGCATGCCACCATTATGTTCCACACAGTCTTATAAACTGCTTATCTGAGAAATTCCTCATTCAATATTTTAATTAGGAATGTATGCAAATGATTTAAGTTCAAACAATACCAAAGACCTTATAGTGAAAACCGAGAGTCACCTGTCCCACCCCTCCCCACCCATAGTCCTGCTCCCCTGGGACACATTTTAACTATTCCTGTTCAGAATTCATTTGGTGGTTACCTCCACATTTCTAAATAAGATGCTCTTTATTATTTAGCAACCTCAGTGCTTTCTATTGACCTCCTACTGTAATAGGTGAGGATCAGCTCACTGCTATCCACTCCTACCTCCTCCCCCCACCCTTCTAAGTATAGGGAGGTCCCCATTACCAGAGCTTCCCTGTCCCTGCAACTTCAAAGAAAACAATTAACCCCCATTTCCTGTTTAGTCAACTATAGATAGTATCTCTTTACTCTCTGCTTTGCAAGGTAAGGACAGGGCACTCCCTCCTACCTTTCCTTCCACCTCCCAACCTCGGTCAGCCTGTTCTATGCTTTTACATTTTATTCAGAAATTATTATTGCTGTTTATGTTTGTCTAAGGTTGATTCTAAGAGTTGAAAACCAGAAAATCATGTTTATTCCATGTTAGCTATGGAAATACAGTTCACAGCAGATCAAAGTAGTAACTAGGTTTACATTTCTTTATGGGGCCAGTGTGCCATCCTCAGAAAAGAATGTTTCTGGAACAAATTTATTTATTTATTTATTTATTTTTACATTCCACCAATTTTCTTCATCTGATCCTCACATCGTGTTTTCCAGGCCTTCAATCATGCAATTTTTCTATTGATTCTATCTCTCTCCTTTCCACCTCCTCTCCAAAAACAAGGCAAAACAAAAAACAAAGCTGGAACCCTCTCCCCGCAGCTCTCTGTTGTTGTGGATCTTCCTGCTCTTGTTTCTCTTGGTCTGTAGGTGGTTCCCTTCGAGGCTCTCAGTGAGTAGGGTCACCCTTCCCAGGACCCCCAGAGCCGCCTCCTAGAATACTTTCATACCGCAAATGCCTTTACTCTGCTTTCCCTTGCTTCATGAATTAGCTATGTATACGATTGAGTTCGACATCAAATCCCTCAGAGTAGACTTGTTTTTTTTTCCTGTCTGGAATCTTCTAGTATCCACTCCTTATTCCTGGTGTTCTCACAGTTTCTGGTGATTATGAGCATGGGTGGATGGTTTTCCATTTCTCTGTGCTGGACATTCACTGGGCCCGGGGAACCAAAGACATGCCCTTCATCATTTTAGAAAATTATTTATTTTTATATTTACTATTATTTTTTTTCTCTTTGTGGAATTCCTGTTTAGATCTCAAACCTCTAGATCACCCCCTTCTGTCCTTTGTCTTTTCTGCCATATTTTGCATTTGTTTTAAAATCTTAAAATCTATACTTGGGAGATTTCTCCAGCTTCATCATCTAACCCTATTATTGTTAGTAGTGGCATTTTTGTCAAACATATTTTGAATTTTTTTTAAAGTAGACTCCGTGTGGCGCCCAACATAGGACTTGAACTCACAGCCCTGAGATCAACACCCAAGTTGAGACCAAGAGTTGGATGCTTAACTGACTGAGCCACCCAGTTGCCCCAAACATATTTTGAATTTTAAAGAACTCTTTGTTCTTGGATTGTTTCTTTTTCATAGCACCTTTATTGTTTTACCACTGTGATATTTTCCCAGTTGTCTCTGAGGTTTTCAGACGTTTGTGTTTAATCCTCTCCTGTTCCATGAATTATCTCTCTTTCCTCTAGAATCATGTTGGTCTGTTGGTTTATTTTTTTCCTAATTTTTTCTATTGTCGGCTTTCCTCGCATTTCTGTTTACTGTTGGGTTTTCATTCCTATTTAAGACTGAGGCAGTGGGGAGGCTGATGAGAAGCTTGGAGAGCCGAGGCAGACTTGGTCCACTCCCAGGCTTCTCTCTGGGAAAGTTGGCAGGAAGACAGGTGGTTGCCATTCCTGTTCTTGTTCGGGGTTCCTGAAGGCAGGAATGCAGAAGGACTCTGGACTCTGCACTCTGGACTTCCCAACTCCCCGTTGGCTGCCCTCGTTCTCCCCAGGCATCCTGTACAATTCGTTCAGAAAGGAGCCCTTCAATGTTTGACCTAGAGAAATGGAAATTAGCGACATCCGTGGTTTTCGGCCCCATCTTCCATGTCTGCTTTCTGGAATCCTTTTCATTTGCAGGCTGAGGTACCTCTCAGTGTCCGTGGACAGAGCAAGCCCTCATTGGGTGCCGTCCAGCCCCCCTGCTGTATTAGTCCATATTCACCCGACCCTTTCTGCATCCAAGAAATTGTTGAAATCTCTGTTGATGGCCCTGCTCTGTTTTCTTCTTTATTGTGGGTCTATGCCATCTTAGCCCACGTATTGTTATTTTAATGGTAGAGTCTCAGAAGGTAAAGATGTATGCTAAGTCTTTCACCTGAACTGGAAGGCTCAAATATCCCTTTAAATTGCCATGTGGTACTCCATAACATGGTTGTACGTTAGACCGGAGCAAATGCATAGACAATGTTGTAATATAGATCCAGGCAGCTAAATCTTTATGTACATCCATGATTATTTACTTAGAATAGGTTGTGAGAAGAATTGCTGCATCAAAACACAAGCACCTATTTAAAAACAATAATAAAGTTAAATATACATTTACCTTAGAGTCTAGTAATGCCATGCTGAGGTATTCACTCAAGAAAAATGAGAACATTGCCATGCAAAGACTTATCCACAAATGTTCATCACAACTTGGTGCCGTACAAAAGGGCTCAAAACTAGAAACAACCCAGAGGTCCAACTGATGGATGGATAAACAAATTACTATGTATTTCTACATATGTAGACATGTTCTTGGGCTTTATTTCTTAGAAAAACGCTCACGGCTTACCATTTCAGCAGCCCAGGGCTCTGTAGTCACACCTGCTTCTTCCCTTGACAGCCCTGGGCTGCTTAAATGGTAAGCCGTGAGCGTTTTTCTAAGAAATAAAACCCAAGAACATGTCTGAAAGGGTTACGTGGGAGATGGGTGGATGTAAATTGGTACAAAATCATCCTCTGGAGAGTGGTTGGAAAAATGTAGCTTCCCAGACCCCGTCTAAGAAAGTTGGACATAGAGGGTAGTATGAGAATGTATTCTGAGGAACACACTTACCTAGATGAGAAGTGAAAATGGTCTTTAAACCTGACAAGGGTTTGGACTGATGCTATGATAACGGAAGGGTTACAATGCCTTCCTCGGTCTGATTGTGGGGCTGAATCGGGGCTCAGCATGTCCATTCCCCCCCACTACTTGTCTCAGTGGGTTCTGTCTCAGCCTTGGAAATCTGGAAGAAAAACACCTTTTCCTTTTGACCTATAAAACTTTGCTTCTGTGCTTTAGGAGGTCCCGAATTGGCCTTGGATCTCTTTCTTTACTCTTCTAGGAGTGTCTCTGGCTAATAGTTTATTTTTTGAACTTGATCCAGTTATCTACTGCTGTGTAAAAAAACACGCAAATCTTAATGACTTAAAACAACAGCATGAATTTATTTTGCTAAGAATCTGCCATTTGGGCATGTCTGAGCAGGGTTGGCACGTCTCTGTTCTACATGGTTTCAGCTGGGGCTGCTCAAATTAGAGCTGGAGGACCCACTTCAGAGATGGCTTGCTCACACTGTTGGCGAGCTGGAGCTGGCCTTGCTGTGGAGCCCAGCTGAGTGTGTGGTCTGGGTGCTCTGGTTCCTTTCAACATGGGCCTCTGCAGGCTGCTTGGGCTCCCTCCTAGCATGGAGGCAGGGTGATGGAGAAAAGCATCTCCAGAGAGTAAGGCAGAAATGCATGGCATTTTTATGACCTAGCTTCAGAAGTCCCCTAGTATCACTTCTGCCATCCTATTGCTTCAGGAAGTCATGCAGTCCTTCTCAGGTTCAGGAGAGGGGGAGTAGCCCCACTACTTGAAGGAGTGTCAGGATTGCATAATAAAAATAGCATGTGGGATGGCAGATACTGTTGCGGCTGTCTTTGGAAAATATAGTGAACGGACTCTGACCTATTTTTGTTGTTTATAGGTTTTCCAGATGCATATTTAGTAACTAATTATCGTTGGTTCTATTCTATCTCATTTCATCCTCTTCACAACCCTGCGAGGTAGTTTTATACCTCTTCACATATCCAAATGCCACTCATACACATGTTTGGTTTAGCCAGTGTATTATTTTGGAAATTGTGAATTTTTACCTAAGTGTCTGAATTTCTGGCTTCTCTTCACAACCAGGAGATTGACTACATCTAGGGCACGCTTTCCTCATCTCAGCAAGAGGCTGAAGTGGAGCAGTGGTGACCTCCTTAGTAAGAGGCTTGTCTTCAGTGTATTTGCTATACACCGCACCACTCCCTATCACCCTTCACTCATTACATTTTATGTCTCACAAGCATTTGACTTGGAGGCTTTCTGCTTTAAAAAAAAAAAAAAAATAGACCCTAAGGTGCCTGGGCGGCTTAGTTAAGTATCTAACTCTTGATTTCGGCTCAGGTCACGATCTCAGGGTCATGGGATCGAGCCCTAAGTTGGGCTCTGAGGTGGGGCTCGGTGCTCAGCTCAGAGTCTGCTTGAGAGCGAGTCTCTCTCTCTCCCTCTCCCTGCCCCTCTGCCCCTCCCCCCTGCCCCTCCCCGCTGCCCCGGCAGTGCTCTTTCTCTCAAAAATAAATAAATAAATAAATAAAATCTTAAAAAAAAAAAAAAAGACCCAGGTTCTACCATAGAAAAATAATAAATAATAGTGATATCTTTTTTTTTTTAAATTTCAAAATACTTTCTATAGAAAGTTACCTTCTGGGCTTTTTTTCTTTTAAAATCTCTCTCTTTGGTGGAGATCAATAGGTCACTGTTTGTGTCATTGCTTGTTTGAAAGGCATCTTCAGCTCTCTGCTCATTTGAAGAACAGGAATGAATGATATGCCCCAGTTTCTACAATGGTCCTGCTGCTGAGTTCCAGCCTCACCCCTCCCAGACTGGCCCTTCTGGGAATCCCCACAATTGAGCAGACTTCCTCTTGAGACCTCGAGTTTGCTATCTTCACTGCCTGATAAACACTGGATCCACATGACGTGGAATTCTCAATAGGAGTAAGGGAGGCTCATACAGGGATCATCAACGTCAGCTTTCCACCAGCACAATCTTGCGGAGAGCCAAATCTGCACAAAGACCTTCTCTCTGGAACATAAGTGTCCAGTGTTCACACCACTGTTCAGGATCAGTTCTGAGTATTCCTACTGGCTCAGAGGCACAGTGTTCGCTTTGTCCTTTCAAGGGTTCTTGGTTTTGTTTCCAAAATGTCAACAGATAACTGTAAGTGTTGATTAAACAACTAGAAGAGCATTGCCTAAGGAGATCCTTCACTGCGCAGTCTCTGTCTAGCCCCTCAGACCACGTCAGGCCTGCATGGAGAGAGCGGCAGGCAGGTGGGGCCCAGCTGTGCCCAGTCCATGGGATCAAGGCACTGTCTTCCCCTTGGGGCTTTTCCTTCAGCTCTTTCATGCTGTACAGAACTGCTCACCATCCACACAGCAGGTGCTTAGGAGTAGGAGAGGTTTGTGGTTTCACTCATCTGTGAGGGTAGGCTCAGCCACCAGGCTAGAACGTTCTGTGGCAGGCAGTTCCCCACGTGCCCCTGCTCAGTCACATTCCGCATCCTCTCCCATTAGTGACTGTGGTCCTAAATTTTATGTTCCCATGTTGTCCATTAGAGTTTTTACCATCTATTCCAGATCTCTGCTGCTGCTCACCCCAAAGCTTAGCGGCATAAAACAGGAACAATCTTTTTTTTTCTTACAAATCTGTAATTTGAGCAGGACACTGTGGGGAAAACTCATCTCTGCTTCACACAGCATCAGCCGGGGCTGCTCAACCGAGGGCTCTTGGATCTACTTCCAAAGTGACTCACCAGCTGGCTGCTGGAGCTGGGCTGAGGCCTGGGGTCTTGGTTCTCTCCACGTGGCCCTCTGCATGTGGCCCAGGCTTCCTCACAACATGGTGGCTGGGTTCCCAGGGTGAGCATCCCAGGAGACAAAACCAGGCGGAAGCGGTATGGCCTTTTGTGAGCTAGCCTCAGAAGTCACATAGTGTCTATTAGTTGAAGTAGTCACCAAGTCCCACCGGAGTTCAAGGGGAGGGGACACTGACTCCACCTCCTGAGGGAGGAGTGGCAAGGTTCTGGAAGAGCAAATGGAACGAGAGATCTTGTTGCAGCCATGTCCGGGACGTATAATCTTCTGCACCATCTGTGCAAGTGTCCCTAGATAATATGCTACTTAACTTCACGTGTTTTATACTTTATAGAAATGTTCATACCGTATCTATTCTTCTATAGCTTTATTCCCCCAACATTTATGGGAGTCATTTTTGTTGTTGGCAGAAGCTCATTCATTTTTAGAACTGTGTGAGGTTTCGGTCAAGCCAGGCTCGGTTGACACAATGCACTCCTGTCTAGAGTCCTGAACGATGAGCCTGAATCATTGCAGGATCCTACGGGGAAGCCAGGACAGGACCGTTTTCAGATCACATGAGAGAAAATGGGCAAAAGGACTCTGTGAGGGATGTTATTGTTCAGCAAATAAGGGTTAAGTGATACTCATTGAGGTTTCAATATAATTTATTCATCTTTGTATGTTTAATAACATATGCATGATTCATTTTCTTTATACAAAAATGTTTTATTAACCAAAATGCTCTCATTTCTGACCAGTGCAGTACATTTTTAAACCAAGTGAAATCACCCATAAAGTATGTCAAACCCATCCTCAAAAGGGAGTTCTGAGCTTCCCAGCCGTTTCCAGAGAAAATCCTGGCTCCTCCACCATTTTGTTTTTGCTTCCTCTTTGCTTCCTGTTGGCCCATCTCTATTTTCTTTTCCAGTCTCTGTGCTTTGGACCACTCGATTGCTGTGGGTGGCTAAGTAGAGAACAGATAAAGGTCATTGCATCTGAAGAAGCCAGGGAATTTTAGGAGAGTCATCAGCCAGATTTTCACATTCCCCCGTCGTGGTTGGATGTGCTGGAGTCATTGGGAACACTATGAGCCAATTCCTCAATACCTGTTATGGGAGACCCAGAATTTGATAGGGGCATCGATGAGGAAAAGCAGAGGGGAGAAGAGGCATGAGAATCAGCGGATGTTTTTATGAAGGAGGGGACAAGCAAAGTACTGGGGGAGCTAGGATGGCTGGTCCCCTTGGGGTCCCCCAGATGTGGGAGAATGCACAGCCTTCCCCAGAGAAGGTGGTAAAGGGAGGCTGAGAGGGGCCCTCACAGAGACCCAGAGGAGCACTGGGGGGACAGGTGGAGGTCCAGGGTGTGGGCCCCAGGGGACTTGCAGGAGAAGGGCTGGAGGGAGTTCAGGAGCAGTGGGGACAGAAGGTTAGTGGGAAAGATGGTGCAAACAATGTGGAGTTGAGAGCAGAGGAGGTGCTGCCCTAAGGAGTTTACCTTTTGGGTGGAGGCCAAGGGCAACAGGAACCTGAGTCACCCTAGGATGAGTTGGCCCCAAATTCTGAATGAGATGCTGGGGTAAAGTTGTTCCTGCCCTGGGGCCAGGGGAGGAGGGAGAGTGGCCTGCGTGAGAAGCCTGGTGGCACTGTGGGGGGGCGGGGGGTGGACTCCGCTGCTTCCACAGGCCGTTGCCTCGGTGTAAAAAGCTTCAGCGAAGCGCATGTACAGGCAATGGGGGTTTGTCCTCCTTTCCGGGACGACTTAAATACCAGCAGTTACTTCACAGTGCTGAAGGAAGAGGCTCAGGTTTCGAATGACATTCTGTTGGCATGACTAATCCAACCCCAGGAACACCCTTCCCCTCGTCTGCACAGCTCCCCTCTTTATCACCAGGTTCCTCTCAGAGAGGGGCCTTCTCTGAGCCCTGTACCCACCCAGCCCTTCCTCTCTTGCTCTTCTCTTACCCTGATTTATTTTTGTCATTCCACGTCTGTCCCCCTGACACATTCTGTATTTGTTTATTAGTTAACTGCCATCCCCACTAGAATGTAAGCCCCAGGAGGTCAGGGGCTTCCTTTTGTTCTCGGTCCCCTTCCCCTGACACCAGCAGGGGGCGGTAAATATTTGTGAACAGATGCAAGAATGGCTGGGTGGAGGACGGGGCTGAGCACAGCGCACTTGCCTCTGGGCACACACATGGCCCTCGGGGACTTCATCTCTCAGTTGTTGCTATAATGCTTCTGTTAACCGTTGGGTTAGAACGACCGTCTCTCGTCACCATGCCTCCAAAAAAAGTGAATGGACTAAACGTTGTGCCCACAGTATCTCTCTCAAAGTTTTATACAACTAAATCTGATTGCTGGAGACTCCATTGCTTGCTTTAACCACTCCCTCCCCCCATCTTGCCCTTCTTCCTAACCTGCTCTCTCTCATGTTGGCCAAGATACCCGAACCTGAGATCAGAGTCAGAAAATTGGGACCCTACTATGACCCCATACCAAAGCTGGAAGTTTTTAATAACAAATACAGAGTTTGTGGGAAGATCGATAATTAATGTGATTATATGATAGTAGGATACGGACAACAGGGGAGGAGCCTCCTTCAGAAAAGCTTCCCTTGAGGAATGATATCTAAGTGTAAGCTGAGGGATGGGTAGGATTTAGCTGGGCAAAGAAGGGTTGGGGAAAAGAATATATCAGGGAAAGTTCCTGAGACTAGAGGAATGGGGCTTCCTGGAGGAACCAGAAGGGCCAGGTGGCTGGAAACTGGACAGGAGTGGACAGAAGTGGGTAAAGCTAGAGCTGTGACCAGAGACAACCAAGTTGGGATCCCAACTCCAACACTGCGAGCTGTGCGACCCTGGGCAAGCCAGTTAGCCCATTTGCAGATCCGTTTCCTTATTGGGAGAGAGAGCCGTAGTATCTAGGCTGGCTTTAGGATGAGGCCACATGGCTAAAATGCTTAGCGAAGTGCCTGCCTCACAGGAACCATTGCATGTTATATCTCGTCCTAACCAGTAACAGCGCAGTGCCCAGCCCCGGTGGGTGTCCAACAGATGCGTGCATGAACTGCAGCCCCTCGAGGCTCTGTCCCCAGCCACCCAGCTCTTCACCACCAAGAAACCCACTCCCCTTGCTAGAGGCTGCTTCACACCAGGCAGGCTGACCCACTGGAACTTGTCCCCACTACAGGCCACCTGATGTGCTGTTTGAGGAAAGCTCTTGCAGTAGCC
Organism: Halichoerus grypus; assembly: GCF_964656455.1. Taxonomy (NCBI): domain Eukaryota; kingdom Metazoa; phylum Chordata; class Mammalia; order Carnivora; family Phocidae; genus Halichoerus; species Halichoerus grypus. The sequence goes on from NC_135716.1 coordinate 110,442,041, forward strand.
GTTAAACTGGGAGGACGGGTCATTTTTTACCAAACCAGAAGCTTGAGCCCAGCTCTGGGTGCACAGTGAGGGTGAGGGATACCAGGGGACCTCGCTTCTGAAGGTGCGAGCGGTCCCAGAACCCAAGTGAATCCAGCCTCTCCAGAGTTCTGGTGGCTCCACGCTTTTTTCTCGTGGTTTAATCCAGGCTAAGACCAATAAGCTCATAATCACAAGTCATTTATGGGTCCCCTGACAACAGTAGCGTTACGTTTTCCCCTGAACCTTTCCTAAGACAAAAATTCAGTCTACAGAAAGCCTTCAAGTTTTCTGTAAGTTCGTAATACAATGAACACGTGTTAACCCTTCACCTAGATTCAGTAATTGTGAATATTCTGCCACATTTGCACACACGTGCTCTCTCTGATTTCTTTTGGCTAATTTCTTTTGTTGACAGGAAGTTGCAGGTATGTTGACTTGCCCTAAAATCAGTGTGTATTACCTGAGAAAGAAGACACTCTGTCATATAACCACAACTCCATTATCACACCTAGGGAAATCAAGAATCTAATAGCATCATCTAATACTCAGCTCATATTGAAATTTTGTACTTGTCCCCCAGATGTCTTTTATAGCTATTTTTTTCACCCCAAATATAATTAAGGTACATACATTATATTGGGTTGTTCTGTCTCTTGAGTCCATTTTAACCTATTATAGTTCCTTACTGTTCTTTGTTTTTTATGACATTGAATTTTTTCTCTCCTAGGATATCCCACATTCAAGATCTCTCTGATTGTGTTCTCATAAGTAGATTCTAGCCAATCATTATTTTTAAAAAATTATTTGGTTCATTAAAAATGATAGTAATATGTGCATAATGGAACAATTTTAAGACTTTAGAAAGATGTAAAATACAAAATTCTCCATTTCCTTCTCCCCGCCAGGCCTTCCCCTAAAAGTACACATTGGTACCCATTACCAGTGTATCCCTCTAGAAAACTAAGTGCCTTTACTTGGATGTAGAGAGACATATAGATCTGTTTTTCCATCATCTAGCTCCCTTTCAGGCTTATGCACATCTGGTTGTATTACAGCCATTATTTTTCACCTTGTTTTGTTACTTTATTTTAAAGGATGTGGTACAACAATCTATCCAGATTGTTTTTCTTCTTCTGAACATCCTGTGTAGTTTTCCATTATCTGGATGTTCCACAATTTGGCCCATCTTGTTATTACCAGATTTCCTTTTTTCTATCACTATCATAAATTATGTTGCAATAAACATCCTCAAACATATTCATGGTGCATTTTTTTGTGATGTGGTAAACTCATATAGGTGAAGTTGCTGGGCCAAAGGGTGTTTGCATTTAAAACTTCAACAGCTTCATGGCTCCAACCGCTTTCAAGGTGCTCAGGGGAAGCTGGGGTGCCGTGCTGGACACAGAGTCCTGTCTGAGTAGCATCCAACCAACCAAGATGGAAAGCCTAATTGTAATATCCTGTGTTTTTCAGCAAGATGACTGTAGTTTGGATTAAACAGTTATTATTGCTAAAAAACACTAACCATCATTCGAGTTTTTGGCGAGTTGTTACCTTTTTGCTGGAGGGTCTTGCCTCCATGTTGATGGCTGCTGACTGACCAGGGCGGTGGGGGCTGGAGGCTGGGGGTGCTGTGGCAGTTTCTTAAAATAAGACAACAATGAAATTTGCCACATTGATTGAATCTTCCATTCACGAATGACTTCTCTGTAGCGTGTGATGCTGTTTGCTAGCATCTTACCCACAGCAGAACTTTTTTCAAAATTGGAGTCAGTCCTCTCAAGCCCTGTGCTGCTTTATCGACTAAGTGTATGTCATATTCTAAATCCTCTGTTGTCATTTCAACCATCTTCACAGCATCTTCACCAGGAGTAGATTCCATCTTTAAGTACCACTTTCTTTGCTCATCCATCAGAAGCAACTCCTCATCTGTGAAAGTTTTACCATGAGATTGCCAAATTCAAATATCGTAATAATGAAAAAATTTGAAATATTATGAGAAAGACCGAAATGTGACACAGAGACATGAAGTGAGCAAATGCTGTTGGAAAAATGGTGCCAATAGACTTGCTAGATTCAATTGGTTAAAAAAAAAAGGGCAGTATCTGTGAAGCACAATAAAGCAAAGTGCAATAAAATGAGGTACAACTGTATCTTGAGTTGGTGGCCAACCACACACACAGGAATTATTGCAAGAGACTTTTAATAGAGTAAGTTGTAGTACATCCTAGTGGGAGATATCCTAAGGCAAAAAGAACTAAAAAAACAAAAACAAAAACAAAAAACTTAAGCTTTTCAATATTCATGTTGTTAGTAAGAATATTGATATTAGTATTATGAAACTATTAGCTATATATTATAAAGCAAATAAATAATTATGTTAATGTTAAAGAAACCAAGAATTTTACCGTAAGAGATGAGATATATAGAATAAAAAAATTTCGTAAACATTCTATAATCTTTAATTTGAATAGGAAATATTAGTATGAACCTATGATACATTTTCTTATTTTGAAAAATCTATTTTAAGGAGCTAAAAAAAGAAACAAAGCTCAAAGCTGATAGAAGGGAAGAAATAGAGACAAAAAAAATTAGAAAAGATCAATGAAGCCAGGAGCTGTTTCTTTGAAAAGATAAATAAAACTGATAAACCTTTAGCCAGACTCATCACAAAAAAAAAAAAGGACTCAAAATGAGCACAAAGGAGGAGAAATAACAACTGACACCAGAAAAATACAAAGGATTATAAAAGAAGACTGAAAAATTATATGCTAACAAATTGGACAACCTAGAAGAAAATGGATAAATTCCTAGAAACATAACCTCCCAAAACTGAATCAGGAAGAAACAGAAAATTTGAACAGACCGATTACCAGCAATGAATTTGAATCAGTCATCAAAATCCCAACAAACAAAAGCCCAGGACCAGACGGCTTCACAGGTGAATTCTACCAAACATTTATTTATTTTTTATTTTTAAAAATTTTTTTTAAAGATTTTATTTATTTGACAGAGAGAGACACAGCGAGAGCAAGAACACAAGCAGGGGGAGTGGGAGAGGGAGAAGCAGACTCACCCCTGAGCAGGGAGTCCGACACGGGGCTTGATCCCAGGACCCTGGGATCATGACCTCAGCCGAAGGCAGACGCTTAACGACTGAGCCACCCAGGCACCCCTCTACCAAACATTTAAAGAAGAGTTAATACCTATTCTTCTCAAACTACTCCAAAAACTAGAAAAGGAAGGAAAGCGTCCAAATTCATTCTATGAGGCCAGTATTACCAGTACCAAAACCGGATAAAGACACTACAAACAACAAAAACTACAAGCCAATATTCCTCATGAACATAGATGCAAAAATCATCAACAAAATACTAGCAAACTGATTCCAACAATACATTTAAAAAATCACTTACCACAATCAAGTGGGATTTATTCCAGGGCTGCAAGAGTGGTTCAATATTCACAAATCAATCAACATGATACATTTCATTAACAAGAGAAAGGACAGGGTGCCTGGGTGGCTCAGATCCTTAAGCCAACATCCTGAGATCAAGTCCTGCATTGGGCTCCCTGCTCAGCGGGGAGTCTGCTTCTCCCCCTCCCACTCTCCCGCTTGTGTTCTCTCTCTGTCAAATAAATAAATAAAATCTTTTAAAAAAAAATGAGAAAGGATAAAAACTATATGATCATCTCAATAGAAGCAAAAAGAGATTTGATAGAGTACAACATCCACTCATGATAAAAACTTTCAACAAAGTAGGTTTAGAGGGAACATACCTCAACATAATAAAGTCCATATATGAAGAACCCATCATACTCAATGGTGAAAAACTTAGAGCTTTTCCCCTGAGATCAGAAATAAGACAAGGATGTCCACTCCCACTATTTTTATTCAACATAGTACTGGAAGTCGACCTGCAGCAATCATACAAGAAAAAAGGAATAAAAGGCATCCAAATTGGTAAGGAAGAAGGAAAACTTTCACTATTGGCAAATGACAAGATACTATATATAGAAAATGCTGAAGACTTCACCAAAAACACTACAAAGACTAATAAATGAATTCAGTGAAGTTGCAGGATACAAAACTAATATATGGAAATCTGTTGCATTTCTCTACACTAATAATGAAATAGCAGAAAGAGAAATTCAGAAAACAATCCATTTACAAGTACACCAAAAACGGTAAAATACCTAGGAATAAACTTAACCAAGGAGGTGAAAGGCCTGTACTCTGAAAACTATAAAACATTGATGAAAGAAATGGAAGATGACACAAACAAATGGAAAGACATTCTATTCCATGCTCATGGATTAGAAGAACCAATATTGTTAAAATGTCCATACTACCCAATGCAATATACAGATTTAATGCAATCTCTATCACAATACCAATAGCATTTTTCACAGATTAGAACAAATAATCCTGAAATTTGTATGGAACCACTCCAAATAGCTAAAGCAATCTTTAGAAAGAAGAACAAAGCTGGAGGTACCATAAACCCAGATTTCAAGATATGCTACAAAGCTATAGTAATCAAAAAAGAATGGTACCAGTGCAAAAATAGACATAGATCAATGGAACAGAATAGAGAACACAGAAATAAACCCACACTTACATGGTCAATTATTCTATGACAAAGGAGGCAAGAGCACACACCGGGGAGAAGGCAGTCTCTTCGACAAATGGTGTTGGGAAAACTGGACCACTTTACTATACCACACACAAAAAGAAAGTCAAAATGGGCTACAGACCTACATGTGAGATCTGAAACCTAAAACTCCTAGAAGAAAATATAGGCAGGAATTTCTTTGACACTGGTTGTAGCAACATTTTTCTAGATATGTCTCCTGAGGCAAGGGAAACAAAAGCAAAAATAAACTATTGGGACTACAAATTAAAATAGTTTTGTACAGTGAAGAAAACCATCAATAAGATGACAAGGCAGCCTAGTGAATGGGAGAAGATATTTGCAAATGATATATCTGATAAGGGGTTAATGTCCAAATACATAACTTACACAGCTCAACACCAAAAAAACCAAACCAAACCAAAACACACACACAAATAATCTGATTAAAAATGGGCAGAGGGGGCGCCTGGGTGGCTCAGTCGTTAAGCGGCTGCCTTCGGCTCAGGTCATGATCCCAGGGTCCTGGGATCGAGCCCCACATCGGGCTCCCTGCTCAGCGGGAAGCCTGCTTCTCCCTCTCCCACTCCCCCTGTTTGTGTTCCTGCTCTCGCTGTGTCTCTCTCTGTCAAATAAATAAAATCTTTAAAAAAAAAAATGGGCAGAGGACCTGAACAAACATCTTTTCAAAGAAGACATACAAATGGCCAACAGATACATGAAAACATGCTCAACATCACTAATCATTAGGGAAATGTAAATCAAAACCAGGAGATATCATCTCACACCTGTCAGAATGACTAGAATCAAAAAGACGAGAAACAAGTGTTGGCAAGGATGTAGAGAAAAAGGAATCCTCTATGCCCTATTGGTGGGAATGCAAACTGGTGCAGCCACTGTGGAAAACAGTATGGAGGTGCCTCAAAAAATGAAGAATAGAAATACCATAATATCCAGTAATGCCACTGCTGGGTATTTACCCAAAGAAAATAAAAACACTAATTCAAAATGATATATGCACCCTCATGTTTATTGAAGCACTATTTACAATAGCTGAGATATGGAAGCAACCCAAGTGTCCATCTATAGATGAATGGATAAAGAAGAGGTGGTGTATATATAATGGAATATTATTCAGCCGTAAAAGAGAATGAGATCTTGTCATTTGCAATAACATGGATGGACCTAGAGAGTATAATGCTGAGTAAAATAGGTCAAACAGAGAAAGACAAATACCACATGATTTCACTCATGTGGAATTTAAGAAACAAAACAAAGAAAAAGAAATAAACAAAAAAACAGACTCAAATACAGAAAACAAACTGGTAGTTGCCAGAAGGGAGGTAGGTGGGGGGATGGGTGAAATAGGTGAGGGGGATTAAGAGTACATTTGTTGTGATGAGCACTGAGTAATGTATAGAATTGTTGAATCACTATATTGTATACCTGAAACTAATATAACACTAGGTTAATTATACTTCAATTAAAAATATATTTTAAAAATTTAGTAAATATTTTTTAATCTTAAATTTGAAAAATATTAGTATGGGCGCACCTGGGTGGCTCAGTCATTGGGTGTCTGCCTTTAGCTCAGGCCGTGACCCCAGGGTCCTGGGATCGAGCCCCACATCGGGCTCCCTGCTCCACAGGAAGCCTGCTTCTCCCTCTCCCTCTGCCTGCCACTCCCCCTGCTTGTGCTCGCTCGCTCGCTCTCTGTCAAATAAAAAAAAATTTTAGTATGAACTGATGATACATTTTCTTATTTTGAAAAATCTATTTCCTAGCTCTGTCCCCTAAAAAGGCTCAGAAACAATGACCAATCAAATACAATGCGTGCCCCTAGTGCCAGATCATAGTCTCCAAATAGTATTTCCCACTGAGTGGAACCAGGGCTCCTTGGGGAAATGAGTGGTTCTGGTCAGAGGCAGGAATACGCACAATGAGCCGGGAGCACCACACGTACCTGCAATTTCTGGGATCATGCCAAAAGGACTCAGAAGTCAACTTGTCAAGGCTTTCAGTGGCCACAAATGGGACAATTTAAACACTAATAAGAAAAACCAAAAAGGATTGAAACACATGAATCATGTTGAAAATTCACAAGTTCATAATGATAGAAAAAAATAACGTCATTGTTCATCTTTGGATGATGAAGAACCAACTCACTGTTCTGAAAACAGGTGAGTAAAGAGAATCTACCTTTGCCACATAAATTAAACTTCAGGGTAACCAAATAGTAGAAGAGGGGATGTCTTTCTTTATAGGAGTATCTAGAAGGAATGTCATCATTTTGCAAACCTTTAAAGAAATAATAGTCCTAGACAGTGACAATTGTACTAGTTTCCTAGGGTGGCCATAAAAAAGTACCACAAACTGGTGGCTTAAAACAGAAATTTATTGGCTCACAGTTCTGGAGAAGTTCAAAATCAAGGTGTTGGCAGCACCATGTTCCCTGTGAAGCTCTAGGAGAGGATCCTTCCTTTCCTCTTTTAGCTTCTGGTGTTTTCTGGCAATCCTTGGCATTCCTTGGCGTGTAAAAGCAACACTCCAATCTCTGCCTCTCTGGTTACATGGTCATCTTCTTTTAAGTCTGTTTGTGTTTAAATGTTCCTTCTCTCACAAGGGCTGGATTAGGGTGGGCCTTGTTTTAACTTGATTATATCCACAGGCATGGGGGCTAGGACTTTAACATATCTTTTAGGGGGACATAATTCAACCAAAAATAATCAAGGGCAGTTAGTATCACAGAAAGACACAGGACATTATATATTATTGCCAAAGAATTAGACTCTAATCAGACAAGTCTAGATCTAACTACCAATTTATAGGAAACAGAAACAGAAGGGCAGAAGAACACACTCAGAAATACCACAGGCATATTATCAGCGAAGTCTGGAATGTGGGAAATTCTGTAGGACAAGTGACTTGGCTTCTTCAACAAATAGATTGCAAGGGAAAAACAGAGGGAGAGAAATAAAAAAATTAAAATGGACATAATAGACATAGCAACCCAATCCAATGTATAGACAGAAAATTTGAGTACTTAGTAGACATTTAATGATATAAAGGAATTATTGATAATTTTTAAGAACCTATCTTAATGGTATGATGGTAATGTTTAAAAAAGAGAGTTCTTATCAGAATACATACCCTCAGATAAGATGACATGATGTTTGGAAGTTGGAAAGAAAGTGGGGATTGTTTAGGTATGAAACAGGATTAGCCATTTTATTTAATGAAATTTGGTGTTGGGTACATGAGGATTCATTGAAGTGTTTTCTCTATCTGCTGAAATTTTCTAGCATATAAAATTATAAAAATAAAAATGCAGTATGTTCAGTCAGTGTTTCTCAACTTGGGGCAGTATCAGAATCTGTCTCCTGAAGACATCTCCCTCCCCCAGTCTCCCTGAGCTCTACTGTTCAATATACTTTTATGGGATATTGAGTTTCTCTTTTTAAAATCACCCAGTGTAGTTTGATTTCTAATGGACAGATTTTGTCTGTTGGAAGCTCCTGTCTAGCTGACAAAAATATTTTTCATTAGGCAAGAAAGGAATTTTAAAATTCTTTTATTGTAAAAGTACTATGTACATAAAGAGGTAAAAACAGAAAATCCAGGGGTGCCTTGGTGGCTCAGTCAGTTAAGCGTTTGACTCTTGATTTTGGCTCAGGTCATGGTCTCAGGGTTGTGAGATCAAGCCCTGAATCAGGCTCCATGCTGGGTGTGGAGCCTGCTTAAGATTCTCTCTCTCCCTCTCTCTCTTCCCATCCTCCCCTTCCCCCTCTCAAAATTAAAAAAAAAAAAGAAAGAAAGAAAGAAAAAAGAAAGAGAAAGAAAAAAATCCAAAAAGTGCCAAAAAAGTAAGATTACTCCTCCATTCCAGTTCTTCTCCCCAGAGCGTCCACTGTTCCAAATTTCTTGTGAATCACACCAGACACTTTTCTCAGCATATACAAAAACACAATTTGGACTATATTGCAAATATTATCTGCAACTTGCTTTTTTCCCCCACCCAGCAGTATATCTTAGAGACCTTTCCACAGCAGCAAACATAGATACTTTTCTTTCGCATTCCACTATATGGAAATACAGTAGGCCCCCTTAGCCGAGGTCCCACTTGGATGGTTTCAGTTCCCTGAGGTCAGCTGCCATCTGGAAGCAGATGATCCTTCCAACATATGGTCAGAGGGTCAGTGGTAGTATATAACACTACATCACAATGCCTCCATCACTCACCTCACTTCATCTTCTTAGATAGGTGTCTTACCATCTCACATCATCTCAAGAAGAACCGGAAGTACAGTACAGTAAGGTATTTTGAGCGAGACCACATTCACCTAACATTTTTCAAAGTAAGCTCTACTTACAGTATATTGTTATAATTGTTCTGTTTTATTATTAATCTCTTACTGGGCCTAATTTATAAATTAGACTCTGTCATAAGTACATACATACGTATAGGAAAAAAACACAGTATGAATCGGGTTTGGTACCAAGCACGGTTTCGGGCATCCACCCGAGGTCTTGCAACACGCGCCCGGCGGGTAGGAGTGGGAGGGGTCTGCTGGACCAGAATTTATTTCAGTCACCATTTGGCAAACAGTTTTCCTCAGTTATTTCCTCTTACAGATTACAATGCAATGCACCTTCTTGTACACATATAGAAAAGGAATTTTGTTGAAAATATTTCCCAAAAACCAAAAAAAAACCCCATAACCCTCCTTCATTCTTCCGGCTCAGGACGGGAAGCGGCCTGTGGCTCGAAGCAATCACAGAGCAAACCTGCACCAGACCGGCTCACCTGGTGATTCCCCAGCCGCTGGGCAGCCAGACGCTGGGCACGAGGGAGCCTATGTGGCTCCTGACGCGGCTTCTGAGGGGCTGAGGGTAGCGGATGGCCCTCTGAGTCCCCTCACGCGCGATGCCCCGGGCTGGGAGAAGTACAGCATCAGCATCACGTCATTGGGTAAGTTCCGCTGGCTTTAAAGGAGACTGGGGCTGAGCGGTGTTAAACTCAGATTCACCTGGATGCAGCAGTGGTTCAGTTGGTGATATGTTGCAAGTTAAGGCACCAGAATGATAATGTGGACCAATGGCTGATGGCCAAGAGCAGCTCAGTGCCGTGCATCTCTCTGAAAGGTGGCATGCTGAGTGGGTAAGCAGAGGAAGCTTTTATTTTAGTTCTTTCTTTCCTTTTTTTTTTAAAACGTGGTTTGTGTTTAATCCTCTGGAAGTCTCTGTGTCAGTGAGGCTTTCTTTTCCACCGTGTGGGACTTCATGTGGGCATCTCTTGCCAGAAATCAGAATTTCCTGGCAAGTAAGAGAAGCAATTTGAGTAACCCAGACACAGACAAATACATCTCACTTCAACAAAGCTTTTCAGGTGTCACTGAAGATGTGTGAGAAACCAGACAGCAAGCTATAGAAAATGCTCTTGAAAAAAGTATTCTCCGGTCGATAGCTTCAGTGAAGCTCTTGCCATCTGAGCTGGATCAGTTCAGGCCACCACTTCACGGGGGAGAGTTTTGTGAGACCATGGGGAACGGATTTGGGAGAGGTCAAGGACTCGGTCCAGGCTGTGTGGGGCTCTTCCTGCTTGGGGGCTCAGAGCAAAATGCACAGGACTTGATTTGCTGCTCCTTAAAAATGCTTGTGGTGCCTGGTACGTGAAAAGGAGGTGAAGGTTTGTTTGCATCATCTCCACCTGAAGAGTATATTTTGGAGTTGCTCCTCATTGCTTTCAGCTCCCTTTATGAAATTGGTTCAATCAACAGGTATTATTAGAGGAACGAGCATATGCTTTTTTGAAGGGATCAATAAAATTCTTGCTCGTCTGACAGTTTTAATGTTTCCATAATGGCTGAAGAACAGAAAGAGCCTTGCACTTGTGGAACTTGAGGTCGGGATTCAAGTGGGGAATGAGGGGATGGCTTATGAGGAAAGGGTTGGGTCTTGGGAAGGGGTGGAGTTCCTATGAATTCACCAGAGGAGATGCAGTATGAGCTGGTTGGAAGTAGAAGTCTGTTGTGTTTTTTAAAAAAGAAGGAAGGAAAGAAAGAAAGCATTGACATCAAAGGAAGATAAGAAAAGAAGAAAAGAGCTAACGAAGGTGTGGTGTGCGTGGTGGGGGATGGACTGACCTAGGATACGCCGGTCAATCTGGGCCCAGGGCTCTGCATATAGTCCACTGCTCGTTCTGGGCACCGAGGGTCAGAGACTAGTGAGCAGGGCCCGGGGGAAACCAGTCACCGAAGAAATTCTGTCCAGAGACAGAAGTGGATTAGATCCCAACTGAGAAGGACCCTGGTCTCTGGGCATTCATCCAGGGAAGCTTTCTGTTTGCAGGCTTCCTCCCCCACCCCCACCCCCACGGGTGTCCCATTTCCCATCACTTGTCCAGTCTCCCTGAACAGCTTTTACGTCCTGAACTAGTTCAGTTCCATAGAGGAGCTTTTGTTAAGCATTCACTTGCTTGTAAGATTTTTTTTCACCCTATGAAATTCTCTCAGCCTTCTGACATTGTCAAGCGCCTCCGTGATTGGCTTTGAACAACTGTGACCTTCAGCTGCCTGAGGACATGTAATGCCATCCCTGTTGATCCTAGATTCAAACTCAGGGATCCTTTCAGTCAACAGGAGGAAATACTAGAAAGGGACATGGGGTCCTCCCTTCCTGCCTTTGGGGGTCTGTAAACTGAGACCTGTGCTTCCGAGTAAGCTGCTTCTAGTCCATCTTGATTCCAGTTCCTCTAAACAGATCAATTTCCTGGAGACGCAGAGTAACAGGCTGCCTGGTGTAGGAGTCAGAAAACTGGGTTCAGAGTTCTGGTGTTGCTTCCATCACTGATTAACTGCGTGTCCTTTGGCAAATCCTTCAGTAACTCCCCTTGAGTAAAAATGACGGGGTTGAATCAAGAAGCACACAGATTTTATTTATTTTTTATTTATTTATATATTTTTTAAGATTTTTATTTATTTATTTGACAGAGAGAGACACAGCGAGAGAGGGAACACAGCAGGGGGAGTGGGAGAGGGAGAAGCAGGCTTCCCACTGAGCAGGGAGCCCGATGCGGGGCTCAATCCCAGGACCCTGGGATCATGACCCGAGCCGAAGGCAGACGCTTAACGACTGAGCCACCCAGGCGCCCCGGCACACAGATTTTAATAGCCTGAAAGAAGGAACCGAAATTGCCAAGATTAAATTTGAAACAACTGGTCGTAGAGGTAGATGCGGGGAGAGAGCCGGCATTGCTGTTCCTATAGAAAGTGTTTCAGTTGCCCGTGGCTATGAAACAAGAGCGAGCTGTGGACGCTGGTTAGCTTATCATCACAGGCCCGTTGATAGAAGCTCAGCGTTCAGTATAAGGCAGGTTAGAGTCTTGCTGTGCTCTGCTCCAAGCTACGGTGTCTCCTGCCTCCAGGCACGTCTGCCCCCAGGCCTCTCTCCAACCTGCAATCAGAGGGATTATTCTTAAAATCTACATTTATATTCTTAAAATCTACATTTGATTGTGTTGCTCTCCTGCTTACCGGCCTTCGAGAGCTCCTAATGCTCTCAGAATAGTCTCATGCATCATCCTTCAGGATCTGGCCCCTGTTGCCCTCTCAAACCTACCTCCAGTCCTCCACAACCCGGACTCTAGTAGTTCCAAACCACGGCCTGTTCCCAGACCCGGGCTTCCTCTTTCCTCTAGAATGCAGTTTCGAACACGCACACGCATGCGGCATACGCATGCACGCACACAAGTGTGCACCCTGCCACCTGTCAGCTCTTCCATTCTCTGAGCTTTCAGAGCCCCTCGTCCCCCCATCCGTGTGCTTCCCACACCATATAGCAACCGCCTGAGGGTACTCCAACCACCCTCCCGTTCCAAGACAGCCCCTCAAGACGGGTATTGTGCTTTGCCTGTGCACACTCAACGTGTACTATCTTTCTGGTAGGCACTCGGTAAATATTTGTAGAACCCATGGAAGGCGAGGGGAACAAGTGCATTCAGAGAAGAGGGACAAGGACGGTGAGGGCTGTGGAAATGAGGGAGAAGAGAGTATCAGGGGTGGCATGATCACTCACCTTTCTGTCAAGGGCTGCCATGGGCAAGTGGGACATGGTTTACTCTAGCCGGTCCAGAGGGGAGAATTAGCCTCCGGCGGGAGGGACGCAGACACAGTGCAGTCTACGAAGCAGCTTGGGAGAACGCTATGGCACACTACCTGTGGATGACTTTGCAGAGAAGGGATAGCTTCCTGGTGGCCTAGAGAGTTCCCTGGCCCAGAAGGGCCCCAGCACCATCCCAGGAGTATGATTTTTTTTTAATTTTCTTTATTTGACACAGAAAGAGAGAGATAGAGAGAGCACAAGCAGGGGGAGTGGCAGGCAGGCAGAGAGAGAGGGAGAAGCAGGCTCTCCGCCGAGCAGGGAGCCCGATGCGAGGCTCTATCTCAGGACCCTGGGATCATGACCTGAGCCGAAGGCAGCCGCCTAACCGACTGAGCCACCCAGGCGCCCCTTTCCCAGGAGTATGATTAGGATTCTTGGGTTGGGTGAGACGTTCAGCCTGATAATATGGAAGGTCCTTCAGAGCATGGATTCGAAGATCTGCAGGTCCCAATAGCTCTGAAAGTCTGTGATGATCTCATCTAGGCCACAACACCACACAGTTTAGAAAACTGAGTGGGCATTCTAATTTCTGATTCTAATTTCTCTTCCTTAGCAGCTTCAGAGTATTCTACCTATTCCAAATCCACCCACAATGCTTGGTCCATTCAACTGTTCCCTTGGGGAAAGAACTAGGGAGCCAGAGAAGTCATATAACCTGTCCCAGTTTTTGCAAGTAATAACAAGAAGCAGGATCTTAAGGAAACAGGACTCTGGGTTCCAGCCGTTAAAGCAGATGGCTTTCCCAGGGGACTGGTGATATTTCATGTTTCTCACCATTTTGCCTTCAGTCCCCATCTAAAGTGCAAGACCACAACCACGGCACGGTGGTGGTAGGGATGGCCCTCGGACTAGATTGTCTGTGTGACCTCAGACAAGTCACTTCCTCTTTCTGTGACTAACTCGGTTTCCTCATCTATAAAATGGACATAAAAGCAGACTTAACCTTGTAAGGATAAGATGGAAATACAGTACGCGGATATATGACGTATTCAATAAACATGGCCTAGTGTTGCTCGTCCTGGGTGAGGGCAGGACTTGGGAACACAGAGTCCAGGGCTAGAGGGGTAGTGCGGGTGCCTCCAGCTGTTCTCTGAGCAGCCTCAGAAGTTCCTCAGAGCTTCCCTTGAGAGCCGGGCCTGGGTGGAAGGGACGGGAGAGGACAACCATCGGCGCAGAAGAACCAAAACGGACATCCTGCCTTCGGTGGTCCTGAAACAACTTGTTAATTCTCTAGAAAACTGAGGGCAGGACGGGGCAGGGTGGGGGTGGCACCCACAGACTCCTGTCCCCCCTCCCTCCCCAATAATTCCCTGCGTATGGGTAGTCTTCCCACCAAGTGGAAGTTGGACACATCAATGATAAGCTTTTGAATCAGTAGTTTCTTTTCCTCTGAAGATAGGTTTCTTTTTCTGAAGACAGTTTCTCGTTCTCCGAGTCCCTACCCTCTGCCGTGCTTACAGGGATGTTGCCAGGATCCACGCCATCATGCTGTGTGTGGAGCACCTGCCCACCTGACGCCTGGCCGAGGGACGCAGGCAGAAAGGGGCACCACAGTGGCAACAAAAATACATTTGACTCTGATCTTCCTCCTCCGAAAGTCACCGGAATTCCAAGACCACATGCCCAGCTTTTTTGCCTGACAGAGTCCAGGAGCCTCACGCAGTTTTTAGCCACCATCCAAGTTTTCCTGAGGCTGGGGTCAGAGCCCCACTGGACTCCACCTCGGGGTGGCCTGTGGCAGCCACCACTGCCTCTGCCATTGCTGAAGCCGCACGTCCTTTCTGGTGGTCCCCACCTGTGACCAGGGTCACGGCTCTTCTGTTAGATGCCTCAAGGGGTTCTTGCTGTTTCAACTCAGAATCTTCTTTGTCAAGGACTTGGGATCGATTCCCAGTGGAGCCAGAGCAAGGGACAGTTAACACACCCCCCCAGTACCTTGCTCAAAAGCCTTTGTCCTTCCTTTCTCGTAAGCCTGGATAGTGTAACTCATCACTGTTTCAGGATGAAGTCCAGCCTCCCCCCAGGACCCTCCCCGGGGAAGAGATGGGAGGCACGCTGCCTCTGCCTCTTGCTTGGTTTTGGAGTTTTATCTGATATCCCGCAGCTCAGCTGCATTCCCAACACTCTGATCAGATAACTCCTGGTGGCCCTCAAGGTGGGCAGGGCTCCTGAGGGGACTCTGCTGACAGGGACCCTCAATCCACAGATGTGGAGTTGCTTCAGCCCTCCTGCACCAGGGGATTTCTCCAAACCCGAGAGAGTGTGGTTACGAGGAAAGAATCAGAAATTTCCTTTTCATAATTCACAAAAGAGAAGAAACTCTTAATGTTGATTTAGCCCATTCTGGCTCCTAGCAGGGTTAAACTCAAACAATATTTATTTATACAAAGAAAGGAAGGAATGAAGGAAGGAAGGAAGAAGGGGGGGAGGGAGGAAGGAAGGAAGAAAGGAAAAAAGAAAACCACCACCTCCCAGAGACTGAAATGCTAAAACACCCCCTTATAGGTTGTAAGGTTTTCTGGTTTTAAATTTTTTCTGGTGTTTGTTTTTGTTGTGTGGGTTGGCTGGTTTGCTTTTTCCCTAACGGCCACACCAATTAGTTTGTGGCGCAATGTGAGCCCTTTGCCTACAGTGTCCTTGAGGAGAATCAGAGGGAAGATGGTAGCCTGCCTTGGCTGTTGCCCATCCAGTGAAATCCTCTCTGCCTGAGTTCTTATCCACCCCATCTCCCTCTCTCCCCCTCCCCACCCACGTCTCTCTCTCTCTCTCTCTCTCTCTCTCTCTCTCACACACACACACACACACACTATCCCTACGCATGTATTTCCTTTGAAGCCATAATCACCTGTGTCCAACTTGGCTCCTGGGAGTGCAGAGGGAGCCCTGGGTATGCAATACCATAGTCGTATTTTCCCCAAGAGATGCTTATGCCGCAATCCAGACATTCTCATGCTCTGCCTTTTAATTAGTTTAGGGAGTTGTAACCTCACAGTGTGGGTGAGCTTCCCAGCTGTGCTTTTCGGGAAGTTATATGGTCTGCCCACCTCTGTGTCCTCCCCTGGCGTAGGAAATTACAAGCCAGCTCTCTTTGCTTGTCTTGGAAGTGTGTGTGCTGACCTTACCCCACAGAGCCGGGGACACTCCAGGGCCTTGGGGACCGTGGTAACTCTCAGATCTCACGTCTTGCAGCCTGCTGGCCATGAGCAGGGCAGGAACGGATGGCCTTGGAGCTAAAAGAGATGGTTTTCACCTGTGGCTCTTCAGTCCCTTTGGGTGACCTACTGTAGCCCCCCTGGGAACCAGAGGAGAGATTTTATGGCTCGAGGGGAACCTGCATCTCTTCCATAAGGGGCCCCATTCTGGAGGCTGCCAGACACCTTATCCGCATGAGAGGGGAGTCCCCGAAGAGCCCTTCTGGCCTTCCTTCCCCCAAGGCTGCCGTACATCCCCACAGGGGCCCCGGGATGGGGCAGGGCTGACAGCAAATCTCTCATAGCTGCTGACTTTTTCATTTAAACACAGCCCCCTCTTATTTTGTGTATGCATTCTTCCTTGGGTGACCAGATCACACTTTTGGTTCTAGTTTTAACTTCTCCACTTTACCAAAGCTCGGCATATCTCCCTCTTTAAATAAGGGTGTGTGTGTGTGTGTGTGTGTGTGTGATGATGTGTTTCCTGGCATTCTCCCATAGATACTTGTCCAGCTCAGCTCGAAGTGGCCAGCCTGTCTCATTTGCCCCTGTGGACTGTGTTAGCTTCGTACACCACACTTCTCAGCTGAAACCCACCAGGGTGCAATTTGCTTTCTTCACTTATCTCATCCTTTGGCGTGGGTTCCACTATGGGTTGCCTCCTAGCTGCATACCTGCTTTTTTGGCGGCCGGCCACATCCCTCCTGCCTCTCTCAGTCTCGTGGGTAGGGCGTCACCAGCCTCTCTCCTGGGCACTTGCCTTCTCCCCGAGGGTTTCTCTCTGCAAATAAGGTCATTAATCACCGCCCTGGCCACTGACTCTGATATAATGGCCTTGCAGGAAGCTACTTGCTCACCACCTAGTCCCACCGGGCACAGTGATGGTCACTGAGTATGTCTCAGCAAAGCCTAAAAGGCCTGAGTCCCGCAACGTCCCTGCCCCCAGACTAAGAGCTCAAAAGGGCTTGGGACTCCTTGACAGATGGTGTTTTCCACACCTAGAAATAGGTACTTTTGTAACCTCTAATTTCAGGTGATCTGCCTAATTGAAATGTTGAATTGGATGTTATGTATTTTTTCAAAATAGCAGAGTAAATCAAAATTTCTATAGATTTTTTTCACTTAATTTCTTAAAGGAGTGATACATTCACATGGTTCAAATCCCCCAAAGTAGCAACTCTTATACACAAAAATTCTTTCTCCCAACCTCGTCTTCCTTCTGCCCAGTTTCTACCCTGAGTGCTTGGTTTCTTGTAGATTTTAAGTTTTTGATGGATCTGGATAATCTTGTACCAGATTTGGAATCATTCAACTGCCTCAAAATCAATGACTTGCTGGCTAGTTAAATAGAAAAGGAGGCCTCTTTCACTCTGTCACCCATTTACCATTTAGGATTCAGCTACCTGCCCTTCCCCCACCCCATGGCTATATGAATTCTGTCCTAAGGTCTTTCTCTTTCTCTATCTCTACAACATAGCCTTTGTAGTACTATGAATTTTTATCTCCGCCGTCTTTGTCTAAGCGTCTTTGTTTCAGTGTCTCAAAGCTTAAAGCAGATTCCATTACTTGGGAGCTTAGTGAATTGGCCCCCAGTTAATCAGATAAGCACTAGAAAAATTCCCTGGAAATCTCCAGCAGATAGACATGAAAGATCCAGTACAATTGGTTTATCATGACAGGATTCCAGCTGACACCATCCAAATGGAGGAGCCCCTGTGGTTACCTAAATAATGAAGAGGGCTCCGAGAAGGAGGGGAGCCGGGAGGGAAGTGTGGGAAGGCAGACGTGCTCTTCTGGGCACCGAAGGCTGGGCTTCCTCTGGGCAGAGGTCAGCGGACCAGGTAGCGGGAGCGGCCAACATTCCTACAGTCAGAGAATTCATCTGTGCCAATAACCCTTTAGAGAGTTAGGGCCGCCCACTTCCTGGCACACTCACCTCCGGGTGTGGCTGGAAGGGCAGCTGACAGCCCCGTCATTATCGTCATTATCGGGACCATCTCTGGGACGGCCCAGGGCAGTCACTCCCTCCTGCGCGCACACACACACACCCCCCCCCACTGCCACCTAATACATTTGTCCCAACTTTTCACTTCTCTGAAGTGCGTTTAAGTCACTGCCCCACATGGTTCCACATGGTTCTGCATTGGTCAGGAGGAGTCACCTGTGCAGTTTGGTGGCTTGGCTGTGAAGCCAGAGCCTCCTCTGTGTCAACTTTCTCTGGGTTTGACCTGCTGCCCCACAGATCTCTGACCCGGTGCTGCATTTAAAGATGCCGCCTGGTGATCACAGACGTGGCCCCAGGTACCACAAGATTCAGAATGACCAAGAACGGGGAAGTTTGCTGGGGTCTCATGGAAGCATTAACTTTCATTCATGAATCTGTAAAAACTGGCATTCTTATACGGTGTATACGATTTACGTAGTAATATCATATTACATATTTAATTAACAAGGAAATGTGCCTCCCAAGCCATACCCAGCGGAAGTGGATTATTGCACTTGGCACCAGGGACAGATGAAGGGAAAGCAAGTACTTGCCTTGGGTTAAATTACCTGGCCTCTAATTAGGAGCTGGGAGGAGGCAGCAGTGACCTCTTCCCCGAGGACTCGCTCCTGAGGTGTCCGTTCTAGCTCATGCCTGACGTTAGGGAGATTGTCCAGCCCCTGAGCAGGAACGCCCCGGAGCTGCGTGGCTTACGGGTGAGTCCCCCTGAGACAGGAGATGCAACCACACAGGTGGGCCACCTCCCCTGAGGGTTGTGGGGTGGAGTCCCAGAGGTGGGGACTGTAGAAGATAAAGAGGAGGGATGAGGCCTGAGAGGTGCTGAGTGGGAGGCGTCTGGGGGATGTCTGAGTGGAGGGCCAATGGCATCCATATTTGGGAATCATCACATCATGCAACAAGAAGACGTGGGAGCCTGGTGGTGTGGGTGGATTGAGAAGAAGAAAGGCTAAGGATGAGCCCCAGGCAGCTGTCCATAAGTAAGAGGCCAGGACTTCTGTGGGCAGGGTGCAGCTAGGGCAGTAGTGATGCTCTGGGGCTTGGGCCTATGTCCAAGGGGTGAAGACGTAACTGCTGTGGGTGGGGTGTTCTGGGGGGAGTGCAGGGGCTGTGGGAGCGATGCAGGGGACAGGTGCCTGGCTGAAGCATGGTCAGCAGCCTTCATGACCTAGTCGATGTTCTCAGCTCTGCCTGCAGACTGCCAGTGGTGGGTGGTGAGCAGGAGGAAATGAATGTGGACTTTCAGTGGAACTTTCCAGATCCACATGTGAACCATGGGTCAGCGATCCGGTGGATGGGTGGTGTGTGGTCCAAGGGACTGTCCTTGGTGGGCAGAGTCACGGTGGGCAATAGAGAAGGGTGGAGTGTGTGGTGTGCCTGAGCCCAGAGCTACTCCTACCAGCCAGTTGTGCCCATCTCTCCCCAGCTTTGCATTCAGGGATGCCATGGTCACATCCTGAAATGGGCCATGGTGGGAGGACTGACACCACAGAGACTGGCAAATATTAGCTATCAGGGCTTCATTTTGCAGAGATCCAGTGTTAAACCTTTAGCAGCACACCACTGGGGGCTGGGGAGGAAATAGTGCCTGTTGGCAAGTGGAAAGGGATGAGTTTAAAATGAGGGGCCTGGAGCACTAAGGAGTTTGGACTTTATCTGGAGAGCTGTGGAGAGCCATTGAGAAGCAGTATAATTATAGTGCATTACTTGAGAGGGTCGTGTTTGTAACCCTGTTTGCCTGGGTTCACATGCTGGCTCTGCCACTTACTGGTTGTGTGATCTTGGGCAGGTTACTTAACCTCTCTGGGCCTTGGTTTCCTCATCTGTGAAATGGGAGAAATAATGCCTGCTTCATGGGGTTACTGTGAGCTTTACACGGGTTCTCCAGGGAGAGCACTTAGAGCCTGACACGCAGTGAGCATTCAGTTAAGTGTTAGCTATTATAGAAACATTCAGACCAGTAGATGACATGATCATATCTGTCTTTTGGAACAAATACTTGGGCATGGAGAACAGATTGAAAGGAGCAAGACAAAAGGCAGGAAGAACAAAAAAGGAGCAGTAATTAGACCAGGGATGGTGGGAGCCTGAAAAGGTGGAGGGAAGAGAAGAGGTTTGGGGCCGCACAGGTGGGATGGAGAGGGCTGGGAACACGATGCAGGAGACGAAGAGAGAGGAAGAGAAGTTGCAGGGAGCAGGGGTGATGAGGAAAGCGTCGGAGAAAGGGGTGGACGTCAGGCTGGGTCCTGAAGGGGTATCTCAGCAGAGAAGAGGGAGGAAGACCTGATGGGTAGAAGCAGTGTGAGAAGAGAACCAGGGTTTTTCAGAGAGTGTTGGCATTCGAGACTTTTCAATAAACATTTGTCATTTGATTTTTTAAATGTTTAATTGATGCAGCTGGAATGAAAACTGAAGAAAACGCAGTAGGCTTGAAAAGAACAAAAATTCGCCGTAAGGTTCCTGTGGCGCTCTGTACTTCTAGCACCCGCAGAAGCCACTTGGTGACAGGCCCAGGCACCATCCCTGACCTGGCCAGCACGCAGCCTTCCAGCCAAGAGCCACTTGCCCCTGCTGGGTGCCCACGTGGGGGTGGGGCTTAGGAATTAGCCAAACACTGGAGGGTTAAACCTCTTGGTCTTCCACGAGGGGGAGAGAGCTCTTTCCTGTCTACACCGCACCCGGCGTTGGGAGCCTTCCTGTTGTCACAATGGCTCTTTGTTGGTGGCAAAGTCTCTTTCAACCAGTGGGGCAATGTTTAATCACCCTTGCCACACTTTGAACACTGTTGCCAGGGGCTAGCTAACTGTGTCACAGGCTTCACGTTGCATCAGCCTGTCCTCTGGGAGATTAGTTTGGGGAATAATGACAAGCTGGTGTTATATCCAATTCTGCATAGTCGCCTAGGGGAGAGATAATGGGTGTGCTCTTGGCTGGGGCATGCAGGCCCGGCACCTTCCACAGTTCACCTGCCCCAACCAGCCACTCTCCTACCTGGCCAGGAGACGGGCTGGCAGTGGCAAAGTGCAGGACTTTCCTCCCATTCTGTTCTCACACAGCCTGTCCTCAGCCGCCATCCACTGTCCCTCCTGCCAAATGAGATGGAAAAATAAAGATGTGGCAATGGTGCCAAGTGGGTGAACAGAGAGCTGGGAGCCAAACTGGACCAGATTAAGTGACTTGGTGAATTCAGCTTATTTGGAGGAAGAAGATAAATACATATAAGAAAGATAAAAAGATAGGCAGAGGGGCACCTGGGTGGCTCAGTCATTTGAGCGTCTGACTCTTGGTTTCAACTCAGGTCATGATTTGGGTCTTGGGATCGAACCCCCTGTCGGGCTCCGTGCTCAGCAGGGAGTCTGCTTGAGATTCTCTCTCCCCCTCCCCCTCCCCCTACTCATGTGTTCTCTCTCTCTCTCTAGCTCTCTAAAATAAATAAATACATCTTAAAAAAAAAAAAGGCAGACATCGCTCCTGGCTTTGGTCAGTATTTCTCAAAACATTTCTCAGATATTCTCCTCCTGGGGTCCCCATGAGTCTGTCTTGCTTTAAAAGTACATACACCAGGAAGCTTAAAGCAGAGTTGGGTACGATAACTTTTGGGAATCTAGTGAAGTGGTGTAGATTGATTGATTGATTGATTGATGACTGAGTGATTGATTGATGATTGATTGATGATTGATTTCTTTATTTTAGAGAGAAAGAAAGCAAGGGGAGGGGCAGAGGGAAAGGGAGAGAGAATCCCAAGCAGACTCCACGCTGAGTACGGAGCCCCACTCGGGGCTCGATCCCACAGCCCTGAGATCAGGACCTGAGCCAAACCAAGAGTGAGATGCTTGACTGAGCCACCCAGGTGCCCCAAGTGATGTAGATTTAGACCATCCTAGAACTAGCTCCCAATTAGGGACCTTTCTCAGACAAATTATTTGGCTGTGTTGGCCTCCACTTGAGCTAAGGCAGGTCATTTGGGCTCCCTCCCCAAGATGGCAGCCAGTTCTTCTGTAGGCCAGGCCTGCGCAGCAGCAACCAGATGATGCTTGTTCTTTTCCAGCCACTGGCGGGGCTGTCTCAAAACTCTCCTCTCCTCCCCTAGCCTCATCTACTGACAGGTCAGGCCAAGGGGTTGACCTGAAACAGTGGGAACTAGAGGCCATAGTTTCATCCTCCTCTTTCTCTGGTCCCTGGCAGAAATGTACTGCCCAGATTTCTCTTCAGAACAGAGGCACTCATTCTCCTGACCGCCAGGAGTATTGTCCACTGAGTGGGGCAGCTGAGTCCCCGCCTAGACATTGCCCTTAGCCAAAGGGCCCTGCCTAGCCCAAGTTTACACCCCCAGCCCAGGGATAACTGTATCCAGTGACTGGATGATGCAGATGCTCTAGGCTCTAGGTCTTTTGCCTCCATTCAGGACCTCTCTGACCGGCCAACCCAGCTTCAGAGCTCCCTGTGGGATCAGCTGAGACCTCTGTTCCAACTGGACACTGACCGACCTATTCCTGAGCCTTCTTCCCTCACCTGCCCGACCATACTGACTTTCTGACCTGGGGGCTGAGCTGAAACTACAGTGGGTCACCGCATATGCCTCACGTCCCCCCCTTCCCTGGCCCCAGAGAGGCCTGCACAGCTCCGCGTCTCTCCCTCTCCTGTTCCAGGCGCCCCTAGAAGCCTAGAATGCAAATTTTCCAAGGCCAGGCACTGTACGTTTGAGGCTAGCTTTTACATGGAGCCTGGCACAGCAGGCATGGGAATGCAGGGGAAGAGTTATAAACGCCAAGGGGGTTGTTAGTGCCAAAAATCATTCCAGTCCTTTCCAGAGGCTGTACCTGGGCATTCCTTGGGGTGTGTTTTATGAAGGAGGGACAATGGGCACAGACACACGTCTGTCCAAATGATATATTACCTCTTAGGAACCAACCTAGGCCCCTTCGATTTCTGTTAATGCTTTTGCTTAAAAATTAAATATACATTAAAATATGTATTTTATAATCATTTCAGTTGAAGTTGGAAAATAAGCATAAGATACTAATCTGCTTCATCAGCTTTTTTTACCAAACCCAAGAGCTCCCAGGCAGTAGGCAAGGGGAAATGCAAAGTTTACAATAACCTGTATAATATAAAGTAGATGACGGGCTCTCCAGGTTGGCCAGGGGGCTGGTTTCTAGCATGCAGGGAAGGAAGACTCTGTACTAGTTGGAGGATTGGTGTTGCAGAGATATAGCAGAGGGGAGAAGGTTAAGAGTGAGCACTCCAAGAATAACCCTTGGATGACCTGGGCCAGACATTGTTTTCTAGAATAGGGGAAACTCACACTACTAAAGACACTAACACACAGGTGGAAAAAAACCCCAATTCCGGAACACTGCATGCAGTTAAAAAGCACCTCCATTTGGTCCTTTAATGTTACACATAGCTGTAAAATTCTGATCATTAATTCTATGCATTTTGTCTGTGCTGTTATCAGTTCTCCAACATCCACTCAAGTTATCAGAGGCTCTAGATAGGAGAACACCTGTGACAGGGGACATATTCCCCCCTCTCTTATTTGTCAAGGGCAGTGAACTTCAGCCGCAGGCTGGCTCCTGCCTGTGGGGATTCCCACTCTCTTTGGTCTGAGCCCCAGAGTCCATGTGACTCCAGATAACCCTGATGTGGAATATGAAACAAAAAGTTAAAATGATACAAAAGCCCCTATCATCAGATGTCATCTTGGATAATTGTACATGATTAAATATTTCCTCCTTTCTGAGCATGCATACGTGCCCTTGCGTGCACGTACACACATACACACTTTCACTCCGTATGTCTTTATATAGTTGTAAATTTCTTACTCTTCATCCACATAATGGTGATAAAAGTCTGGTTCAGCTTCACCTCTGAGATGTGTTGTGTGGGTCCAGTGATATCATGCAAGACTTCCAGAAAGGTAAGTGCTATAAACATGGAAGGCATCCCTACCAATAACCATAGTTCCATCATTTGTTTTCTGATTACTCCGCATCTTGCCCTTCATGTTCAGGGAACAAAGGAAGCCTGAGCTTTAGAGCTGGGCTCTCAATGATCCCTGTGTTGACAAGACCCAAGCTGAAGGCCTACAGTAGGACAAGGGCGTGTTTTTCCCGGAAGGCTGACTGAGCAGTTCTCCAAATGTTTGCAAGACAGGGCAAAATTCCATCCAGCCTTCAAACCTTGAGCCAAGACTCAGCATTAACAAAGCCAAAAGTTTCATTTCTTTGACTGTGGGAGTGCTGCAATCAGCCTTTAAATGGCCATTCAATTTGAAGTTCAATAAGCACTTTGATTGAGAAACACTTTTGCTGAGGGGTGAGAAGTCCTTGGCTTTAAATGGCACATGAGGAGTGGTGCCCATGTCACAGTATGGGACCACATTCTCCCCTGCCAAAGGTGACTCCCTGGGCGGAACATCTTGGTCACAGAGCCGATGCCTCATCTAGGGTAGGAGTGCGTGCGTGTGTGTGTGTGTGTGCGTGTGTGTGTGTGTGTTGGGAGGAAGGGGCAAAGCTGTGGGGGCATTTTTTATTCCTTCTCTGCAAAATCTCCTGTGATTTAAGTCATAGTAAAGTACCCTTAAGCCCATATGCAGAAGAGCCCAAATGTCCCCCCCGACCCACCCAGTAGTAGGTGACCGTGTCAGCTGGTAGGTGTCTGGTCTTCCAAGAGTGGGAAGTAAGACTTGTAGGCTCTCAGGCTCTCACACCTGTGGTTTGAAGTGCTTATTAAAGCTCTAAATGGAAGTACTCCTCTCCTCTCCCCTACTAAGTCTGGAATAGTCTTGAGAGTGTGGATACTGGGGGGAGGTGGTTGTGGACCTAAAGCAGAGGAAATTCAGCAGGAAGGCTGCCTCACGAGGTAAAGCCAAGAAGACAGGCCAAGCAGAGAGAGGTTGATGTATCACCACTATGGAGAAACAGGCCTCCATGAGCTGGTGAAACATCCATCCAACATTATGAAACCAGCTGCCATTCACTTTAGATGCTTCACCAAAGATGTAGCTGCACCTTTGTTCCTCACCCACACGAGGCTGGGTGTAATACAACCTGGGTAAACACATGAAACACAGTTTGGAAACAGAAGAGCTGGATTTGAATCTCAGCTCACTTATCTGCCATGGACTTGGAGCAAGACCTCTCCAAAATTATTTCTTCGTGTGTAGATGGGGATAAGACCTACTTCAGAGCATCTTCAAGTTGAACCGACCAGAGCCAATGAATGTGAAAATGTTCTGTAAGTTTAAAGCATTATAGAAACAAATAGTATGATTCTTACTGAAGAGATTAACTTAGCATAGCGCACCACATGGCTGATCGGGGTCACCTGTGAGATATTAACTAGCGAGGTGATGGTCATAGTAATAAACAAATTGCCCCAGCTACCACCGGTACACTATTCTTTTCCTACACAAACCACAAATGAACAAAATCTTGCCAGAGTCAAAAGACAACCATCCCTCTGCTTTGTCAGCTTCTGGATCTACGGCTAGCCGTGCCTTCTCTTTGGGAAAGAGTAGAGGAGGCTCCTTCGTTAGCTATGTGGAGCGTGGCTGTGTGTGTAACAGGCCCGCACCCTGCCCTCATCGGACTCAGGGCAGTTCGCAGCCCTTCCCCTTGAGACATAGATGACACAAGTGTGGCACTGACCACGTTGCCCCTTCCCCGGGCTTTTATCCTGTCCGGACAAGTGAAAGCAACAATATTGCACCTATAACCACAATTCCGCTCTTCATTCAAATCTTTGGTACTTCCTATTATCGATAACAAATTACCTGTGACACATCTCACAACTGATTGACACCTGTTGGTATACCTCGGCGTCGACTGAGAACCAGTGTCTTCATCTGTGAGTGAGGGCAGGGATTTGTCTCATGCATCTCACTTAGTATTGCCAAGGCCCGACACATGGTAGAACCTCGATGCTGACTCGAATTGGTGGCCAGAGCCTGAGTAGGAGAAAACCGCCCAGCTCTCGACACCTGAGCTCTGGGGCCATTCCACATTCAGAGGCGCTGGCTGGTTAGTCAGAGCCTTTTTAGGAGCCCTGTAGTCACGTGACAGAGCACCAGCCATGGACTCTACAGGGGATTTCACTGCTGGGATAAATGAGCCAGCTCCCATCACACTCTGTGGGACTGACCCTTGGAAGTGGAAAAGTGAGCACCCACCTTCTTTCATGTCTGCCTTGGAAGAGGGTGGCCTCTTGCCAACGAGAGGTGCCTGGGGTTTGTGCTTGGGGAGGGTTGCACCAATTGAGTATGTCAGGGGTACTGTTCAGAGAATACACTTGAAAAGCCAGAGTGAAGCTTCAAATGCACGGCAAAGAGGTGCATTCTGGGTGCAGTTCCTAAAGACATCCAAAGACAAATGTTTTTACCTAGGGCCTTTGGGTGGATCTGCAGATTCAGGGAATCTGTGGGTATCGGGGCCAAAGCTGGTGTGGGTTTTCCCTTCTCGCTGGGGGAGGCCTGCCAGGCCAGCGGCCCGAGCCACACACCCTTGTGTAGAGCAGTCTGGAGGCTGACAGCCCAGAAGAGCTGGCACCAGTGTGTGGAGAACCCTCTAGATAATTTGTCACAAGTCTTCTAATGGCTCTGGAGGCCAAGAGAAAATGGGTCACACAGCATGCTCTTGAGATTAGGATGTGTGAGCGGGTGGCTCTGTAAATTGTTGTTTTCTCTCGGCAGCTCTGAAAAAAACTAGATCTGATGGGCTTGGCCTATAAGGCAAAGCAGGGCTGCTGAGATAATGCTACATGGCTGTTTCAGCATTAGGGATAGGCGTAATGGCTGCCAGCAAAATTCTAGAAACCTCCCTGGTGATGCCAGGCCTGTTTGAAAGTTGACCGAGTCAGAAAGACGAAGACGTTTTATTCCATCTCTTGAAAGAAGGGGATTATATGTGGCAAATGGGGAAAGAGAGGAACTGGAAGTACCAAACAGACGGGCCATAAGGGGAAGACCCTTGCAGTGGACGTCCAAAGGTTTGCTTGACTGTCACGCGCCACATGGGAGGGCCCAGCCATAGCTCGGGGGTGGGCTTTGCAGTCAGGCCAGACCTGACTGCCCCCTAATCCCTGCAGAACTTAGCTAAATCATTAGCTGCTCTGATCATCCCTTTCCTTGCGGTGAGATGGGAGAATCCTGACTTCCTCACCAAGTTCCGGTCAGGATGAAGGGAAACGGGGCCGTGCTGGCCGGTGTTCCGGGCCCAGAGCCAGTCCAGTGCTTGGTGGTGTTCCTACAGTTGCTGTGACCATCACTACCTGGGATGGCTGTTCATTTTACCACTGCCATGTAACAAACAGCATAGATTTAGCTGAAAAACAAAACCAACCATTTTATTATGCTCATGGATTCTCTGGGTCAGGAATTCAGAAAGGGCACAACAAGGAGGGCTCATCCCTATTGCATGATGTCTGGGACTTCAACTGGGAAAGTGTGAAATCTGGGGTGTCTCAATGGCTGAAGGCTAGAATCATCTGAAGGGTCACTCCCTCACATGTCTGGTGCCTGGCCTAGGAGGGACTTGAAGATCGGGACTACCAGCATGTGGCTCCCCTCCAGCATGGTGGTCTCAAGGTAGCTGGACTTGTAATATGGGACTACCAGCTTCTCCTGGGGTAAGGGTCCCAGGAGAACCAGGTGGAAGCTGAGTTGCCTTTTCCGACCTGGCCTCAGAAGCAGGCTACATTCTATTGAACGAGCAAGCCTCTAAGTTTGCCTGCCTATACTCAAAAGGAGGGGATTTATGGATGGGAGGAGTATTGAAGACTGTGTAGACATGATTTGAAACCACCAAAATGACTGTAGAAAAGGATAAAGCATGCCTTATGCTTATAGTTCCAAAACCCCACTCACTTAGGGGTGCTTGGGTGGCTCTGTCAGTTAAGCATCTGACTTTTGGTTTTGGCTCAGATCATGATCACCTGGGGTGTGGGACTGAGCCCCCTTTTGGGCTTCGTGCTCAGAGGGGAGTCTGCTTGAAGATTCTCTCCCTCTGCCCTTCCCTCCACTTGTGTACATGTACTCTCTCTCTCAATATAAATAAGTAAATCTTAAAAAAAAAAAAACAAAAAACCTACTCTTTTAATTCTCCCAGTACCTTTGAGAAGTGGGCTGGCAAGTACTATGATCCCATTTTGCAAATAATGAGAACAGGCTCAGAGAGGCCTGTCACTTACTCCCATGAGCTGCAGAACCAAGTGTATTATATGAGATATTCTTTTTGGCCCTTTCACCTCCACAATGTGGTTTTCTATTCCTTGCAGAGAGAGGCAGTCCTGAAAAGTTGGCTTTAGTGAAGGAAGCAGTTTGACCAGACCTCTATGTGCCTATTGCAAGAATTTCTGTGACTTCCTGGGGCACACTGAATTGCTTCCACTTAGCCCACACCTGGATTCTGAAAGCAGCTAATTTTAGATTCCTTGTTTCAGTGCCAAGCATCAAAGGAGAGTTGAAAGAACAATCTGCTCAATTGGAGTACAAATTCTTTCAATTGAGACCAATTCTGGTGCCTCATCTTAAGCAAACCCCATTTATTACATATCTTTAAGCTGAAACATGTTAACCAAAGCAGGAGAAGCAAAAAATCAAGATCACCTTTAAGCAAATGACTCACTGAGCAAGTGAATACCAAGAACGAAGATTTTTATGAGTATAAAATCACTCCATTTGTGCAGGTGCAATTTACTCAATACTTGTGGTCCTGATTTGGTGAGTGAAAATTAAACATTTTTGCATTGTCTGTTTTAATTGACTCAGGAGTCTTACAAGAATGAAGAATTTCCTGGTAAAAGACTCCTGTGAAAAATGTACTTCTTAATCTCAGTTTTATAAATTTGGGTTTCTAGAAATTGGATTTTCTTAAAGTATGGCCAACCTGTATCACATAGTTTCCTAGTCACTGTTAAAGAATCTGATTTTAGAAATTTTTGGTTTTCTATTGTTGAAATGTCCCCTTTGGAGATTCCCTTAACCTACTTTGTTTCCTGTTACTTTAGTCATGATTTAAAACAAACAAACAAAAAAAGTATTGGGAAGGGGGATTAAAAAAAGGAGAACCATGAAGGAACATGGACCAAACATCCAAGCCTGTCCTTCGCCCGTGGCTTTGGAAACCTTAGTGAGCGATGAGTACAAAATTACCACCATCATCTCCCCCATTTTTCCGCTGAAGGACACACAGCACCTTCGTCGTGTCCAGCATTGTGCTGGGTGTCACGGGGAATGAAAGAAGCCTATGATGCCATTCACGCCATTCCTTCGCCTGTATGTCCCAATCTAGCAGGAGGGCTGAGATCCACACAGGCCATAGTAAATAAGCCATCTTCCTAGTCAACATTATATCAAGCAAGAATATAGTTCCAGGTATATGATGCTATTGAAGAATAAATCTGTATATCAAATACTATTAAATATGTAGCACAGACAATAAGGACAAAAGGAGAATTAGTAAAGGAAGAAATAACATTAATACCCTGCCCTTAAGAAAATTTTTTTTAAAAGATTTTATTTATTTATTTGAGAGAGAGACAGAGAGAGTGAGAGAGAGAGAGCACAAGTGGGGTGAGGGGCAGAGGGAGAAGCAGACTCCCCGCTGAGCAGGGAGCCTGATGCCATTCGGGGCTGGATCCTGGAACTCCGGGATCATGACCTGAGCCGAAGGCAGATGCTTAACCGACTGAGCCACCCAAACTTTTAAAACATTTTCATATCCATTATTTTATTTCTGACAACAACCTTGGAGGTAGCCTGAGCCAGGATCATAACTCCTGTTTTAGGAATGAGGAAATTGAGGCCCCAGAAGGATAAGTGACTTTGATCTGAGGCATCTCATGGACGTGAACCCAGAGACTCTAACTGCAAATCAGGTACTCTTTCCCTACATAACACTGACCCCTAAGGTGGCAAGATTTGCACAAGAGGGCACTTGAATGGTCCTTGAAGGAGGGGCAAGAGATGGGCAGTCTGAGAAGAGTGGGCATCGGAGGAACTCGAGAAGCTACACCAGAGCCAAAGGACAGGCATGCAGTAGGGGCAGGCACTAGACCAGCCTGGCTGTAGTGGACAGTTCTCATGGGGAATAGAGGAAGCCTGAACAGATGGAGGTGGGATGATTAAAAGAGGTCTGGATCTCTGGGACAAAATGGTCCAGAACCACTGAAGCCCAAAGTGATATGAAATATTTTTAACAATATTCAGTTGGGGTCAGTCATTCTGGAAGTTTGTGGATATAAAGAAATGACATTGAATATGGAAAAACAATTTGCACAATGATCATCAAAGCTTTAGCAGCACCAAACATGCCAATAGTAGTTATGCTAGGTTACCTTAGGCTACTTTAGGTTCTTTCCCGAGTTCCAAAATTTTGCATGTAGGGGTAGGAATGTGCTTCTAGACTCATGAACATTTATGAATGAGCCATCTATGAGATCATTGTATTAGTCCCCAAAGAGATATGTTCCTGACATAATTTATTGCCATTGATCAACATTACCTTGGGATTAATTGAGCCATGTCTGTATCTTCTCCACTTCTATAGAACTGTTCTGATGAATGACAAAGGCCACACACACACACACACACACACACACACCAGTGTAGACACAGCACGCTCACAAGCTAATATTCAGTGGGTTATCTAACCATTAAAATAGCCCCATGTTTGTTTCTCTTTGGAAAGCTAACTTGCTATTTACTGTGAGTCAAAAGACTGTCATCAGGTAATTAAGATTATTAATGGCTGAGAGATCATCAGAGGTGAACACCAAACAGACTAGAAAAGGCCAGGCAAGTGGAAGAAAGCACGGGAGAATGGGCAGGCACACCGGTGAGAGCAAAAGCTGATGTTCCTCTCCATTCTGGCTCAGTCAGCCCAATGGGCAACACTGATAGGGGCAGGCCTAGGCATTTGTTTGATGTTTTTTTCTTTTTGTCTTTTTTTCTTTTTTTTTAGATTTTATTTATTTATTTGACAGAGACACAGAGTGAGAGAGGGAACACAAGCAGGGGGAGTGGGAGAGGGAGAAGCAGGCTTCCCACTGAGCAGGGAGCCCGATGCAGGGCTCGATCCCAGGACCCGGGGATCATGACCTGAGCCGAAGGCAGACGCTTAACGACTGAGCCACCCAGGCGCCCCTATGATAAGTGTACTCTTAATCTCCTTCACCTATTTCACCCGTCCCCCCCACCTCCACTCTGGTGACCACCAGTTTGTTCTCTATAGTTAAGAGTCTATTTTTTTGGTTTGTCTCTCTCTCTTTTTTCCCTTTGTTTATTTGTTTTGTTTCTTAAATTCCGCATATGAGTGAAATCATATGGTATTTGTTTTTGACTGATTTATTTCACTTAGACTTATATCCTTAAGATCCATCCATGTTGTTGCAAATGGCAAGATCTCATTCTTTTTACGGCTGAGTAATATTCCATTGTATATATACACCACATCTTCTGTATGCATTCAGCTATCGATGACACGTGGGCTGCTTCCATAATTTGGCTATTGTAAATAATGCTGCAGTAAACATAGGGGCTCATATAGCCCTTCCAATTAGTGTTTTCATATTCTTTGGGTAAATACCCAGCAGTGGCATTACTGAATATTATGGTGTTTCTATTTTTAATTTTTTGAGGAACCTCCATACTGTTTTCCAAAGTGGCTGCAGCAGTTGCATTCTTACCAACAGTGCACAAGGGTTCCTTTTTCTCCACATTCTTGCCAACACCTGTTGTTTCTTACGTCGTTGATGTCAGCCATTCTGACACGTGTGAGGTGATATCTCATTGTGGTTTTGATTTGCATTTCCCTGATGATAAGTGACGCTGAGCATCTTTTCATGTGTCTGTTGGCCATCTGGATGTCTTCTTTGGAGAAATGTCTGTTCATGTCTTCTGCCCATTTTTAAATTGGGTTATTTGGTGTTTTTTTGATGTTGAGTTGTATAAGTTCTTTATATATTTTGGATACTAACCCTTTATAGGATATGTCATTTGCAGTATCTTCTCCCATTCAGTAGGTTGTCTTTTAGTTTTGTTGGTCATTTCCTTTGCTATGCAGAAGGTTTGCATTCTGATGTAGTCCTGATAGTTTATTTTTGCTTTTGTTTCCCTTGCCTCAGGAGACATATCTAGAAGGATATTGCTATGATCAATGACAGAGACATTACTGCCTGTGTTCTCTTCAAGGATTTTTATGATTTCAGGTCTCACATTTAGGTGTCTTATCCATTTTGAGCTTATTTTTGTGTGTGGTGTAAGAAAGTGGTCCAGTGTCATTCTTTTGCATGTAGCTGTCCAGTTTTCCCAACACCATTTGTTGAAAAGACTGTCTTTTTCCCATTGCATATTCTTTAGGCCCAGCCATTTTAAAAATAAATGAATACGGTATGTTGAATAATGGCTCCCAAAGATCTCTGGAACCTGTTATGTTACTTTATAGGGAAGAGGGTTTTTGTAGATGTGATTAAGGATCATGAGATGGGGACATTATCCCGGATTATCTGAGAGGGCCCTAAATGCAATCACAGGTGTCTACAAGAGGCAGGGGGAGACTTGACACAGACAGAAGAGGAGAAGGCAATGTGACCACAGGGACACAGTGATTGGAGTGATGCAACCACAAGCCCAGGAATGCTGGCAATCACCAGAAGCTGGAAGAGGCAAGGACCAGATTCTCCCAGAAAGAGCATGGCCCTGCCAACACCTTGATTTCAGACTTCTGGCTTCCAGAATGTGAGAGACACATCTGTGGCGTTTTAAGCCACCAAGCCTGTGGCAATTTGTTACGACAGCCACAGGAAAACCAGTGCAATGAGAAACTATATCATCGGGAAGACAGATTCCCCCGGGGAAAAGGTGTGGCATGGGAAGAAGGCGTGAAGTGATGAAGAAGAGTCGGATGTTGGGGACTAAGGGAGGGTTCACTGGACTGGGAACTGATTGACCGTGAGGAGGGCAGGCCGTGGTGCCCGGGAGCTGGCTCTACTAATGCCTTGCGCGAGTCACTGTGCATGTCTCTTCCCAGCTCCACATTTAACACCATCACATTGGTACCTTGAAGTCAGTGAGGGTGGGAGTATTTACGCCATGGAAAATGGCAGACACGACAAAATGGCTCTCCCAGAGAGCCAGTTATTAAATATTTGCCACTGAGTGAAGGGGAAAGGAGAAATGGAAGGTGGGTCAGGTTTAGAAGCTAGGACTGGGAAGACTAACATTGTTGTTTACTCTCCCCGCTCCTTGCATAAATACTTATGTGCCATTAATAGACATGGGAACATGGGGAAGGGGATCTAATTTAGAGAGATGAATTCAGTGTAGGGTTGGGCTTTTCTCCTTATGTTTACTGCATTTATATTTATATTCTCTTCTACTCTGTGTCACATACTGGCCCAGGCGTAGGGGTTCAGTAATGCTTTAAGACACAGACCCAGCCTCATGGAGTTTCCAGTTGAGTGGGGAAGTCAGAATTACAGTAGGATCGGGTAAACGCTAATAAAGATATGAGCATACCCCAAAGACAATGTGCAGGAAAAGTAGGGGCGAGGTAGGGACTTCTCAAAGGAGACGACCTTTGCACAGTCTGAAAGAAGAGTAGTTTGCCAGACATGGAAAACATGAAGGGTGGGGGAATTATAACTAGCAAGACTTGCAGTGACCCAATGAAGAGAGAAACGAACAGCAGTGGGGTGTTGATGGGAGGTTGAGAGTGGCGGTGGTCAAAGGGGCTACTCTTCCCGATACAGAACAGCCAAAAAGTAAAGTCACAAGGTCATTGAGTGTGGCCAACTCCAGTTCAGCCTAGAGTGGCAATAATAGTTGAGGCATCTGGTCCAAGGAATGGAGTCGGGCACAGCGCCAAGGGCTCTAGGAGGAGGCAGTTCTCGGAGATGGGTGGAAGACAGAGTTAGAGATGAAGGAGATCCAGCCAGGTGGAGGAAAGGATGGGGGGAGTAAGGATGCTGCCCCCTGTGAGCGGAGAGGAAAGGCGGCGGCGGGAGCTGGCCATCTGGGGGTGGGGAGGGGGACAGGAGGGGAATTCAGGAGATGGTGCAGAAGCCCCGGGCAAGTAGGCGAGCCTGAGACAGTGGGAGTTCAGCTGGCCCTGTGCTCTGTGAGGATGGTCTGCTGCTCCACCCTGGCACCTAGCACGGTAGCTAACAGTGAGTGGTCATTCAGTAAATACGTGCTGGGGAAATAAACGAATGAGTTAGGAAGGGAGGAAGAAAAGGAGGTTCCCAAGATCCTTTTGTTCCAGGGACACTGGACAGAGGACTCAGGGAAGCAGGCATTTGCATGCTCTTAAGGTGAGGGCCTCCAGTGGCCACCAGGCATCTGACGGGTCATCACTGCTGGTGGGTGGGCGAGACTGGAGCAGGCAGGAGCTTCCAGGATGGCAGTGAGCAGAGTCCTCGAGGTATAACTCAGCGTGGCAGGTGCAGGAGACACAGCAGCTGGGCAGGGCTGGAGCGTGGAGTCTCCGGGGCGGCAGCGCGGGACGGAACCTGAATGTCATGTGACAGGGTTTGGATTTTATCCTGAAAGCAGCGAGGAGCTACTGGAAGGTTTTAAACATGGACACAACGAAGTTTGTATTTGGGAAAGACCGTTCTGGCAGCAGGGCAAATTCGATTGGAAGGGAAGAAGCAAGGGGCAGGGAAACGCATCTGGAGGCTGTTTCCCCGGTGCAGGTGAGAGCTAATGAGATCTGACGCTAATGTGGTGGTTCTGGGCCACAGCCGAGACAAAATCAAGGGGTATTTAGGAGCTTCAGTCAAGACACGGGATGAAGATGACAGCAAGGCCTGCACATGTGGTGATGTGATGCTGTCACTCGAGAAGGATTCTTGTGGAAAGCAGAGGGTGGCCCCCCTCGCTGACCATTCAACACTGGGCAGGGGACCACAGCTTGAACTACGGGACACTGGGCACGACCTCTCGAACCTGGACACAGCAGCATCTGTCCTCACCAGAATGGGGCCCACTAGTGCATGCCTTGGTGAACCTGCGTCCCCTCTCAAAGGTGGGTTCCCGGTGCCTCTGTTTGCCAGAGCTCAGGTCACACACCTGGGGAAAGCCATTATTTAAGGGAGAATAGGTAAAGGGTCCATGAAGGAAACCAAGAAGGAAGAATGAGAAGCTAAAAGGAGATTGCGAAAGGTAAGAGGGCGCAGCATTGCCGAAGCTCCAGGGTGAAAGGGCGGTGAGTGGGACTGAGCATCCATTCCATCGGGCGACCGAGAGGTAGCCAGTGGCCTGGCGGAGAGCATTTTCAGGGGCAAGTAGGAGTGTGTGTGGTGTTAGCGAAGACAGTGTAGACTACCCTTTCAAGAAGTTTGGCCGGGAAGGGAAGAACAAAGAAAAAGAAAGTCGAAACTAAGGAGTGGCGCAGAGTGGGAGGGTGTGGATTTGGGCTCGTGAGCCTGGAGCGCCTCGAGCATATTTATAGACGTACGTGCTAGGCCAACCCTGCGTTCCCCGAGGGAGCCCGCGTGTTGTGGGGAGAACCAATTTAGTAATGGCCTCTCCCTTTCTGTTGCTCTGAGAAAGTTGCTGTGTTGAGCAAAAGGTATTAGTGTTCTTTTTAAGATTCTAAACTACCCATGAAGTTCTCCTTCTTCTTTTCCATTAAGAACATGAAAAGTCTCAAACTTCACCTCTAGTGTTTGTACATGTTCACCACAAAAGGCATCCTGAAAAAGCCATGGGAGTGCATGCGTTGGGCGGGGGAGACTGGGACTGAGCATGCGCTGGTAGCGTCTCAGCCAAGAGCCTCCCTTTCCGGCTCTGGGACAGGAATGACCCCCAGCCTAGGCTCCTTTGGCACTTGGGCTGGTGGCTGAGCCTTCCGTGCCTGCCCTGGGAGACTCAGCAGGTTGGATGCTGTCAGCATCCTCCTACCCCACACACTTACAAATCCAAGAGCTGACCCATAGAACCCAAGGAGAACACCAGAACTTTGTCGAATTATCATTACAGTTGTAGTCTTTGGTCACTCCCAATCCCTCTCATCAGCCTCTAGGTTCACCCTATTAGTATGGATGAGTGAATAAAAGCTTCTACCTTCTGAGGAGTTCTAGATACTTTCACTTATATTATCACATACCCTCAGAAATATGCCCCCAGGCATAAAATTTGTGAATAGCCTCATTTTTGAGGTGGGAAACCAACAAGCAAGTAAGTAAGGCAAGAAGACCAGCCCCTCCCCCCCACCACACACATAGTTATAAACACCTGGCAGAGACAATGCAAGAACCCAGGACCCTTTTTTTCTCCTATCAAGTAGTAAGAGACTATGGAATGTTTATTTGATTGTGCTAGGGTGGGGGAGACTCAGGTGGAAGAAGAGATGGGGGGTGGGAGACAAATGCATTTTTTATCACACACTTTTAATTCACATGGAAGACTCTAGCCCAAGAAGACAATGTGTAGTAATTTGTGAATAACCGGAAAAGCCTATGAAGAAGCAGTTCTGGAAACAACTGAGCCAAGGGCCACCCAGCTCCTTGTGCTGTTGACAAGGCCCTGTTCATTTGCTGCAGGGGGGATTAATCTGTCACCAAAGTGCCTAAATCCTTGGAGACAGACAGAGGCTGAATCTGACTGCCAGCCCCGGGCAGCATGGCCAAGCTGGCAGCATCCTTCCTCTGCCCCACGTACCGTCTCCTGACTGAGCCAGCAGGTGATGTGGAGACTGCTTCTGCCCCCACGGTGGGCTCCACCGGGGAGACCTTTTATCACTGGCTGTCTGAAAGGGCCTGTGTGTGGGGAAAAGAGTGGCCATCACCCATAAGACCTCTGACCGCCTGAGACCCCAGCCGTCCAACAAGAGTGTACCTGCCATGTAGGGCAGACATGTGTGAGCCTGATTTCTAGCTATGGTAGCCTGGAGATAATTAAGTTAAAAAGAAATGCCTTTGGGTCTTGGCCCAGCTCAGTCAAGTTAGAGAAGGCCTGGGAGGGGAAAGGCAGACGGTGCAGTTTGGGCAAATTGCTTTCATTCATAACTTCTTTCTTCTTTCAGACACCATGTCAACTTGCTTCCTAAGGGGGTTTCCTCCTAGGGAAGACATGAAATCCATTGAATTTGGCTGAGCATCCTGTTTAATGAAAGCAATAAATCATGTCGTGAGGGAGGTCTGGGAGGGCTGAGCCAGGGCAGGTGGAATAAGGGTTTCTGTAGGAACAGGAGGGCAGGCATCTGCCTCAGGCTTGGCCTCTGTTATGATCAATACAGTGGGGGAGAGTGAAGCTTTCAAGGGAGGTATCTAAGAGAGAGCCTAGAGGGAAGCCCCGGTGTGCTTCTCGATTTCTCGAGGGGGGCTCTTTTCAAATGCCGGTCCCTAGTGTGCAGAAGGGTCAGCCTCTGTTGCGTACATAGCAGGTGGGTGACCCGTGCGGTGTGATGAGGGAGCGCCAAGGGAGCGCCCCACGTTGTCGCCCATACTCACTTGTTGCTCATGTAAAGTGCCACTGCTGGAGAGACAGTGTTCTTTTCAGCACACCTACCCCGGAGGTCAGCTGGTTTCAGGGATATTTACCCCTGTCGCATGTGTCCTGAGCGGAGGGCCAGAACTCACCAGGACACCTCCACCAACTTCAGACTTTATCTGGAGCGGGCCCTGCAGTCGAGCTCCATTAGGAATAAATGGTTTTGCCATGAAGTTCTGATGTGACAAAGACCCTCCTCCCACTCTAAGCCTGGGCTCTTGTAATCTGTAAAGTGGGGATCATAACGCCTACCTAATAGGGCCATTGCGTGAGTGAGGTGACATTGTGCAAGTGAAAGCTCTGGGTGGCTGTGATGGACAATGCAGGTGCTGGGGCGCCCAGCCTGCTGCCTCTCAGGATCCGGTTCATCGGGCCTGGCTAGGTGAGATCCACGGGTGTTCCCTGCACTTTCTGGCACGTCCCACGGTGTACCGCAGGGCCCTTCCCCAGCAGCCTGTTATGTGATATTGTACCATTAAGCCTTCACCTTCCTTTTTAAGAAACAGACAATAATAATGTAGACAGAGAGATGACAGGCACACGGACCAATTGACAATCTCTCTACAAATAGACACATTAAATAAATATCAATTCACATTTATGGGCAAATAATGAGGTCAGTGTACTTAGGAATAACTTGGTAAGAATGGGCTTGTCTGTACTTCCCTGGGTGATTGACTGCTCTCAGCAGTCTCCAAACATTTTCCAAACAAAGGAGTCAACCTGCGAAAACACCACCTGCTTGGATCTGCATCAGACAGGTGCCTCAGGAAAAGCAATATCAGCACTTTCCCTCTATGGCCCATCTTTAAACAGTGAAAGGGGCTGATTGGATAAATAGGAGTGAATTTTTATGAAGCTCCTAGTGCAGAGTCTGTATGCTCCAGAGCAGTAGAAATGGTGATACGTGAGATTTATGGAGTAGTTGGGATCATTTACAGGACTACCAACCTCTGCGAGGGGTACTGGCCCACTGATATGGAAGGGTCACCTCCAGATCTCTCTTTCTCCTGGGCTCAATTTTCTCTCTAGTGTGATTTAGCACATCAAATAAAATCCTAAGAAGGCACAATTAATTTATTTATAATCTATTTCCCATTCCTTATTAGAGGAAATGTTTTAAGAAAAACTACACCACATAATCTTAAAAAATGCATCTTGGTATAGCTTTAATTTCAAGTGTTTCTCTGGAACACAACTTCTAAAACAACTTACACTCAGTGTGAGAGGTCTTCGGAGGGTGCTGGCTTAGAGTTTGCTGGAATAGGTTGCACAGGGGTAAAGGATTATGATGGGTAAAGAAAACTGCTCTGGACAGGGTAGAGCCAGCATAAGGAATTGGAGTTTTGCTCTGTTGGCAACGGGGGATGAAAGGGGCTTTTGAGGAAGGGAGTAATGATTGGATTAATTCCCAGCATAAGGGAGTCTCTCTGTCTTCAATTGTCATCCCTCTTTGCCCTCCTCACAACACAGCTGGGAAGGGTCCTTGAACTGGTCTTGGCTCAAAGACTGGACCCAGGATGACAGTTTATTCTACCACAGTCCTTTGAGGGTCTACTATAAGCTGGTCTGCTTCTATAGTACACCAGCCGCTGGATTGTCTCTATCCCAAACCAAAAGAAGATGCTTCCAGGCAGTGATGAAAAGCTATCGAGCCACATGACCACATTCCTCCGGGAAAAAAGGCTCTTCACATTGATAAAGTGGCAAGTGGCTTAAAAATCACCCAGTCCAATACAAATGGGAACAGCTCCAGAGAATGAAATGATTCAACCTAGGTGAGTAAAAACACTTCAGTCAATCTTCAAGGAGCACCTCTACATTACAGGCTTTGTGCTGGGCACTGGGAATGCATGAAAATAAGACATGTCCCTGTCCTCAAGGAGCTGACAGTCTGGAGAGGAGAGGAACACATACACATGTCATTTTAATAAAGGATCTCGGGAGCCATTTGGAGTTGGGGTAGGTGATCACTACAGTGCTATTCAGCTCTAAATTTCTGTGCATCTGTAACTGAAAGCAGAAGCCTTTAGTCAGGTGATGAATGCAGTTGGGTGTTATGAAAATGGAAGAAAGGAATATTTGGCAGATACTGGAAGATCACAGAAGGCTTTTTGAAACTGGTTAGTGTTAGAGCTACCTGTGGTGGTGGCCAGCCTCCCGGGTGGTCCCCAGTGATTCTTGTCCCCTGGTCTTTAAGCCCTTGTGTAGCCTCTGCCCACGTGGAGTCTGGTAGGGGCCATGGTGGAAGTCACAAATGGCCCTGTGGCTTTCACCTAAGTCTCTTGACTCACCCCTGGGGAAGGCAGCCGCCATGCCCTGAGGACACTGAAGCGGCCCATGGAGAGGCCCATGGAGAGGCCCATGGAGAAGAGCTGAAGCACCTGCCAACAGCCAACACCAACTCGCCAGCCAAGTGAGTGAGCCACCCTGGGGGTTGCTCCTGCAGCGGCCGGCAACCTTCAGGTAACGCAGCCCTGGGGGACGCCGACGGCAGTCTCCTGAGAAACTCTGAGCCAGAACCTAATTCTCGACTCGTGGAAATTGTGACGGACAATCAGTGATTGGTATTGTTTTAAGCCACCAAGTTTTGGGGTTAGCAATAAATAACGAACCCAACACCTATGTTAAGAATACAGGTCCTCTGTTACCCAACCCCGTCGTCTCCTGACCATTTTCAATTTAGCACCCCAGTGTTTTCTGATACCAAAACCTGATCAAATAATTTTTATTATTTTTATATAAGGAAACTTGACAGTCTATGGTTCAGTAAATATTTTATAAAATAGGTTGCATTTTTTAAAAATAAGTGATTTGGAAAAATGCTCGTGGAGTTAAGCAAGATATTAATTTTCTTTACAGTTCCACTTGATATAATGTCAGTGCCATTTCAACAAGTGCTCTTTTCTTCAATTGCTTTCTTTATATGGGGGCATTTTGTCAAGAGGATTTCTTTTCTGTGTGGTAGCATTTCTGAAATAGTTGTATGCGTGTCCCTTTGTTTGTTTATTTTCTAAATAGTAGGTTGACCAAAAAAGATCCCTGTTTCAATTTGTAAAATGGTGTGCTTCAGCAGAAACCTGGGATGGCTTTGTCAGTGTTTTTAAGCACCAGAGAGTTTTAGTTTGCGGAATTCTATTCTCAGCCTAATTCAGTTTGAGGAAGAGTTTCTGTCACCAAAAGTAGATAGCAGGGATTGGACCTGTGTGAATGGCAAACTGCTTCTAATAGGTCTAAATTCCATTCAAGCAGGCCCAGGCACCCAAGCCAATTAGAGAAAATGGAACCTGGCAGATGGAGAGATGTTCACAGTGCCCCCCCACCCTCCCCGGGAGTAGAGGTTTTAATCACAGCCCAGTGTGAAGAACACTTAATGGAGATTTGGAGATTATTAGAACCCATTAGCACCTTGTCAACCAGAGCAATCAAGAGTGCCTTTTGCTTTAAACCATAGCCTTCCACTTTCTCCCGAAGACTACAAAAGACCAGGTTTGGGTGGTTACTTGGAGTAACTCTACTTGCTGGATTTCACTCTAAGGAGCTCCTTGGATTATAGCGGGAAGGGTGAATGGGACAAGTCCAGGTTCCTCGCCTTAATTCCTTTTTTTTGTTTTTAAAGATTTTATTTATTTATTTGACAGAGAGAGACATAGCGAGAGAGGGAACACAAGCAGGGGGAGTGGGAGAGGGAGAAGCAGGCTTCCTGCGGAGCAGGGAGCCCGATGTGGGGCTCGATCCCAGGACCCTGGGATCATGACCTGAGCTGAAGGCAGACGCTTAACGACTGAGCCACCCAGGTGCCCCTCGCCTTAATTCCTTCCACTCCTACAGTCTTCTGGTTGGCAGCTTGTTCTTCCAAAGAGATGTCTTCATTCTGACATGCTGCACCCATCCATCTCCCTTTCTCCAGTGCCCTGGGTAAACTCAAAAGGACATTTTTGGGGTTGGGAATGCTGGTTAGAGATGCCAGACCCCGACACCTGTCCCCATTCACCTCCCTGCACTGAGGCACCATGGTGGCGTGGAGGTTGGCACACAGGCTCTGATTGGAGTCAGGGCTCTGTCATTTACCATCTGTGTCACCTGGACAAGTCACATAACCTTTTCGAAGCTAGTTTTTAATCTGCCAACGTGCATTCCTTCTAGTGTCATTGTGAGGATAAAAAATAATATAGTTGACAGTTATTAAGCACTCCCTATGTGCCAGCCATTGTTCTAAGTATTTTATGAATATGAATCCTCACAACCACCTTAGGAAGCAGGCATTTCATTTGGCCCACTTTACTGATAAGGAAGCTGAGGCACAGAGAGGCTAAGTGACCTCCCCACGGTCACAGGGTTAACAAATGCCACAGTGAGGGTTCAAATCCGCGCAGTCTGAACTGAACTGATGATCTGAATGCCGCGCTGTAATGTCTCCATGGAGGTGTCAGCCATTATTCGTCATATCAACTATTATTATTCGGCATGTCCTCCCCAAGTTGCAAGCTGCTGTCTTAGTCCGGGGCCTGCTGCTGTGGATGTTGGCGGGATGTGAGGCTCAGCCACCAACCCCACCGCTAAGTGACAGTCTGAGAACTTCCTCCAAGTACCAGCATCTTGAATTACATCTGCCTCTGGTGAGCATATTGTCTGAAGCCATCTGGCAGATTTGGGCGCTGGTCACTTGATGTCGGCCAAGCAAGGACTCTTGGGCGGAGACAAGCGGGCAGAAAGCCAAGCTCTACCCGGGGTCATCTGGAGCTGTTACCAATCAAGCGGGTCGCAGAGGATGTGGAAGTCAGCAGGAGCACTTTTATCCCAGGCTAAACACAAGGCTGTCAGCTGGAAACACAGTCCTTGCTCTCGGGTAATTCCTAACTTCCTCTTAGAAATAAACAAAAAGCCCGCTCTACTGAATTTCCCACTCGGCTTCACGGCTTGGCAGCCAGCCTATCACCTAAGATAGCAAAGATAGCCGCTGGACTAGAACAAAAAGGATGGGAAAGGCCATCCCCTCCCTGACCTCTGCCCCAATGAGCGACTGATCCTGTGGGAATCCAGATGCATCAGGGTTTTCCAGCCTGGAAGGGGACTGGGCATGGGATGGGGAGGGGTGCTGGGAGGAGAGAGGACTGAGCAGAAAGACAAAGGAAGGAAAAGAGCGCTGAGTGAGTAGAGGGGACAAGCCCAGGTACCCCCACTCTGGCTCCCAGTCCCCTGCACCTTGCTGGAAGTTCCAGGTGCACCAGGGCCCACTGACCGAGTCCACTAGGGGAGGGTCACTGCCAGCCCTGATGGGTTGGTGGGAGTGGGGGAGATCCTGGCTGGGGATTTAGAGGTTGTGCTCTGTGGGATTGAAATGGATGACTCAGGTCATAGCACAGGTAGGAGGGCCTCCTCCCCACAGCGCATTCAGCTTTGCGCTCTTTACGCCCGTGTCTGTGCGATATGCTGGCTTTCCTGGGCCTGACATGTCACACCTGGCAACTGTTGTCACTGTGTCCTGTAGCGATGAGCTGCCTTCCAGGGGACAGGATACCTGCCTGATAGGATTTGACTTGACTTTCCTCCCCCTGATGAAAACGCCTTCCTATTTATGATTTTGTGCCACCATATTACAAGTGTAGGGTTTTCAAGGCTGGTGTTTCAGAAGCTCTTTTCATCCTGCATGTGCTAAACCCCATTTCTGGGCATATCCCATCATGCCTGAAGGGCAGGACGAAGTACATATGTGAGGCTCAGTGCGAAATGAAAATGTGGCACCCTGGTTCAAAAGTCATTAAGAATTGCAAGATGGTAACGGCAGAGCACTGGACTAAGCACGGGGTCCTCCTGAGCTCAGAGCCCTGTACCAGTCACGTCCATGAAGCTGGCCCTGCCTCGGGCTGAGAGGCTAAGTTTCTACTGGCAAGGTTAACTGAGTCAAAGATTGCACAGTATACATTTTTAGTCTTTTTTTTTTAATTTTTAGGAGGCTATAACACAGTATTAAAAGATCAAAGCATAAAGATTTTAGTCATTACTAGATGCATAAAAATATACAGGACACCAAACTCAGGAGACCTGAACATCCAGGCATGTCACTCATTAACACATGACTGTCTTTCGTTGCTGTGTGTCATAAACCGAATTTTCCCCCAGCCTTGGTACCACTACCATTCCCGTCTCACAGCTCCTCTCTGGCTCTGAAAGCACCTCTCCTAACTGGAATGGGTCACCTAAGGAAGTGGCAGCGGTCACATAGCCATGCCGATCAGAAGGAACCAGTTCCCTGGGGAAGGGAATTTCAGCTCACAGTTGTAGAGCTAGAAACCCAGGAACCGGATCTGGGAGCTTACCACGTATTATGGGGAAAAAAGTAGTTCAATGTTTGACAGGCAGGTCAAGATTGGAACTCCAGGTTAGGGGCAGTGCGGTGTCTAGACCCACCACACTCCTGGATGGGGGTCAGGGAGCCATGTTGCCCTCACAGCAATGAGCCAAAGCCTACCTTCCCCACCCCTCTTCACCCCCCAAGCCATTCTCCCACGAATCCTACTCTCTGGTACTGGCTCCAAGGTTAGCCCGTGTAGACCTGAAGGGTCCTAACTAAGGTTGCTAGATTTACCAAAACGAAATATAGGACATCAGGTTAAATTTGAGTTTCAGATAAATGATGAATAGTGTTGCAATATAAGCATTACATGAGCTATTTAATCTGGCAACTCTAGCCCTAACCCTGGGCCCCCTTGCCTGACTCAGGACAGCTTCTGTAGGGCAACAGATGCTCCCACAGCAGACGCTTTCCCCACCGGCGTCTTCCATCTGGCGTTCCTGGACTTGGCCGCTGGTTCTGCCCTGGCCTGCCCAGCCCTCTGGTGATGGACCTCACAGGCATGCTGTCAGAGAAGCTGTTAGCGGCCATGGAAGATGCTGGTGCCAGGCAGAGACTCATCTCTGACCTGCGGCCAGGTCTGCTCAGCCTCAGCACATTCCTACCCAGCTCAGCTCATCCTTGGCGCTGAGACCAGCAGCGGAGGGAGGGCTAAGCACAGCTCCATCACCGGCCTGCAGAGGGGGCTCAGGGTGGCTTAGGGGATGCTCATTCGATAAGGTCTTCCCTTGATTTCATTTCACTTACAATCTTCCTTTTTGGAGATGAGCGTGAAAAGTCTCGAGTGTCAGGAATGTGTATATTTCCTTAGAGTATGTCATTCAGTCCTCACAACAGGACCACGAGGTGGGTAATGTCCCTATTTGGGGATGGGGAAAACTGAGGTTCCCAAAACTGTCTAACTGCTGGCAAGTGCCAGAGCCTTGAATCTGAATCGAGTCTTCTAAATCCAAGTG
The DNA here is from genome assembly GCF_964656455.1 of Halichoerus grypus. Classification (NCBI taxonomy): domain Eukaryota; kingdom Metazoa; phylum Chordata; class Mammalia; order Carnivora; family Phocidae; genus Halichoerus; species Halichoerus grypus. The sequence continues at coordinate 110,486,855 of NC_135716.1, forward strand.
TGCGCTCTCTTCACCACGGCCACCCAAGCAGAGATGTCTGAATAACTAATCAATTGGTCAGACCTCACTCCCCAGCCCGATCCCCAGGTCCTTATCATGCTGTCACGGAGACGCCTCTGGCACCACCATCAGTGGCTGGAGAGGACAGGAGGCTCCTGCTTGATCTTCTGCTTCGAGGCTTTCCCCTCTCCAACTCATCCATTGCTCAAAACTTTGCTTTCTGAAAAGCACATCTGACCACTTACCCCCAGCTTACAAACAGCTATATGTCCACATGACCTGCAGCGGGGGTTCTCCAACTTGACCCATCCAGAGAGCTTTTTAAAATTCAGATTGCCAGGATCCATCCCAGAGCTTCAGCTTCAGTAGGTCTGGGGCCAAGCCTAGAATTTGCATTTTCACAAGCTCAGGGTGGTTCTCACGCAGATGATCCAGAGACCTCCCCACTCTGAGAAAGCCCTGTAGGATAAAAGCCAAATCCTAACATGGCATCAAAGGATCCTCCCAGTCTAGTCCAATGTCCATTTTCAGTCTCATCATCCAGTTCTCCAGCCCCAGCCAGTTCCCCCCATACCTGCATGGGTTCTGGCAAGGGGTAGAGGATCAGGGCTCTAGAGCCTGATTGCAAAATTGCTTAGCCTCCCCGTGACTCTAGTCCCTCAGCCATAAAGTGGAAGAACATTCTTACCATAAGAGCGTTAAGAGGAGAATTACTAACTCTAAAGTGCTTTAGAGCAGAACCTGGCACATAGAAAGCACTCAATGAAAGTTAACCATTATTATTTTTTATTTATATAGCTTTGCTCATTTTGCCTCCTCTTCCTGGGATTTTGTTCCCTCCTTTTATCACCTGGAAAAATTCCTTTCATCCTTTAAGATCTAGTTAACAAGCTGTAGTCTCTGTGAGATCTTCCTGGGCTTCTCAGGCCCCATTAATTACTGTCTACTCCTCCATTCCCCCGTAACTATTGCTTTATGTTCTTTATTCATGCTACCATATTGTACTAGGGAATCACACATATTCTATCTATATACGTGAGCTGCCTGAGGGCCCCTACCTTTCTGGAGGACTTAATATAATGCCTGGCATGGGGTGCCTGGGTGGCTCAGTCAGTTGAGTGTCCAACTCTTGATTTTGGCTCAGGTCATGATCTTGGGGTCCTCGGATCGAGCCCCGCATCGGGCTCCACGCTCAGTGCAGACTCTGCTTGTCCCTCTTCCTCGCCCCCACTTGTGCTCTCAATCTCTCTCTAAAATAAATAAATAAATAAATAAATAAATAAAATATTTTAAAATATAATGCCTGGCATATTCTGTAATTAAATTCCTCATTACCGCTCCCCATTCCATAAAATTGGATATTCAACCTATTAGTTTAGAATTGCAGCTTTTTTTTCTTTTTTTCAATTTTATTTATTTGAGAGACAGAGCTAGAGAGAGCATGAGCAGTGGGGTTGGGGGTGTAGGGGCAGAGGGAGAAGCAGACTCCCCACTGAGCAAGGAGTCTGATGCAGGGCTCCATCCCAGGACTCTGGGATCATGACCTGAGCCAAGGCAGACACTTAACCGGTTGAGCCCCCCAGGTACCCCTGGGAGCTTTTCACTTAATTTAATAATTGTACTATAAAATTAGCTCTTCTTCCCACCCCTTCCTACCACTTGCCCTGTTTTCTCTCTCCTAGATTCTTCAAAGATTCATCACTGTGGTCAGTGTGTGATGACTAGCCTGGGTGGATTGTTTTGCATTCCAAGTGCCTTATTTGGGAACTAATGCTCACCACCCACTCATAGACATGGCCCTTAATTCTGGTAGGCAGGAATGTTCTTCCTCTGCTCTGCCTACAGAATCCATAGGAAGGTTGCCAAATGCTGTGCTTTGAGTAGATGTGTCCAAGTCTCATAAAGAAGTTTGGCTCCTATCAGCAGATGCTACGAGCTTGTCTGGTAGTTTCTGGCCAAGAAACATAGCTACCTTGGACCCAGGACCACTTTATCCAATAAATGGATAAATGAGCTTTTTATAGCCCTATAAAAAAATTTATGACTTGAAAAAATATATAAACTTTTCAAAATAAGAAAAAAACTGTGAAATCAAAATTGATAAATGTTTAAGTAAACATCTACGGAATGGAACATGACTCCAGCTAGCCAACTGCCTCTGAACTCAGCTCTTACACGGTTAAATAAATATATTTCAGGTGAGGTAAGAGAACATCTTAGTAATTTTTGATATGGAATGTGGTCTCCAAAATAAAAGTGCCCGAGGCTTAGGAGAGTCTCAAACTGGCCTCGTGTTACCCGCTATGACGGAACTCATGGCTTTAAGTGGCATGGACTTGAGTGAGAGAAGAGAGCCCTTACTTGGACGGTCAGATCAGGAGATCATGTGGGATGCCAGCAAAATAATCCTACAGTCCAGGCTTCTGGCAAGACAGAACATTTTTGTAGAAGGTTGTTTCTCAGCTTTGGGCCTTAGACACAGTGGCCTCAGGCAAGGGTGCCTAAGTCCAGATCACTTCTGACCAAGCCAGAGGGTGTTCTAGAAGCTCAGATGCACCAAACCTGGAATCCCCATTGTTTTTATTTCATCACCAAATACTTGGCGGAGCCCTGCTGGATTTCTAGCACTGGGGATGCAGCAGTGACTCGGACCCGCACTGCCCCTGCCCTCAGGAAGCCACAGTCCGGTTATAAGAACAAACCTTGAGCCGCTAACCGCCAAGGGAAGGAAGGTTACAGCGAAGGGCAGGGTGCTGTGGGTGTTTGGCCGAGAGGTGAGTCTGGGGTCAGGGAGGGCTTCCCAGAAGAACTGGCATTTAAGTCCCGATAACTGAAGGCTGAGGAAGAGTGAGTTGGGTGGAAAACCTTCCACAGCACCCCTGTGCTGCACTAAGCCTGGTCCTGGGCTGCCAGGGTTGGGTATCCTGTGTGTGCCCACTCTTCTGAAGCCCCTCCAGGTGGGCCCAGTCATAACTCCGAACTCCTGCCTTGGGTTCGTGATTTGCCTTGAGTTCTGCTGGATCGACAGCTGGCTCTGCCTGTTTCACTGGGGCCCTCCCCTGCCTGGTGTCCCAGCCTCTGCGCATGACGGCTGGCCCCTGGGTGGCCCATGCAGAGCTGTAAGGCTGCCACCACCTGTTTACAAGCCTAACCCCTACCCTGGAACACAGTGCCCCCCCCCCCCCCCCCCCCCCCCGCCTACCCCGTCTGACCTCCTCCGAGGTCAGCCCAGGCCAGATCACAAACTCACGTGCCTCCTCTTTGGCCTTCTGACTGCGGGAGCCACCCTTTTGCAGTCCCTGCATTTCTCTCTGGCTCTTTCCTAAGGTTCAGCCATACCATGTAGCAGGTCCTACAGGAATGCTGTGTGTCATAGAGTGTTGTTTCCCAAACTCGGGCATCCAATGAACCCTAAAGATATATCCATGCACCCCAGTTTGAGGAACACTACACGGGAAGATAAATGCAGGCACTTCTAGATGATGTGATTATAAATACAAACACAAATGTGTACCTGGAACTGTGGTGGCGCTTAGCTGTCAGGCGGTCAACCACATGTTACAAAACGTTTATTTTTATTTTTTTAAAGATTTTATTTGTTTATTTGAGAGAGAGAGAGAGAGAGAGTGCGAAAGAGAGTATAAGAGGGGAGGAGAGGCAGAGGGAGAAACAGGCTCCCCACTGAGCAGGGAGCCCGATGCGGGACTCAATCCCAGGACCCTGGGATCATGACCTGAGCCAAAGGCAGACACTTAACCAACTAAGCCACTCAGGTGCCCCACAAAATATTTATTTTTTAAAATTAACATCAAAATGAGTAAAAAATAATTCTTACAGAGAATGGTCATTGTTAACCTAGGAATGCTTTCTTGGACTCCTGACATATAGCCTCAGAGTGTAGGGAACACCTCACCTTTCTGGGCCTCAAGCTTTCCCATCTCAGAAATGGGTTTATACTGCCCACTTCTTACATACCTCCCAAATATTGTATCAGTCATGTGAGGTCCATAAAACACTTTGGTTTTCTTTTTTCTTTTTTTATGGGAAGGGACAGGCAATGTTACAGAAACAGCAGGAGGGGCTCACACAGGCTGGGAGGGCGGAGCACAGAGGCTGGAGGACACACCCACTGGAGGGGTCACTGGATGGCGAAGATGGCTTGTCACCTGATTGGTAGCACAGGGCAGAGCCAGGCCTCTGGCCCTGTCATTGGTGCATGAGCGAGCTGCCAGGTGGGACCCGCCAGCTCATAGACAGGGGTTACCTGGGGGCGGGAAGCCATCACCTCCTCTGCCATTATGGTGGGGGGGTGGCTGTCCCCTCCCTGTAAAACGCTTTGAACTCCACCGGAAGATACTAGGTAATTACAAATGTGTTATTGTTATTTGCCTTCATCCTCTCTGCCAGCTAATGGAGGCAGCCACCCTGTTCACCTCAGTAATCTCGAGCTTTCTCTTCCCATGAAGACCCAGTTCCACTTCTTGTAGAAATAACATAAGGCCAAATTTTCAGGAGAAAACCCACTGGTTTCTACTCCTCAGAGATTAGACTTCAGTTTTAAGTTCTGCTTTTCAGATTAACTTGTCTATTGCCTGTGTGGCCTAATGCTTGAAAGAAAAAAACATTATCTGAGTAATAGTTAAACTACACTAACACCCAGTGGGCCAAGGGCTCTGAGCAAAGGAGGTCTAGAAAGGGATGGACATGCACACACATACATGCACACGCGCACACACACACAAACCCCACCCAGCTGTGCTGGAGTCTCTGGGGAGAGGAAAGGGTGCTGGTCTGTGGTGACATTCATCTGAGGGGCTCAAAGGTCCTTGCAGGGCAGGTGGGCTGTTAATAATCCTTGCCACCCCAGCGCAGTCCTGGGGGAGGGTCTCCCTCTAAGCTCCGCTCTGCCCCCAGACCAATGTCCTCCTGTCCTGTGCCCAACAGGCTGTTTTGTAACAGTTGTAACAGTCGGAGGAGGGGCCCCCACTGCTTGGGGAGGGGGGATTAGAAAAGAAGTATTTGGAATTTTCAGTGTGCTTATTGCTTAGGGTCTTTTTCTCCTTATAACAAAATTGGGAGGGAGGTACAGAGACCTCCCATTTACCTCCTGGTCCCACACATGCAGAGCCTCTGCTATGATCAACACCACTCATCAGAATGGCACATTTTTTACCAAGGACGAACCTACATTGACACATCCTAATCACCCAAAGTCCATAGTTTACCTTCTGATTCACTCTTGGTGTTATACATTCAATGGGTTTGAACAAATGCATAGTGATGACATGTATCTGTCGTTATAGTATTATACAGAATATTTTCACTGCTCTGAAATCCTCTGTGCTCTGCTTATTTCTCAGGGACTTTTTTGGGGGGGCCAATTACTTTTATGCTAATGGACTTCTTCATGTGCTTCAAAAAGTTTTCAGTTATTCTGGCTTGGGAGCTCTCTTTTGTATGCACTCTTTCTTTTCATATGAACTGTATTGACCTCAGCCTTGGTCCAGATGGGTTTCACAGGTCCAAAGCAGGTTTTATATGAGCAGATCAATTTGTATCTTTACTGCATATTACCTCCACTTCTTTACTTTTCATGTATACATTCAGTGCTCTCAAAAGCAATATCTACATCCAAGATATTTTGATAAACTCCATATTCCACTTAAGAAGAAGTTACATTTTTTGGATAATGAAAATTTCTTAGATAAATGACCCAAGACCTACAAGATTGTGGGGCGAGGGGAGACATCAGGCATCTCCCGGCTCTCTATAAATGTCTTCTCACTGTTTTATGTTTATGAATGATCCCACTTCATAACCACCCCTGTAACATCTCCATTCCAGATCCCTTAGAACCATGAATTGTTCCAAGAATCACATGGTAGTGTTCTAGAGCCTTCAGTTATTCTGAGATGCTCTATCAGACGGAATCAAACTTTCATGAACTGGAGTCTCCTTGTCTCTCTGGTAGAAAGCCCCTTCTGAATCTTTACAAACAAAGAGGGAACCTAGGGTTTTCATCTCCTCCAAGGCCCTCCTCTAAATGGGAAGTTGGGTGAGTCTGGCTAACTGGGCTGGAGTGGGTCATGGCAGGTAGAGGAAGTATCTCATTTGGTGCCTGGATCCTTGGAGACTTTTTTTTTTTTTTTTTTATTTGACAGAGAGAGACACAGCGAGAGAGGGAACACAAGCAGGGGGAGTGGGAGAGGGAGAAGCAGGCTTCCCACGGAGCAGGGAGCCCGATGTGGGGCTCGATCCCAGGACCCTGGGATCATGACCTGAGCGGAAGGCAGACGCTTAACGACTGAGCCACCCAGGCGCCCTCCTTGGAGACTTTTTAAAAGCGGCCTAGAACCTAGAGTCTAATGAAGATTGTATTCCCAAATATCTTTCCCATAAAGACCTGGTAAAATGCTGCACGGGTCTCAATTTTGTAATTTATGTGCTGCTTTTCAGGGGCCTCAGATACTAACCCCACTGGCAGAAGGTTTTAGATACAGAGCAAAGCCTTCTCCCTCTGCGGCTACTGCTCGGGTGTAGCAGGCATTTGTCTAGAAGGGACCTCGTTGCTGCAGGTCAGGCAGACGAGGGGCCCCACTGGGCAGGGCCCGCTCTGTATCTGGAGATTCTGGAGTTGCTACCCAAGGAGAAGTCAGACCAGAGGGGAAGGGAGACCTCTTTATTCCCTCGCGGACATTTTCTGGGGTTCAAGGTTGTGCGGCAGATGATGTGGCTGAAGGATAGTCTCCTGGGGGGGTGGGGAGCAAGAGGACGTCGTGGAGAGCCGTAGGCCGAGATCCGGAGGGTGACACGGGCAGCCTGGCCATCACCAGGGCCCTGGCTTAGGAGATGCCCTTCTAACTCCATGGCCACTGCCAAAGTCACTTTGTAACGAGCAGGTCTTTCCAAACAGATTTTCCTTTTCAGTCCTCCTTCTTCGTTCTCTGCCCACCCCCAACTCTCAACACTGGCTCTTCTGTCCCCAGCTTTGCGGGCCTTACAAGGTTCCTCGGGCATCAGGCTCCTTGTGTTGGAACAGGTTCTACCCCCAGGGTCCTGTCCTGGGCCGCCTGCCCTGCTAATTTTGGCTTCCTACTGGGAAGCTGGTTCTGGGAACTTCTGTTCTTTTCCCTAAATATGCTAATTCGTTTTCTTTCCTTTTCTCTTTGTCGTTTTTCCTGGAGAGCAGAGTATCTCCTGGGCCTGCTGACACTAGGAAGAAGTTACATGCCAGGTGTTTCATGGACCTGTTGCACAGGTTTGCCTGGCAGGCCCACTTCCGGGGCCCTGGTGTCAGAGTTTTCCGTGCCTTCTTGGCCCAGGCGAGGTGGGGTGGACGAGGAGAAGGCCTCCCAAAGCCCAGCCTCAGAGCACTGGGCCCTCACCGCCTGCTCCCCTGGGGAGTCCCGGATAGGACTGTTTGTGAAAAGATGCTGGGTGTTAATGCTGTCTACGCTTGACCTGAGGAGTCGGTGTGGGTTTTGGAACTTCCTTTTGGAAGCTTTCAGTCATTCGCTGTGTCAAAGGGAGAGAAAGTTGCTTGGATTCAGGTAGCAATATTTTAATATCTGCTCTTTATTTATGTAAGACACTGGCTTCCCACTGATGTTGTCATCTCGTTTAGGACATGTTTTGATCGCTGAGTCCCTGACCCTGCACCTCCTTCCTTTCCAGCCTCCCCACAATCCCCACCCCACAATAAAATTGGCCCATTAGAGGAGTAAGCAGGCCCAGAGGCTTTTCCCTGGCATGGAATTGGTGTTGTACTTCTCCCAGATTTTTAAAAAAACAGAATAGATTTAGATTTATGGAAAATAACAAAGATAGACTAGAATTCCCATATACCCCTCACCTGGTTTCCTCTATTGTTAACCTCTTACATCACTAGGGGACATTTGTCACGCCAAGAAACCAATGCTGGTACATTACTATTAAGTAAATTGCACCTTTTATTCGGATTTCACTCGTTTTCCCGCAATGCCCTTTCTGTTCCAGGATCCCCTCTAAGAGAGCACATTGCATTTACTTGTCCTTAGTCTCCTCTGGCCTGTGACAGTTTCTGACTTTCCTTGTTTAAAAGACTTTGGCAGGGACGCCTGGGTGGCTCAGTCATTAAGCGTCTGCCTTCGGCTTAGGTCATGATCCCAGGGTCCTGGGATCAAGCCCCACGTTGGGCTCCCTGCTCAGCTGGGAGCCTGCTTCTCTCTCTGCCTGCCGTTCACCCCACCTGTGCTCTGTCTCTCTCTCTGACAAATAAATAAAATCTTAAAAAAAAGACTTTGGCAGTTTTGAGGACTACTGGCCAGGTATATTGTAGAATGTCCCCCAATTTGCATTTGTCTGATGCTTTTGTCATAGTTAGACTAAGGTTCTAAGTTTTGGGAAGGAAGACCACAGAGGTGAAGTACCATTCTCATCACAATCTATCAAGCGTACACATATTCAACATAACTTATCGCTGATGTGAACTGTCCCATTCCTGTCCCCTCTTTCCATACTGCACTCCTGGAAAGCAAGCCCACACTCAGGGGACATGGAGGAAAAAGCTAAGCTCCACCTTCTGGAGGAGGGAGGATCACGTCTATTATTTGGAGTCTGCTGTAGGAGAGATCCCTCCAGCGCTTTCTAGAAGGCCAGTGGTGCCTGATGCATGGACTTTGCAGGGCTGGTGCCACAGACCCCGTTTAGCAAGTGTCCATAAGTCCATGGCACCCTGCTGGGTGCTAAAGGCCTGTTGCAGGAAAGAAGACTGAATCTAGACCCCAGCCACTGCAGAGGAGGATTACATAGGATTCGACAATATCTTTGCACTCCTGCTGTCTGCCCAGTGCTAGGAACTGATGAGGCAGCAATCACAAGTGTGATGAGGAATAAGAAGGAAAGTTTGAGGTATTATCGGGGGAGTTCATTTAGGGGGCATCAGTGAAGGCCTCTCTGTGAGGATGTGTTTCAGCTGAGACGTGAGGGATGAGCGTGAAGGAGCCATGTGGATGGGAGGTGGGGACACCAGGGGCTGGGGGAGAAAAGCTCACCAGGCAGAGAGAACAGTATGCACGTCAAAAAACAAACTAGTGTCAAGAGAGACATCTGGAAGAACTGAAAGAAGGCCAGGATGTCTGGAACTGAGAGGTATATATAGAAAGAAAACTTGGTTTCCTGGAAAAATCACATGATAATTGAGTCATGTGGAATAGTTCTACTTCCTTAAAATGAGCTTGTTCTGTAGACTTTAACACATAAGGCTCAGTGATATTTTAATAATAAATTTATAGCTCAAATATTCTGCTAAATTTATGTAGAAACTAAAGTTCAAGTGTTTCAGAAATTAAATGCTACAACTACAATGTGTATGAGACTGGAAGGCTATTCAGTGCAAGCTGATGCATCCCCATTTCCTCATTTTAGGACCAAGGTTCTCATTTCCCCACATGATAGGAGTGGTGGCCGCTCCCCAGACATTGCTCTCCTCTGAAGAGAGCTGCCCTCCCATGGGGCCGCCCACAGGCATGACTGCCTGGTGAGGTGCTGAGGTCTGCCTCCCTGGCCTCAGCTGGAGACAACTCTGCAAGGCCGTGCCTCTTCAGGGCTCCCGGGTCGGCCGAGGCCTCTGTGACAACCACATCTCCGTTCATCTCTCCCCCTGCCCAATCCCACCTCTCTCATAGCCTTGCAGGCATCATTTCTGAGGGCACTATCCAATAAACTACCTGTATGCAAATCTTGGTTTTTAAATCTGTCTTTTGGGGGAACTTGACCTATAGCAGATTTACGCTGTATTGGTTTCCTAGGGCTACTGTGACAAATGACCGTAAACTGAGCAGCTTAAAACAGTAGAAATTTATTCTCTCTCAGTTCTGGAGGCCAGAAGTTCACAATCTAAATGTCAGCGGGGCCATGCTCCCTACAAAGGCTCTCCGGGTGAATCCTTTCTTGCCTGTGTCAGCTTCTGGTGGCTGCCTACCTCCAGTCTCTACCTCAGTCTTCCCATGCCTTTCTGCCCATGTCTATTTGGCTCGTCTCTCCTCTTCCAAGGACTTGCAATTGGTTTTAGGGCCCACACTAAGCCAAGATGATCTCCTCTTGAGATCCATAACTTAATTATAGCTACGAAAACCCTTTTTCCAAATAATCATAATATCTAAAGTTTCTGGATGGGCATCTTTTGGGGGACCACACTCAAACCACTGCACACACTCAAATATTAAAAATGTTATACCCTAGGATGGGAATGTATCTATAGATGATTTAAATTTTCTTCTGTGTACTTTTTTTTGTTTATTTCAAATTTTGTATAGTGAACATGTATTACTTTTGTAAGAGTAATTTTTTTCTTAATTTGGTAGTTTGACCTGGAGTGTATAGTCTGGATTAAAATGTACCTGCTCTCCGAAGGGCAAGAGTTGGTGACCATAGATATGCTGAAGGACTCTCCCATTATAAAACTATTAGATCCTGAATTTTTTTTAAGATTTATTTATTTATTTGAGAGAGAGAAAACACTTGAGCAGGGGGAGGGGCAGAGGGAGAAAATCTCAAGGAGACTCCCCGCTGAGCACAGAGCAGGATGCAGAGCTTAATCTCATGACCTGTGAGATCATGACTTGAGCCGAAATCACAAGACGGATGCTTAACCAACTGAGCCACCCAGGCACCATTAGGTCCTGAATTCTTAGATGAAGTATAATACATTGCTAGGCTTACAAGAAGTACGGTGACTCTTTAAGTTCTCTTCCAAACTTTTCTCACCAAAATGTAGCAGATGAATCCAAAATTGCATCCAAGAGTAAAAGCTGACCTGAGAATAAGTGCCAATATGGAAGCCTGTCTGGGAGTGTAAGCATTGGTCAAGTAGAAAGGTAAGGCTGCCACATTGAACCAGGGAACTCAAGGGGCTTAAGTGGTCCCAGATTAATAGCATCAATCTGAATCTAGACAGAAACAAATGCAAATTATCTCTAAAAGAAAGCACCCCCACTTTAGGCCCATGGGATTCCCATGGATTGAGATCAAGCAAACATGCTCACAATTAAAGATCAACAAATACACAAGGAAACAAAACTACCATGTACAAGAGTCAGTAGAAGGGACAAACAACAGATTATAAATTATTAGAAAAATAAGAGTTTGGCAAGGTTGCTGGATATAAAATCAACATACAAAAATCAGTTGTATTTCATCACCACCTACAAAAAGTTAGAAATTTAGTGTGTGTTTTAAAAGATACCATTTGCAAAGTAACAAAAGTACATATTTCAACCTAGCACACCAACAATAATAAGATGTACCCTAAGAAAAAGACTCAATTGTAATAGCGAAATGCCATCAATCGTAAGACACATCCCAGATGATGGTAAAAAGTAAGGGAACTATGTGGAGAAAATTATAACTTCATTGAAAGGTGTTAAAGAAGATCTAAAAAAATAAAGGAATAATCTGTTTCATGGACAGGAAAACTCACTATCATAAAGATATCAATTTTTCCTAAACTGATCAATAGAATCAGTGCAATTCCCATCAAAACCCCAACAGAATTTTGGGGTGTACTTTACAAGATAATTCTAAAATGTAAATGAAATATAGTGTTAAGAATAGCCAAGAACTTCTGAAGAAGAAGAAGAAGGAGGAGGAGGAGGAGGAGGGAATTGCCCTACCAAATATCAAGACTTATTATAAAACCATAACAATTAAGATTAAATGTATTGATGCAGGGATGGAAGAATTGGCCAATGGAACAGAACAGAGAGACCAGAAACAACGGGCAACACATAGAATCTTGACATATGACAGAAGAGGTATTATAAATCTCAGAAAAGGAGGGATTGGTCAATATGTGATAAGATAATTGAGGATTAATAAGGGAAAAGATTGGATCTCCACTTGCCTCATACCCCAAAATCAATTCGTAATGGATTAAAGAATTAAATGTGAAAGGCAAAACTTTAAAACTTTTAGAAAAAAATACTAGAAAATCTATTTATGAGCTCTGCGGGCAGGGGGAAAGCATCCTTAAGTAAGACACAGTACTAATCCTAAAAGAAAAGATTAATGAATTAAACTATATTAAAATTAATACACCATAAAGAAAATTAAAAGACAAGCTCTAAACTGGGAGAAATGCATATAGTCAAGAAAGGAGTGGTTTCCAGAACATATAAAGGATTCCTATAAATCAAAAAGAAAAAGACAAACAATCCAAGAGGAAAAATGAGCAGGAGACAAAAACAGGCATTTCACCCACACACACACAAACCCACAGAAATGTCTGGTAAACATATGGAAAGATTCTCAGCTTCATCAGCAAAGGAATTACAGGGCAGGCTGGGCCATTTTAAGACCATCACAGGCCGTACCTATGCTTATTTTTGGAGGCTTCATCTAGTATTTCACATACCATCGTGCATCCATATCCTATATTAAACTCATTTACTCTATATGTATTTTTGAGTGCCTACCAGGTGCCAGGAAATGTTCTGTGCACTTGGGACATACTGGTGAACAAAAGTGGCAAAAGTCCCTGTGCTCGGGGAGCTTACATTGGGTGGGACGTAGACAGCAAGCACGAAGGGGTAACTATGTAGTAGTGTGCTAGAAGGCAATGAATGTCACGGGATAGAGAGGAAGAGCAGTGTGGGGGAAGAAGTGGATTGCAGGACAGAAAGCTCTGAAGCTCTGAAGGGGTGGTATTTAAACAAAGTAGGCCTCATAGTGTCTCCCTTGCTGGTCGGTTCCCTTGAGCCCTTCACTATGTTGCTTCCTGGAGTATCAGCTAAGAACAGCTTGGAGGGCTTGCTCCTCTCAGAGATATTTGCAGGTGGGTGGATGTGGGGAGAAATTCCTGAGAAGTCCTCCCGCAGCCCCAGCAAACTCAGGTACAGATGGCAGGTCAGGGGTAGGAGAAGCACTGTGGTGGGATATGTGAGGCAGAGAGGACATTCCATCACTTTCTGCCATCCTCTCCTACAGCTCATCCCACAGAAAGCAGCCCCTCTTAAAAAACCCACTAGAAAAAACTTCTCAGAGGAGAGAGTCCTCTGCCCCCGAGGCTGGGTGGCAGGAGGGGCCCTGGGGCTGCTCATGCTGGACAACCAGTTGCCCTTGTAGATGCAGCCTCCCCATGCTGACTGGAGGCAAGCATGTTCTGGAAAGTGACAGCCTGATGCACCCCCTCGCACAAGGAAGACTTTAAGGCCGCTTTCTGAATTCTGCAGGCTCTGCTTACATGTACGAGTTGGGTGGGGTCTATCTCCTGGGAGTTTCTAAACGACCCAACAAACAAGGGCTCCCATGTGTACCTGGGCCTGAGGTTAGTGTTGGCCAAGCGGGAGCAGCCTGGAAGGCACTACGGGCCAGTAATGGACGCGGACCTCAGAAGACCACTTACGATGAGTCTGGGGGGATGGCAGCCCTTTCTGGTGGAGCCCCAGCCATCAGCAACTGGCCTCTGAACTCCAGGGGCCCCCACTCCCCTTTCTAAGGCTTCCCTTATTTTTCACTCTGCCTGATCTCTCCAAGCACCGGCCGAGGCCTGATGGGATCAGTTTCTGGCCCTCGTTATTCATTTTATTGCCACCCAACCTGTTGGTCCAAAGCCCCTTTTGCCCTGGACAGAGGGCCAGCCCTTGCCTCCAGGTCTGAAGGGACAAAGGCCCTGCCATGAAGTCCCCAGAGGGAGGTAGCCAAGTGGCTTTCACACTGGAATGCGACTTCCCTTTCCAATTAGGGACCACACAAGATGAAAAATCGGAGCAAGGCAGCCCCTCCAGCATGAAAACCCATCGCCCTTTACCAGGAAGAGCCGCTGGGGGACCTGCATTCCAGTCCCACCTGTTTAGAACCCCTGGCCTCCTTCACTGGCGATCATTTAGCCTCATTTGCCTTTGCCTGTCCCCAGTCCAAGATCAAGGTTCTGTCTCTGGGACAGGTTTGTTTCTCTGGGCATATTCAGTCCCCACAGTCAACCTCCCAAGGCTTGTTTTCTTTTGGCTTGTGTGGCGGAGAAAGATGTTTCAGGCTGTTGAGACAAAAATAAAAATCAAACAAACTAAAACCAAGCAGGAAGTCCACATCCTTGTTAAAGATATGCGATCCCCCACTTCCACCCCCCGGGGTGCATAAAGATAGGCACTCCTCCCAGGAGAGCTGTCAGGAAGACTGGGTCTCAGGACCCCAGGTAGGAGGTAAATGAAGGGCCCGTGAAGGCATGAAAAGGCCAAACCCCTCAACTACAACGGTGGAACCATATGCATTCCTGGTGGGGAGGGTAGGAGCCCAGGGCCCATCCCACACATCACTTCCTTGCCATGCAGAGTGCCTGAAACCAGATGGCCTTCCCCTCAAGGGAATGGAGAAGGTCTGTCACCACCCAAGGTGTCTGTTTGCCTCCATATCGATAGGGCAGCTGAGCCAGAGAGCCCTGGGGTATGTTTTTCTATTTCCATTCTCCCTGCAAGGTCAACTTTCCTGGCAAGTATCTAGCACTCTGCTAAGAGCATCACGTTTCCCGAAGCCCCATGTTCCCAGGGCCAAGTGAGTGTTTGGTGGGAGACTGTGTTTTTTCAGTCACACCTCTGGGGCTGCCCCTGGACCTGGGGTCTGTTGGTTTCTTTCTCTCTTCCCCTGCATTCTGAGATCTTGCCTGGGAGCTTAAAGATGTGCCCGAAGCCTCCAATCACGGCTGCCTCTTTGTTCTTCAAGCAGTGACCTTTATTGACAGAATCGCAAACCCCTCCCCCCATCTACTTGAATCCCCCATTCTCTTTCCCCTTTCTGGTTGGAGTGAAGGATTTTACTCTCAGGGGCCTAATCCTGTCACTCTTGTGTGTGACTAATTCTCTCCCCTCCCCCTTGGCTCCTGGCAAAGACGAAGGGGCCTATTTGCCCGAAGAGGGGGTCTGCGCCCCTTGTCGGCAATCAAAGCACAAACACATTCCTCTGGGTGATTTCCTGCCCTGAAAATCCAGCCCTTGAACACAAGCCTCCTCTGTTTCCTCATGGCCACCAGGCGCTGGGACCGGGACTGCTGGGAGAAGGATTTATGATATAGAAAGTAGTAAGTCACCCTTCCAACCTGCCAGCGTCTAGTGTGAAAGCAAGTTGTATTGTTGTTCAGGCAGTCTGACTCCCTGGAAAAGAAATAGTGTCCCCCTCAGAGCCTGATGGCTCTCTGGTGGCCACCTGTGGCAGAGGGTTGTGTGAAGGTAACTCAGCAAAGGATGGAAGCTTCTTCTCCTCAAATCACCCCACACACCCCGGCGAGTCAGCTTCAGCTGCCTGATTTCTGAAGTTAAAAAGCACATAATTATGGTATTGTTTGGCTGCCAAGAATTCTGGGTTACTCTCAGTTTTATTTTGACTGCTACCTAAAATAACTTGTCCCCGAGGATAGCAGCAAAGGCTAGGAGGCCAGAAACAGAAAGGCAGGCCCGAGATCCAAGCAGGCCGTCATTTGGAGTCCCCAGCCAGGGTGCAGGGCTTTGGGGAGGCTCATGAGTACATGGGATCGGGCACATGGAGCCAAGGTCGCCCCGACCGCCGTCCCTTATGGAGGTCTTTCCTTCAATACTGGCCTAGGGCTGCCCTCTCCCTCACGGGCCCCGGGCTGAGCTTGTCCCCAGCACACTCTCTGCCCCCACACACATTTGGGGTAGTCCCTGAAAGAGTTTGGAGTTCTGCTTCCGTGATCTGGGGAAGACAGGGCAAATACTAAGAGCTGATGTTACGGAGTGCTTGTTACATGGCAGACGCGGGTCTGTGCTCACGTGTGTAGTGACTCCTTCCGTCCTCACAAGTCCTCGTGGTGGGTACTTTTGCTATCTTCTCGAGCTGTGTGCTCGGAGACGGAATGTGAACCCCAGGAATCCTTGGCCCCATCCCTACTTTACCGCACTGCGTTCTCCGGAGCTGAGTGGTCGCCGTACTCCAAAGCTCAGAAGGCACGGCGGCCATCTGTGGGAGAGCTGCATTCGCGTCCTAAGGGGAGACCACCAGAACGGGCCTGGGAAGTGGTGTCTCTCCTTCCCGGAGCACATATAGGCGCCTCGCGTTAGATATTCTCCATCATCCCCACATCAACAAACACTTACTGAGGTCCGCACTCTGTTCTGAAGGTCTCTAGCCCACTGGCCTGTAGGTTTCTTCCAAAATGTCAATGTTGTGAAAGGGAGAATCACAGTTTGAGGCCACGTGTGCTCCTATGGAGGAATGCTTCCTGTGTGCAGTCAAGGAGGGCTCCCCAGGGGAGGGGACATTCAGGATTCTGAGCCATTGGCCCTGGGCTGCAGTCTGAAGGGCACGGCAGGAACTGAGTAACCATCCCTCTTCCCCTCACCGCAGGCCCCTACTGTGCTGACTTCAGAGGAGCCTCCTCTACCCTTCCTTCCTGCCCCACCTAAATGCCTGTAACATTTTTCTAGCCTGAGGCATCCTTGAACTTCTGAGGCTTCCAGAGCGGCCAGTCCAGCTAGTGCCAGCGTGCTGTGTACGCTACAGCGCTTGGCATGGCCTCAGCCAGCAGTGCCCAGGGAGCTGGCTCGGGCTCATTGCAGCTGCTCAACACCCTGACGCAGGGACCTCGAGAGCACAGGGACAGGCACAGAGACTTGGGTTCCATCGTGCTTCTTCATTTGTTTTCTTCTCCTCAGTGAGGGAAGGTCCCAGAACCAGTGTATGTGGCATTGAGAAGGCGTGTGTTTCTTTTGCTCCTCAGAATGTCCTCTTTCTTTCTACCTTTTCTTGTTGTTGTTCATTTCTCATAAGAAAAGTGATTCTGAGTTCCTTTCGTTGGAAAACAAAAGCCAAAACAACCGAAGGCAGGTGGAAGTTTTAAGATCTTTGCCTTTGAGTGGCAGGAGTGACTCCTGCAGTGACTTTGGTTCTCTATCAGGCGCTGTGGCCGAGGGAGGGGACTGGGGACGTGAAGGCAGTGCCCTCCAGGGAAGGCAGGTATGGTTGAAGGGGGCTCATTATTCATAACAGAAAACACTCCTTTGACCCCAGCACTCAGAAATTCCAAAGGTTCTGAGAGCCCTGTGCCAGAATGAAGAATGAAGACCAAGTATATATTTCTTATTATAACACAGTATCACAGGGGATCTTTCCCAGGAGGTCAAGGGCTCACAGATGAAGAAAGGATGTGGCTTTTATTTTATTTTATTTTATTTTTTTAAAGATTTTTTTTTTTAATTTTTTTATTTGACAGAGAGAGAGAGTACAAGTAGGCAGAGAGGCAGGCAGAGGGAGAGGGAGAAGCAGGCTCCCTACTGAGCAGGGAGCCCGGTGTGGGGCTCGATCCCAGGACCCTGGGATCATGACCTGAGCCGAAGGCAGATGCTTAACGACTGAGCCACCCAGGCGCCCCTAGGATGTGGCTTTTATACATGAGCTGATGATGGCGGTGCCTGGCACTTAGTGGGCTTACAAAAACAATAAGCTGTTATCATTATTAAGCATTCAGGGAATGAATGAGTCATTTGAAGGGTGGAGGGAATGGCAGAGGGTGTGGGTGGATGAGGGAGAAAAGATAGTGGGGTAGGCAGCCTCCAGTGATCCCACCCTGGTATTCCCACCCTTGGGTAGCCCTCTCCTCTGTTTTTCCACAGCTGGTCTGTGTGGACCAAGAGAACACAGCCTTGCTGCAAGCAGTCCTATGGCGGCCCGCGGGGTGAAGAGCGGAAGCCTTCAGCCAGCAGCCAGTAAGGAACCAAAGACTTGCCAGCAGCCACATGAATGAGCTTGGAAAGAGAACTTCCGGCCCCAGGCAAACCTTCCCATGTCTGCTACCCTGGTCGACATCTTGACTCTAACCTTATGGGAGGCCCTGAGCTAGAACCACCCAGCTCAGCCCCTCCCCAGGTGTGACCTTCAGAAACCATATGACATTAATAAAAGTTTGTTTTAGGCTGCTGTGTTTTAGGGTGACTTGTTGCCCAGTGATAGAGAACTAACAGAGGCAGTGTGGTGGAAGCTACTGGGGCTCCTCAGCCTACACTAGAGCTTACAGCTTTGGTCTGCAGCTTTGGTCAGCTCCCTTAAATGCTCTATTAGTTAGCTTCTGCTGAATAACAAACCACCCCCATATTTAGCAGTTTAAAGCAACAACAACTTTATTTAGTTTATGATTGTGAGCTCAGCCATGTAGGCTGAGTGGTCCTTCTGGGCTGGGCTACACTCACTAGGGCACGTGTCCCTAGTCAGCTGGCAATTTGACTGGGGGCTGGTTGCCCCGAATGTGCTGAGCTAGGTGACTCATCTCTGCTCCATCTGCTCTCTCATCCTTCAGCAACCTAGGTCTTTGGGGATCTAGGCCAAGAGTTCCTACAACTTTGCAAGCTCTGCATGCTATTTGCCAAAAGGCAAGTCCAGATTCAAGGGGTAGAGAAGTAGATTCTTCCTCTTGATAGAAAGCACTGCAAGGTACTGTGGACGTTTGCGGACATTTTTATGATCTGTCCAGCCCATTTGTAGTTTCTACTTCAAGCACCCGCATCTCCCTGCCTGAGGGTTCTTTGGTCCTGAGAGTGTATTCAGCCCTCGCATGAGGCAGATGAGAAGGGCTAAGGAGTCAGTGTCCTCAGGTCAACCCGCAACCGTTGAGGAAGGGAGCTGGTGAACGAATCCCCCAGCTTCCGTGCCCTGGGCAGATAATTCTAAGGTGTGTCTACACAGACCCTGAGGGATTGAACCCAAAGTTTCCCAGAGCCGTCAATGGCTCATAATGCACCCCTCACTGGCAGCCCTTCCTTCCTTGTCTCTCACGCCACCACTGCCTTCCCATGCTCTAGAGATCGCTGCCCTTTAGCAAGCGATCCCACACCTTTACTTGCACCCACACCCTTGCAGAAGGGTCTTCGCCTGGGGAATCCTACATTAAGACAGGTAGGCAGGAGTTAGATCACTCCTGGTCTCATAGGACAAGCTAAGGAGTTTGAACTTATTCTGTGGGTGATGGAGCTTCTGAGGATTTTAAGCAGGAGGAATGTGTATTTTAGAAACTAAGTGGCAGAGTAGGAACTAATATCATTTCACGCCACCCCCCCCCCAACCCCCAGACCAGTGCTCTTAAGTCAGTTCTACACTGTTTCAAGCTCTGGGTGTAAGACTATGCAGAACTTTAAAAAACCTTTTTTTCATTTACTTTTGAATAGGTAATATATACACATGGTGCAAAATTAGAAAAACACAAAAGGTCAGATCTATTTTTATAGCCATTTTCACGACCAAAGGAGCATTTAAATAGCCATTGTTTCCAGAGTGTTTTAAGCCATGGTAGAGTTTGACTCCTGGAGGCCGCTCCTGGCCCTTCCCCCTCCCACAGCCCGTCCTGGGCTCTTCCCGCATCTTCCCTGCCTGCAGGCCTCTGCTCGAGGTGAAGCAGTTGTCTCCCTGCTGCAGAATGATGCTGACATTCTCGGTCCAAAGGAAACCGGACAGTGTTGGCAGATGTCAACATCCTTGGCGGGGGCCATCTTGGCTTCCTCACCACGAATAACTGTCAGTTGACTGAGCGCTACCCAAACGCGTTAATGTTTGCTTCTGACAGAATTTTAAAAGTGCACCGTCAAGGCCGGGCCTGCAGCTTTTTATCTGTTAGCTGGCGAGAGGAAGAGATAATGATTTCTGACCGCCCAGGTCTTTAAATTTCTCCCAAAGAGCTTCCATCTGTCCACAATGTGAGAGAAGTGCTGTCAGGTTGATTGCCCTGGTTCAGCCAAACCATCTGCATTTATTTAAATCAATCAAGTCCATAAGTAGTTTTTGAGTGTCTGCTGTGGACCAGCTCCGAGCTCAGCTCTCTGAGGTGTTTAAGTAATGGTGAGCCACCAGCTCAGGCGCTCAGGGAGGACTGGGGAGGCGGCAGGTGTTGTGGCTCTGAAGCCACGGCAGGTGTATGGAGAACCTGGCGCCCCCAGCCCCTGGCCAGCTGGGGAGATCTCGGGCAACTTGGCTTCTCGCCGGAGCCTCCATTTCCTCACCTTTAAAATGACCCGCCTATTGCACTGGGGTAGGTGAAAATCCCAAAGATAGTGCCTTGTTTCCTTCGCTTTTCCTTTTGAGGAACTTACAACCTAGCCAAAGAAAAAAGACACCGGGCGCCTCTGTTCTTCTATTTATTTATTTGGCCACTCACTCAACAAATATTTATCGCATGCCTACTGCGTGCCAGCCACTGCAATTCTGTATTGGGTTAAGACTGAATAAAACTACAAACCAGAAATGCCCTGAGATCAAGCCCCATAGGGGGCTCCGTGCTCAGCGGGGAGTCTGCTTCTCCTTCTTCCTCTCCCTCTGTGATCTCTGTCAAATAAATAAATAAAATCTTAAAAAAAAAAAAAAAGAGCAGGGAGCTTGATGCTGGGCCCGATCCCAGGACCCTGGGATCACGACCTGAGCCTAAGGCAGATGCTCAACCAACTGAGCCACCCAGGTGCCCCAATTTTAAAATCTTAAAATCTTAAAAAAAAAATAAGTTAATAAAACTGTGAAAGTCATGGATAAGACTATTATAATCTTGAAGTCTTCACCAAATATTGTGTTGTTAGAAGTAGATGGAGAACAACTTTTGAACCTGATGAGGTTTTAGGATACCTGCACAAAAAGAAAGAAAAGGAAAAAGAAATGAGGTCCTATTTGTGATTAATACATTTAGAGAATTTCTTATCCCTTAAGACACTAGAAACTGAACATATAATCAGGTAGGGAGGGAGTCAATGAATTCATGGGAGGCTGACCTCAGCTAGTTGCTTCAGATTCCTTTGGGATTTTGACTTCCATGTTGGAGACAGATTGCTGGTTGGGGGGAATCATGGATCTATCCAAGTACCACATTTCTGTGGTTTTATGTTCCTTCAGGGAACATTTAATAGCACCCACTATGCGCCAGGCAGTGCTCTAGGGAGTGAGGACAGTGCAGTCAATATGATATCCTAGCCCTCGAGGGCCTCCACTCTGGAGGGAGAAGCAGATATGTGAAAAGATAAGTTGCAGTTCATTGAGGTAACTTTCATAATAAAAATACAATTAAAATGCTTTATAACCTCAAAATTCTGTGATAATAACTAAACAGACAATCCGTGCATGAAAGGGGCTTGATAATATTTGATAGATAGATGATAGATAGATAGATAGAAAAAAGATACCTGGTAGAAATTACTAAGAGCAGGGACTCAATGCTATATGTCCTTTGGGTTACTAGCATAAAACCTACTTATTTACTTTTGAAATTAAAAAGAAGTTGAATCTATAAGTTATTTGTCTTTCTTTTCTTTCATCCCCCTTCCCCACCTGAATTTTATTTTATTTTTAGATATTTATTTATGAGAGAGAGAGAGAGAACACACACACGCACACACATGCACATGCACATGAGCAATGTGGGGGGGCAGGTAGAAGGAGAGGACAGAGAGAATCCCATGCAGACTCCACCTTGAGCGCAGAGCCCGACCCGGGGTTCGATCCCAAGACCCTGAGACCACCACTCAAGCCAAAACCAAGATTCAGACACCCAGGCACCCAACCAACTGAGCCACCCAGATGCCCCCCCCCACCTGCATTTTAGAACTTCCTATAAAGTCAGAAAATGTTTGTGGGTGGATAGATGGATAGTTAGATGAATAAATGAGTAAAAGAATGATTTTTTTGCTTGTAGAAGCTGGGCACATTTTTCCAATAGAAATTTGTTCATCTTTGAAGGCTCATGATTATCTTTTTAAAAATTTTTTTTAAGGTTTTATTTATTTGACAGAGCAAGCACAAGCAGGGGGAGCGGCAGGCAGAGGGAGAGGAGAAGCAGGGTCCCTGCTGAGCAAGGAGCTCAATGACGCGGGGCTCGAGCCCAGCATCCTGGGATCATGACCTGAGCCGAAGACAGATGCTTAACCAACTGGGCCACTCAGGCACTCTAAGGCTCATCAGATTCATCAAGTAACCATTTCTGAGGTCTCTTTGTGTACAATTCCTAGAAGTAGTCTTGATTCAATACAAAAAATGGCATTTGGGGTTTCTGAAACCATTGCTTGTGAGTTTTTAAATCTGTATTTCCAGAAATTCTATAGAGTGGAAAGCTCTATAGAGTTGTAAATTGCAAGCCAACAGTCATATTGATGGCATATTGATTTCAGCAACAATACACTGACGAAGGAAATCTTACTTCAGTGACTTCTCACTGGAATGAGTACATCTCAATCTGCATTTTGCTCAGGAAGGCTGTCCCTCTGGAAAGCCTCAACATACCTCCAAAACCTGGCATTCTTGATGACCTCACCAGGAATTTGGTGATTGGGAGGCAGAGGTCCAGGAAAGAATCTTGGACCAGGAATCTGGATGTTATTAAATGATTTTTCCTTATGAGAAACTTAGTCTGAGGTTAATATTCATGAGAAAATAGCTCTGTGGCTTCCTCAAGTTGCTTTTCTCTCCCATGTACCCTTCCCCACCTCTATTCTCATCCTCCCTCCAGTAGAAATTGCACAAAGATGAGACTGTAATGTTGTGTTGTCCAATAGCCACGTGTAGCTATTTAAATTTAAATTAATTAAAATTAGATAAAATTTAAAATGCAATTTCTCAGTCATCCTGACCACGTATCAAAAGTACTCAAAAAACCACAAATGTCTAGTACCTACCATAACGGACAGCGCAGAGAATATTTCCATCGTTATAGAAATATCTATTGAACTACGCTGCTCTAGGGAAAAAGGAAAGTGAGGAGCTGAAGAGGAAGGAGGTCATTTTGAAGAACTTCTAGACCAGCCATACAGAGAGGAGAAGGAACATTCTACAGGAAGTTGCCTTAGGATGCACAACCAGACAAACAGAGGGAAGGGAGTATCAAGTGAGGGAGAGGGTATAAGCTTTGGGGCAAGAACCCAGGTTCAATCCTGGCCCTACCACCTACCAAGTGTGTGGCTGTGAGCGAGTCAGGTGAACTCTCTGAGCCTCGGTCTCCTCATCAGGGAGTAATAATAATAATTCTTATGCCATTAGGTTGGATGTAAGAATTAACAGGACAGTTAGCGTAAAGTGCTTAACATGCTACCTGACAAGGAAAAAAGGTCAAAAATAGTAAAGGGTCGGGGGAAAAGGGGAGAAGAAGGTGCAAAGAAAGAAAGGGGAGAGCATGATATAAGAGAGCCAACCTGGGAAGAAGAAACATGCAGAGGATTTTTAAATGGGCCCGAGCAGTGAGCACTTTTATGATGATTGGGGCCAAACAGTTGGTAGGACAGAACAACAGAAGGCAGCTGGGCCTCCAGACACCTGAGGGGCACCAGATGCAGATCTTCTGGCTTCAGGATGAGAGAAGCTCGGCCAGGTGGTGGCAAAAATCACCTACGATGGACAGTTTTCCTGCCCATCTGTGGCAGCCGGAGTTGCACTGCTGATGGGGCTTAGCTGTTCTGTTTATGCCAGTGATTGTGCTCAAGGGACCCGGGGAGTGTGCAAGAGGCGTGGCCTGCCTGAGCCAGGCTAGGATAGCCAGGGCCAGAGCAGGAGGGGCCCGATGTCAAGGTGATGCGGGGCATCAGGGTAAAGGGAAGGGGGTGACATTTATGCAGTGCCCGCCACTGGGTTCAGCATTCACACATCCAATTGCACTGAAACCATACAGCGGTTCTGAGGAAGGCACCCCCATTTTGTGGAAGAAGAAACTGGCGCTCAGCTGGGTGAAGGACTTGCCATGGTCACACAGCTGGTAAATGACAGATTCGGGATCCAAGCCGTGGTCTGTTGCATTGCAAAGCCCACACGGATCTGCTGTGGAAGGCTTTAAGCTCTGAGGAAGGCAAAATGATCGTGCTGTGCAGAGAGTTTGAGAAGAGTGGACATTACATTTATTCATCAATACTGAAGCCCAGTGCCATGTCAATGTTGTGAGGTCACGAACATGAATAAGATAGGCTCCCTGTCTTCAAGATGCTTACCCAACAGCGAGGGAGACAAACCAAAAGCAAAATAAAGACAACTAAAGATAAAATGTTCAAACTCATTCATTTAGAAAATACTCATTTTATTGCGTCCCTTCAGTGTGCCAGGCACTGTACTCGGCTCTGGGGATACTATGGTGCGCTGTCGTAAATTGTTTACAACAACGGCTGTATTTTCCCCTTCCTGTTATCCATGGCCCTTTGTGGTGTGACTCTGCAGCTCCTCCCATTAAGAGGTTGTGTCTGTTTCTCCCCTTTTTAAATGTGGGCTGGCCTCATGACTTGTCTTGCCCAATAGAAAGTGGTAGAAGTGCTGTTGGAGCTTTACTAAATCTTTCAAGAGGACTTGCCCCTTTACGTTCTTACTCTTGAACCCCTACACCTGCCGTGCAAACACACCCTGCCTAGCCTGCTGAATAATGACAGACACGTGGCCCATTCACTTTCATTTTTCCAGCCAATGGCCAGCGACCTGCCAGGCAGATGAACAAGGCCATCTTAGGCCCATCAGCCCCCAGCTCACCCAATAGCTGATGCCGAACACCTGAGAACTAACACATGGATGCTTTTTTAAGCCACAGAGTGTTGGGTTAGTTTGATTCACAGCAAAAGCTAACTGATACATGAGGATACATGAGCAAAACAGATACCAGTTCTCAAGAAGCTCATGGTCAAATGGAGGAGACAAACTTTAATCACAAAATCCTACAAATAATATATTAAGGGAAAGGAAGTGATAATGAAGTCAGCCTTCCGTGATGGTCCCCCAGGACCCCCACACCCTGGTATCCACACCATGTGTGGTCTTCTCTCACACTGTGCCAGATTCGTCTACTTGACCAATAACATACGGCAGAAGGGATGATATGTCCTTTCTGAGATTAGGACAAAAGACCGACGCTTCTGTTTGGGGCTCCTTCCCTTCTTTCTGATCATTAATTCCGGGAGATGCCAGCTTGCATGTCTGTTCTCTTTATGCCAGTGATTGTGCTCAAGGGACACTCAGGCAGCCCATGTGAAGGTCATGTGACAAGGAACTCAGGTCTCCACCAACAGTCCCAGAGGTACTGAGGTCTACCAACCACCAAGTAAGGCAGCTGGGAAGAGGATCCTCTGGCTCCAGATGACAGAAACCCAGGCTAACAGCTCGAATGTAACCTCTTGAGAGACCCTGACCTGGAACCATCCGGCTAAGCTGTTCCCAGATTCCTGACCCGAAGAACTATGAGATAGTAAAATTGTGTTATTTTAAGTTGGCAGGTTTGGGGCTAATTTGTTACATAGCAACAGATAAGTAACAAAAGGAGTTAATAGATAAAAGAGGGGAAGGAGGTGGAATGTTCCAGATAGAGGGACTAGCATGACCGAAGGTCCTACAGGAGGAGGGAATATAGCACATTTGAGAAACTGAAGGAAGACCAATGTGGCAAAGGTTCAAAGAGCAAGCGTGGCCTTGTGGGTCTTACTAAGAAGTCAGATGATTAGGGGACCAGCCCTGGGGACTCCAAGGAAGCCTAGGTTCTTAGATTAGTGGGAAGAAGAAGGTAGCAACCCTGTCCTAAGGAATATTGTCCTGCTGTGGCCTTCATTATGAACTGTAACTATCAGACTAGGAAAACCCCTTTGGAGACCGTCCTCAGTGGGGACGGCTCCTCATCTTGCTGTGACACCAGCCCCGGACCCTGGAGGCCAGTGGTGGCCGGGGATGATGGTGGGTGGCAGAGGTGGGAGAGAGTAGGGAAAGGGTGTGGAACAGAGAGAACGGTGGCAGGGAGGAGGAGGAACCAGCGAAGGAAGAGGGGAGGCGGCTGAAGAGAGAGAGAAGTGCAGTGTCGGGGCCAGGCGGGAGGAGGAAGAGGGAGCGGGTGCACAGAGGAGCCTAGGAGGTCTACAGGACGGCACTTAGGCAGGTGGAGAAGTAACCAGGGAGTAGGAGGCTCTTAGAGACACTGGTGTCCAGAAAACCTGGAAAACTCAGGAGTCGGTGTGCAGTGCTCAAGGACAGGAACAGATGCTTGGATGAAACAGAGAGATGGAAAGGAGGACAGGAATGGGACTGGCGGACAGCTAGGGCTGCCATGGAAAGCAGTCTCGGCTCAGGGGTTTGAACTCACCACCATCACTCAGGGCTGCATGTGACCTGCGGAAAGGACCCTAACAGTCATCCTTAGGGAAGATTGGTGAGAATCACAGTTCAAGTGCTGGAGATGTGCTTGCCCCGGGGCAGGGCTCAGTGGGCCCCTCAGGCTCCGCAGGAGTTCTCTGATTAGCCCTGCAAGGATAAGTTCTCTCCAAATTAGTGACTTTGGGTTTTAGTTCTCTGTACTCAAAAGTACCTTTGGAGGGGCCAAGGAAGAGGTGGCAGGTACCTGTCCCAGCAGGGGGAAGGTTTCTCCAGCCCCAGCTATGCCAGGCACAGCAAAAAAAAAAAAAGCCATGCTTGCCTGGCTTCCTGGACTGGCCCCTCCAGCAGGTGCAAAGACAGAAACAAGGGCTCAGGGGCAGGAAGGGAGGCCACCTCTGGCCTGCCTCTCTTGGGTCTCATCATCCACCTTCCTATCCCCGTCCCACCAGGAATGGATTTATACTGCTTTAAAAGTATTGGGGCATCTGGATTTTTATGGATTTGGTCAAGCTAGCCTAACCTTTTTTGACTAGCAAAAAAGAGTGTAAAGGTATGAGTGTTCCCCAAAAAACCTTTGCAGAGGGAAAGCAAAGACAACAGAACATTGAACAGATCTATTCATTTTGCGACCTGACTATATAGAAAGTTAACGTATTTTTTCTTGTTTTAAAATATATATATATTTGACATCGAGATGTGAATGAATTACCTGATATTCCATCAGAGAAATTCCACAGAGATTATGTTATAGGAGCAAAACTCTGGTCCTTACAGAGGAGGGTTGCATTGATCAGATAAAGAATTTTTTCCTCCAATCTAAAATCCACGAATGAGAAATAGAATTAAAAAACACACAAAACAGCTTTTGTATCTAAACTGACTTCTTTTTTCTCTTTCTGCATCTAGTCCAGGAGATTATTCCCCTGTCTCCTTCTTGCCATTCTTTTTTTTCCTTTAAAGATTTATTTATTTATTTATTTCAGAGAGAGAGAGAGAGAGAGAGAGAGAGAGAGCAAGTAGGAGGAGGGGCAGAGGGAGAGGGGGAAATCTCAAGCAGACTCCCTGCTGAGTGCATAGCCGCACATGGGGCTTGATGCAGGGCTCGATCCCAGGACCCGGAGATCATGACCTGAGCCGAAATCAAGAGTCGGCCGCTCAACCAACTGAGCCACCCAGGTGCCCCCTCCCTGCTGTTCGAAGGGAGAGTTGAGAGGAGAGCTGCCTTTGAGCACTCAGCGCTGTCGATCCTAATCTGATGCCGGTAGTTGGAGACATCCTTATCAGGGTCGCCTATGCGAAGAGAGGGCTCTGTGTTCCGGGGTCCCCTGCAAACACCTGCACACACCCCAGCCCTGCTCCACTGAAGCGCAGGGGACCCATCTGAAAACAAAGTGTGTGTCAGAATATCAGTGCTTGCTCAAAACCACTTCCCAGTTCGGCAGATTCATTGGCTTCTCTCTCCCTTGAGTGTGCTTTGAACAGACCGCAGACTGGGAGGATAGGAAAGAAGGGGAAAGAAATGAGGCTGTAAATCAGTGTAGCCTCTCCAACTCTTGGGCTCACAGAGCAAGTGAGGGGATGAGGGAGACAACCCCCTCCCAGGAAGGCCTCCTGTTATCACATGTGCCCCAGCAGTTGCCTGTGGACACCCCCCTCTTTCCTTTCTTCTCTGTGGCTTTGAACCAAATGCTCTTGGAAGGGAAAAAACTCTGACTTCATCTAGGCTCCCTGCCCTCCCTTCTCTGAACACAATGAAGACTTCTTTAGGTTATTGTGGCATTTCTAGTGATTCTTTTCATTGCCTTCTTCAAATGTGCGATCAGTTCTCCTGATACAAATTTTGTGACCCCTGTTTTTATAAGCCTGAAGCTTAGAGGTTGATCGCCCAAAGCATCAACAGAAAGCACCTGGGTATTCTAATCACTGTTGGCTCTTGCTGAAAAACCAGCCTGCCAACCTCGTCCTGCCCGTGCACTGGGCACAGCCCTGGAAGGGGCTGAAGCAGCCCCAGGACCCCATGTTCTTTGGAAAGAAAGAAGCAATTCCAGCCAGTTCAGGTGTTTGGAGGATTATTAGGATGACCCTTTCCACGTGGATATCAGTGTGGTTTGTGAGTAGGTGAGTAATATGAAGGACTTTATTGGCAGCAACATTTGGAAAGCCCAAAGTGGGAACTGAAACCAGTGTCTGTCAGTCCAAAGTTTCATTCAGCCAGCACATTTCAGAATTTGCAGCTAGTGTTTTCTTCTCTTTTCAAAGCTCTTCACATCTTTTGAGAGTAACAGGATACTGGGTGAGAATTTATGGGCTAAAAATATGGAGATGAACAAGATCACGACAACTTGCAAAGGACCCACGGTTGGATTTGGGAAAAGGGTGTATGAAACTATTGGTGTTAACAAGAAAACCAGGCAAAACCAGATGAGACACCCTGCAAGAGAGGCTAAAATGGTGCTTGGGAATTCATCCTAGTGCTTGTTCTTTGATACACTGAGGGTTCAATTTTGCATCAGCCCCATCCATCAGAGCTCACATGCAGCATGTTTGGAGTTTTATTGTTTTGTAAGACCCTGGAGCAGAGTGAGAAGTGGCTTGGTGACAGAGTAGAGAAGTCTGCTCATTACCAAAGGTCATGGTTCAGGAGGTTGTTCTTGACTTACTCTTTTCTCCATTCGAGTTCTACACAAATGAGCGGTAAAAGGAGATGCTTATCTCCTTCCTTTATTTTAGCAGCCTGAAGTTCCATTTCCTTCTTGAAACCTCTGACTCAATGGCTGGAGGAACGCTCCCCCACCCCACCCCATCCTGTCCATGCATGCAACTGGCCTGATGTCCCCTTCACTCACCACCTTGCAAAGCACTCTCAATCCATTGCTTTACACATGGTCATTTGCTTTTTTGTTTTTTACATATGTGGGTCACCTGTTGCCTAGGTAAGATTTAAATCTGGCTGTGGTAGTATGATTAGCTTTTGATTATTTCCAGAAGCAAAACAGTATGTCATAGCCCTATAAGCATGTAATATTTTCTTTTTGATGATAACATTTAGCTAACAATTTATGTATGCGGTAGTGGTTATCTTTCAGCCTTAGCTCTTTTTAAAAAAAATTTTTTTTTTTTTTGAGAAAGAGAGCATGAACAGGGGGAAGGGGCAGAGGGAGAGGGAGAAACAGATTCCCCTCTGAGCAGGGACCCCCATGTGGGACTCAATCCCAGGACCCTGGAATTATGACCTGAGCCAAAGGCAGATGCTTAACCAACTGAGCCACCAGGTGCCCCTCAGCCTCAGCTCTGAATGATCTAGGCTCCAGACTGTTAGAAATAATATCATCATCTTCATTTTAAAGAATGATCATTTGATCTGGATTATGCACATCTACTACAATTTAAATAATTGTTACTGTATTTTATTACTGAATAATTTGTATTGTTTTCTTATGGTTTTTTGTTACTAAAGTAACACACGGAACACAGAAATTTTAGAAGACAGAAAAACATTCTTTTGGTGTACATTTAGTACATATATCAATGTATATAGATTTATTTTCTTTTTTTCAACAATAATGGTTATACTGTAGTTTGTTTTAGAGCCTATTGTTTCACCGGGTAATAGATGATAAATGTATTTCCATGTTACTATTCTTCTATAATAGAGATTTTAGTGGCTGTGTAGTATTCCATTGTATGAATTTTATATAACCAGTTCTCCATTATTAGACATTTATTTATCAGACACTGATAGAAGCACTTACTATGAGCCAGACATAGCTCTAAACTCATGTAGCCCTCGCGATGACCCTATGAAGTAGGTGCTACTAATATCCCCATTTTGCAGATAAGGAACCTGAGGCACAGAAAGGTTAAATAACTTGTCCAAGGTCACACCACTTTGTAAGTGGTGGACCCAGATTGAAACACAATTTGGCTCCATGTCTGTGCTTCTAATCACAGCACTTCGCTGGGCTCCCACTCTGTCTACTGAAAAGTAAAGACTTTTCTCCACCTAGGAGAAAGGCTTAATTTACAGAAGACTGCTCTGGCAAAAAAGGGAACCACTGTCCTGTGAGTCACGTTACTTAGAATTAAATTGTCAGCTGTTCAGACAACAGGCAAAGAAGCATCTGGGAGGGATGGGCAGTGTTGGCTCTGCAGCCCGGAAGTCCAGCCCAGGAGAGGCCGCAGACCCAGGTCCAATCAGCCTGAGACCCAGGTTACTCACCCTGTGGCAGAACCAGCCTTAGGAGGCAGCCCCAGCCTTGCCCGAGCTCCAGTAACTTGCTCACACCAAACCCAGACGGCCTCTGCTTTGCATTCAGCCACAGGATCAGCGGCCTCTGACCCAAACCAGCCTCAGGGAGGCAGGGGACCGGCAAGGTAGGAAGCGGCCGGCCGGCTGCTCTCTGCCCTGGGGCGCAGGGCAGCGCTGAGCCAGCGGAAACTGGCCCGGGCTGTGGAATGGTGTTGATCCAGCCTACCGAGTGGCTTCTGGGGCAGCGCCTGGAGCTTGGGAGAATCCTCTGGCTAACCCACAGAGGTTCCAGGGTGGTTGTTGCCTGGGTAACTCTGAGTCCTTATTCATTGTAGCCTTGAGTCTTGTGCTTTGGATCTGGCCACCTCCTTTCCTATCCTTTCTGTTCTAGTAATGATAATATGATGTCATAGCTGGTGATGATCATTGTTCTGTTTTACTTATTTAATTCTCACAACAGCACTGTGGGGTAGAACAATAGTTAACAATAATTGTCCTCATTTTAGTGATGAAGCCAGGGAGCCACACGGAAGTTAGACAACCTGACATAAGGGAAAGGGTGTCAGGGCAGGGAAGCTGGACTCGAACCCGCACCCCAGAGCAGGCCACCACACTCTGGGCTTAGAACGTAGCTGTGGCTGGAAGGGAAAGGCTAGGTGAGCCCCCTTGCTCCCTTAGTCCCATCACCTCCTCTTTGAGGAGGTCTGAGGAAACAATAGGAATTTGCTAGAGGTAGTTAGGAGTTGAATTTTAGGGGCGCCTGGGTGGCTCAGCGGGTTGATTGTCCAATTCTTGGCTTTGGCTCAGGTCATGATCTCAGGGTCATGAGACTGAGCACCGAGTTAGGCTCTGTGCTCTGCAGGGAGTCTGCTTGTCCCTCTCCCTCCCCCTCTGCCCTTCTCCCCAATCTCTCTCTCTCCCAAATAAATAAAATCTTAAAAAAAAAAGAAGAAGAAGAAGTTGATTTTATATAGGCACCTTAGGCAATTGTTTACAGGAGCTTGGAGGTTTATGTGAAATAACATTCATGCATCTTTCCCTGGGAGGTCTGTCCGTTTGCCTTTATTTCTTCGTTACAGGAGAACCTGGAACACACAGACACCACATCCAAAGTCAGTGAGTGTCACAGGGGAAATAGGTCTGGGGAGCCATGATTATCACTGCAGTCCTAATGCCTGCCCCTCAAATTGCTTAGAAGATCCTTAAAAGATCAGAGGCTTAAATTCTGTATAGTCCATGAACTTCTCCTCCACACATAAATCCCACACCCCGAGTTCCCACTGCCCCCCTTCTCCTAGCTGTGGAAACAACCGTGGGTGAGGGCCAGAACCAACTTCCCAGCTTAGGAAGATCTTTGGCTTAATTGGACAACAATCTAAAGACTACAAAGAAAATTTGCTTTATAATGGAATTAGGTAAGCCTGGCAAAAACTGGCTTTCCTATCCTCAGTGATTTTGGGGGCTGTGTCTATTGAGTTTCGGAGTTTTTCTCAGAAAAGAAAAGATGTATTGTTTTAGCTGCCAAAGACTTTGAAGATAAACCATGAAAAATAAAAGCGCAATGTCTGATAGGCTTTATTTCTTTTTTCTTTTTTCTTTTTTTTAATTTAAATTCAATGTCTGATAGGCTTTTGGAAAAGTAAAAACAGAGTTGCTGCTGTGCTAATCAGAGTCGCAGTCCTGCTATTGCATGCTACGGTCTCTTCTCCCCACTGGGAGCTGATCGGTTACTGAAAAGTGCAATCAGTCCGGTCGCTCTCCCGCCTAAGTCTCACCGTGACTCCCTATCAGCGCGGGGCCACGGCCCCTGTCCCTGTGCAGAGGCGGCCGGCGCAGAGCCCGGTGGCCAGGCCGAAATCCGGACTCTGCCTCCTCACGAGTCGCGTGACCTTGGCTACGCGCGATTACTTCTCTGCATCTGTGTTCTCATCCATCACCGCAGAGACTGGGATGCCCGCGCGGGTCTCCGGGGCCCGTGTGTCTGCTTCCGGAGCCACAGCTCGGGCCTTGACTAGCATCAGGTTTGGAGCCTCCAAAGTAAGTGGGTAGCCGCCACTCTGACTCTAATGAAAGCCCGAGGGTGCGCGATGGCTGTGTTCCTGAAACTAAAGACGAGGTTCGAGCAGGCCTCTCCGAACTGTGGGAGTAGCTGCAGCAGAAGCGTGCTGGGATCGGATGCCCAGGGCTCCGGGGAGGCCCCGACCCTGTTGGTTCTGTGCCGCTGCCCCGTGTGCGGTTTCCAGCAGGCCCCGGGCTGTCATCTGACCTCCAGACTTAATGGAGTGTTCTGGCTTCACGTCTGCCCCTGAGGGGACCCCGGGACTGGCGCGGCACCGTCCGATCGGGGACAGGGTACATGGCTGGCCCCACTCTACGGGCCCTGGGCCTGAGCCCAGGACTCCCCGGACTTACTGCAGAGCCTGGTAGCCGCGGGAGCCACTTCCTCTGCTCAAAGCCAGGTGGCAGGTGCGGGAGCTAGGTCCGCACACTGAGCAAAGCTGGCCTCCGGACCTCCTCTGACCCTGGGCCTGAGGGGATAGGTTGGGGTAACAGAGAGGAGACAGTCAGGCTGCAATTGTTCTTAAGACTTCTTTCTGGCCCGTAGGCTTGGATTTCTTGTCAACGTCCTCCCTCCCTACATGAATACCCACACCTCCCCTCCACCCCACACCCCCTACACCTTAGACACACATTTTCTCCCCATAACGCCAAGCAGGATTCTTGGACCCGTTAAAGGAAGTATTAGCACGCGGCTTCAGGAGGGATCTGTCACAGGGGAGTGGGATGTGTACAAGGGTTTGGGGGTTGGCCCCAAGACCTTCCCATATGAAAATGTCTCTCCTCAAGTTTCAGGTGGGATGAGTCCATACCTTTACAGGAGGGTTCGGTTTCTTCTGTGGATAAGCAGTGTGTCCATGCTACCCCATCCCAAACGACAGGTCTGTGCATGGCCTGGGCTCTTCAGCCACACTCATCCAGCCCCTTCTGGGGCCAGGTCCTGCCCTGCCCCCGTGGGTGACTCAGGTGCCCTCAAAGGAGAAGGTGGCTATTGGGCAGGTATGACCAGTGGCTCAGGGGCCCAGGAAGTGGCTCTTCTGCCTCAGGTACCCACTGCCTAACCGGTGAGTCACTAGGAGAATGTGGGGCCCCAGGGCAATCCTCTGTGTCCTGTGGGATACACCAAAAATGGATGCAAATTCATCTTCTGCAAGAGGCCCTGGGGGTGGGACTAGAAAGTAGACATGCGGGTTAGGGGGGAGGCACCACATCAACCAGGCCCCCGGGGTCCTGCCCAACCTGCACTCCACCAAGGGCTGTGCAGTCCGCACCGTCTTTTTTCCCAGTGGCTTTATGTTTTTCTGCTTTTTATAAATGTTTATTAATTTTGTTTGATCTTTTTCAAAGGTATATGCCTTTGTGAAGAAATGTCCCATGCTAGGAATCTGTGGGGCTTTTCTCATTACCCAGCTGACCTGACACAGGATGGGCCCACAAACCTCAGCTCCAGGGGAAGGACCGTGTGGCCGTGGGCAGCCCATCTTTCAGGGCTCTCCCTCTTCTCCCACAGACACATTTTGGTTCAGATGGGGGGCCTCAGGTCCCCTAAAGGAGGCTAAATAAAGGGGACCAGTGACAGCAGAGAACACACCCCATGAGCTCGTTTCAAGGAAAGTGAAGGATCTCACGATGACAGTTGTGTGTATGGTCGTGACTCACTGCGTGCCCGATGCCTCGCTAATGTTATTGTGTCTAATTCCCATGGGCCAGTCCAAGAGGTGAGTACTCCTATTATCCCCACTTCACAGTGTGGAACCCGAGGGCCAGAGAGGGTGAAGCAGTTCGCTAGAGGTCACACAGCCTCAAGCAGCAAAGCTAGTCCTCAAGCCCAGGTTGGACTTTGAAGGTTGCGCTTTGAACCCCCACCCCATCTGCCTCCCACTCTACAACGCCCACAGCAGCCCCCCACCCCTGCTCCACAGTGGGGGCAGAGGGACCCCAAACCCCTGGGCAGCTCCTGCCTCCAAACCTGCTTCCCTTCCCTTTAAAGCCCTGAGAGTCAAAATCCCCTCCACGGATGTAGTGTTTCTTCCTGTGGAATCTGCTGAAAGATCGTGCCCGACTGTGTCCATGTGTTCTCCACAGGAGAATCCTGTAGGGGAAAGATTATCAAAATATTTGCTGGCCTTGCAGGGAGCGCTTAGGGTCGCTGCCAAGCGCTGCTGGGTGTGTGAGATGGAAGGTGCCACTGTTCCTCTTGCTTCTGTTTGTATCTGCGGAGGGGAAATGGGAAGAATCTAATGGAAATTCTGTTTAGCCTTCTATGAGCCCAGCAGGGATGCTCAAGTACAGTACAGATGTCAGAAAAATAAATAGGCATTTAAGAATTTTCTAGTTGGGAGCGTTAGGTGGGATCTGAAATCTGAGCTGAGTGAAGTGCAATTAGCACGCTCCTGGAGTCTTGAGTGTGCCAAGCCCCTGGGGTGTGACATGAGCCCTGGGTCCCAGGCAGAAGACCCAACACCTTGCTGGCTCTGCCCTTGGAGGGGGCAGGAGGGACAGTGAGGAGGGACAACCTTTGAGAGGCAGGGGCAGCATCTAGGAACCAGGCTGTGTGAGTTTGATTCCAAGTCCCCTTCCTAAGCTGGAGGACTCTGGGCAAGTTCTGTCACCTTTCTGGGTCTCAGTTTCCCCATTTATACTTCGTGTGTGTGTGTGTGTGTGTGTGTATTAAATAGGTCTCTGTGTAATATCCCTGGACTGGTACTTGGTTATTATATAAAAAGCACTCAGTAAACACTGCTATTATTGCTAACAGCCCCTTCCTGCTCTCACATTTTATAAAATGTGGGTCTTGGTGGTTATTGCCTGAGAGGTAATGCTTTGGTTGAGTAGTGGGTTGAGAAGCTGGCTGGAGGGAAAGAAGGTTCTCCCTTGCTGGCTCGTATTTAATCAGCTCATGAGTTCCTCTACCCACCCTTCTCCCCTCCCTCCCAAGGTGCTGCTTTAAGACAATTATTTCACCTGAATAAAAATCCTTAGACGTGGGGTGGGGGAAGCGAGGAGGGTAATTTTCCCCTGAGGATAGCCTGGAAGCAGGAGCAGGAAGGGAGAGGATTGTAGGGAGACTGGCTTCAGTTGCTGAAGCAAAACTCAGCAAGCTTTTTCTGTTCCTTTTCACTATTTTGAGTTCCTCTCTCCCCAGGGGAGATAGATATTTTGCAGGTGACATACTTTGGGTTAAAAAACCCCATGTGTCTGAGCCAGAAAGACCAGGAAATTCAAATCAGAGCCCTGCAGCTTACCAGCTGGCCAGGGGTGTTTCTTCTCTCTGAGGTTCAGTTTCTTCATCTATAAAATGGAGAGAATGGTACTTATTTTACAGGGTTGCTGGAGAGTTAAATACAATCAGGTACTTACAGCACAATATCAGGGCACAAAAAAGCTAGTTCTCCCCACCCTGGCCTCCCCTCTGCATCTGTGCCTAAGGGTCCTCCACCTGCCTGCCCATCCTCTGTCCCAAGCGGAAAAGGCAGGAGGCAGGCCCCAGGTTCCTTTATGTTGTGTGCTGTTAGCTTTCTGAACAAGGCTATAATCTTTCTAGAAGTGCCCCTGGCAGGTTACAACCTGTGAGCTGTCACCAGGAGTGGATGCTGTTAAGGTAAAGCTATAACTGGGAAAGGAACAAAGTGGGAAAACTCATCAGCCCCTTCTCACTTGGCATTCAGCCACAGGCTGGTGGCCTAGCTCTCCAGCTGTCTCTGGTAATAGCCGAGACCAGTGGTAGTTACACGGTGGGCTTGGAGAGACTGTTTCTCTTTACCAGGTATCCTCCACCCCATTCAGGAATGAGTCATTAGCATTTAGGTGATGGGAGCCACAGTCATGGCTATACTGGCCTTCTTTCCTCTGGCCATGGAGGCCTTGGATGGCCGGGGGTGGGCTGGGAGGGAGCGGGATGGTGGTAAAGGGGGTGATGGGGAGGAGTAGGGCATAATCATGGGCCTGCGCGGCATATCAATAGGCTGAAACTCTGAGCTCCCACCCAGTAGTGTCCCTGGGGCTCTCAAAGCCTTTGTCATCTTCTGCCAGATCCTGGGCTTCTCTTGCATTCATCTAAGCTCTTCTCACTGTTGCTGCCAATGTCTTCTCCCTCAAGGTCACAACAATCCCAAATGGTGCCTTTTTACAGTGTAGAACAGGCCCTCTTCTTTCCAGAAAATGCACTTCTGTACCAGGACATGCAGCTTGGGAAATGCGGGCACAGGCTAGATTTCAGCCTCTAGCTCCTCCTTCAGCTGAGCGACCTTTGCAGTGAACAAACTGCACAATTGCACATGGCAGCCCTATTTTCCATTCTCTGCTTAAATGGTCTGGATTGGCCATGCTGCTTCTGCTACCTCCTCTGAACATACTGCTCCTGCCTCCACTTCCCTTCCCATAGCATGGCCAGCTTTTGAGAGGTTACAAAAGATAGCCGGGCACTATCAGGTTTCCAGCCCTTCTTTGAAGGAGTTTGTGACCCCTTAGTTCTAGGGCTGGGTCAGATGGCTCCCTAGAATCCAGTTCAACAATATTCTTTCTTTCTTTCTTTTCTTTTCTTTTGAGAGAGAGAGAGAGAGTAGTGGGGTGAGGGGCAGAGGGAGAGAGAGGAAGAATCTTAAGCAGACTCCACACCCAGCGTGGAGCCCAACGCGGAGCTCAAACTCATGACCCTGAAATCACGACCTGAGCTGAAATCAAAAGTCAGCCATTTAACCAACTGAGCCAGCCAGGCACCCCCAACAATATTCTTTCTGATATTATTCAGCAATCTGGGCCCAGGTGGAGACTTACCCTATCTGCTGTAGTAGTGTGAATAACCTGTCCATCCACAGAGCTCCTGCAGAGGCTGGGCAGTTTCTCCCTTCACGATGGTAGTATACACCCTGGAGTCCGGGGGTTTCTAGCACCAGTCTTAGCTCTTCACCCTTCCTCCCTGAGGACCGGCAGGTTGGCTTGGAAATAGCCCTCCTGATAGCCTGCTCGGACATCTCCAGCTTCTTGAGGGGGCAGGTATGTGGATCAGCACTCTCTCTCCCACCTGGACTCCACAAGTATAGTAGTCCCTCGCCAGGGACTGGCCCTTAGGGTTCAGGGTGGTCTGAAAACATGGTATTTTATGATTCCATCTCTCCCTCTCTTTAAACCCACCGTCTCTGCCAGAATATCCGGACCACCTATTAGACATGAATGGTTCAAAGCCAAGTTTCTGGTAGCTTTGCCAATAGCCAGGAGAGGCCACTCCCTCTGAGGAGCAGAGATACAGGTGGGCCAATCCCTGGGTGGTCCTGGTGCGGCACTCTGAAAGGCAGAAGGAGGAGAGAGCTGGCTTCAGACATATTCGTAGATACAAGGAAGACCCAGCTCTTGGTCACTGTGGTAACTACTAGGAGTGCAGAGAGGCTGTAAAGCAATCCTCAGACGTTCTTCCTAATTAATAGCTGAATCTGTCCATGTAACCTGGTAAATGTAGGCTGTTATAGGAACATGCTTGAGGGGCACTAACCCAGCTGTGTAGAGCCAGCAAAGAAGTTGTGAGGAATGTGATGCCTGGGCTGGGGGTGGGGGCGGGGTAGGAGGCAGTTGGATGAAGAAGGGAAACTGAGCCATGACGTGGAGGCGTGGGATGAGTGAGGAGGTAAGGGGAGCCATCCTAAGCAGTTTGGACTTTAGCTTGTGGGTGGCAAGATGTTCTTGAGG
Organism: Halichoerus grypus; assembly: GCF_964656455.1. Lineage (NCBI taxonomy): Eukaryota > Metazoa > Chordata > Mammalia > Carnivora > Phocidae > Halichoerus > Halichoerus grypus. The sequence continues at coordinate 110,524,890 of NC_135716.1, forward strand.
GGCTTTAAGTGGTGGAGAGATGGGATCAGGCTCGTGTTCTAGAAATATCGCTCAGGTGGCTGGGTGTAAGACCAATTGCAGAGGGGCAGGATGGAAGGGCGGGAGACCAGCCAGGCCGCTCAGGAGAGTCCAGGTGACAGAGGGGGAGGAGCCCTACTGGAATGGCAGTTGGGGAAGGAGAGGAGGGCATGGAGTTGAGGACTGTTGAGGCAGAGTCCCCAGGACTTGGTGAGTAGTTGGCTGTGAGGGGCAGTGATGGAGACCGGGAGCCAGGATGGTTCCCAGGGTCCCAGCTCAGGCAACCCGCCCGACATACAGAAGTGTAAGAGAAGGAGGACTGGCTTTGGGGTGTGTCAGGTTTGGGATGTGCTCGTTTTGAACTGTCTGCGTCACAAGCGACATTTAGCAGACCATTTGGATGTGAAACTGAAGCTCAAGCAGCAGGCTGCTTTAGAACCGTGGAGAACCATGTCCGGAGCTCAGTGTGGCTTTGACACCAGAGGTGTTGTCACAGGACAGGAGTAGGTGGCTTTGAGGGCCAGCCAGCTCCAGGCTGGGTTCAGAGGAGTGTCTGACAACAAGGGGAGTGCAGTCCAGGGGTTCCCAAACACCTGGTATCCTAAGGACACAAGGGGTCTTGTTGAACACGGATTCCCCAGGTCTCTGTCTGGATCTCTCCAATCTAGACCTCTAGGAGACGAGCCTGGGAATCTGCATGTTCAAGTTCCCCAGGAGATTCTCAGGATCAGGCAAGCTGGAGAACATTGATATCAGGGGGGAGAAGGGGTATTTAGAGAAGAATGGGTAGAGGAAGGGTTTGGAAGACACCCTGGGAAGGAAGCAGTGGGAGATGGGCCAGGGAAAATGGCCGTAAAGAGGGGTGGAGAAAATCCATGCCCAGAGGGCTTATTTTGGATGGTGAGCAAGGATTCCCCTTTCTTTCCTACGTGACAGAATTGGACCAGATTCAGCTTCTGGTCCTGGTGGGGAAGACTAAAGAGTGTGCCTGGGAGCACTAGGAGCTGAATCATTCGTGGATGTGGGTTTGGATCGTCTCTCCTCTGAATTGTCTCATCTGTCAGTAGGTGGATGGTTGAACGTTGCATCAACTCCTCTGCCTCTCTTCCTCTTCCTTGTTGTCTGACTCTTGTCCTGGTGGGTCCCAAGAGCAACTGGCCACAACTTGTCACTGGGTTTCAAAACACAGAGGGGCTCAATTAAGTTACCTCATCTCTGTTTCCACACAGAGCCAATAAAAAGCTACAAGCCATTCTAAGAAGGAGTTTACACCATCTCTAAAATTGTATGGGCTTAGATGACCCTCCCAGGCCTGGAAAGTTTGCTCTTTTCACCCCTTGGTGATTCAAGCAGGGTACCTCTGGGTCCCGGGGCTGGCACCAGAGAGACACATCAGTGGGGCCGACGGCCACCAGTATGACAACCACCCCTGCCCGACTTGGGATGCATCCCTCACCTGAAATCCCACAAGGAGGCCGGTGAGGTTAGAATGTCTGTCAGATCTATATTCCAGTCCTCTGATACTTTCTAGGCATGTGACCTTGCGCAACTTGACTTCTCTGATCCTCAATTTCCTCTTCTGTGAAATGGGCATAATATCTACCTCTAGGTGCTACTGTGAGGATTAGACGGATGAAGCCCGGACTGCCAGTAGTAGGTGCTCGAGCAATGGGCAGGGCCAGTCCCTACGTGACTGAGTGTATTGGCTACACTCTGCAGTGAGAGCCCAGAGCAAGGGACTGGGGAGGAAGAGTGCAGGGGGGAAAGGTCCCTGGAGCCACAGTTGACAATTTGTCCCCAACAGTTACCACAGTCACTGTAGATCCTGTTCACAGAGGCATCTTACCTGTCCTTTATTTAGCTTTGTTTCCAGAGGTGGTAACAGGATAGTATCATTTCTGTATAAAGTGCCTTAAGGTCAGGGACCAGCTGACCTGCTGTCCCCAGCGCCTTGTACTTTGGGGAACACTGTCTAGATGTTCATTAATAGTATACTCTGAAGCAAGAAACAGAAACTCCGAGTGTAATCATCTGGAGTACCGTGTCTAAGAAAGGCCAATGTGACTCACTTCAAAATATGCAAGGATTATTCACTAATTTCCTTCCATGTGGCACATTTGTCACTGCCTGGTCACCCTGCGAGGAAGAGCTCTTCTTATGCCTTCCAAGTTCATGAGCCCCAAGGCAGAGACAGACGAGGTCACATGGGGAGCACACAGGGGTTTAAACTTCCTGGAAACGCTGACAACCAAGAAGTCCGCCTCCCACTCTCATTTCAGATGGGTCCTTCAGGCAAGAGGAGATTAGGGCAGCAGCTTAGCCCCCCTAAATCTACGATAGGAAATCTACAATAGAAAAAAGGGATTTTCCTCAGGCTGCCTGGTGATGACGAGGATGATGACTGGCACATTCCCCTTTAGGAAGGTTGCTGAGCCGAGGCAGGGCCTTATGCACAATCACCTGGGAGGCTAGGGAAATGTGGGTTTTGAGTCAGCTGGTCTGGGGTGGAGCAGAAATTTGACACTGAGCAGAGTTTCAGCACTTCTGACAAGCCCCCCTCAGGGATGGTGAGACTACTGTTCCCAGACCCCTGGCTGGGTAGAAGTGCTCTGAGGACGGAGTGGGGGCTGCGGGCGGGCGCCCGGGACTTCACAGTTCGTACCTGTGACCCGTCTATGTGGTTTCCTGCCATGGGGGAAGTTCAAGTGTATGGGGAGGCCCAGACTGTGATCCCTAACCCACTGGAAACTCCCACCACTGTTCAAAAGTCCAGTTCTCAAATATCTATCGAATGCCCACCAAGTACTGGGCACAGAGCTAACCCAGCTCACAATTCATGCCATTTTCAAGCACCTCAACCCAAACTCTCCTGCTCACTCTAAGAAACAGGGGTTCACGCTGGGAGGGGATGTAGGCAGTGGTGTCAGGAAGTCCAGCTGAGGGGCCTCTACATCTTAGCTATGTGAACTTGGCTGGTTACTCGGCCTCTGCTTGCTCATCTATAAAATGGGCTTCACCTGTCTGGGTTGCTGAAGTGATTGATCCAGATGATGTATGTAAAGCTCTTAGTCTAGTGCTGGTGAACATAGCTACAAATTTGAATTCAGGCTGTTTTTTCCTCCCGTAGAACCTTTGGCTCTGCCCCTCACTGCAGACACCTATACTAATTCTAGGGGCCCTGGACTGTGTCCTTACCTTTTGGTAATCTTGGTACTGTCAAGAAAACCCTTCAAAGGAGTTCCACATGGTCACCACCCAAGAGGAGTGTCCCATACCAACTGAATTGTGTGTGTATCGAGGAGGAAGGGGTTCATGTGAAGAAGGAACCAAAGAGGAAAGGACCAAGTTGATGACCTCACCTAGCCCTCCAACTTGCTCTCCCAGCCCTTGCACTTGGGTATTGAGGTGTGTGGCGAGCATCTCGTTATTGATAACGCAGTACTGCAGATCCTGCATACAGTGAACAATGTATTTAAGAAATCACTGGCAGACACAAGATTGTCTCTATCATAACATCACTTCCATGCACTTGCATTCCAAAGGGCTTTTTAAATTTAAACTGTTCATCGTGACATTTTTCTTTTTTTTTTTAAGATTTTATTTATTCATTTGAGACAAAGAGATACAGAGAGAGAGAGAGCGTGAGCAGGGAGAGAGGCAGAGGGAGAGGGAGAAGCAGGCTCCCTGCTGAGCCGGGAGCCCAATCCCAGGACCCTGGAATCGGACCTGAGCCGAAGGCAGACGCTTAACCATCTGAGCCACCCAGGCGCCCCATCGTGACATTTTTCAAGCATACACAAAAGTAAAGAAAATAGTGTGACAAACCCCAGCTTTAATAATTATCCACATTTTGGCCAGCAAAAGGTGTCCTGAGTGAAAGAGAAAGTTGTGGGATCCTGCCCTGGGATTGCACAGCCCTGGCGCTCCCCTGGGAGTGAGTTATACAACATTCATGTCTTGTCGGGAAAAAGGCTGAGAATTCTGCATCTCTTCCTTCTGAGAATGGTAATAACCCCCACCTGGCAGGGATCGACTGAGCCTGAAAAAACGGGCGGCATGGTTGGAGCCTCACAAACAGAACGTCCTTCCTTGGTTCCTGCCTGACCTCTGTACTCTCTAGTGGAAAATGAGGAAGGATCAGGCAGAGTCAAGAAGTTGCTAGGCTGGGAGCAATGAGCAAGGCTCCACTCTGAACCCTCCACCGCCTCCCTCCCTCCCGGCAGCCACCTGCCTGCTGAGGTCACCAGTGTCCTCCAGGATGGTGTGTGTCCTGTTCTGTAGAATGATGACTACTGTAAAGATAAGCACCATAAACAGCTGAGAGAAAGGGATAGTGTAATCTGCCCCCCTGGGCTGTGTGGACCCCATAGGGAGGGGGTCTGTCACATTTGTCAGTGAATCAACTTCAGCTCTGAGGTGTGGAGGAGGCCATTGTCCCCACTCAGCTACAGCAGCCTGTGAACTGATGGATCATCTCCCCCAGAGGCACATCACTGATCACTCCCATACTGTCATCGTTACTAGAGGGCTCTCCTTCTGGGAGGCTGCCGCCACCACCTCTCAGCCATGACATCCCCACACCTAGTCAGGCAGTAAGGAAAGAGGAGGGAATGTAGAATGAGAAAAATCTACATTTCGGCCCCGGCTCCGTTGTTTAATGGGTTCAGTTCTGTTGTTCTGTTATTTAATTTGCCCATGGGCAAAACCCTGAACCACATGGCCCTCTTTCAAAAAATGGGGATGATGATATTTTACCCCAGAATGATTTAAAAACCCATATAAGTATTATTAATTTTATTTATTTTCTTTTTTTTTTTGAAGATTTTATTTATTTATTTGACAGAGAGAGAGACAGCGAGAGAGGGAACACAAGCAGGGGGAGTGGGAGAGGGAGAAGCAGGCTTCTCGCGGAGCAGGGAGCCCAATGCGGGGCTCGATCCCAGGACCCTGAGATCATGACCTGGGCAAAGGCAGATGTTTAACCGACTGAGCCACCCAGGCGCCCCATTAATTTTATTTTCTTAACTGCACTGGCTTCAGGCAAAACTGTGCAAAAGGTGAAGGGTTAATTTAGCACTCTCCCCCTTATACCCAAGTCCCCCTTCTCTGCTTACCCCGGAAGCACCAGATGCTTCCAGACAGCCAATCAAGAAAACAGCCAATTAAATTAAAATTCACTAAAGGGGGGGCACCTGGGTGGCTCAGTTGGTTAAGCGACTGCCTTCGGCTCAGGTCATGATCCTGGAGTCCTGGGATCGAGTCCCACATGGGGCTCCCTGCTCGGCAGGGAGTCTGCTTCTCCCTCTGACCCTCCTCCCTCTCATGCTCTCTGTCTCTCATTCTCTCTCTCTCTCAAATAAATAAATAAAAATCTTTAAAAAAAAAAAATTCACTAAAGGGCTGGTAATTTAATCTCAGTAGAGGAAATAATCTATATTTAACAAGCGCTCACTAAGTGCTGGGCACCGAATGTATTTTGTGTGGTTCTCATAGCAGTTTTATGAGGTATGCATCTATCATCCCCATTTTACAGTTGGGGAAACTGACATAGAAGTAAGACACTTGCTAAGAATCATGTAGCTAATCAGCAAAAACTGGGATTCAAATGCAGGTATGTCTGACTCTAAAAGCAGTGCTATTTGTTTGTTTGTATCATTTTTTTTTTTTTTCAATTACTATAATCTAGTGATTCAGAGCACAAGCCTGAGCCAGATGGCCTGGGTTCAAAGCTCAGCACCTTTTCATATCGCTGTGTGACCTGGACAGGACCATGCCCTCATCCATAAAAAGGGATAAGAATAGTGCCACCTCATAAGATTATTGTTGGAATTAAAGAGTTAATAATATACATAAAGCTCTTAGAATGGTACCTGGCACATAGTAAGCGCTATGTAAATTATCATTAATTATGAAAGCAGTCAGTGCTCAAGGAAGAAATTCAAACAGTTTAGAATAACATGAAGGAAAAAGCAAAGTCCCCGCCTGCTCACCTGTCAATTTCACCTCTCAGTTTGATGGGAGAAAATTCTGGGTGGCACAGTCAGTTAAGTATCTGGCTCTTAGTTTCAGCTCAGGTTGTGATCTCAGGACCCTGAGATTGAGCCCTGCGTCTGGCTTCCCACTCAGTGCAGAGTCTGCTTAAGACTTTGTCTCCTTCGTCCTCTGCGCCTTCCCTCCAAATAAATAAATAAATCTTAAAAAAAAGAAAGAAAATTATTTCACACATTTTGTACATGTAGACACATATAAACCCACACAAATATATAAGCTTGTTTTTACATTAATGGAGCAATTTGCTTTTTTCACCTCGTGATATTTCAGATACCTTTCGGCATCAGTTCCTAAAGAATTACCTCATTCTTATCAGTTGCAGAGTGTGCGCCATAGACTCGCCGTGCTGTAATTTAGTCATCCTTCTGCAGATAAACCCTTTTTAATTTAAACCTCGATCAGTGCTGCCGTGAATATCTTCGTGCGTACAGGTGAGTATTTCTGCAGGACAGATTCCTCAAAGTAGAGCTGCCAGGCAAAGGACACATTCGGAGCCCATGTTCTATGAGGTCATCCAGTAAGGATCAGCATTGTTTTACAGAACAGAGGACTGTGGAGGGACGTTGGGGCCTAACACAAAGGAATGAGTAGCTCATCATGGAGTTTTAAGTGATAACATTGTTAGGAAGATTTTTTTTTTTTTTTTTAAGACAGAGAGCGAGTCCTACCGACATCCCACAAGCCATTCTATTAGGCTGACACCCACTTATCTGGGAAGCCAACTTTGTTATCAAAGATTGAATTAGTACATCTAAACAAGTCAGGTTTTTCTTTCAGTTTGACCCCTCCTGTGTAGCGGAGCTGGCAGGCTTCATGTTCCCTTCATTTCCTCCAACTTTCCAGGTTCCTTCTGCTGCACTGGACAATGCTGGCAAGGCTCCCCTCCACCCCAGGCTGGGGCAACCTGCAACATCTAGACTGAGCCCTTTCCCGGCATAATTCAAGATGGCAGCCAAGTGGCCATTGTACTAGGTTTTACATACATGTGTTTCCTCTTTCTTCATTTCCAGAGTGAAGCATTTCTTTTCCAAAACTCCCCCTTCTCCTTTATTTCACCAGCATCAACAGTCTGTCTCCAGTACTTTGCAGCTCTCCTTCCTCTCTGCTCCACAGCACAGGGGACCTCTGCTGAGCCAGGGCTTCTCTCGCTCTGTATCTGTGCTATGCTATCTGATGACATACTCGGCTTCCTATCTCCTCAGGCTAGTGATGCTTTCTATAAGGTAGGGCCTTATGAATTTGTTTTCTTTTCTTTTTTTTTTTTTTAAAGATTTTATTTATTTATTTGAGAGAGAGAATGAGACAGAGAGAGAGAGCATGAGAGATGGGAGGATCAGAGGGAGAAGCAGACTCCCCGCTGAGCAGGGAGTCCGATGCGGGACTCGATCCCGGGACTCCAGGATCATGACCTGAGTCGAAGGCAGTCGCTTAACCAACTGAGCCACCCAGGCGCCCCTTATGAATTTGTTTTCTAAGTGACATTTTTAAAAAAAGATTTTACTTACTTATTTCAGAGAGACAGCGAGTGGGAGAGAGAGCGGGGCAGGGAGGGGCTGAGGGAGAGAGAGAAGCAGACTCCCCACTGAGCAGGGAGCCCGACTCGGGGCTCAATCCCAGGACTCCAGGATCATGACCTGAGCCGAAGGCAGATGCTTAACCAACTGAGCCCCCCAGGTGCCCCAAAGTGACATTTTTTTTTTAAGATTTTATTTACTTATTTGAGAGAGAGAGAGAGCACGGAACAGAGGGGAGGGGCAGAGGAAGAGGGAGAAGCAGGCGCCCCACTGAGCAGGGAGCCTGATGTGGGACTCGATCCCAGGACCCTGGGATCATGACCTGAGCGGAAGGCAGACGCTTAACCGATTGAGCCACCCAGGTGCCCCTCTAAGTGACATTTTTAATGGTAAAAATAATACATGTTTCCTGGGAAAGAAAAACCTGAAAAGGAGAGCTTTGTAAATGTGGAAATTCAAACAATCTGGAATTCCATAATTATCCAGAGATATTTTGGTGTATTCTCTTTCAGTTGTTAAATTGAGAAGCTTATTCATGCAAAGCTGGTCATTAAATTAAGAAAGTAACTGGGGAACACGTGTCCAGGGTTTGGTGATGAGGCAAGTCCCCAAACGGGTAGTTCAAATGTAGACCATCAGGTCGAGGCGTAGCTTGTATAGAGAATGAGCCTCTGTATTCAAGAACTGCATCTCTTTTTTTGCTCACTCACTCATGCGGTAAGTATTTGAGGGTCTTTCCAGCCATGGACCTCCTACAGTGACTTCTCTAGCCAATCTAACTGAGTTGGCAGCCATCACACAGACCTTTTGGAAGCTGAGTTGACTTCCCTACTGACCTACAAATGGATAGAAAAGTGGGAGTAGAAATTCCAAAAGGGAAAAATAAATGGCCACTGAACATGAAAAGATGAGCAGCCTCACTTATTATAAGAGAAATGCAAATTAAAATTGCACTAAAATTCACATTTTACTTAGAAGGTTGACAAAAATTTACAAGTTTAATATAGATCTTCTGCTCAGCATGTGGGGAAAATAGACATTTTCTTATATTGCTGGGAGGTATAAATTGGCACAGTCCCAATGGAAGGCAATTTGGCACCATTTATTGGAATTACAAAAGCATATACCCTTTGACTCAGGAATTTTACCCCTGGAAATTTATTTTATGGATATACTTAGACACACCAATGGCATATATACAAGATTATTCATTGCAGTATTGTTTGTAATAGGAAAGGATTGGAAATAACTTAAATGTCCATGAGTAGGGCACTGATGGAATAAATTATAGCACATCTCTTCAAAGGAGTACAATGCACTACTATGAGAAAATCTCCAAGATATACTGTTAAGTGGAAAAAAAAAAGCAAAGTGTAGAACTGTGGGTATAGTATGTTACTTCCTGTGTAGGGGCTGGGGATAACACACACACACACTTAAAGAAACTCTGCTAAGGCATACGTGATGTTAATAGCAGTTTTGACTATGGTGGGAGGGGGACTGGGCAGATGGGAGACAGAGTCGGGAAGGGCACTTTTCATTGTATACCACTATATTTCTCGATATTACCTAATCAGAAAATTATGGTTGACCCTTGAGCAATGCAGGGTTTAGGGGCACTGACAGTGCAGTTGAAAATTTAGTTTATGTAACTTTTTACTTTCCAAAAACTTAGCTACTAATAACCTCTGGTTGACCAGAAGCCTTACCTTACACAGACAGTTAACACATATTTTGTATGTTACATGTATTATATACTGTATTGTTACAATAAAGTAAGTCAGAGAAAATAAAATGTTACTGAGAAAATCCTGAAGAAGAGAGCATACATTTACAGTACTGTCCTCTATCAAAAAAAAAAAAAAAAATCCTCATATAAGTGGACCTGCGCAGTTCAAACCCATGTTGCTCAAGGGTCAACTGTATATCAAAAATACTACTATCCGTCCATTAATGAATTGAGCACCTACTATGAGCTAGGTACTGGGGATACAAGTGTGAAAGTAGTTGTGTGGTGGAAAGACCACTGGACTTCAAGTTAAAACACCTGATTCAAATTCTGACTCTGCCTCTCACTATGGATGAGGCACATGGTAGGCATGCAACAAATATTTGTTGAATGGATTTATGGTTGACATTACTTAACCTTTCCGAGTCTATTTTCTCCCATATAAATGGGGCTAAAGATGCTTCCTATCTCGCAGGGGTGTTGTGAACACATAGAATGTGTCAGGAATTAGAGTATAGTTAATGATAACTACTATATGCCAGGCACTTTCACATTCGTTATTTCCTTGACTCCTCACATGTGTTCACTCACTCACTCACTCATGAGGAAATGGAGGGACTGAGAGAAACAGTGACTTGCCCAAGGCCTCTCTACATGTGAGTTGTCTAGTCTTTCTTTATTGCTACCTCCCTATCATGCTCCACAAAGTAGAAACTTTAGGGGCGCCTGGGTGGCTCAGTCATTAAGCGTCTGCCTTTGGCTCAGGTCATGATCCCAGGGTCCTGGGATCGAGCCCCGCATCGGGCTCCTTGCTTGGCGGGAAGCCTGCTTCTCCCTCTCCCACTCCCCCTGCTTGTGTTCCTGCTCTCACTATCTCTCTCTCTGTCAAATAAATAAATAAAATATTTAAAAAAAAAAAGTAGAAACTTTACATATAGTAGGTGCCTAGGGAATTTTGAAAATCAAGAAAATCCAATATAGGTTTTATCACTGTTTTCAGTGACACTTCAGAGCAGAAGAAAGTAAGTGTATTTCTGATAATTCAGTTGAGATACATACCAGCTGGTCTGACATTCACTGCACTAAACATTTCGGGAAAATTCAACAAAAATAAAAAGTGTGTGCTTCTCATGAGGTAGGGAAGATCAAAACCAACCCACAAAAACACCTATGAGGAAAATGTAGAAACTCATTCTTAAAGATGTTGTACTTAGAATCTTACAGACTTGCCAATAATTCTTTCTTAAAGGGATGAAAATGACATAACATATACCCAACATAGGGGTGCCTGGGTGGCTCAGTCGGTTAAGCTTTCGATTCTTGATTTCAGCTCAGGTCATGACCTCAGGGTGGTGAGATTGAGCCCCAGGTCTGTCCTGGGCATGGAGCATGCTTGAGTTTCTCTCTCCTCCCTCTGCCCCTACCCCCTCTAAAAAAAATACCCAACATGGCACAATTTTTAAAACATTTTTATTGGAGTAGAACATGCGAGGAGAGCAATGCACAAACCAATTAGTTTTTATAAAATGAAGGACAGTTAATTTTTATAAAATAGACACATCTATATAACCAGCACCTGGATCAAGAAACAGAATATTACCAGCATCTGGAGCCCCCTCTGGGCTCCCTTTCCATCACTACCCAACCTAACCCTCAAGATAACCCACTCAAGATAACCACTATCCCTCAAGATAACCCAACCCTCAAGATAACCACTATCTTTACCTTTAACAACATAGATATGTTTTGACTGTTTTTGGAATTCACATAAATAGAAGTATGTAGTATGTATCCTTTTGTGTTCAGCTTCTTTCACTAACATCCTATTTGTGAGAGTCATGATCTTGTTGGGTATAGAAGTAGTTGTTATTACTGTATATTATTACCCAGAGCTTATATCTCTCCCACTGAAGGACATTTCGGTGGTTTCTTTGGGGCTGTTATAAAGAGAGATGCTATAAACGTTTTTGAACGTGTCTTTGGTGAATATGTACACACATCTCTGTTGAGTAGACAAGATACCTAGGGACGGATTTGCTGGGTCACAGGCTACATGTTAATTTAGCCAAACAGGTCTGTAAAGTGTTATTTGAAGTTCTCCAATTTTATCCATTCTGGTGGGTGTAAAGTGAGACGTTGCAACTTCAGTTTTCATTTCTGGGATGATTAGTAATTGAGAAACTTTTCATATGTTTCTCGTTTTGTTTTGAGAAATGCCTGTTTATCCCCTTTTGAGAAATGCTGTTCAAATATTCTCCCCATTTTCAGTCAGATACTCTGCCCTTTTCTTGCTGGTCTGTAAGCATTCTTTATAGATCCTGTGTACAAGTCCTTTATTGGATACATGTGTTGCAATGATCTTTTCTCCCTTTGTGGCTTGACTTTTCACTAGGTGTCTTCTGAGGAATAGTTCTTAATTTTAATGTTGTCCAATGATCAGTTTTTTCCTTTATAGTTAGTACTGTATGTGTTTAAGGAGTCTTTGCCTACCTCGAGGTCGTGACGATGTTTTTTTGATTTTTACTTCGAATAGTTTTATTGTTTTCTCTTGCACATTTAGATTTAAAATCCATCTGGAATTGACTATTTTTGACATGGTATGAGGTTGGGGTCAAGATTCTTCCTTTTCCTGCCTGTGGGTATCAGTTGATCCAGCATCACTTCCTGAAAAGACATACCGTCTTCTCTCAATGCCTCAGGGTAGCATCTCTGACATAAATTGGGACCATTTAATGTAGATCAGCTTCTGGACTCTCTATTCTATTGGTCAGTTTGTCTATCCTTGTTGCCAATTACTATGTCTGTAGCTTTATAATGGGTCTTGATACCTGATAGTGTGAGACCTCCAGTTGGCTCCATTTTTTACCCCACTAAATCCTACCTAGTACTGAAATGCCAATTCCATTTCCCACTTTGCTTTCAGTTTGTCCAGGTGGCTGTGACTGATTTGCCTGTTCCATGGTTTGGTTATTTGTGGTTACCTGGATCTTTGTCTCATCAAAGCCCTTTAAACTGCAAGCCAGCCAGGTGTCTGCAGACAGCAAAGCAGATCTGCTAGATAATTACCTAACGCGGGGAAGGGGGAGGAGTGGAATAGGTAGGGTTGTCCCTCAGGAGGGGTACAGCGAGCAAGTGGCCAATCTACACTTCAAGGCTGGTGTTTTGGGGAGATACGAGGAGAACCAAACTCTAGAACCCAGCAGAGGAGGGCAAGGCAGGTCACGCCATGTAAATGTCGCGGGGGGTTCCGCGAGGCCGCGCGAATCGGCTCGCCGGGGTGGGGCCGCGGCGCCGCAAATCACCAGTTGAGGGCTGGAGCGCGCGCCTCGGGCTCAGAGCCGCGCCTGTAGCCGCCGGGGCGGGAGCCGGAGCCGCGGGAGCCGCCGGAGCAGCCCGGCGCACGGGTGAGCCGCGCTCACGGGGCTTCTCTGCGAGCGCGCCCCGCCGACCATGAGCGGCCCGTGCCCCCGGAGCAGCCGCGGCCTGGGGGGCCGCCGAGCGGCGCCTCTGAGCCCCTAGCCGGAGAACCCGGGCACCGAGCGCCGCGCGGGGAGGTGAGTGTCTGCCGCGCGTCCCGCGGGGCTGCTGCTCGTCCCGGGGCGCCTCGGCCTCCCCACTCCTCTGGGAGGACGGGCTGGGAAGTTTGTTGGAGAAAGTTAGGATAGGGGGAAAGTTGAGCCAGCGCTCCCCCTGCCCCCAGCAGAGTTGGCGTTTAGGGGCGGGAGTGGCTGAAGTGCGGACGCCGCTTGTGCCCTCGGGGCCCTCGGAACTGGCTGATACCCCCCAGACGTGGCCCGCGGCGGGAGCCGCTCAGCGTCCAGCGGTGAGCATCTCTGCTCCTTGTTCTCGAGCGACATCTTCCTGGGCGCTGGTCTCTCCCGACCCCCACCCCCACCCCCCGCGCGTCCCGGCTGCTCGGCCCACCGCCCTTGCTCGGCTCGTCGCGTCCTTCTTTGCGGGGGTCGGGGGGCGCGGGGGCCTAGGGGCTCCGCTGGAAGCCCGGGGCTTGGAGGAGGCGAGTTTCTCCACTAATCTCTTGGAAACTTTGCAAAGAAAGCGAAGGAGCCTGCCCAGTAACTGTTGACAACATCCCCCTCCCTCCCTGCCTTTGTTGAGAAAGAATGAATAGTTGGTTGTGTCGCTCCCTCTGCGTCGGGGAGGGGAGGGGAGGGGAGGTGAAGAGAGGCACGGTGGACGCGACTGGAAGACGTTCGATCTCAGCCCCTTTCCCTAGCGGCAGCGGCTGCCACCACTTTAAAAGTTTGATCAGGTGTAGACGCTTGTCTGGGAGCGGTCGAGTGGGCTCCGAAGCAGCTGGGCAACACGGTGGTTCGTGGCTGGGGTGGAAAACTCTGATTTTGGTATTAACTGCCTTGAAGAAAGGTGCGAAGGGGCAAGAGCGTTTGCCTAACCTCGCCTGTGCTTTCGCCCAAAGCCATTGGCTGGGATAGAGAGTGGAGCCAGGCGTTCAGAGATTTCTTTTAAACCTTGACTCTTATCTCCCAAGGCTACACAGATCTGTCCAAGGAAAATACATTGGCGGAGGGAAGGTCAGTTTGAGAGCGGATAATCTCCCTGCACGTTGCCAAGGACAGAGGCGGGAGGAAGGGGAGGCCTCGGTGCTGGGAGAGGGGGGGTTCAGCAGAGCATCCGTGCTTAGTGGAGAAGCCACAGGCCAAGCGGTTGTATGGGGGTGTGCAGGGGAGTGTATGGAGTATAATGTAAAAGGCTTGCCATGCCAGGGGCTCCCTCACCTTCTGACTCCAGCTTTCTCTAAACCTGCTGAGAAGCCTGGCATTTCCAGATGACTAACCAAGATTTCAATCTCCTATTCATATAGAAAGGACTGCTTGTCAAATGAATGCTAAGCTTAAGAACTTTATCATGTAAATTCTATGCTGTGTTGCTTGAAATACAATCCATGGAAGAATTCATACTTCAATCACTTGGCTAGACTTCATAAATTTACTTCGAAATTAGGGATACTCTTAATTTCTACACTGAAGAAAAACTTCATTCTAAGTGCATAAGCCAAGTTTTAATGTGTGGCGGTTCCGTCTTCTCTTCCTGTCTGACTCTGCAGAGAGGTTATAAAACTACATATCCAAATGAAAAATTCTCTGTTGGGGTCATAATTGGGCAGCTGAGGCAGTTACATTTCCAGAGTTTCAAATAAGACAAAGTTTTTAATGCCCACATTAGGTGACCATCTGTAAGTTTAACTTGGAAATAGCTCATTTTAGAAATAAACTGGAAAAATCCAAACAAGTGGCCTGCCTGTCTCTGCCTTGACTCGCACGTGCTCATGCGTTTCTTGGGGACACCTGTGCAGAGTGAGCGGGTTGGGCCACTCTTACCGAGCACTTCGAAGCACAGCACGTGAGTAGGGTCAGGAAGGTAGCACAGAGGTTGGGAGTTTGTCAGGCTCACTCTTGTCCCTATTGAGATTTCAGCTCTTTGACCATTCACAAAGGTCTCATATCTTCATGTCAAGATACAGAATCTTTGACCTTTGTATATATTCCAAGGTCTGGCATTAGACTGAATCAGGACACCGTGTCTGTTTACCTGCATGGTGGAGAGAGGTGACGTCAGGTGGCCAAAGTCTCACCTGGGCTTTTCTTTTAAAGACTGCATATAGGCTCTCTCAGTGTGCCTCTATGTGTCTGTGGCTCTGAGTTAAAACATTCACCTCCCCATCCTTCCTGGCTGCAGTCTTTCCCAGAAGCAGTGACTTCTTTTGTGAGCTTTGTACTAGGGATACGATGACTAGCAAGACAGACCTGGTCCCTGACCTGCTGAGAGGAGACCTGCTATTTATTGAGTGCTTGCCGTATGTCAAGGGCTTTCCATACACAGTCGCATTTACTTTTCAGGGCAACCCCACAAAAGAGGTATTTTTTAATCCATTTTTACAAATGAGAAAGTGTCAGAGAGGTTGAGTAACTTGTTCCAGGCCACACAGCTAGGAAGTAAATGGCAGAGTAGGGATTTGACCCTGTGAATGTCTTACTTCAAAGCCTAGGTTCTGAATCATACCATGTTTGATTAAAAAAAAAAAAAATCACATAGTACATAAGAAGTACGTAATGGCTAGGAACATTGAGACAGAAGCATCTCCAAGTAGAGAAAACATGGGAGCCAGGAAGTGGAGATTTGGGGTTAGTCTTCACCATGCTTTTCCAACTACATATGCCCACCTCATGACCTTCGATTTGCCCAGTCCCCTGCCTGGAACTCTGTTCCCATCTTCTCTTGACTGGTTCTCTTTTTTCAGGAACCTTTTCAGAGAAGCCCTCCCACACTACCCTAATCTAAACTAGCTCTCTGTCCCAACCAGTATGTTCTATCATTTCATCCTGGTTTGTTGTTCTTTAGGACACTGATGCTGGAATATTATCTGGTTTGTTTTCTTGTCTGTGTTGACTGGAACCACCCCCCAAACTCTCCCCTACCATCCTACCCCATCACAACTTAGGCTTCATGAGAGCAGGACCTTGTCAAGTTTATTATGTCCTCATCCCCAGTACATTGTAAGCCCTCAGACAATATATATTGAGTGAATGAGCATTTACTTCCTTTCTCTGGGTTTGATTCTCTGAGATCCTACCTATATATAACACTCTGAGATTCTGCCTTGTGGAGTAAAATGTGGTTAAGTGGCTTTGCTCTCAAAAATGAAAGGTACTTGGGGCACCTGGGTGACTCAGTCGGTTAAGTGTCTGCCTTTGGCTCAGTTCGTGATCCTGGGTCCTGGGATCGAGCCCTGGAGCCCCAAGTTGGGCTCCTTGCTCCTTGGGGAGTCTGCTTCTCCCTCTCCCCACCCCTCACTCGTGCTCTCCCTCTCTCTCAAATAAATAAAATCTTCAAAAGAAAATGAAAGATACTTACCCTGAACCTAGATTCCAACTACACACCATGTACTTCTATCCCTTGGATTTGCCTTAGGTTTCTAGAGTATGGAAAAAATAAAAGCAAATAAAGCTCAAGTAGGAAATACAGGGACTACCCTGTAGTAAGGTTGTAAATGAGTTTCTTCCACCTATGGTTCCCCTTCTACCCCATGCCCCACTTTCAGCTGTATTTTTTAGGAGTTCTGTCTCTGATCTGCACCTACCTCTGCCACTCTTAGGCTGATTCAAGCTTGACATAGGGCCCAGGTGAGCCAGTCTTCCAAGTGAGTACACATAGGGCAAGCCTGGATTTTAATGGGGGAAGAGTCCCAATTTAGGGGCAGTGGGTTGTAGAGGGGAGCCCGACTTACATATTTCCAATTTGTCTGCAGCTGAGACTTCTCTGGAGGTTTCAGCTTGAATAATCTTCTCCCTCCAGTTATTAACCTCTGCTTCACATCATTCAGCTCAGCATCGCATCCGCAGGGAAGCCTTTTCTGGCCACTAGCTGGGTCTAGACCCTGGGCCCCACTCTGTATGCTCCAGTAGCACTGGGAATCACCAGCACATGGTCTGTCTGCTTCCACCACAGAGTAGTAACCTCGTGAGTACTGTTGTTTGACACTGTCCCCAATACCAGTCACAGTGCCCCACCATGTAGGAGGCCTTACATACATGTGTGGTGAAGAGAAGAATGAATTGATGCTTCTATTTACTGACCCCTCCTCATTGTCATTCTGTTCTTTTCCTCGGGTAGCCAAATCTGAGTGTAAGTTGCTCGGTACCAAAGAGACTTGCTTATCCGGTGGTCCTCATCCCTGGCTCCACTTTGGACAGTACTGGTGGCTTTCAAAAGATCGATGCCAGAGTTGTACCCACCAAGGTTCTGGTTTCGCTGGGTGTCGGCATTTTATTTATTGAGAAAGAGAGAGCAAGCGAGCATAAGCAGGGGGAGGAGTAGAGAGACAAGCCGACTCCAGGCTGAGCGCAGAGCCAGATGCCGGGCTCGATCCCACAACCCTGAGATCATGACCTGAGCCGAAATCAAGAGTCAGACGCTTAACCGACTGAGCCACCCAGGCGCCCCAGGTGCCAGGATTTTAAAAGCTTCCCAGAGGATTCTTACATGCAACCAGCTTGAGGACTGCCCCCCCTCCTTTCCCCCCCCCCTTCAGGTGCAGCCATGGTGAGAGAGAGCAGGGATATAATTCATGGATATTGTATGGTTCCTGACAGTTTAAGAGGTACCTTCACATCTGTTATCACAGCTGATAATAACAAGCTAAGGGATCTACTCTCTGGTTTAAATATTCCCTTTATGTTGATGATTCTTAAAAATCTACATCCTGTCCTGGCTCCTAAGTGAACATACCAGTATCTTACCTCCTAGACTGAACTGCCCCATTGGCTCCTCACACTCCCCAGCTCAGTGGCCAGCTTGTCAGCCTCCCTCCCCCAGGAGTCCTCTTCTTTACCACTCAGCATGTTACAGCATCCTACTGTCCTCCCGTGGGTGTGGCCTCGAGTTCCTCCTTTTTCCCTCTGTCCCTCCTTTGCCTGGCCGCTGCCCGAGGACAGAGTTCGAAATCCTTCCTCGCTGGCTTGT
This sequence comes from Halichoerus grypus, assembly GCF_964656455.1. Classification (NCBI taxonomy): domain Eukaryota; kingdom Metazoa; phylum Chordata; class Mammalia; order Carnivora; family Phocidae; genus Halichoerus; species Halichoerus grypus. Next base: position 110,542,701 of record NC_135716.1, read on the forward strand.
GGCCAACAGCTTGACTGGCCGGCCTGCCTCCCTTCTTTCCAGAAGTACCAGAGTTACCTACCTGGGCACAGACTGGCTTCTATCGCTCCCTTCCAGATCTTCTCTAGCACCTACAGTCCAGTCCAGACCCCTCGACACAGTTTTAAGACTTCATGATACAGTCCTAAGCTGGGCTTCTAGGAAATGCTTCTTGACGTCTCCATGCGAGCCACACAGCCCAGCTTGTAGTTCGTGAGCCCTTGGAGGCACCTCCTTGCCTCTCTGTATCTGCCATGCTAGCATCCTCTCAGAAGGCTTTTCCGTACAATTCTCGACCTTTCAAAATCCCTCCAAAATGCTTCGTCTCCGGCATCGCCCTCTCTGAGATCCTCCTCAGATCATTTTGTTCAAAGTAATTATTCTTCCCTCCAGCATGTGAAGGGTCCCTATTGATGAGTCGTAGGATAGAGTTCCTAGTCCGGGATTGGGGCTTATACGGCATTGATTCTCTGAGTATCTTATATGGAGGAAGTATTTAAATATTTGTTGAATCGAAAGTAGGAAGGGCAGGTGTTAACCCTCAACTCAGAGAATAAACTGAGGTATGGGAAACTTGCTGAAGGGCATTCTTGAGCACTTTGGCCCAATCTTGAAATCGAGATCTTGGATAAGCAGAGAGGAAACCTGTGGCCAGAAACATGGGAGCTGGGGCAACCTTTACCCCATCATAATAACCTGGAAATAGTTGATCAACACTATGGCCCTTTGCATAGAAGGAGGTTCTGTGGGCTGCCCTGGGCCTCCCCAGCAGGTTCTTTGGAATGATCTAGGCCTCCCTCTGAAGAGGGTGCTGACAGCTTGGACAGGCAAGCATTCACAGCTGTGGGGGGCAGGGTGTGTGTGTGTGTGTGCACGCGCGCGTGCGTGTTTGTGTGTGCAGAGTAAGGGAATCCTAGTCGGCTTACATCACTGGTGGTCAGGCGGGGAGGGCCAGGGAGCTTGGATTTCTTTTTAGATAATGATGACTAACATTGAGTAAGTGCTGACTGTGTGCCCGGTACTGGCCAGACCCGGGAGCGGCCCACACGGGGACTCACAGTCCTATTGTTCCGCGCCCGCCGTGAGCCAGGCCTTCTGTGTGGTCACAGATGTGGAGCAGACAGGCCCCAGAATGACCAGGTTTGGGAAAGAACTGACGACAGCCTTAGGATTATATACCTTGAGTGAAGGGTTTCCTTCCCTCCAGCCCCCAGCGCTTGTGTGTTTCCGTCTGTTGCAGGTGAAGCGACGGATTGTGGATGTTTTTGTTGTCTGTTGTTTCCCTTGCGCTGCCTTTATCCCGGATCTGCATGCTACCCGTGAGATTCTGGAGCAGTGTTCTTGCTTGTCTTCAAGCGGTGTCCCAAGGCCCCAGTTCCTTTGTGGAACTGACTCTGCAGGGGTACTATTAAGTGATGATTTTCACTCCGAGCTGTCGTCTTTGCAGTGGAAAGGGTGGCCTGTGAGGAATGGGGGCTGCGGGGCTTTGGAACAGAGTGCAGAGCAAAGGAATGTTCTGCTCCCCAATCTCGGGGAGGCCAGTGCATCAGGCAGGCGGAGTTGTGCTGCTGTGTTGTCCAGACCAGTCTGGTACCCTGGCGGGTGGGACAGATTCTGGATCCTTAATGTCTCCAGGGACTAGTTCTAATTTTTATTCAGGCGTGTGTTTCTTCTCCTCTACACGTTGGCCTTAAAAATGACTTACATAATTTGGCTTAGGTCAAAACCATAGTTTGTTTATTGGAGGGAGGTGACTGGGTGCTGTCTCTTGCTCGGGGCGAACGTTTCTATTAGTGATCATAACTGGGCATAATTGTTGGGTCTGCTTTTGCATACAACCTAGTACACATTTTCCTTTTCTTTCCGTGCTCTCCCCTCTACCTCCTTTTTGTCTTATTTCTCTTCCTTCCCACTCTTCCCTGACTACACAGGCAGCACGCGTGTTGCTTAACCCTGCTGGTGGCAGGCGGGTTCCCGACCCCTCTGGGGGACAGTGTACACGGATCCCTCACCCCAGTGGCTTTCCTCTGCAGCTGAGTCCACTGATGTATGGAGGAGTGACCCACCTCCTCACCCCTGACCCTGGCCCGTCTTCATTAATTAGAGTACATTGATTTATTTGTAAGCACCAGGTCTTTGCCGGAAAAATTCTGCCCCGTTGCCCTGGGTAGCACAACTGAGGGGTTGGTCTGGCACTGGAGGCCTTCTAGCAGCTGAGGAATTCCAGTAATCTCCACCTGTTTATCGCGTACACGGTGGTGGAAAGACATGAGCTAACTAACATTTATACTGTGTTCTCTAATGCACTTATATCGAAACCTTGAGTACTTCCTCAATAGTCTTTTTTGTTAGTCATGCTTTTCCATCAGCTTCAGTCATCTGAAATAATAAAATGGTTCATGTGCCTCTGGAGTCTCTGAAACATGGTTGCCCTTTTCCATCCGGGGATTTGTTGCTAACCCAGGAGAATTCCTCTGTAGGATCAAAAAAGGGACATGAATAAACTTCCCATTTGTATTAAATTTCACCAGTGATGCCATGCACTGTTTGTCTGTTAATGCTCCACGAACCTGTTCTTTTGTTAAACGGTACATTTCCATTTCCTTTTGTGAGTAGGAAGTCAGTTCTTATGATGGTCTAAGATTCATGCCTTCGCTCTTTCTTTTCCCCTTAGAGGAGTTGAGAATCATGGCTGCGGGAAAATTTGTGAGCCTTCCCAGAAACATGCCGGTGAATCATCAGTTCCCTCTAGCCTCGTCCATGGACCTTCTGAGCAGCAAGTCCCCTCCGGCTGAGCATCACACAGATGCCTATCAAGACGTGTCTATACATGGTACCCTCCCACGGAAGAAAAAAGGCCCTCCTCCCATCAGGTCCTGTGATAACTTCAGTCACATGGGGACTCTGCCCCATTCCAAGTCCCCACGGCAGAACTCCCCTTTGACCCCGGCCATCATCCAGGAGCACCCCCTGCAAGACTGGAAAGGGGAAACCTTCACCTTCAGGTAACTTCTTTATTTATTTATTGTTATTTATTTATTCATTTATTTTTTAGAGACCCTGCGGGGAGGGGATGGGGTGGGTGCAGAGGGAGAGCGAGAATCCTAAGCAGGCCTCACACCCAGCGTGGAGTCCAGTGTGGGGCTCCATCTCACGACCCTGAGATCATGACCTGAGCCGAAATCAAGAGTCAGACACTCAACAGACTGAGCCACCCAGGTGCCCCTTCAGGTAACTTCTTTAATTCCACAAGTGAAAATGACTTGGCTTAAAGGGCTTTTTAAAAAAGCCTTTCTGGGGGCGCCTGGGTGGCTCAGTCATTGAGTGTCTGCCTTCGTTTCAGGTCAGGATCCCAGGGTCCTGGGATCGAGCCCCGCATCAGGCTCCTGCTTGGCGGGAAGCCTGCTTCTCCCTCTCCCACTCCCCCTGCTTGTGTTCCCTCTCTAGCTGTCTCTCTCTCTGTCAAATAAATAAATAAAATCTTAAAAAAAAAAAAAAAAAAAGCCTTTCTGTTAGGGAATGTGTCAGCTGTACAGAGTAGAGCAAATAGTTTGACTCCCAAAGACCCACCACCCCACTTCAGCCGCTCTGGGCCCGGGCCAGTCCCGTGTTGTCTGTACTCCCGCCCACTTTGCTTCCTCTGCAATTATTTTGAAGTAAATTTCAGCCCCTGTTTTCTCTGTAAATATTTTGGTATGTGTCTTTCAAAGATAAGTACTCTTATTTTTAAAAAATATAACATAAAAAACTGTAACACCTAAAAACTTTAACCATTTCTTAGTATCTAGTATTTGAGAGTATTTTCACAGCCAACTTCCCATAATATCACTAAGTCCCTCAAAAGGAAGCACAAGGGCATTTTTTTAAATTATTATTATAACATCAGATTCTGAACTATGTCCACCCAATTCTGTAGAGATGCCAAGATGGCTATAAATTAGGAGCTGCTTCTCCAACATGCTGAAGTAAAATTTGGTATGGCTACATCATCGGATCAGCTTCAGAATACTTTAGAACAAGGATTGATTTCTCCTACCCACAAGGGATCTGGGTAAATAAGCCTTATGGTTATAAAAGCTTCTTGTCCGGGTTTGTATTGGGCCTGGCTGTGATTAGTTTCTGCTTGTTAGAGCTGGTTTAGACACTGACTTCCCTTTCCTGCTGGGGAAGATCAGCAATCTGTGATGTTATCTGGCCAAGAAGGGGCTCGTTCCTTCTGTTGTATCTCCTGGTGTCTCTTTTTGTCCGACCCTGCAGCAAAGAAAGCCACTTGGATGCTAGCTCATTTCTTTGTTCAATATCTATATATTGAGCACCTACACTGATTTTGTAAACACCGGTGCTTCACCAAGAAAATTCTGCCCAGTCCCTCTTAGTATCTGAACTGAAGGGCTGGCCCGACCTTGAAGATGTTCTGGCAACCAAATTGTTCCAGCAATCTGCTCTTGCCCTTTTATAGGATGAGGAAGTATGTGAACTAACAGAATAGCAATGGGGCATCTGACATGGTGTCTTCCCAGAGCTAATATTCTAGTGAAGGGCCCAGGTAATGAACAAGTTAATTGCAGATTCTATTAAGTGCTATAGAGGAAATTGTGACAGACTGAAGATTTATTAGGCTTGTATCTTTTTTATAACGTGGACAGGTCTCTGAGGAGATGATATTTGAGCTAAGACCTGCATAATGAGAGAAGGCAGCCATGGGAAGAACCAGAGGAAGGTTGTTCCAGGCATAGGGAGAGCAGTGCAAAGAACTGGGGTTGGGAACAAGTCTGGCGTGTTTGCAAAAACCCCAAACGAAGCTGGTGTGGCCCGTGGCTGCAGTGTAGCAAGTTGAGAGGCGGACAGTACAGATGTTGGGAGAGAGCTAGGAGGGTAGGAGGTCAGAATTCTTTTTAGGTGCATAATTGTAGTCGTACAAGAAGAAAATAAGTGGAGGCCCACATATTCTCTGTAGAAAGCATCGGAGAGCCCTGAAATGTTTCTGACGTCAGCTCAGAAGGTTCCCCAGGGTGTCCTGGGTGTTAGAAAGCCCTGCACCTGCTCTGCAAAGTGTAGGTGGGTGACCCCCCCAGCGCGGAGAGCTCGCAGCCAGCCTGCTGGGGGCCCAGGTCAGTGTGGAGGTGCATACCTGTGCACGGTATTGTTCATATTGAGTCACTGGCATTGAACAGGTAGGGATGCGAAGGGGCACGGTCATCATTCCCTCTTGTGAAGGTCAAGAGGCAGCAAAGAGAAGGAGCTTCTGGACAGCCAAAAACAAGCACTCATTCCAGGCTGCACAAGGTGGAGTCAGAGCCAGTGATTCCGTGACTTACTGTAGCCACTTTTTATTTAGTAAGTTAAGCTCTGTAATGAGCTACGTGTCTACTATGTGCCATATGGAGGTGATGCATAAACCCATTCCTTGAAGTTCTAAGGTCCTGGCTGGGTGCCAGCTCTCACAAGGGGGAAGCTCCGGGGAGCCGGGGCTGGCAATGGAGTCACCCTTTCAATCTTGAGGAAGCTCTTGATAAACACCCAAGGTCCAAGCCGTCAACCTGCCAGGAGTTCAAAGCTTTTTGATTTGAAAATGACTTGGACAGAGGTCAGATCTCTGCAGAAGATCTTATCAGGAGGTGGGCGCAAGTCCTGAGTTTGAAGTCCAGGCTGTGGAAGACTTAACAAGCACCACTGGATTACGTTTGTTTATCATTCAGAACTACATTCATCCAAATTCACAACTTTTTCCCTTAACTTAAAATATCTCATTGTTAAAGGCGAATACAGGAAGTAACAAACGCATATCCTTCAGGATTATGCTGAGTGAGAAGGTCATGTCAAAGGATCCTAAAATCCCATTCTGCTCCCTGGTCTTATTAATAGGTTTTGTTATTTTTAAAGTTTATTTATTTACCTTTTTTTTTTTGAGTAATTTTATTTATTTTACTTATTTACTTATTTCTACCCCCAACATGGGGCTCAAACTTACGGCCCTAAAGAGTTGCATGCTCTATCGACTGAGCCAGCCAGATGCCTCTATAATTTGTTCATGGAATACACTTTATTTTTTTTTAAAGATTTTATTTATTTATTTGACAGAGACATAGTGAGAGAAGGAACACAAGCAGGGGGAGTAGGAGAGGGAGAAGCAGGCTTCCCGCGGAGCAGGGAGCCCGATGCGGGGCTCGATCCCAGGACCCTGGGATCATGACCTTAGCCAAAGGCAGACGCTTAACGACTGAGTCACCCAGGCGCCCCCATGTAATACACTTTAAAAACTATCTTGAGAGGGTTCTAGAGGGGAGGGGGGTGGGAGGATGGGTTAGCCTGGTGATGGGTATTGAGGAGGGCACGTTCTGCATGGAGCACTGGGTGTTAGCACAAACAATGAATCATGGAACACTATATCTAAAACTAATGATGTAATGTATGGGGATTAACATAACAATAAAAAAAAGGAAAAAAAAACTGTCTTGAGGTGTTCCCAATTTTGAGGAGTTCAGAATACCTGAATCATTATTTTCATCCTTTTAAATATTCCTAGTAAGATTATTTGCCTCAGTTCCTTTTTGGAACAAGCCACAGGATCAACGCATAAAGCTTGTGCGTGTGAAAAGTAAGGGACAAAAGGTATGAATGAGAACCTGGGGCTCCGGAGAGGGAGGGCTGCCGAAGGCGCCTCAACAGAACGGCTATCAGGGAGAAGGAGCATTTCTAATCCTAACTCCGCTCTTACAGCTCAGTTGCTATGAAAACACGAGCCACCCTCTGCTCTTGCTCACTCACTCACCACTGGAAGCTGGGAGCTTTTAATTTTTATTTTTTAAAGATTTTATTTGAGAGAGAGCACAAGCCGGGGGGCGGGGGGTAGGGCAGAGGGAGAGGGAGAAGAGACTCCCCACTGAGCAGGGAGCCCCACAAGGAGCTTGATCCCAGGACTCTGGGATCCTGACCTGAGCAGAAGGCAGATGCTTAACTGACAGAGCCACCCAGGCGCCCCATGCTGGGAGCTTTTAAAAGTTAAGAGTTTTGGATCTTTGACCCCAGGGAGTGAGACTAGTTAGGTCTACTTTTAACAAGATTATTGATTTTTTTTTTTTTTTTTGGCTTGTTTGAGGTAAACTTTTTGGCCTTATTTGTTAGTTTTCATAGTGAATTCAAAGGTTAATTTCAGCTGACAGTGACTTGCCCGGATGTCAAGTCTGAAAGCCTTCCATTTTTGTCCTATTTGGTGTTGGCATGATGATAGTGGGGCCATCTGGGAAAGCCCAGACCCACTTTTCTTGTATACCCCACCTACACTCAGAGGGAAACCCACCAGACAACACCTTTCTGTCTTGTAAAATACTCTGATAAATTGCAAGTTTGCTGTTTTCCTAACAAATATTTAGCTCATTAATCATTAAAAAGTCACCCTTATTATAATTGCATATTAATTGAATATCCATCCTGTGGAAGACCCCAGGCAAAGCAGAGGAAGTCTCCCCTTTGACCTAAAAATTTGTATTACCAAGTTGTCTTATAAACATGAGTCCTAGGCACAAAAATTACTATCTCTTACATTTTATAGTTTTCAAAATATCATCAAGGATATGTTCATAAATTACCCTGTGTGAACATCCTAAGCCTGTGCGAGAGACATGGCAGATTTTATCATGAGTAGCAGCCGTACTGTTGCTCTTATTCACAGTCCGATAAAGTGGTTCAGGGTTGTTGAGGCACCTGAGATCAGACCCTAGTGGGACTGAGCTAGGATGAGAACCCAGAGAGTACTGTGGGGCCTTCCCCAGACACTCTGTTCCACAGCCTCCCGAGAAGGTTGACCTCGGCTGCAGGCATCTTCTGAGCTGTCCTCTTGCAGGGAAAGCTTGCAGTCCCCAGAGTCTGAACCCAGGGCACCTTGTACAACCCACCTTGGGGAAACGGAGTCTTGGCCACCAAGAGCCAGGCAGAAGGCAAGCCTGGAAGGGAGAGTTGGTCTCTCCTCATTTGGAGACTGTATCTCTTGGCTTTTGTTGTTGTCTTGGCTGCCCTTGGATGTACTTGTGGTTTTGAAAGGTGGCCAAAGCGAGAAGCCAGGGCGCTCTTAAACCTGCTGCTTGATGTCACAGAAGAAGCCTTTGTTCTGCAGGAGAGGTCTGCAGACAGGATTTCCTCCCGACGTTAGCGTTTGTTTGACTGCTGTCCCTTTGATTCACTTATCTTCAAGGGTGAATTTTTATTTGAATCTGGGACCTTCCTTGGGCTGAGAGGGGACCGGTTCCTGTTGTTGAGATGTCTGTGTTGTCGGGATAGCCGAAGGATCAGCTCTGGGAGGCCGGTGCGGGTCCTCTTCCTGCCTGTGGGTACGTGGAGGCATGCATTCCTGGGAACAGCTGCGGGGTGCCCAATTCCTTTGGCCCCTTGCGCCGTGGGGGCATGTGGCGGGACATGGTGATGTTTCATCAGTTTGCATGAGCGGAGCTGACTGACTAGTCACAAGTGTTTTAACTGACGGGGCCAGAAAGTCGGCAGAATTATCCCAAATTAAAATCCAGTATGCGTTCCTGGGCTGTAAGTTACCTACCGTGGTGCAGCGTCTGCTGTTGTAAGTAGAAGCAAAGTGGAAGGCACAGGTCTGTGCAGACTCTTCTCAAAACACTGATTGATTGATTGATTGGTTTTTTAAAAAGATTTTATTTGCCAGAGAGAGCACAAGCAGGGAGAGTGGCAGGCAGAGGGAGAAGCAAGCTCCTCTCTGAGCAAGGGGCCTGATGTGGGACTCGATCCGAGGACCCTGAGATTATGATCTGAGCTGAGCCCAGGCTTAACTGACTGAGCCACCTAGGCGCCCCTCAAAACACTGATTTAAATATCTAACTCTGGGCTGTATCACTGCCCTCACCCAAAAAATTATTTCATTTGTTCCTCTTGAGAACCACCAAGTTCTAGAACTACTGCTTTCTCCTTAACAAAGCAAGATGTTTCCCCAGACATGCAAATCAATCAGCCTTTAGCTTGCAGTCAATCAGAGGGATCTACAATGTAAAGGTCCACATGCAAATATCTGCCTTTTAGTTATACACAGGCACGTCTGCTCTCTGCAAATTGGAAGCTTTTCGTGCACAGAGGAGAAGTTGGGTTTAGAGTTGCAAAAGTCTATGTACTAGATTAACAGATTCCATTTAATAGAAGGCACATTTATTGAGTTAGCAGAGTAACAATCGCTTAATAGCCAAGAATGTCTCCAGGCAAGTTATAGTCCATTTGTTGAATTTTTATTTTTGAAATTTCAAGTTGCGTTTTACTAACATTTTGCAGTGCCCCTTGGTGTTTGAATGCAGCTGTTGGCATGGGGTAGTGCATTCTGAGGAATGGTGCATGTTCAGGCCCTGGTGGCCCCTGGTGTGCTGAGCCGGGAGCAGCTGGGTCAGAGGTGAGCTCAGCCCCTGCTGGGCATCTCCAGCCCCCACCAGCACCAGGGGGGTGGGGTAGTTTGAGAGAGCCCAGGGACTGGGAAATTCCTACAGGTCCACCAGCTGCCTGACAATGGTCCTCAATCCTCTACTGACAGGGATGATTTGAACCTAAAGGCTGGGATCTGTGCATTCTCAGCTGTTCTGGGGAAAACTGAGAGTTTTTTTTTTTTTTTTTCAGTGAGTGCAAATGTCAACCAAGAAAATGATGAGAGAATTACACAAAGCAGTCCTTGTTGAGTGATGCTGCTCAACATCTTCTCTGCCCCCACCCCCAGGACCTATAAATCAGGGTTTCTTAGGCCTCCTGCATGCTGTTTGGGAAAGGTCAGGTTTTCAGTCTTCTGAGAGACAGAAACTAGGAGAGTTTTTCCACACCTTTCGGTATATGTAGAAACCTATTGTAAACAGAAGGTACTGTGCGGTTACAAGTTATTTGTGTTCTTAACACATGTGGATTTGGGAGCCTTCGCAGCCTGGCCAGAGGATCCAGGCTGGAGAAGCTGTCAGTGCTGTTTTTGACGGGAAGGAGACTCCTCCATGGGGCCCCATGGGGCCCGTACTGGAGCCCCAGGACTGAGAAGCAGGCAGGCCACAGCCCCCCCCCCACGGCTGCGAGCTTTGCGGTGCTGCCATCTCACGCAGTCTGTCCCCAGGAGACTAGCTGCAGGGTTGGATGTAGAATTTCAGGCTGTCTCTCTCTTTTTAGAGCTCCCAAAGACAAGCGCATGGTCTTCTTGTTTTAAGGATTCTGATGTTATTTAAAAATTATAGAAGTCTGGGACCCCTTGGTGGCTCAGTCGGTTAAGCGTCTGCCTTCGGCTCAGGTCATGATCCCAGGGTCCTGGGATCGAGCCCCGCATCGGGCTCCTTGCTCGGCGGGGAGCCTGCTTCTCCCTCTCCCACTCCCCCTGCTTGTGTTCCCTCTCTCGCTGTGTCTCTCTCTGTCAAATAAATAAATAAAATCTTAAAAACAAATTATAGAAGTCTGACAAACCTTCCACAACGGACCCAGCCTTTGTGCCCCTGGACTGTCTGTGGTTCCAGATGCACCTGCAGACGTAGTAACCAAAGCTAAAATAACCCCTGTGAAGAGGAGAACACACCAGGCTCCTAACCCAGAGGTCTCAGTTCAGATCCCTGTTTTGCCGCTTAATACGTGTGTGAACCGGGGCAAGTTCTAAATTATGAAATGAGGGTGAAAATGCCTCCCTCTGAGGAGTGCTGTGCAGACTCACTGGTCCCTGAACACGAAGGCTGCCCTGAATGGCAGAGCTCCGACTTCCGCACGTGCGCCTAGCTCTGGCTTCTGTGAGTCTGGGGGGGGCGGGTCCCATCCTTGCGGCCAGCTCCCACCTGAGCACCAGCGCTTTATTCTCCTCCTGCGCCGACTCTGCTGTGTGACACCTGAGCTTGAAGGCCACTGATGCCTTTGCCGGGATGTTGACGTAGTCGTGGATATCAAAGAATGCTGCTAGTGACCTTGACGCTGATTCAAGCAACCAGACCCAGTAGCTTTGTGACCTTGTGTAAGTTGCTTTACCTTTCTGATTCTCCACGCCCTCAAAGGGCAGCTATAAGGTCAGGTAGAATCCCACGTGAGGGTGCCTAGCACGGAACCTGGCATGGAGAAGGGGCTCAGCTGTAGGTTTCCGTCCTTCCTTCCTCCTGGAGGCTCCTAATCCTTGTGCGTAACCTGAGACCACGTTCAATGCCTGCAGCTTCTGTGGGAGAAAGTTTCCCACGTGTTGACGGAGTCTGGCTGGAATCCCGCTCTCTGGGTCTGCCCTCAGCAGTGTGTCTTGGCCACCATTCATGCTTACAGGTATAATAGCCCCGCACTGCACTAAAAGATCAGCACACCATTCATTATACGAAGGCACAAAACAGAGCCTTGTCTTCGGTGGACGGACCCAGCCCTTTCCCACTTGTCCTTGTACTTTAATATTACTATCTTCGCTATTTATTCTTCAGTAAATATTTATTTATTATTTTTTTAAAAATTTTATTTATTTATTTGACAGAGAGAGACAGACTTTTTCCCCCTTCGCTCATTTGTTCTGTTTCTTAAATTCCACATGAATGAAATCATATGATAACTGTCTTCCTCTGACTCACTTATTTCGCTTAGCATGATACCCTCTACTTCCATCCATGTTGTTGCAAATGAGATTTCATTCTTTTTGATGGCTGAGTAATATTCCAGTGTGTGTGTGTGTGTGTGTGTGTGTGTGTATACACACACACCACATCTTTATTCATATATGAAAAAATGTAATTTTAAGTTTTCTAGTACCGATTAAAAAGAAATAGGTAAAATTAATTTCAATATTTTATTCAAAATAATACCATTTTAATACATAGTAACATAATAAATATTAATGAAGTATTTTACATTCTCTCTCTTTTTTTAAGATTTTTATTTATTTATTTGACAGAGAGAGACACAGTGAGAGAGGGAACACAAGCAGGGGGAGTGGGAGAGGGAGAAGCAGGTTTCCCGCTGAGCAGGGATCCCAGTGCGGGGCTCGATCCCAGGACCCTGGGATCATGACCTGAGCCGAAGGCAGACGCTTAATGACTGAGCCACCCAGGCGCCCCTTACATTCTCTTTTTATATGAAATCTTCAAATGTTCCCTCCCTCAGAGAGGCCTTCCCTCCACCCAATCCAAGGAACTCTTGCATCTCCTCATTTTGTGGTTCTGTATTTATTGACACATTTGTCTACATGCCCCCTAAACTGGGCACTGCCTAAGGACAGGGCCCGTATCTATTTCTTTTTTTTTTTTTTTTTTTAAACTCTATCTTTTATTTTATTTATTTATTTATTTATTTATTTATTTATTTGAGAGAGAGAGTGAGAGAGAGAGAGAGCACAAGAGGGGGGAGTGGGAGAGGGAGAAGCAGACTCCCTGCCGAGCAGGGAGCCCGATGCGGGACTCGATCCCGGGACTCCAGGATCATGACCTGAGCCGAAGGCAGTCGCTTAACCAACTGAGCCACCCAGGCGCCCCTCGTATCTATTTCAATCTCTGTGGGCACTTGGTACCCAGCTTCATGCCTGGCACAAAATAATTTCAATAAATATTTACCAAAGAATTGGGCTCCTGGGTGGCTCAGTCGTTAAGCATCTGCCTTCGGCTCAGGTCACGATCCCAGGGTCCTGGGATGGAGCCCCACATCGGGCTCTGCTTGGCAGGAAGCCTGCTTCTCCCTCTCCCACTCCCCCTGCTTGTATTTCCTCTCTCACTGTTTCTCTCTGTCAATTAAATAAATAAAATCTTTAAAAATTTTTTTCATATGGTTTTCACATTGTATTTTTATTGGATGGTACTGGTCTACATCTTGGTGTGAGTTGTTTAGGTTTTCTCCTGAGGGCAAAGGGAAGCCTTTAAAGGGTTTTAAGTAAGGGAATAATGTGATCTGATTCAGTTTTTAGAATGTCACTTGGCCTCTGTGGAGAAGAGATTGATGGGGCAGAGGGACTGGGGGGGGCAGGAAGTGGTCACAAAAGCACGGGAAACAAGCGGAGGTCTGTGCTAGGACAGTGGTGGAAGAGGTAAAAGGGGGTGGATTCAAGCAAGATCTATTTGGTAGGTAGAGTCTATGGGACTTCCTGAAGGTGGGATGTGGGGTGAGGGAGGGGTACAGCCAGGCATGGCTCAGGCAACTGGGTGTATGAGGTGGGGCCATTTACTGAGATTGGAAAGACTAGGAGGGGAACAGGGCTTCGTTTGTTTGGTGGATGGCAGAGATTGAGACTTCTGTTTGGGGTGTGCTAAGTTCAAGAGGCATGCATGTCAAGTGGAGGTGTTAACTGGTCAGTATTATGAGCCTGGAGCTCTGGAGAGAGATCTGCGCTAGAAGTTACAAAGTTAGGAGTCTGCATAGACGTGAAATTAAACCCACGGAAGCAGATGTCCTCACCAAGGGAGGGAGCTATGTAAAGCATAAAGGGAAGGGACTCTAGGACCCAGCCCTGAGGAACCCCACCACATCTGTTCCAAGGAGCCAGCCATGGAGGCTGAGCCTTGGGTTTGGAGGGGAGCAGAGAAATGAGGCAGGAGCTGCATAGGGGTACTAGTCAAAGGAAGGGTTTTCTTCTTAAGATGAGAGACAAAATTCAATAGGAAATGATCTAATCTTTTAAGCATATAATAAAACAAAACATATTTTTTCATTACTTGAGTCTCTTTATAAAACGTTTTTGATTTAATTAAAGCAGACATGTCCCCAGGGCTACCCTCTCTGTGGGCTTGTGTCAGCACAGTGATGATGCTTCCCTACGGGGGTCTCACATGGTCCCTGATGACTCTATGGACAGAGGAGGTAAATGGATGACCGTGGGGGACATCTTTTGCCCGAGGGGTGATGGCTGCTTTTCCAAGGTTTGGGTGGGCAGCCCGCCTTGAGGATGGCTGCCTGCCCTGGAAGGCAGGTTGAGGGCATGTGTTGTATCTGTCTGGCTTGGTGAAATCTTTCCTTTTAGAGGTCTTGAGGACTTTATCTCAAAGCCACACCACTCTTATTCTGCCTTTCAATTAGTTGAGAAGAAACCTTGACAGACACACTGTTTTAGAGAGGATGAGGAGCGGCTGGGGGCGGGGCGGGAGAGGGGGGATGGGACTGGGGGAGTGAGGAAGGGCAAATAGACACCAGCCAAACAAAGCATCTGCTTTTATCAAAAGTGCTGTGTTTGACAGACTGAAGCCTGATGAGTCACTGATGCCAGACCCTCTCTGCCTGCCAAGAGACACACTGGCCGTGATACGGTTTTTCTTATTCTTACTCTATTCAGTTTGACCGACTGCTGCCAAGTTAAGATTTGAGCTGTAGCTTTTAGCTTAATGCTGTCACTGGAATTCTGCTGAGCACAGGTTAACCTCTGACTATGTCAAGTTTTTATCAACTAGCTTAGCCTTGGATTCCTGTATAGACTCACCAGAGTGTAACCTGTGGGATATTTAAATGATGCCTTTTTTCACATGATTAGGGAATCTGCCTGAGGAGGTGGTTTAATTGCCATCCTTTTAATATACATCATGAACACATGAATCAAGCATTGCTGTATTTTCAAATGAGGTAGAAACGGACTCACAGAAGCAGGAAGTGGCTGCCGAAGTGAAAGAAGCAGGAGTATTATTATAAGTACCCAGGCCTTAGACTCTCTGATAGCCAGGGAGGGAAATGTGTCCTCATCTGGAGTGTACCCTGGGCCTTAAGAAAGATTCCCAAAGTTGAAGGAAATGCTAAAGCTGATCGCACGGCCCGAGGCTCTGCAAGGGAAACACAGTTGAGGACAACCATAAACAGCGCGCCCAACACAGTTCAAAGGAGGAACAGGTAGGTGACCGTCCCGGTCATTCTTGGTTTAAGCCTGTGTCTGCAGGACTGTCTGGCTGGGTCCCCCTAATGCGTCGTGATGAGCCAGGGCCATTCTGAATTCATCCACGGGTACGTAGAACATGGCCTGTGTGCCTGCCTTTGTGCTGGGTGGTAGAGCTTTAAAGGCAGACCAGGGGCTGTGTCTGTGTGAGGAGTTCACAGCCCTAGGGAAAAGGGGTGCCCCTTTTGAACCCTCCGACCTCACCAGCATCTGTTCTTTCCATCTTCTTTGCCGCTGACCTAACTTCCCATCCATGGGATAGCCCTTCATATCACTCCCTAGTTCTATAAACAATTCTGCTTTTCTTGACCTCTGGCCTTAACATATTTCCAGGTATCACGTTTCCAGGTATGCACATCCTTGACCGGGTGGTTGAAGATGGTGCTTTCTAGATAACCCTTCCCCCGGGGCCTGCCTGCTCTGTGCCGCCACTTGCTCTGGGCCGTCCTGGCCTCGGACCCAGGCCCAGGAAAGCTTGGGCCATGCAACCTATGCAGCCAAGGGGTATATCAGAGGGTGGCTCCGGGCTATAAAAGAAACAGAATGCAGGGTGAGCAGAGGATTGTGAAAAATGCTAAGGGTAACAAAAAGGGCTTTCAGAAATTATGCTTGGAACAATAGAACCAGAGAGAGGGGCATAGGAGAGCAACCAAACTGCTGAGCCTCTGTCCGGCTTGCATTTTTTTGTCAAGGAAATGACTTTTCTGACTGGAAAGGGTAGGATGCGGGTAAAGGAAGAGAACTGTCAGCCTGGAGCAAAAGAGGCCATGGCAAGAGGCTCTAATGCAAAGCCCCGAGGCCGCAGAAGACGGAGGGAGCTTGAGGCTGAGACCCAGGCCAACAGCCTCGGAGGAATGTGGACACACTACAGGGAAGATGTGGACAGAGGAGTATTTCAATTTTCAAGAAAGGAACTAGAGAGATGAAATTAACCTGTAAAATGATACAATTGACCTGATCTCAGGAAATATCTTAAAAAGATTATTAGGACAATGAGTTTTGCATACTTGGTGGAGGAAACAGCAACTATTAGTATATTAGCAGGGCTTTGCCAAAAGCAAGTCATACCAGATTAATTTCCTTCCTGGGGTTATTTGTTGGGAGGTTAAAGGAAGGTTGAGAAGGTGTGTAAGCAGATGTCAATCACTGGTCATAGCCGTCTGGTGAGAGGCGGGCCAGGTGGTAGTAGATGAAGCATGCTGTGGGCTGTGTCCTGATTGACCCATGTCTTGGCCCACTCTAGCCAATTTTTAAAAATCGTTTAGACAATGATATTGACATACAGATCACATTGGTGGATGACATGAATCATAGGAGAAAAATATGTCAAAATGACAAATGAGATCCAAAAAAGATCTTGGCGTTTGGAAAGAGTAGACCCAATCTAATTGGATAAGACTCTAGTGAGAGGCAAAGACTTGCACCAGAGTCCAAAAACAAAGTCAGGGTGTGGGGTTTGGGTCATAGCTGCGTGTGAAAAATATATGCAGGATTTGGATAAGTGCAGCTCAGAATGAGTCAGCAGGGTGTTATGGTTGTCAAAGAAGCGAATGTGATTTTAGGAGCATTAATTGAAGTTTAATATTTAGACGAAGGGAAGTGGTCACTCTTGGCTGCCCAGATCACAAACCTGGCGAATTGTTTTTAGCTCTGGTTTTAGACAACCAGAAATGGAAAATGCGTTCCCCTAGAGCAGTGAGCTTCTGCTGAGGCCACTCCTCTGCTCTGAAGCAGATCTTTTGGTTTAATCATTAAGGAATATCCCTGAGGTTTAATGTACCAGTGAAGAGGAACTTCTCATGTCATATGTTAACCCTGGGAGGAAATTATAAAATATGCACCAACCATAATCCTGTCAACTCCTAGTGAAGTCGACTTTAACAAATAAGGTTAATAAATATGTTGTGAGATGTGGGAAAGTGACTCTCTTCTCATTTATTTTGCAAGGTGTTGAAACCAAATATATTTCCCTAGGTGCACATCTAGAAGTGTTATAGTTCTCTGTTTTTAAAGCTACATCCTGTTTAAAATTAGCAAAGACTTGGGACGCCTGGGTGGTTCAGTCAATTAAGCATCTGCCTTCGGCTCAGGTCATGATCCCAGGGTCCTGGGATCGAGCCCCACATCGGTCTCCCTGCTCGGTGGGGAGCCTGCTTCTCCCTCTGCCTGCCACTCCCCCTGCTTGTGTGCACTCTCTCTCTCTCTCTCTCACAAATAAATAAAATCTTAAAAAAAAAAAAAAAAGACTATATACATAATATGCCCTGCCTAGAGTAGGAAAGTACCTCTTTCCTACTCTTTGGGACGGTTATGTGATTCCCCGCATCAGTAAGGAACCTGTCCATCTAATCACGTACTAGTTTGAGATTTTTCCAAGAGACACCATCTCTCTACTCACCAGGCCTACCCTGTTTGAAGCATCCATTTCTTCTCATTTTCCCAGAAGCCGATGGACATGGCCCTGTAGTAAACTCTCTGTCCCTGATGAACTTCAAACATGGCATTTCAGACATGTCCAGAGAGATTCATTTTCAGCAGGAAGAGCCAGCCCCTCGATGTCACTTTGAAAACATCTGATGTTGGGCTGGGGAGCCAGGCACAGCCCTGACAGCAGCGACGATCCACAGCCGAGAGGGTTCTGCCTGAGGCCACCACAGTTCAGGCACAGGCTTGTGGCTAAATTAGCTCCTTAATGTGGAGGCCCATCAGTTAAAAACATTTCTCTCTTGTTTCCTCTTGTTCCTTCTCTCCCTCCAATGTTATTCTTCCCTTGGTGAACCCAGGGATTTGTGGCAAAGGGAAGGGTTGGGGTCTAGGCCTTTTGCACAGTGGAGAGGAAACACGCACATGCGTGCACACACACACACGTGCGCGCGCACACACACACACACACTTGTTCATTCATTCATTCAAACCAACACTTAGGGCGCCTGGGTGGCTCAGTTGGTTAAGCGACTGCCTTCGGCTCAGGTCATGATCCTGGAGTCCCTGGATCGAGTCCCACATCGGGCTCCCTGCTCGGCAAGGAGCCTGCTTCTCCCTCTGACCCTCCCCCCTCTCATGTGCTCTCTCTCATTCTCTCTCAAATAAATAAATAAAATCTTTAAAAAAAAAAACAAAAAACAAACCAACACTTAGCAAGCCACTGTGCCCTGGGGATACAAAGGTGAATAAAATAAAATAATAGTCCCTGTTCTCAGTGAGCTCATAGTCTAGTAAAGGAGATGGACAGGAGTACATGTACTGTATTGAATTATAATGATTTGTCATAAGGTTTTATAATTAAAAAAGGAATTCTGGGGAGATGTTATTCTTTGAGTTGTAGGGGGCAGGGGAAAGAGTGGTCAGAGAAGGTGGGAATGAACAGGAAGATGGTGGGGACTCAAAGCCTCTTGGTTCAGGGAATTCTAAACAATTTAGATTTACTGGAATGTAAGGAGCAAGGTGAGGAGTTGAGGCTGGTGAGATGGGCAAGGCTTAGCACCATGGATATCATCTAATAAAATATAAAATGAGAATGCTGGACTGTTCCACATATTAATTTTACCTAAAAGAACATGATCTAGTAAGAAATATTGTCCAGTGGACACAGAATCCTAGGAGATTTAAAGCCTATTGCCAACTCTTCCTTCCTGCAATCCTTCCGTCCCCACTTCTTCCTAGCCAAGACCCTGAGATGCTGATGGTACTTCGTGATGGAGAATGGAAGATGAAGGTTCTAGATTCCAAGACCATATCCACATGCAAATGGGCTGCAGCCACCAAGTTGCCAGTGGAGGGCAAACTTTGTCCCAGTTGTTGGGTTCACCTTCCCTGATTGTGGGGCATGCCCTGGTCATGAGTTGGTTAAGAATGGTAAACCAGTAGACCTCGAGGGTGCAGTGATTTCTCCTCCTTGGCCCCACTACTTCGGGTAAACGGAGAGACTTGACCTACTGGTCCCACATATCTCTTTGTCTTGCATTTCAGTTAGGTGTTCTAGGAATGAGTTCATTTGTGATCAGTCAACACCCACAGAGCAAGAACTCCAGCTTGGACATACAAGCCTTTTAGCCCCAACCCTCAGTAAGTTTTAGATAGAAGATTTTTGCACAGTGCTTCATATCCAGGAACTTTACTCTACTTCCTTATAAGGTCTACATGGATTCTTTGTGTTCTAAAGTAGACAGCATTTGTGAATCATGACAGTTTGTTCTCCTTTTTCCGGTTCTTATACCTTTTTATTTCTTATTTGACTGTACGTGCTAGGACCTCAGGACAAGTGGTGCACAGAAGTAAGAATGGACATCCTTGTCTTGTTTCTGATTGATGGCTTGATTTTAGTAATGATTATAATACTTTGCCATTAAAAATAATGCTTGCTGAGGTTTTTCGTAGATACCCTTTATCAGGTTATGGAAATCCTTCTGTATTTCGTTTGTGAAGAGTTAGCTTTTTCCCTGCTAAGATCCTGGAAGGATGATTTTTTTTTTAAAGTACTTTTTTCTTCCATTAATTAGATGCCTCAAATGATTTTTCTACTTTAACATGTTAATGTGGTAAATTGTATCAATAGGTTTTCACTATTAAACTGATCCTATATTCCTGGAATCAACCTAGTTTGATTATGGTGTATATTTATACATTGTTAGAATTAGTTTCTTAATATTTTATTAGGGTTTTTTTTTTTTTAAATATCTATTCATGTGCGAGATTACCCTATACTTTCCTTTTATTGACCTTGTCTGCTTTGGGGATCGAAGTTAAAATATCCTCTTTTTCTTTTTTTTTTTTTTAAGATTTTATTTATTTATTTATTTATTTATTTAATGAGAGAGAGAGAAGCAGAGGCAGAGAGAGAAGCAGGCTCCCCAAGGAGCAGGGAGCCCGATGCGGGGCTCGATCCCAGGACCCCAGGATCATGACCTGAGCCGAAGGCAGACACCCAACCATCTGAGCCACTCAGGCGCCTGATTTATATCATTTTCAAGTAACACTTCCAACATTTGGCAGAACTTGCTAGATAGTAAAACCATTGAGGCCTGTGGGAAGATGTTGAACTACTGATTCAGTTTTTCAAGTGGTTATAGAGCTATTCAGATTTGTTTCTTTTTGAGTCTCTTTTAGTATTTTTCTAGGAATTTGTTCATGCATAAAGGTGTTCGTAGGATTCTCTTCCTGGGCTCTCTTCTGTCTATGGTTACGCCCTCTTGTCGTTCCTGTATTGTTTTGTGCTTTCTCTCTTTTCTCCCCAGATGACATCTGTCAGAGGTTCGTTTTATTAGGCTTTCCAAAGAGCAAGGCTTTATTTATTGCTCCCCTGTTGTATCATTGTTTTATATTTAATTTCTCTCCCTTATCTCTGTTCTATTTTATGTTTATTCTTTTAACTTAAGCTGGACACTTAATTTCAGTCTTTTTTTTACCCTAAAAATAAGTATTATGGTTGTACATTTCCTTCAAAATACCACTTTTATTGTATCCTATATGTGCTATATTCTGCCTTCTGAAAATCTGCTTTGTGAGTTTACTGTAGTTAGCAGTTACTGTGTTTAGTGATGCACAGTATTTGGGCTTATAGCTTCCTCTTACTCTGTACCAGCTATACATTTTTTTAAATTATGGGTTTTTTTTAATTGCCTTATTTTGTATTTTTAAAAATACTCTGCTTTTCATTTAGTGGTCACTTTTTAAATACAATTACTTTGTAAAACATAAAGTAAAACAATACCTTTGGTGTCCCCTTAGTTTGTCTTTTAAAAAAAATTGTGGTAAAATGCACATAATATAAAATTTACTATCTTAGCCATTTTTAAGTGCACAGTTAATGAATGATACTAAGTACATTCACACTGTTGTGCAGCCAGTCTCCCCAACTCTTTTTATCTTGCAGAACGAAGTCTGTACCCATGGAACATCTCCCTGTCTCCTCCCCACACCCCAGCCCCTGGCAACCACTATTCCTCTTCCTATTCCTGAATTTGACTACTCTAGGCACCTCATGTAATTAAAATTGTCCAGAGGCACCTGGGTGGCTCAGTCAGTTAAGCGTCCAAGTCTTGATTTCAGCTCAGGTCAGGATCTCAGGGTCATGAGATCGAGTCCTGCATCCAGTTCTGCGCTCATTGTGGAGTCTACTTGCCCTTCTCCCTCTATTCTTCCCCCTACTTGTGTGTGCGTGCTCTCTCTCTCTAAAATAAATAAATAGAATCTAAATAAATAAATAGAATTGTACACTGTTTGTCCTTTTGTGACTGGTTTACTTCACTTAGCACAAAGTACCCTGTTGTAGCCTGTGTCAGAGTTTCCTTCCTTTTTGAGGCTGAGTAATAGTCCATTGTATATGTATACCACGTTTTGTTTATCCATTCTTCTATCAATGGATGCTTAGGTTGCTTCCACATTTTGGCTTCTGTGAAGAATGCTGCTAAGAACACACATGCACAAATATCTCTTCGAAATCCTGCTTTCAGTTCTTTTGGGTATCTACTCAGAAGTGGAATTGCTGGATCATATGGTAGTTCTATTTTGAATTTTGTGAGGAACCCCCATACTGTTTCTCCGAGCAGCTGTACCACTTACGTTCCCGCCAACCGTGCATAAGGGTTCCGATTTCTCCATCTCTTTGCCAGCACTTGGTATTTTTTTTTAACTCCACAAATGACTCATTTGTCTTGTTCTGTACCATCCGTGCTGGTTTGGAGTCACCTACATGTTGACCAGTTACTGTGTGCATCATTCACTCTTAAATCTTAAGCTGTTCTTCTGGTATCCTTTTCATTCTTCCCAAATGGTGTTCTCTGTCTTTATCTAAAATTGTCTTTATTCACCCTTGTTCTTGGTAGTTTCGCTGGGCAGGAAATTTTGAGCTCACTTTCTTTCCCTTCTGGCTGATGAAGACCCGCTGCCGACCTAATCCTCATTGCTCAGAGGGCAACCTTCCTTTGCTCTTTGGCTGCTTTTATCATCTTCTCTCTGGTTTTGAGGGTCTGTAGTTTCCCTGCAGTGTGTCAAGGTGAGAATGTATTTTTGTTGATACTGCATAGGATGCATTGGGATGCCTGAATCTGAGAATGGGCATCTTTCATTTATTTTGAAGCTTTCCCATCATTATTTCTTTGACGATTGCTTTTTCTCTCTCTTGATTCTCTTCTTCTGGAGTTCTGGTTAAATGTAATTAGGCCTTCTCATTGTACCTTCTACATCGCTTTTATATTTCCCATCCATCACCTTTCCTCTCTGTGCTGTGTTTTGTATAGTGTCTTTTTATATTTGTTTATGGTTTCTTCATAGATTTGTCATATTTTCTTAGGTCATGTTTAACCTGTTATGTAGCAGATTATATATTTTAATCAGTTCTTAAAATTTTTATAATTGCCTGTTTATTCTGAGATCACTTTTTGATTCCGCCTTTTTTTTTTAATCATACATTGTTATTTTATAGCCTGTGTCTGATATTCCAGTATCTGAAGTCTTTGAGGATCTCAGTCTATTGTTCTTTCTGCTGACTTCAGTGGTTGGGGCTTGCTTCCTTGTATATGTGGTTATTTCTGAAAGGAAATTTATGTTTGACCACATTTGTGGATATCCTGAGTGGCATTCTGTTGACAGAGTTTTCCCCCCAGAAAGTATTTACTTTTTCCTTACTAATGGCACCACCAACCCAGAAACTTTAATTTCTCAGTTTTGGATTCTCTGTCAAAGCAGGTAGTATAAATTTGAATCCCAACCAACATGAAGGCAGATCTGCAGTTACAAGTTCTTAGGGGAGACTCTCATTACTGTCATTTTTTCCCCATCAGAATTTCTGGTGGAGACAGTAGGTTTCCTTCTTGGGTTCCCCTTGCTAGAGAGCATGCTACCTTCTTAATTTTTATGTATGTATTTATTTTTGCATATTCTTTTTGTAAGGGTGGTTTAGTCCCATTCTGATGGCTTCATGGTTAGCTGCTGACTTCTGTGGACCTAGGGCTTACCCTCCCTGCTTTGCTTTTTACCCTCTTGTTGTTCATGTTTTGTGTTCTTGATTTGTTCTCTGTTTCTGTATCTGTTTTTTATATGTCTGTGCTTCTTGAGGACTTATCTTTCTAGTGACTTCCACAATGCACTTGAAAATATATTTGTAATTTATCATTTAGTTTTCAGAGTATCTGGTCTCCCGTATTAAGCAAATCAGAGTCCCAGAATAGAAATTTCTAATTTTCTGAGGCTTTATTTGGACTATATACAAAGGTGGTTTTTTTGTGGTTTAAATTTTCATTTGTCCATTCTTGCCCTTGTTTATTTATTAATTGGCTGCTGTGTGATAAATACAGTTCTAAGGGCTTAGTATACATTGGTGAGCAAGACAGAAGTAGCCCCTACCCTCATGGAGGGTATAGTCCCATGGAAAAGACATAAACAAGCACTGGTTGCTCACAGTGGTGGTGGGGCTGATGGAGAAGACCAAAGGATTATGTAAAACAGGTATTCTCGACTGGTATCTACACAGCTATCTTGTTTTGTTGTTCTCTGTTTCCTTCCTGAGTTAACTATTTTTGTCCCTGTGAGGGGATCCCTTAAATATTTGTTACATTTCCTCATACTTTATGGGAAAGATTTACATGTTCATAATTTGGAAGATGTGAACGACCCTTCTGAAAGTAACTTACCAGTTGAAAAGGAAGGGAGTTTATCTGAGACATTCAGTAGCTGAATGGCAGCAATCATATGTGCACTGTTAACCATGGAAAAAGGGTGGGAGTGGAGCAAAGTCTTATAGATAATTCAGATCCCGGTATAGTCTTAAAAGTTTGTGTAGTATAGTGCTTGAAGCAAAGGTTTTTGCTAGTTCATTCTTAATGAGCATATTGAGATGTGCTAGGCACCATCTACTTAGTTCCCTTAGAATTCAGCAAGTGCCCTTGTCTCTCTCTTCCCTTTCACCCACCAAAGCCGGTCATTTACCACCATCTGTCTTTTCTCACTTAGAAAAGTCTCCTAAATCTGTACACCATCTCCGCTCCCTCTATCATTATAGCCCAAGCCTCACCCTGTCACCTAGACCTCTCTAGCATCCTCTCCTTTGGTCTTCCTGACTCCATCTTGCCCCCCACGAATCTGTTTTCCACACCAGTGCAGGGGGATTTTTCTAAAACACAAATCTCTGGTTCTTCTGCAGCTTAAGATTTTTCAACAAATCCCATTGCTTTCCTAAGTCTAGACATGTTTACATGGCATCCAAGCCCCTTATGCTTGGCTCTGCCTCTCTTCACCGTGATCTCCCAAACCCCCACCACTCCTGAGCCTCCTCTAACCCTGTGCTTCCATTACTTGTTCTTTTATTCATGAATTCAGCAAATTGTTACTGGGCAACTGCTGTGTGAAGAGCACAGGGGATACCAAGGTGAATAAAGCAGAGAAAGCCTCAGTCTTGCAGGATTATATTCCAGAAAAAAAGACCATGAGCAAATAAACATTTCATATAATATCAGATAATATGGGAAAAAATAAAGCCAGATAAGGCCAGAGAGGGTAGTAGTGGTGCTTATTTAGGTAAGTGTTTAAGGAAAGCTTCTCTGAGGAGGTGTTATTTGAGCAGAGACCTGAATGTTGTGAGGGAGTGAGCCTTTGAGAACCGCAGGGAGAATGTTGTAGGCAAAGGAACAGTAGTAAATGCCAAGCCACAGAGGCAGCGACCAGCTTGGCATGTTTGAGCACCAGAAAGAAAAGTCAGTAGGCCTTGGATGGAATGAGTGTATTAGTATGCTTTTGCTGAGTAACAAATTGCCAGAAACATGGTACCTTAACACCTGTTTATTACCTCACAGTTTCTGTAGGACAGAAGTCCCACAAAGCTCAGCTGGGTTCTTGGTTATGGGTCTCAAACTCAAGATGTCAGCAGCTGGGCTCCCATCTGAGCCTCTGGGGAAGAAGCTGCTTCCACAGTCATTCAGGTTGTTGGCAGAACTCAGTTCCTTGTGGTTGTAGGACTGAGATCTGTTTCCTGGAAATCTGCTGGGGGCAGCTCCCACATAGAGGCCGCCTGAAGTTCCGTGCCATGGGCCTTGTCACAGGCCGTGTTGTAACGTTGCACCGCCAACAGGCTCCTTCATGTCCAAGCGCCCTCGCTCTGCACGGCAGGCCCACTTGGATAGTTGCCAGATCTTGAAATCAGCTGACTTGAGGCTTACATCTGCAAAATCCCTTCACAGCAGGACTGAGATTGGTGTTCGGTTGACTCTCCAGGGGATGGGGCTTTTGTTGGGGGGACAGCTTTAGAATTCTGCCTACCCCGGTGAGGTTGGAGAGCTGGCGGGGACCATGCCAACCAGGGCCTTGGAGGCTCTGGTGAGGACTCCACGGTTTTGTTCTGATCGGATGGGAGTTATTAGAGGATTTTGATTTGGGGAAGGATCATGCTGGCTGCTGTGGAGATGGTGGAGCTGGAAAGGTGTTGCAGGCGTCCTGGTGAGAGATGTTGGTGGAATGACTATGGAAGCAGAGTGGAATTACTCCTGAATGCTGTGGTTTCCCAAGTGCACCACAGTGTCCCATGTCCCCATGTGTTTGCACATGCCTCTCCCATTGCCTGGACATTTCTCATCACCACCTCCCTCTCAGCTTCTTCGCCCAGTGAGTCCCTACCCAGCCCTCAAACCTTAGCTCAAAGGTTGCCTGAAAGGCCCCTCCATGGTGTTTCCTTCCCACTGACACCAACTTGAGTTGTGCTGGGTCTGTTGATCTGTCTTCCCCACTTGCCTGCAGCTTCTCCGGGAGTACAGCCTTTGTCCCTGATTCCTCTGTTTCCATTGTCTGGCCGACAGCATAGCATGTTGTAGATGCCTGATGATGTTTGTGGGATGAATGCAAGAACTATAGAGATACTGGGAATGAAGTAGACTCATCACTACTCTTGGGTTGCTCACCTTGTTGAGGCGAGACCTTATATAAATAAATATACAATAGAATGAACCAGAATGTAAATACCATGCCATGGGCACAAAGGAGGGGTGCCCACTCTGTGGATTACTGGCGTGCATGGAGTTTAAGGGGAGCCTTTATTCTACTCAGTCTGGAACAGTTGGATCTAGTTTCTCACATCCCTCTATTGCATGAAAGAATCCTCTTATTACAAATGATTTCTCTTTGTTATATCCAGAAGGACATTTGTTTGGCAACACTGTTAGCCATTAATTTATTCCATAATATTTCAAGAAGTCAAAACATTCATTCATTTAAAACATTCTATAATTTAAGACAGACATAGGGTACTTCATTCCTCATCTGTATTCCAAGCATTCAGAAAAGATCTGGTAGTGAAGTTTGGCTTGTATATTCAAGATGGAGAACCTCTTAACTCAAAATAGCAAACGTGTAGATCAAGTGTCCTTTTAAGAGGGAGGCACTATTAACCTTGTTACTGATGAGAAACAAACTAAAATAGTAAATACATCATTTCTGTGACTTCCAACTACACATCCCTCAGAATGAACCTAAGAAAGCGGGACCCTGGAAAGACTGATTTAACCGGAGTAAACACAGTGATGTTATTTAAAACGTAATAAACATAAGAACAAAATAACAGGAGGGTCCAGTTTCATTCTGCCGCTTTCCTGCGGTCTGTGGACCATGCGCTGTAGGGCAGCATGCCTGACAGAGGGGCCGTGGGTGTCGGCCAACCTCACCAGTTGTAAAGGGAGATACACAAAACATCATGGACTCACAAGGGTAGGGATTCATAATTTGCATAAGCCAAAAAAAATTTTTTTTTTAACTTTTCATTTATATTGCCAAGTTCCTCTGTTTGTTTTCTAGTGATCTCTGTTGGAGAATATAAATCTGTGGCTTAAGGAGTGTTTGGTGCATAGACTTGTATGAATAATTGGATATTCTATTTCAAATTAGAGGCTAGGGCTACAGGGCCAACTGCTCTGTTTTCTAGCTCACATCTTCTTTTGGCCAGCTGGGATGAAGTGGAGGCTGAGAAAGGAGACACAGCACTTCTGCATTTAAACATAATTTTTTTAAAAAATTGAAAAAAAAATAAAAATAGGAGCTAGCTCTTAAAAATAAACATAATTTAGTTCAGGGCAATGATTTTTAAAGTTTCTGGACTTGTAACACACTCTTGGTTTTATTAGACACTCTCCTGTATTCCTTCCTTGCCTGTCTAAAAAGGATGAGAACGTGAGGATCCTCTAGGGCATCCCTGGGAGCCCTGAGTTAGAATTTTAGGATATTTGGATTCCTCTCTGCTCTTGTAGCAGAATGAACAAGGCTCCCTTAGCAGAGTTCATTTGGGGGGCAGGGTCGAAAGGGGACTTCAGGTTTATCTCTCACCAGAGCCTTCCCAGTTTCCTTCTCTTCTGCCCAGAGAAGTGTGTGGTAGAGGATCGAAGAGGAACACAGGAGGGGCGCCTGGGTGACGCAGTCGATTAGGCATCCGACTCTTGATCTCTCAGCTCAGGCCTTGATCTCAGGGTCATGAGTTCAAGCCTTGTGTTGGCCTCACACTGGGTGTGGAGCCTACTTTAAAAACAAAAAAAAAGAAGAGGAATACAGGAGGTTCATCTAAGGTGGGGGGCATTTTGGAGAAGACCCCAGGCTCTTTGGTGCTGGGCTCTCTGGATGGGAGAGCACGGGCTGCCCTGCCTCTAGGAGATCTTGTCTCTGCGTGGGGACCGTGCTAACCATTGCTGCTTCAGGAGCCACCAGGCGCAGCGCCTGGCCTAGTCCCTGTTGGTTATCCCACCTCTTCCCAAGAGAGCTTGAAGGCTCTGTTCTGAGAGAACTAGCCCAGAGAGTTTTTAGGTACATCTCTAGAGAAAGGAAGAAAGGAACATTTCAGCTTTCAGAGGTGAAAGGAAAAGGATTTTAGAGCTAAATCTGGTGAGAAGAGCAGATCCTGAACAAAATTCTAAAAAGAATTTACTAAAAGAATGACATTCGAGCACCTAAAAAAGGAGAATTAAAATGACAAACCATGACTCTATGATCTTGGTATTTGGCAAATATTTTCCCAAAAATGAATGAAACGAAGCTCAAGGAAAATATTTGACAGTGTGTTAGCTGCCAGTGAAAAAGTTCAAGCTTTCAAGTGAAAATTAGAAGTTTGGAAAATTTGTATCCTCCACCATGCGCTTGACACTTCCCGATGTTTAACAACTTCTGATGAGATCAGCGACAATACTGACAAATGTGATTCTTTTTTTATATTATAATGAAATGTGTCAAAATTTAGAATATCTGCATAACTCAGTGAACCAGTATTTTCCCGGACAGTGGATACAGAATCACACATGGATAAAAGGTCCAATCAGAGTGCAGGAGAGAGATGCTGAAGAGTAAGAAGCGTGGTCCAAGATGCTGCATTACAACTAGCCTTTAAGAAATTACCACTTGTTTAGTTTTGGTGTGTATCAAAGAATAATAGCCATAATTACCTGAAGAGTCTAATGAAATACCCCGCCGTTTTCCAGTTTCATATCTATGTGAGGATGGACTTTTTTCTAAACCAAGACATAACATACTGAATGCAGAAGTAGATATGAGAGGGGCGCCTGGGTGGCTCAGTCGGTTAAGCATCTGCCTTCAGCTCAGGTCATGATCTCAGGGTCCTGGGATCGAGCCCTGTGTTGGAGGGAGGGGCTGTGTCCCCGCTCAGCAGGGAGTCTGCGTCTCCCTCTGCCTGTCCCCTCTGGTCATGCACGTGCACTCTCTCAAATAAATAAAATCTTCAAAAAGAAAAAAAGAAGTAGATATGACAATTCAGCTGTACTTCTAAGCCAGATGTGAAAAAGATTTGCAAAAATGTGAGACAGTGTCACTCTTTTCACTAAATTTTTATTAAGAAAAAATAACTATTTGTAATAAAATTATTTTATATAAAATATGGGTTCCTTTTTAAAATACTAATAAATATTTTGAAAATTTCCGTTTAATTTCTAATATCAGTAATCAGTAGATATAACCCACATGAACAAAAGCTCTTTGGGGTCCTTAGTAATTTAGAGCGTACAGAGATCCTGAGACCAAAAAACATTTGGGAACCACTGATTTCAGCCCCCCATACCTATCCTGTTTATCTATGCATTAATACTTGGGTTATGAATGTCTATAATGCACATTTTTATTTTATTTTTTCTTTTTAAGATTTTATTTGAGAGAGAGAATGAGAGAGAGAGAGCACATGAGAGGGGGGAGGGTCAGAGGGAGAAGCAGACTCCCTGCTGAGCAGGGAGCCCGATGCGGGACTCGATCCTGGGACTCCAGGATCATGACCTGAGCTGAAGGCAGTCACTCAACCAACTGAGCCACCCAGGCGCCCTATAATGCACATTTTTAAATGTGCATAAAAAGAAATTTGAAGATGAGAACAGCCTTTCAGTGGTTCTAACATCTTCCTACCCTCCCAGGGCCAGACCTTGGGGCCAGATGATTAGCCTAAGACTGGATGGCTATACGCCTGAAATGTTAATTCAGTAGAAAACCAGGGGTTCAAGAACTTAAAAGGGAGCACAGCCAAAGTGCTGCCGACAAAGTTTTTCATCACTACCGGTGGTTCCACGGATGCAAAGCCTGATGACATCGACACGGTGTCCAGAGCGTGTGGCAGAAGTGGTGACCAGGCACAGGACAGATTCCAGTGCTTTGGGAAAAGATGCCTGATAAACGAACTTGAAGGCAAAGAGTTGTAAGGCTTTGAAAGACTGGCTTATACCCCTCTTTGATGGGAATGCACCCAGGGACGGTGAGCTTATGCTGTTCTCAGATCCTTTGTCCCTATTAGGGTCTCATTCCAGAACCTCATCCACTGACATGGAGAGGAGCATCTTGGATGACAGCCTGCCTCCGTGCAGGTGCCCCCGTGTACAGCCCTAAATGGACCGTCACACTAAGCCAAGCATGGGCTTTGGGGGTTGTATCCATTTCCACAAGATGGTGGTATCCCTGAGCCGTGGGGTTGGGACTCCTTGTGCTCCGGCAGTGACCAGAATCCTCTCTTATCCCGGGGAGAAGTGCTGCCATCGCTGGGGGTCAAGCCCACCCTTGCAGAGGAAGCTGCTCGTTGGGGGGACTTGTGAGGCACCCGTTCTTTCTGTAGATACACTAAGACCCTCTCCATGGAGAAGACTATTCTTACAGGCTTTAGAGCCATTCTGTCCTCTCAAAATGATGCCATCTCTGCAGGGATGTGTTGAGTTTTTGAAGTTTAAGTCTCTCAAGGCAGCTCGCTGTCTTTTCACATCCTCTGTTGAGGGGGCACCTCGCTATAACTGCCAGCACTGAAAACGGCCGCTCTCACGTCTCCCACTCCTCTCCTTTGCCCTAGTCAATTCTCTTCGTTTCTGTAAGAAGTCAGCCTCCTTAGGGCCACCTGCTGCTGTTTACTTTTAATTGTCTGGTTAATCCCAACGTCATATTATGACAGACACGAGCAGACATTAGATGGGGGAGAGAACAGTACTGGGGCACCAAAGAAAATGAGGATGAACTGCTCTGCTTGACACCAGGGGTGGGGGTTAATCAAGGCAGTGATTTTTTTAAAAAAGAGGAGGACGTGGTCTAGGAGGAGAGCTGGTTTACAGATTCCATCTTTTGCCCCAGGGACTGGGTGACCTCGGGCAGCCGCTGGGCCTGCGTGAGCCTCCATTTTCTTCTGTCAAAGAGGACATAACACAGCTGTCTGGTCCAGGGGACCCCTCATTTGGGCATCCAGTCCTGCTTTACACCCACCTCTATCCTCCTTGCTGTTCTGTGCTTCAGATTTTTAGGCTAATTTTTTTGCTCAAGTGAATCTAGAATTAGCACATGAACTAGTCTAACGTTTGGAGCCTGGCTCTGATGAGAAAGCAGGCGGAGCTTCTAGACGGATTATGGTGGTGTCCTACCCCCTCCTGATCTGATCTGTTCTAACTTCCTTATCTGTCTCCTGTGAGTATTGCCTGGGAGGTGGGCCCATCTTAATAATTTGAATGAAGAGAGTGAACATGATATTGGATACATTTTACTCAGCACAAGAATGCGTTGTTCCCAATTGTTCTCATACTTATGTTTTCTCTTTCCAGGGATCAGCATCTTCTGGACCCAACTCTGGAATATGTGAAGGTAGGAAACCAGGATTTAAGGTTTCGGAACTAGGACCCTGTGTAATAGATTTCCCATTTTTAACACAGTGTTGCCAAATAATGCTGCAGTCTGGCTTGTGTAGGAAGCTGCTCAGACTGGAACAACCAGGGGATAATTTGACTCTCTTAGGCCTTCAGTTACTTTGTAGGGGTCTTATGTCATCCTTTTATAGGTCTACAGTCTTTTTCCTCCTATCTGAAACCCTTGGGGGTTAGATGGGTTTTAAAATTCAGAATTGTTTTTGAAAGGTAATATGGTACACATATATAACATCCTCAAAGGGGTCTAGCTGGGCCAGCACTCCAGACTCAAACTCATTATTTTAGCAGTGAGATGTAAGAATATTCACACAAAGTGGGATAAATAGACTACAAATGATTTTATGTAGCTCAGCTCATGCTTTGCCACCAAAAGAGGTCAGGTTTGTTTTGCTGCCAAATGACTTAAAATTTTTCAGTTTTCAGAGTGTTTTGGCTTTTAGGGATAGTAGATAATGAATTGTGAGCCTGAGTTTATCTTCAGTGGAGGACTGCAGGCTCCCTGAGGTTTTCTGAGTCAGCCTTCCGTTCCGACAGCCACTATCCTGTGTAGTAGCTCATCTAGGACCAGGAGCTGTGGTCATATGCTGCTTTCCAGTGGGGCTGACATTCAGTGCTTCTAAATAGTCAATACTCTGAAACAATGATTTCCTTCTGAGCAGAAAGAAAAGATGCTTTTCACCACCACCACCCCCATTTTTGGGGGGTGTATATGTTTGCTTCATTTTATTTTTGAGAACTGAAATCTGGTACCTACTACAGAAAAGTGAACTCTGATTTGTCACACTTCGTTTCTCGGATTTATGACAACATACATCCTTAACTTTTAGGACAAATCATGGCATGTGTTAAATTTGAAGGTGCTTGCGTCCCAGGAGCCACATTCCATCCTCTTTATTCCAAGGGCAGTGTCACAGTTTGGGAGTATTTGGATAGATAGATTGTTTTTTTTTTTTCGTGTTGTTTTTCGATTGTTGTTTTTTCGTGTGCCTGTTGGCATTTTTTCTCTTTAGACCAGAGGATGGATGATAGAGGAGAAACCTATAGTAGACTCACTTAGTGGCTTGAAGTAGTCATAATAAAGCTTGTTGGAATGGAAGCGGGTATTCTTTTTTCCTCCCTCTCATTCCCAGTCTATGTCTGAGCTGTAGTTATCAGTGCAGCAAATGTACAATCCGAAGCCAGCATGGCTGTCATGCCAGAATCACGAGAGAGCTTTATAAATGATGTCAGGTGCCTCTGGGTGCATCTTTTTATGCAGGTTGTATGCTGCAAAGCATTCGGGGGGTGATATTCACAGAGACTGTGATTTGACTTGAGCATGACATAAAAAATGTGCCCTAGCATCAGGCAGTGTGTAAATCACAGCAGCCCTTTAAAAGCCACCCATGCCATGTTTCCGAAAGTGGCTGTCTGCCGCTGCGGGCTCGCTGCGGGCTCCCACACTCCAGTAGCCTGGTTTTCCTTTCACACTGTCCAAGCCTTTAAGATAATCTGGTGATGAATTCCAAAGCTAAGCATAGATTCTGGAATGATCTGTTTTGGTATTCTTTAAGCTGTTGTGTCGCATTCATGAATGTCGGTCATTCTAAGTTGAGTTGTGTTGGGTAAGAAAAGATATTGGGGTTCTCGGTGGTGTCTGTCTTGCTCGGCAGTCTTTGTCTTCCCCAGCAGTGAGAGGTGATGGGACCGCCCTTGGTGGCTGGAGGGTACTTCTTTCCAAGGACCTGTTGAGGTGTTCTGAAGGTCACTCTTTGCTCCCAGCCTTGTCTCAATCTAGTCAGGGCTTTGTAAATGAACTCTCTGTGCTCCTCCCGGATGCATATGTGCATATATATATATTTTTTATCCTCATTTTGCCCCTGGTTTGGAGGGATGGTTTGGGGATTTGTTGGGCGAATGTGGGGTATTTTCATTTGCTTCTATGGTCACTGAAGCTCTGAAAGCACGTTCATGGAGGCCTTTGACCTCAAGGTCTAAATGGACCCATGTGTCATGCTTCTTGGGCCAGTGCAGGCTCATCCTAGCCTTTCTCAGACTTGGCCGCCCTCTTGAGCCTGGCTGACGAGTCCATGTCATGAAGGCCTTGTAAATCGGTGCCAGCTGGTGCCTAGTGATTTGGAGGGTGACAGAAAATAATCAAGGGAGGTGAGATAGTTATAGACAAACTGGGATGCAGTTTGGTGCCCCCTGACTTTGAGCTGTTACTTCCCTCCAAGCCCTTGGTGCACTTAATGCCTCTTGGGCATGTAGAAAAGTAGAGATTCTTTGTAAAATTCATTACATCACGTAGGGTCCCCTTCTGGTAGAGTCAGATTTATCAGCCTTTAAAAAAACAAGATGCAAAAGAGCACATTTTTAGGGACCTCATAATGGGGGTAGTCTGATCTCTGATGGAGATCTCTGGGTCTCTGTCTTCAAATGCCTTCTCCTTCCCATGGGAGACTTTCTAACCATCCTCACCTGGTTTTCCCAGTGCCAGGGAGGGAGGGAGAGAGGGAGGGATCTATCTATCTATCTATCTATCTGGGACTGGCTTCGCCTCTGTGGGCCTGGGGGAACTGAGGCACTGGGGGTGGGAGGCGCTGGGGCTGCAGTATTGTGGTGGAGGAGCTGGGTGGAGAATGAATCCAAAATTCACTTCTGTCCAGTTTGGGCTCTGTGTCCTCCTAACACCCTGTGCAGTTTGTAAGGAATGGCATTAATTCGGCGTGAAAGGGGACCGGTCTGGTCTGCGGTTGCTAGGCTACCAGGAGCTCCTCTGCGGGGGGTTGGGGGGGTGGGGGGGGCGCGGAGTTGGGGGGTAATGGAGGGAAATGTGCGCAGGCGGGGAGCCCCCCAGCTGACAGAGGTTCTTTCCCTTTCCGCTGGAGCCTCCCCACAGCACCTAGACCCTACTCGCTGAATTCCGTGTTTGGATGTGATAAGAAAGTTAGAGCAGCTCCAAACCGGCCAGAGGATTTTGGAATCTCATTTGCCACTGTGTCTCTTTAATTCTGACTGTTAGAGAGGGGAGTTTTGTTTTTTCTTTTTCTACTTTTGCCTTATTTTTTGAGCCCTCACTTCTCCCTACTTCCCCGGCCCCCACAGTAGCTCAAAACATGATCATTTTGAAATTCTGATTTTAACTGTTTTGTGTAATCATGGGGTCCTTTTCTGTAATGAAGTACCATTGATTGTCTTTTTCACTGCACCGGAAAGAAACCACTTCTTCCAGGTTGGAAAGCAGAAATGTCCACAGCGGCTCCACCTTCCTTTAGTCATTTGTGACTTTGCTTAGTGGTGTACAGCTCTGGAATTTTCCTCTGCGTACCTAGCATACCTTATGGGAGATAAAAACTTTTTTTTTTTTTTTTTTTTAACAGAGGAAATAGCTTTTGGAGGAAATAGCCCTAGGCAAAATTGTGAGGAGGGCTTTATTTTCTGGGCTTTTTTACTTGCTCACTGCCCCATTTGGTTCTTGCCATATTTTTACCCCCATTACAATGTATTTATTCAGTGTCGTTTCTTAGACCTGTGTCAGGTAACTGCTTAGAACATTTGATAAAATAATTGTACTAAAATGTGAATAAGTGATAATAGCTCAGTGTGTTAACCTTTCCAGATGGCATTCCAATAGCACACTCCAAGTTACACAACCCTGAAGAACCCTCAGGGAGGGGAGCCCAGTCCACCCTCTGTGACTGTGGACTTACCACCTTCTTTCTGTGGGTTCCATCTTCTCACAACTAGAACATCAGGGGATGGGTTAGTGTCCTTTGAACATTTTTAGGATCCTCTATACCTGTGATAGGCTGGAGGGGAAAGTTTTTTTAGCAAGCGGGAAGAGCTTCTTAATCTATCACTCTAGATCATCTGTCACTATGAGCAGAAGTGACATGTTGATTGGAACATGTGTCTCAGACATTAAGACCAAGGATGTGAGAGCTAATAACTGCCCGTCTGTCATATTACCTCAAAAAATTGGGAATGTACCTCAACACTCCTACATGTGCTCTTACCATCCATTATGTTTTCACTTTTGTAACCCCTTCTTGAACCTATGAAACCTACTTTCATTTTCACTCATTATCATTCTTTTCACTCTTTTCCTGGGGCTACTTTTTTAAGCTTCCAGAATGGCCCCCCCATACACCAAATTTTATAAATTTATATTATTTCTTGTCCTTTCCCCCTTTATACGTATCTTCCTTGTAGACTGAAGATTTTTTCTAGCTTCTTCACATACGAGCCTTACAGTCATTTTAATAAAGCATCTCTTTTCTGGGAATGGTTTAAAAATACATTTTTTTAGGGGAGGTGGTAATTGGGGCAGAGCTGGGTAATTTTTCTTTTAAAAGAAATGTTTATTATAGATTTTGCATTTTTAAATGTCCTTAAGAAAGATAAATTGGAAAATAAAGCCAAGCAGAAAAGGAAATCGGGATGACTGTTTTTCAAATTAGCCAAGATGTAGGCAAGCCCCTTTTCGTGGCCAGGCTATAAACAGCACCATGCCCGCCTGTGGACAAAGGCCTGCTCTCCAGGCGACCGCAGTTAGCAAGTGTCAAGACGGAATGCAGCCTTTTGTCCCTGGCTAGCCTCCTAGTGAACAAATATCCTTTCTTTTATAGGCAGCCTGGGTGGATTCTTGCTAGAACCACTTGTGAGCTTTTATGAAATGATTTGCAGTTTCTGAGCTCCTTCGCAGGCTGGGAAAGGGACAGGACTGAGCCATTATCCTGAGTGGGGACCTGCACCTCCGACGGCTCCTTCCCCCACCTCCCACGCCTCAGTCCCCTCCCCGCCCCAGTGCGCATGAGCAGCTCTGGAGCCAAAGTGCCTTGGCAATCAGTCCTTTATGGGGTTAATGCACTGAAATGCTCTTTCTGAGGGCCTTACAGATGTGACGGGCTGCCCGAGGCTCAGATCTCAGCAAGGCCTCTTCCTGCGGCCAGGCTGGGGCTACATTAGGTCACCCAGCAGATTAAAAGAGGAGTAATTATGCGAATTCCAGCGCCAAGAATAAGCGCGCCTGCCGGCGTTGGGGAGCTCCTGGGAGAGGGGCCCGGGAGGCTGCAGCTCCGCTTTGTGCTCAAGATGGCCGCAGCCATGGCCACGGTTAAATAGCTGCCTTTGACGAAAGTCTTTTCTTCCAGCAGGGGAAACAGGCCAGTCTGCTCTGAATTAGCCAGCTAACAGAGTCATGAAAGGGACTTACAAAAACAATGGCACGCTGTACATTCCGTGCGATTTTAGCAAGTTATATGAACCAAATAACGGCCCGCTTGGCTGGCTCTGCAGGGTTTTGCCTGAGTGTGCACATCCGCAGAGCCAGCACGGTCCCCGGTGGGACCAGAAGATCAAACGCTGCCCGTGGTGAATGTGAAACAGCCCTGGGGCTCACATTCAGAGGAGCGGGGAGAGCTCCCGTCCGTCCAACTTCTCCCACTCCACCCCGAAAACATTCTCTGCAAATCTTCTTGGGAGGTTTAATGTTACTGCAATTTAAAAACAGATTGCTGAGGCAGGGTGGGAAGACAGAAGAATAGGGGTGGAGGACAGTCCCTCATTCAGTGGAACCCTTTCCCGCAGGGGCTTTCAAAATGTGGGCATTTACAAGAAGTGAAATCGTATCATGAAAATGTATGTTCATTTCAAAATCTATATGTGAATATTGATGGTGACATTATTTATAATTGATAAAAACCGGGAACAGTTCAGATGTCCTTCAACTGGTGAATGGAGAAACTGTAGTGCACCATACAGTGGTGTGATAGCCTAAAAAGGAATGGACTGTGGGATGCGTATAAAAACTTACTAGTGACAGAAAACAGATCAGTAGTTGAAAAGGGGTAGGGGAGAGGTCCACCGCAAAAGGGAACAAAAGAACTTTTAGAATGATAGAAATACCTTGATTGTGGTTGCTTCCAAGCTCACAGGACGGTCCTCAAAAGGGTGACTCTTACTGTATGTAAATTATACCTCAGTGAGCCTGACTTTTAAAAAGCAAACTAAAACCTTATCATATTTTAGCCCTTAAGTGCTGCCACCCCCGTAGGGGAAATGTTTGGTTTTGAGACAGGCCACCTCAGACTGCTGATCACACGGAGAAAGTGCTGAGCTTGTGGATATTTTGCTGTCCTGGCTCATTCAACAGATAGTTGGGAGCATATACCATGTGTTAGTAATTGCTCAGTGGAGCGAGGGATGGGAGCCAAGAGTTATCGCGAGCCTAACCTTAGATAGTGGCAGTGGGCATGGAAAGTCAGGGCAGGGGCTGGAGGCCCTTTGGAGAATTAAGAGCTATTTTATTAGGTGAGTTGACGGCTCCATGCGGACTTAACTGGAGGAGGTGAGGGAGAGGAAGCCGGGGGAATTCCAGAGTTCACAAGAGTGCCTGGCATCTTGCCAGAAGCCAGTGAATATTTTAAGGGAGGACAGGAAACTTCCAGTTGGAGACCTTGTTACCGCAGTGACATTACATTAATTGATGAGCATTTGGGGATATCATTAGACTGGGAGGATCAGCAAACTACAGCTGGAGGAGACCAAATCTGGCCTACCGCCTGTCACTGTACGGCGCAAGCTAAAAATGGATTTTACAATTTAAATGGTTTTTTTTTTTAATCAAAAGAAGAATGTGAAAATTGCAAAAATTCACATTTCAACATGGAGAAAGCTTTATTGAAACACAGCCACACCCATTCATTTACGTATTGCGGCTTTCTCACCATTACCATGGAGTTGAGTAGATATGACAGAATGGGCAGCAAAGCCTGACGTATTTACTGTCTGGCCCTTTACAGAAGAGATTTGTGGACCCCTGATCTAGACTATATGCATATACACTGTCCCTGTTTTACCTCCCAGTAATGCGTAGTGGGCTTTCAGCAAAAATTTTCACACCAACGCTTCCGTGGTGCTACCTTGCGTCACTGACGTCACTTTCATCTCGCCTGATGACACAGCAGTGAGTCCTCATGCAGGTTGTGAGACCTTGCACAATCACAGAGATGATGCTGTGGCAGCACTGCACGATTTGGACACCTCTCAGCAGCTTGTGGGGTGGACCTGTCCGCAGTGAGCAGCGGCTCCCCACTGGGCCTGTCACATCTGCCGTCTTCAGGTCTGCTGGCTGAAAGGCATCTGGGGACAGCACAGGGGCTTGAATCGTGACTGTTCTTGCCTGGGGCTTGTCTGGATAATGTCCTCAGGCCAGATTGCTCTGCCAGGGCAGCCTGAGGTGAGTTCTCTCGGTGTCCCAAGTCAGAAGTCAGTTCTCCCTGGGCCTCCTGAACTTGATGGTTTGACTCAAGGTCAACCCTGGAGCTGCCCTCTAGAAGTGCTCCAAGGAGCCTTGTCTGGCCTGTGAGTGGAATAAGGCTAGATTCCTATTTGTATTCTATGCTGCAGCCTTCATCCTTGGCTGACAGTAGAAGGACACGTCTGAGATCCCAAGAAATGGCAGGTGGAGAGGTGGCAAAGAGACTGGAAAACGAACATGCAAGCAAGAATGGAAGCTATGGCGTCAGACTAGACTCCATGTTATAATTGGACCTTAGAACGCTTTGCGTGTGGCCTGTCTACCCCTAACCTCATCTACTACCATCTGCTTTAGTCACTCTACCCCTCCCTGCTGGCTTTTCCTACTGCCCTGGCATGGAAGTTTCTTTTGAAGTTGAGTGGTTTAAAGTGAGTGGAATTGTGTTCCCCCAAAAGACATAGCGAAGTACTAACCCCCTACTACCTAAATGTGGCCTTATTTGGAAATAAGAGCTTTGCAGATACGATCACACTAGGATGAGATCACACTGGATTAGGGTGGGCCTTAATCCAATGCCTGGTGTTCTTAGAAGAAGAGAGAAATTTGTGCACAGAGACACTGACAGTCAGGGGGAATGCCATGCGACTGCAGAGGCAGAGATTGGGTTGATGTGTGCACAAGCCA
Organism: Halichoerus grypus; assembly: GCF_964656455.1. Lineage (NCBI taxonomy): Eukaryota > Metazoa > Chordata > Mammalia > Carnivora > Phocidae > Halichoerus > Halichoerus grypus. The sequence continues at coordinate 110,581,600 of NC_135716.1, forward strand.
ACACCACCAAGGATTACAGCCATCATGAGCTAGGAGGAGGCAAGAAAGGGTGGTCCCCTGGAGCTTTCAGGGAGAATGTAGCCCTTGCTGACACCCTGATTTTAGACGCCTAGCCTCCAGAACTGAGAGAATACATTTCTATTTTCAAGCCCCCGAATCCGTGGTACTTTGTTAGGGCAGCCCCAGAACTAACACAGACACAAAGCTCTAACTTAGCCATTTCTCGGTTGGGTGACTTCAGGCAAGTTTCCAAAATTTTCTGGCACTCAATTTCCTTAACACTAGATGGGAGAATGTAGGAGTTAAATTAGTTGATACATGTAAGTTGTTAGCACAGTGCCTGACATGTAGGTAGCGCTCAGTAAATACTCATGTAGTAACTATCACCCTAGTTCTTTGTGTGGCTGGTCCTTCTTGACTCAGATGTCATTGCTTCAGAGGGACCTTCCCTGACCCCCCTGCTAAGAGCTGCCTCACCAAGTCACACTATCTCATTCCTCTGTGTATCATCCTTAGAGCACTTGTCCCAAATCTATTTGTTTATTTAAAAAACAAACAAAAAAAAACCCAAAAACCTCTTCCCGTTAGGATGTGAGTTCTGAGGGCAAGGACCTTTTCTTGTCTTCTTAGTATTTAGTGACTGGCTGGCTGACTGATGACCACGTAAAACCAGATACAAAGGGCATTTAAATTGAAGGAAGAAGGAATGAGGTTTTTCTAAAGATCTTGAAGTTTCCCAAAGCAGGTAACACTCCCATCTCTAAAAATTTTCCAGAAATTCCTCAGTGATTTTATTTAAGGAAAGCAGGGAAGTTCCTATAACTAACCTCAGCCTACCTTCTCTTGCCAACCTGGTATAGGACAAACATGGTGGGGTCACTGTTATCACCTTAAATACTCACACATTTAGGCAGAGGTATATACACTTTGTAAAGGTGTAGTTCTGAGAGCCTCTGGCTCAGACCTGTTAGTTCCTCAGGAGATCTTGTCAGCTATAGGGTCCCAGTAACTCTTCGGCTCCCGAATGGGAGGCCAGGCTTGTTAGCATTGGACTCGTTTGCTGTTAAATTCTGCCCTCTAGTGGTAATAAAAATGTCACACTAGTGCAGCATTTGACTGTAGTTACGTCTAATTATTCTGGGAGCTTTCGATATTAAATTATTAACATTCACAACCTCAGAACCAAGGGCTGTATTTAAAGTATATTTTATATGGTTTTTGTTGGCTTTATAGAATACAGATTAAAATCGTTAAGGCATTTTATTAATAGAGTAAATTGTCTTACATTCTTGGGGAAAAAAGCTCTAAGGTGCTGTGACGCAGTATGTAGATTTTGTGCGAGAGGGGTTGGCATGGATCTGAAGTTTAACCTGTGGTAACCAAAGAGTCTCCTTGGAAAAAGTTATATGTGAATTGCGATTTGACAGCTGAAAAAAAAAATGGCCAGGAGGAAGCTGGTATTAGGTGAAGCAGAAAACAGATTATCAGCATGTTAGAGATTAATGGGGAAGACCCTGAGCCTATGGGGTCGTGTGTGCCCAGGCGGAGTGGGATAAGAGTTCACTTCTTCCACCAAGGAACAGCCATGAGGCCAGAGGGGCTGCAAAGGCAAGGGTGAACGTGAGCAAGAGAGAGTACCAGAAGCTGATGTGAGAGAGTGATGAGGGGGACAGGGAAGATTGCATGGGTCCCATATGTAACTTTTGCGGAGTGAAGTGGGGAGCCACATAGGGATGACATTGGCTTCTATGTTGCTAGCAGACTTTGGGGGGCAAAGGCGGGAACAGGAAAAGGAGTTGGGAGGCCGTGGGGACTATCCAGGTGAGTCAGGATAGTTTGGACCTGTGACCGCAGAGGAGGTGGTGAAGAAGGGACATTCTGGTCTCATATGAAGGCAGAGTCTTTAGGATTTCCTGCCGGATTGGGTGCGCACGGGAGTACAGAGGAGCGAAGCACCATACTGGAAAGGGGCGCCTGGGCGGCCCGATCAGTTAAGCAGCCCACTCTTGATTTTGGCTCAGGTCATGATCTCCTGGTCCTGGGATGGAACCTGGCTTTGGACTCAGGGGGGCATCTGCTTGAGGTTCTCCCTCTGCCCCTACCTGCCCCCCTGCGCTGTCTGTGTGTGTCTCTCTCAAATAAATAAATCAGTCTTAAAAAAATCCTGGAGAGATGGCATTGCCTGCACTCAGACAGCTTGGGGCACATTTGTGAGAGTTTCTGTAAGACACAGACTGGGAGTAGCATGATTGAGTGTTGAGTAGTAAGTCGAAATTAACTTCCTGGCAACTACGGAGTTTTGTTCACATTTCTGTCAGTTTCCAAATTTTCTCTATAAGTGTTAGTGTTTTTATAGTAGAGTTATTTATTAAAATAAAAATAGCCCTCTGTTAGTCTACTTCATAAATATGCTAAAAACTTAAGGTTCGATCAAAATTATGTAAAATGAGTAGCTCGGGTGTATTAGAGCCAAAGTTCTTAAACTAAGCTCAGGACCCCTTTTCACTCTTAAAAATTATTGAGACACCAAAGAGTTTTAGTTATATGAGTTTTAACTATTGGTTTATTGTATTAGAAATTAAAATATAGCAGTTTTTTAATATTTAGTTAACTCATTTAAAAATAACTAATTATTTTTGTAAAAACTAATCATTTTCCAAAACAAAATTTAATGAGAAGAATGGCATTGTACATTTTTGCAAATCTCTTTAGTGTCTGGTCTCCTAGAACACACCCATGTGTGATTTTGTACCACTATGCATTGGGCATTTTAGAAATACTGGTTTTCTGAGTTGTGCAGATATTCAAAATGTTAACATATTTCATTATACAATATTAAAAACTCACTTTTGTTTATTATTACCACTTATCAGAAAAATCACTAAAGTATCAGGAAGCTGTCAAGCTCATGGTCATGAATACAAGTTTCCCCAAATTCTGATTTTTCAATTGAATGCTCAGGTTTCATCCCTGGCAACAAATTCTGTCCATTGTTCTGGAAGTGACAGGCTCACTTTGTTCCTTTCTTAGAAAATGCCTGCCAGATAAATACCCGCATCTGAATAACCACAGTTTGTCAGACATTCTTTGAAGTAGAAATGGTGTTCCATGAAAAAAGCAGCTAGTTGAGCACACGGTTGCTTTCCCTCAAGATGATGTTGTACTTGGGTCTGCCGGAGAAGGGCCACATGTGCGCTCGAGACGTGGATGCAAGGGTCCAGCTATGATTTAAAGCAAGTAGTTCTTACTGTGTCATCAAGGATTTCTTCAGCGAAACTGGCGATTTTTTAGAGAAATACTTAAAAATTGTTTTTTCAATATTTAAAACATAAATTTTTTCTAAAAAATGGTAGTTAAGAAATACAGTGACCCGTTATCCAGTGTGGTGCCTCTCCCTCACTTTGTGCTAAGGTCCTAGCAGTGTGACCCATCATTGCTTTCACCTTATTGGCGGAAATGTCAACCCAGTGAAAAAGGCAAAAAAGTCTTAGTATTTTTTTTTTTTTAAGATTTTATTTATTTACTTGTCAGAGAGAGCACAAGCAGGGAGAGCGGCAGGCAGAGGGAGAAGGGCAGGGAGCCCGCCACAGGACTCCATCCCAGGACCCTGGGATCATGACCTGAGCCGAAGGCAGATGCTAAACCGATTGAGCCACCCAGGCACCCCAAAATGTCTGAGTATTGTTATGAAAATAGTTTTGGCCTTATGGACTCCCTGAAAGGCCCCTGCAGGCCCATAGGCTGCACTTTGAACATCACTGTTCGAGAGGGGCTCCTGCTACTTAAGAGCTGTTATAAAGCCGCAGAAACACTTAGAACAGGAATCATCATCTCCTGTTGATCTAAATCCATATTTTTTCTCTAGCTAAGTGGGGTTTTTTAAAACAATAACATTTACATTTAAGAATACTGATTATTAAGACAGAAGAAACGTTAAATTTTCATTTAAAAAATGAGAAAAGATTGAGAATCTATCCTAGAAATAAGGGCCTATTCTTTACAATTGAGTGCATTGTGAGGCCTCAGTAAATACTCTGTTTCCTACGATCGAGTCGCTCATTGTACACTGTGAGGAGCTGGTGCAGAAACAGTTGCTGTTCTGCTCTGATTGCTTTATATTAAAACCATGAAAACCCAAAGCTTGGTGAGGCCAAGGTCTGGTTTATGGCGGAGATGCTCAGCTTGGATGCGAAAGTGCAGTTAAGGAATAAATTTACTTGAGGCAGACTGAATATGAACATTCTCCTGGTCCTTAACCTTTTATTAATTGCGGCCACATTTGCCCATTCTGTGCTCCCAGTGTGGATTAGCTGGCCAAGCTCCATCCGTCCTTTATGTCAGTGAAGATAAGGATGTGTCAGACCCTGGGAACAAGAACATGCTGTTTGGCCCTGCGAGGCAATTTCCTTTTGAGTCCCAGATCTCTCCAGATGGCATCTAATTGTTTCTTGAATGACCTCAGTGTCCAGGCTGCAGGAACCTGGTCTGAGAGGGCATTTCACATATTTATTAGCCCGTGGATGAGAACTTAACTACATAAAGCCCCCATTCACACTCTCAAAAGAGCGTTTTGTTCAGAAGCAATGATGAAGCTGATGGACTGTTTCCTGTGACCACCAGGATCCAGTTGGATTCTCATTTTTCCCAGGACCAGGTGGGCGTTTTTCTGAAGCATCTGAGTCCATCATGGTCAACTGAGTCCATCGTGGCCCAGTCTCCTCCCCTCTGTCTTCTCTGGGTCTTTGCTGGAACAAGCCTGGGCAGGACAGGGCTGCATCCTCTTATCTCCTGGTTTGCAGAGCGTTCAAGGATTGCTCGTGCAGGTGGTAGGAGTTGGGAGTCACGTGTTCTGGGAGCCTCTCTCCATTTGGGAACCCAGGTAGCTCACAGTGGAGAGTGGGGTGCTTTTGAGGGGCTGAAGAAGGGACCAATCCTAATCTAGCTGCAGGGATGGCAAGCCTGGTTCATCCAATGAGGATCATAATCCTCGTGTGGCAAGTCATGTCTTAGGCCTCTGTGGTTCTGAACTATTTGGGGGGGTCCCTGTCTCTTTGCAATGGGGATGCATAAGAACTGTGTCTAGAAATATGCATCTGTGCTTCTTGTGCATCTTCTTTCCAAGGTATTTGTGGGCCCAGATGGACAGTCCCTGTGCTTTCTCCAGACGTTCTCTGGCCCCTGTCCAGTTCAGGCATTGGCCCCAATCCTTCTGGGCATTGGAGTGTTGACAATGAATAAGACGGTAAGTCCTGAAGCAAACAGACAAGCACAGAGGTCACTTTAATGAGTGCTTCAGTGTTGGAGCTAGGGCCTTCACTGGGGTAAATAAAGCAATAGCAGTAGGTGAAGGAAGTCTCGTAGGGCCACACGGACTGAGAACCGGGGCTCCGGGGCTCCGAGGCTCCGAGGCTCCTTCTGGGCCGTGTTCACCAAAGGACTACATAAGGAGTAAATTTGGGAAGATTTGAATATATTTGGGGGATAATGCAAATTTCCCTTTCTTTGACCTACAAAGAATCATGAGAGTTGCCCTCCCAGGTAATCAGTTGTCGCTGGTAAAGTCCATCTGGCCTTAATAAGGGACTGTCTCAGACAGTACCTCTGGATTAGGTCCTCTGTCTTTCCACAGAACACAGTAGCCTTTGGAAATGTCCTCCAGGAACTTAAGAGGGTGCTGTCGCCTGCACGAGCAGGGTTGAATGAGCCGTTTGTTTGTGGCTTCCCCTAGCCTGGGAGGGGTGCTGCGTGTGGGAGCAAAACTCTCACCTCCATTCAGTGGCACAGGACATTCCGACTCCATGAATCCCTCTCCCTTTTCCTGGAGGCAAATTCATGTCTGCTTCTTCCTTGAGAACTCAAGGCAACTCTTTAATGGAGCATCCTTGCAGTCGGCTGTGAAGCACCATTAATTTCCACCCATCACTGAAACACGAGGGAACAGGCCTGTTATTAATGGGTGTGCATTATACATGTTTTCATGTAACATCAGTTTATGTTGGCTCTTTTTGAGCATTTCTCAGATAGATCATCTCTCATACATGTGAACTCCAGTAGAGCCCAGCACAATGTGTTCTGTCTCAATCTCAAATTTTACTTAATCTCACACTGGTAAAGTAAACTCTCAAACTGATGGTGTGAACTAGGAGATTTACCACTGTCAAGGACAGGGGTGGAGTAGCCTGGCTTGATGACTATTCTGGAGAAGGAAGGCCTGTCCAGACTCTTAGTCCTTGTATCCGCTTCTCAGCACATTGGCCACATTCACTCCGATCATTGTGTGGATATAGTGGGGGCACATGGTCGTAGGCTGCACTAGTTTTTCATCTTCAAGTTTATGGCCCACGGGGGAAAGGAGACCTCTTCCTCTGCTCTGGTTTGAAAAATCCCAGGGAAGGACTCTGATTGTCTAACTTAGGTCCATTATGTCCACTCCTGAACCATTCAGTGTTCAGAATTCTGATTGGCTCACACATCCAAAACAAGTATGAATGTACATGCCATGGGATAAAGCTTTTAAACGTAATAACCACTGTCTGCTATTTACATCGGTTTTTTCCCCTGACTTTTCAGGATCAGAAGTATAGTGGGCTATATTTCTAATTGTGTCTGTCTACTTGGGGTAAATATGTGAAATATTGACACACGAGTAGTAGGTTATGCAGAGGTACTTTCTTTTTGGGCTTTTCAAACCCTGTACTACTCTTTCTCTGGTTTTCTCCTATGTGCTGGATACCCATTGCCTCCCAGTTTAATTGTCAGATCCACGCCATTGCAGAGAAGTCGTGGGCAACAGAGCAGAGGGGCCATGGATTCCCCTTATAGTTTGGCCTTGGAAAAATTCCCACATCTGCTGTCACAAGTACCCCGGCCCTGAGGCTCCTGTGGTGTTCTTAGAGATTGGTGCAGGTGGGTTCCTGCTGCTCTCCCTGGTAACTCTCCCTTCCTCCATCCTGCCCTCCCACTCCTCTGGGTACACACTGCAAGGCCAGGGATTGTATTATCCTTTGAGTCATTGACAAAAGGAGCCCATTGTCCCACCTTGGGCACCAGGAGTGTTGACCAGAGTCTGGATGTCACTTCTGTAGGCGGCATTGTGCTTGGCACCTGAGTACTTCAGGAAGTGAAGAAACTGGCTGGTAATCAATATGGTCCTTTCCATGCAACACTCCGTGTGAGTCGGCCTTTTCCTAGAGAAGTACACCTAGATGGTGTTTTGTATTCACCAAGGCGGTCCCTGAGCGCTGCAGTCGTCCCCTGTGCTCTAGGGCTTTGCTACCTCCTGGCTCTTTGCAGATTCTGCCTCAGCATCCATCTGTCCATGTCCTGCCCTTTCCCATCGGTAATGAATAAGGATCTCTGATGGGATATTTTGGATGAGACCTGCCGCCTCTGTTGCTAAGGCTGTCTGTCCCTCGGCGGGGCTGGTGCCTTGGGGATTTGCACAAGATAAGGTACTCCAGGCAACCAGGTGGTAGCCATGCTTCCATTATCACCCCGCATCGATCCAGCCATTCGGATTCAGCGTTGGTTTAATGATTAACTCTGAGTACTGTCTGATCTCACAGGTGACATGGAGATAATAGTCCGTGTGTCCTGGTGTTTAGTATTAAAGAAGACACTATGGTGAACGCTCTCTGTATAAATGCTGGCTCCTGGAGGCCTTGCACGGGGTAGGGGGGTGAGGGCAGCTCCCGCTGGCAGGAGGGGGGCTGCGAGTCCACCTTGCAGCGCCTCTGCGTTCGGCTCAGCCGTGACACTGAGTGCGGTGGGCACGCAAGGCCCCGGCACCAGCGGGGGAAGGCTTCCCCTCCTCTCACACGTGTTTAAAGCTGCTCCGACGGCAGCGAGGAAGACGGTCGTGCAGGCCTCAAGGCTTCCTGTCTGCCCCTCTGGCCGACCTCAGCCCTGCGGGGCCGACCGTATGGTAGCCGCAGCCTCTGCCTGCCTTTGCTCATGTCCCCGGTGACCGAGGTCTTCCCCTCCCTCTTCTCCCCACTAGAACAAAAGATCAGGTAGGACCCTCAGAAGCCCCATCTTGAAGAACCACTGAAAGTCCTTCTGGATCAGTGGGGATTTTTAGGTCACGTCACTCTTTGAGAAATGGGTAAAAGCCATGTTCTCCTCACCTCAGTGAACAGATACTCACCCAACCGTTTGCATGCAATTTCCAGTAGCTCATGGGAGCCCCACTCCACCCCAGCTTAACAACGCGTGGCCTGGCCTGCTTCTCCTAGCTCTTTGGGCAGGAGGCAGAATGCTCCAGTATGTCACTGATGATAAGGCCCACGATCAGTTTATAGCCATGAAAACAAGATATTTTCCCACCGAAATATTTCACTTAGGTGGCTGGAATTTGCTTGAAAACAGAAGGGATTAATGCGCTCATTTCCTGATGCACTTCGGCCAGCTTTCAAGGCTGGAATGAGTGCAGCTGGTTCCGCCTGCACCTCTCACCTGGGGCCGACCCCACCATGCGCTCCAGGATTCCAGCCCTCTCGGGCATTCCTCGATGCCTGTTTTGTGCACTCGGACATTTGGTAGCCTCTCTAAGTGGAAGAAGGGCACAGAGTGGCATTGGAAGAACGCACTGTAACTCTGGCAGTTCCTGCTGCTAGGGTTGAAAGAGGGGAAGGGACATCGAGGTGGAAGGCAGTCTGGGTGGACATTGGAAATCTAAGCATCTATACCAGGCCCTGTTCTAATTCTAGAAGTGGCTGGTATCAGAGGAGCCGGTAATAGGGCCGATGAAGAATGAAGGAGTCAGGCACATGGGAGGTGGTCATCTGGCGACTCTAGACTCCTGTGGAAGGTCTAGTCCTAGGGCAAGACCCTGGAAGACTAGGCAAGGGGGCGAGGTTGGAGGAGCATCAGGCGGGCCATCCAGGCAGGACGGAGGCTGAAGCCCAGCTCTGCAGCAGCCAACTTGGTGTGGGGGCAAGGCGGAAGGAGGGGTGCAACCCAGATCCTATTAGGGGGCTACGGGATCCCCAGTCAGACTGGCTGGGATGGGGTGCGATATCGAGATCTCAGTAGTTGTGGATGGACCAGGAGTTCCCCTGGGTGAGGGCCAAGTAGGCAGATGCTGTGGACATACATCCTGCCTGTTAAAACAAACAACTCTCCAAAGGACAGCAGCTCTGGAGTAGAAAATCATCTGAGACATCTGAGCAAGTGTGATTAAAACCATATGTGCAATTTTAATATGGGATCTTAAAATTTAAAGGCTAAAAATATTTTAAGACTGAAACAACTTTTAAACTCCTCATTGTTCCCTGGTGTTTAAGATTCAAGAGTCATTGCGGTACCAGCCTGCCGGTCAGCGGCTCAGGTGGGAGCTGGCCGCGCTCTGGCGGGGGTCATGGCTCCTGGGGCCCGACAGGTGGGTGAGACAGGGCGTATGCCCTGCAGGAGGACCCAGTGGGGAGGGGAAGCTCACATATGCTGAGTGCCTACTCTGTTGGGTGCCCAGCTCTTTATGTGTTTATCTCACCGGGTCCTCACAAAGACCTGGTCAATTGGAGGAGGAAACTGAGGCTCAGAGAGGTTAAGAAATTTCCCAAGGTCCCCCAGCTTGCTAGCGGCGCAGTGAAGACTTGAACCCACCCTGGCTCTCCTTCTAACCTGCTACCTCGAGTGTCACTTCTGAGACATGCAAATCTGTGTCTCACAGCTCAGTTTTGGAAGATGTCATTTTGCAGACGTGCTTATGAGATGGGAGAGCCAGGGGTCGTGGAGATGGGAGACAGTGCAGCTGGTCCCGGCTGGTGAGCCTTCCTGGTGTTCTGGCTTTGCAGAAGCCCCTCGGCCCCTTTCTGCAGCTCTGCATGGGAGGGGCGTCTGAGGGGCATTTGTGGTCACTATTAGTTGCTTAGATAGCTCATACTTACCAAAGTGGAAGGAAGGAGAAAGAGAAAAGTGCACAGCGCAGAAAACATAGGAGCTACAATAACCAGAAAAGCAAATGCCTCCTCTGGGTGAGGTGCGCACATCATGAGGGTAGAATGGAAGGAAGCGTGCAGAGACTAGGTCATTTTGGATGCGTAAGACTCCCAGGGCTCCCCTAAAATTACACGTAAAACATTACAGTATGTGCTCTTTGCTAGGGGAGGAGGGTCGATGGTTTTCATGGACTCTGAGGAAAGACGGAGACCACCAGAGACTATCTGAGCCTTCCGGTGGAAAGGCTGGAGTTACGCCCCATGCTTGTTCTTTTCATTTTTGCCTTAATGCTAAAAACAGAAAATAGGGCTTGTGTAACCTAGGATTTCTGGGGTGATAACAGGAAGTAGGTGGTGGTGGGGGGACGTACGGGATGGAATTGTGTGTGATAGAGCAAGAAAGCAAAGTCCAGGCTGGGCCCTCACCTGATTTAGCTCCACATGGTCAGTTCTACAATTTTAATAGCCAGTTAGAGAAACGGAAATTTATTGGGGGGGGGGTGGTGGTGGCATAAGACCCAATAGAGAAAAGTGTGTTTGTGAGTACTGCCCTTTGTTCCTTTGTCGATGCGCTAGGCAGATCAATACTGCTTCCGGACAGAGGCCACTTAGCAGCCGTACTCTCACCGCTGTGAGGAATCCGGGGGACTGTCAGATGGAGACGTGCAAGCAAACACTCTTCAGTGCACCCTCTGTAGTCCCGGGCGCAAGTGAACATCTTGTCCACAGCAGTACACAAAGCGGCCTCCTCCTGCCGAGTCCAGGGCGCATTCCCTTCTTGAGCAAGCCGTAAGCTGCATGTGCATATAGGAAAGTGTGTCCAGCGGTCTTTGGCGGCTTATGCAGCTGCTGAGTCTGGCGTGAGGGGAAGGGGACTTCCTCCCTGACAGCTTCTCTTCACCCTCAGTGGTCTTGGGAGACCTCCTTAAGCCCTGAGGTCCTGTGGCTTTTATGGGAGGGTAGGTGCCCTGAGCCGCAGGAGCTCCTCCCCCACCACCCCGCTGCCCTCCGGCTTTACTGTGCTCAGAATCATGCAGACGGCCAGGTGCCTGGGAAGCTTTGGGAGACAGGGTTGCAGAGAAACACACTTTCCCTGGCCCAGGGCTTCCCAGGCATTTGCCTCACTGCTTTTCAAAGGGCCGAACCTGCAGAGGGTGGTCTTGGATATTTAGGATTGGGCCAATCCAGGTTAATCTTCCTGCTTCCTAGGACACCAGGGGAAATGGAAGTGATAGTAGGATCGGTCTTACCTGCCCCCACCCCCAGCTCATTAAAGCTGTTTTTGTTCACTGAGAGTCTGATCACTGGGGTTTAGTGGAGGCAAAAAAGCCGGGAGAGAGAGATCTTGCTGAGGAGGTGGAGTCTCAGTGGTTGCTATGAGAGGTTGAGCTGTTTTGACCTCCACGGCTAGTGTTCATCCCTTGACTGATGCTCTGAGTGTGTCCCTGTGGGCAGGGATGAGCCAGGCCTTGCAGCCTTAGACCGGTGCCCTCTGGTGACAGCGTGCTGTCCTTGGACTGTGGGACAGTGACCAAGAGCACCTCAGTGCACCTAAGGCTTGATGCCTTGATTCTGGGCCGGCTCTGGGGAGGAGAATGGCAGAGGATTGGCAGCTTTGTTTTCCCGGTTGCCCTGAAAACAGGTCAAAGCAAATACCTGGTAGGCACCTCTTTCTCTCTCACAGACCTCTCCGCAGTGCCAGGTCAAAGAGAGGGTCTGCCTCACTGGGAGCCAGATCTTCTAGTGAGGACTGTAGCTCTCTGGGAGAGGGACTCTTGCACGCTTTCAGCCTCTCTCAACCCAAGGGCTGTTGCCAACAGGAAGCACGCATCTGTGGGGATATGGCTGGCAGGCTGCTCCCGTTTCCATGGTTACTAAATAGGGCAGGTTAGTATTAGGGCTGTCCAAGGAAAAAATGGCATGGAGCAGGGGCCTTCCTCTGGCGGGCTTTAACCCTCTTCCCGGATGGGGTGGGCAACATTTGACCTGAAGGCATGGGAATCTCCCTCAAGGGTCTTCCTGGCTGCCCTGCCCTGGCTTTTTTCACAGGTGTGTCCCTTGGTGCAGAGGAACAAGTCTTCCAGGAGGCCAGAGGGGGGCGCTAGAGAGCACAGTTTCCCCAGAGTTTTGTGGGCTATCCAGCACCACTCCCTCTCCATCAGTCCCTGGGGCTGCGCTAGAGATGCCAACCCCTGTCCTGAGAAGAGCACGGTGTGTAGAAAACCCTGAATCCAAATTTGGTCCTAAATCACATGCACCAAATCATCAGAGAGTGACCCCCCTGCCCCAGGTCACCGCCTTTCTATGGGGCTGTGTGAGTAACAGGTTTAATTATAAAGACATTAAAAAATCTCTTATTTGTGTTTCTGTATGATTACAATACCAGGTTCTGCAATCACAGGCTGGAGTCCCTGGTCCTTTGTCTGTTCTCTGCTGAGTGACATGCCGTCCTGGTTTTCTGTTTCTTTGTAACTAGAAGAGAATAATCACTGTCGGGAGAACGTGGGAGAATTGATCAGTGTAGATGCAGATATTGAAAAACATAACAAGTCAGTGAAGGGCACTTTGCAAATTCATGCAATTATCATCTTTAGTTGCAACAACAACACGTTATTTTAGTCTCCCTCCTTGGGCATTTCAGGAGAAATTTATTAAAACCTTTGAGTGCAGTTTCAGAAACTATTTTTGGTGAGGAACAAAAAAATTAAAAAGTGACAGGGCGCCTGGGTGGCTCAGTCGGTTGAGCATCGGACTCTTGGTTTCAGCTCAGGTCAGTCTCAGGGTCGGAGCCTGTCTGCTTCTCCCTCTCCCTCTGCCCCTCCCCACCATTTACGCGCAGGCGTGTGTGCACTCACGCTCACTCTCTCTCTCTCTCTCAAATAAATCTTTTTTTAAAAAGTGCTTAGGAAACAGTTACCTAATAAGATTAACCCATTCTTTAATCCTGACAAGCAATTCTTTGGGCATTTGGGGGACATTTCTTAGAGTAAACAGAGAAAGCCTCAAGTGACAAGAACCATGATTCTACAGTGACCGGAGGATCTTTTGTGTTGCTTTTACCTTTGCCCCAGAGCACTTGATGACATAATTCTCGGTCATTTACAAGTCTGAATTATTTGCATATTTCTTTCAGGAGTATACTTCAATTCAGACTTTCTGGGGGGAAGGAGGAGTTCAGAGGCTTTGGGCAATCTCTCTGAATTTTTGTGAGGGATTTAAGGAGCTGCTTTCTTTCCTTGTCCCACACTGGGGATGGCGCTTTTTTGTAGCCTCTCAGGGGAGTTTTTTAGCCTGGTGGAGCGCGTCTCCTGCCAAAGGGGATGAGCAGATGAAAACTGGGCCCCTTACCTGTTGACTGTAGGCCTCATGGATGAGTCATCCCCACAGGTCATGGGCCCTGACTGCTCTATTTGAACCCTCTCTAATAGAAATCAGGGCAAACAGCAAATGCTTGCTCGTGGATACAGTATATGGATCTTGGAGGACTGTATCGACCCCAACTGGACCAACTCCAAGGGCCCTGTGAACTCTACCACCTTTGATGCTTGCTTCCAGGTTCTTGGGTAGACTTCCCCGGACCCAGGAGCCCCCAGGACTGCACATCTGGCCTTCAAAATCACAGAAGAGAGGGACTGAGGGAGCGCAGAGGAAGTCAGCTTCCCCTCCCCCATCATTCCTGTGGTGACAGACCCTCTGTAGCTCTGTCCCTGCATCCTATGTATTTATTAGGCTGCCCCTCTGCCCCTTCAGGCTGTGTTCAAGCACAGAGGCTGCTCACAGGCATTGAACAAACAAGTCTCTATTTTTACAGGCCGACTTGACCTAGTCCAAAGGCCGAGGCCTCCTGAGGATTTGACACTAATCCTGTTGGATATTTCTCATACTTCCCTCATGCCTCATCTGGTGTTGTTCCTTTCTGGACTGAATAGGTTCTGTTTCTTCCTCATTACAAGTTTCTGCCTGTGTGAAGTTTCAGAAAGCTTCAGGACACATTCCAATTTTGAGTGGCCAAAGCCATAGAAAGGTAACGTCTGGACCAGTAGGAGAGGAAGAGCTACACGCAGAAACCGGGGTTTGATAAAAACCAGAATTGTTGAGCATCCACTCCGACTGGAATGCAAGAAGAGAAGCATTCCCCTTCAGGACATGGGAGGCTCTTGGTGGGGGCAAGGGCCTCTTAGCACAGGAGAATGGCTTGCTGCGTGGGCCACCTGGTCTGAGTGCTGGATCTGGGTTAGCCAGAGAGGACAACTGAACGGAGTATTTGAAATGAAGGAGGGAAATGAGACAAAGAGTTGAGTCAGAAGAGGGTGTACAGCTTGACCCCCAGCCTCCCAGCAGATGGCTCGGCCAGGTGGGACGGGATGGGGCGCCCAGGGTGTTTGCCGACAGACCTGCTGATTAAACACCAGAAGACCCTACTGCCCACAGTGATGGCTAGGCCAACGTTATCAGCTGCAAACTGGCTGCCAGGAGCATTCTAATGAAAAATAAACAGTACTGCGGGTGAGCTGGGAGAGTGGGGACAGGGACCCTGCCTCCGTTTCCTTGGACTTCTAGGATTGGTCCTAAGGAAAAGTCACACTCCAGTCACCTTTTAGGTCCTTTTCTCAAAGGAGCCTTTGTCTCATCACAAGGTGGTGTGATGTGTGCTTCCTTAACCCTTAGCTGCTGGGGTAACGAGCACAGATCAAGTGTCCAGGAGCTGGTCGCCTGGTGCCCTAGCCCTGGGAAGGACAGGCTGTCTGAGGGGGATAATGATTTCTGCCGGGTCTCTAAATTGAGGGGACAGCTAAAGCCCAAAGCTCTTCTACGAGAGGTTAGAATTTCATCAGAAAGCAAGTCTGGTCACATGAGGATTTCTGGCACTGTGTGCCTGGCAGGCTGGACATCAGCCTGCCAGAATTGAACGAGTGGCTCGTATTGGCTTCAGCGGAGGGAGAAGTCCCAGACTGGCCCGCGAGAAGGAGCAAGCGGCTCACTCCCCCAGCCGGCCGCTGGACTGCGGGCGGGAGCAGCGGGGCTGCCACAGCGGGCTGGGGCTCTGACGCCCAAGCCCCATTTCTTTTAACCCTAGAAAAAGGAAAGTGTGTGGTCCAGGGACCGGGCACTGAAAGATGCCTAAGGAATGCAATGCCTTCCACGCCCTGTCGGCAGTCCTGTGCTGCTTCTATCACCACAAGCCGTTCCTGGGAGCCAAGGTACGTGCGGTGTTGAGATAAGATGCATTGGAGATTCTTTTGGGAGCCTTGAAAGCCTTGGTCTTACAAAAGGCACCAGAAAAAGTTTGCAGCCTGCTGGCTGTAAAAACAGAGGCACTTTCTTTGGCTGGTAGATCGGGCTAAGCCCTTCGTGATGTGCCTCCCTCCCCTGGAAACGGAACCCAGCTGCACAGAAGGGGGTTCCAAGGCTGCGTTTGGGGAAGAAGCTCTGTCAGTCTCCTTGGGTGGAAATTCTGTACCAAAGTAACTCGGTAACACGAACCTATTTTTCTTCCTTCTCTCTTTGTATCTCTCTTGCCTTGTTCACCGTGGCTGTGAGCTGGCTGAGCCCCTCTCTCTGCTGAGTCTGCTGGGGCATTATGTCAATAATGTATATAACCTACAGAAGCCACCAAATACCGCCTTTCCTATCTCAGCCAGGTTCTAAAACATTTCAGTGTTTGGAACTGTCTTGTCTTTACTGCTCTCATTTTGAACCTTTGTTACAAGACACCAACACCAAAGGTTTTGCATAATAAGTCAACACACTATTTTGATGAAAATACTCAAAGAACCTCATTTGACTGATTCAAGACAAGACCTGTGTTCTATGTTGCCTGCCGGCGACAACACTAAGAGTGAAGGTTAATACAGGCTCTCCTTGATCCGTGGGTCTGTCTGCCTTGGAAAAAATCCCGTCGGCCCTTAGCTTGACCACGGACCTCCCTTATTCATGAGAAATAGGAATCTGAAGTCTCATGACATTCCTCCCACCCAGATGGTGGAGCTCTGTCTCCTGAGGGACTGACTGACTTCGTGCAATTGAAAAAGCTACAGCAGCGTTATGATGTTCGGCTTCCTTCTCAATAATGCTTAAAAGAATTCTCAGGAAAATGTAACAGGAAAACCTATGAAAGGGAGAAAGAGCCCTTTGTAGAAAAATAGACACTGAGTGAGAAGAGGTTAGGTTTCTTCTGATTTTACTGCCCTCTTGGAGTGTTCAGAGTAGCTTTCTAACCATTTAGCAAAGTTCATTTTTGTCTCTTTGTCAAGGAGTTTGGAGGGGGATGAGCAATTAATCATCAGTTTAAAAGTGTTTCCTCCCTAATTGAAGAGGCCCTTTCTGTCCTGGAGCCCAGTGGGGTGATATGAGGACCATGTGGTTTCTGGCCTAAATATGGATCATTCTAGCGTCCGGTAGATGAAGTCATGCCATTAATGGTATTTTAAAGCTGTCAAAGATAGACCAGGAGGTCCCAAAGGGACCGGGTGCTTCAGATTGGCAGTAGGTTTTCACTCTAATAGAAGTCCTGCCATAAGCCGACTTCTGCTAATTCAGAAAAGTGCAACTCAGCATTGGTATGTGAGGAAACAGCCGCTAAATATCTGGGTCTGAGTGACGAGATTCTGTGTGGATGTCCCTGTTCCTCTGCTGTTATGTCCTTCAAGGCCTGCACAGAAAGGCCACGGTGACATATGAGGGTACAGCCGTCCCTCCCTGGCCTCCCCCTCCCCTCAGCTCCTCCTTCCCTGGCCTCCCCTGACCACTCTTGGGGGTTGACTGGTCGTAGAAACACCTCCTTTCCACCTGGGGATTCTCACCTGGCCCCCAGTTTGGTGCATCTTCCTAGCGCAGAGAGAGGACCTGGCTTGCTCGCTCACCAGACACGGATGAGCTTCCAGACCCAACCTCGGGTCCCGCATGGAGCCTCACAGTGCGCTTCCCTGCCCCATTTCCCTTCAGTGGTTACCTGGGAGAGAAAGTCCTCCTGGGCTTAACTCCCTGCCAGAGTCGCCCCAGTGATAATGCCACATCGCTTTATTGACTCCACTTTAATTAGGGGTTTCAGGTCTTGCCGCTCATAATTAGTTTCCGCTGCAATTAGGGTTTCAAAATTAAATTGGGATTGATTGCCTGATAGCAAAGCGGAAGTAAAGCTCCAGTGCTTGACCGTGTATGCTGCTTCCCTTGGCATGAATTTCTCAAACCAAAAATAACACTCTGGTAGCCATGGTAACTTTCCATTTGGTCTAATCCATATCATCTCGGGAGAAACTAGAATGTTATTAATAGTGTTTGTTGTATGGGAAGAAAACTAAAAATATAAAACTTCTTCATTACATAGGAGACCATCACACTTGGCACTTGGAGGGAATAAAATCTTACTTGCAGAGATTTGCTGGAACTTAGAATGTATTTAGGGGCCTCGTGTGGACTTGCATACAAGGGCCCCAGAAGGGAGTGAGACCGGGGTCGGGGGTGGCAAGGATGGAGAGGAGAATTAAGGGTATGCAGTCCTCACTGGCCCCCAGGGAGCTGAGGCCAGAGATGAGATGTTCCAGCCATATTGAGGGTCATGACCTTAACATCCCGGGTGAGAAAAGGAGAGGCTATTTTGCTTATGCCCAATGGAAAAGAGTTTGGAGTGAAGATATTATTGATCCATAACATTACTGGGGCATGTTCAAGTTCAAAAGTCCCTGAACGTGGAATGTAGTAGCCCATCCATGCATAAGCACTCTTTGTTGGGGGGGGGGGGGAGTTGATAAATGACAGTGGAGGCCCAGCCCCCCTGCTTTGAAGGACTTACTACAAGGGCATTAGGTCATGGTGTCATTTTGTTACATTTGCAGAAGTCTCTCCAGCTTCCCTGTGAGTTCTTTCACAGGGAATGCAAGTGCATTGTCTTACTGGAGTCTCAAAATGAGTGCTCCAAGTTTGGCAGGGCACCAGTTTACCCCTTCCCACAGAGGAGAAACTGAGGCTCAGAGAAACGACCTACCCAGAATCATTTAGTGGGGCACCAAGGGTTGAAACCGGGTTCTACCTTCATCTGGCTTCAAGCGCAATATCTGTTCTACGATACCATGTTAAGACCACTGAAACCTAAAATGAGATGATACTGTATATATTAATACTTTAGTGCACAATGTGGCTGGGGAAAAACAGTGCCAACCTCAGTTTTCAGGAGAGGCCTCAGGGGATGTCGAACTGTTTTTCGGAGAATGGGTAATCCTCCTGCAAGCGGTGGCAGGACCACCTTGAGGTCCCTCGTGAACCCCAGAAGGAATTTGGTGAGAAGCACAATAGATCCCATTTCTAGAACTGGCAGTAAGAACAAACCCCTACTTCTTCTTGTCCCTGTGTCTCTGATTTTTCTTGTATGGGGACAGGGGGGAAAGGAGCTGAATTTTGCCAGTTTACTGATGGCCACCCCTAGGAAGAGCAGTGTGGTTTTAACCCAAAAGGTGGGAGTTACCTTGCAAGTACAGAATAGCCACGATTCTGAAGGACCCTCAACAGAGAGGTTGGAATACAGAGTCAGTGGATGAATGAGCCACTGAGTCTCGGCTAACCAGCCACTAAGTCCAGTGGCTGTGGTCTTGCCAATGAGAAGGCATGGCTAGAAGGCAGTGGGTTTTAAGCACATGCTTTCCTACACATAGATTTGATCATCCTTGCGGCCGTCAAGTGCTCTATAGTGGGAAGAGCTGAAATCGGGCTATTGCTACAGTTGTGTTGTGTTTTGCTTTCAGTCGTTTCCTTTGCCCCCACAAAAAGGATTTGGAGCCTCTCTGAATGCACATTGCAGCCCGAGGTGTCCCATCTGCCCATCCCTAGGGGGTTGGGTTCCTGGAACTTGTTTTCGTTAGAAACTGCCTTCCTGTGTGAATATGGTAGAGCGAACCAAGGTCCCGCTTGCCTTCCCTGTGGCCAGTTCCTTGGTGTGTTTGCTGTTGTGACAGCTTGGGCACTAGGCCTCCATCCTGGTATTGATGACAGCCTGAGCCGCCGTAGTCAGTAGGGCCGACGCACCATCAGCATGAGCTGTGCAAGGTGGAAAAAGCCACTCGGGAGATGGCTTTCCAAAGTGACTCAGCCCCTCCTTGTGGCAGCTGCTAGGTGCTCATTTATCTCTCCTGCCCTCCCCCCCCCCCAAAAAAAAGCCCAGCACAGCTTTTTTGTAAAGAGACCTAAATGCATTCCATTGGCATCTGGGAGCTTGGGGGATCTGGTTTCAGCATTAGGGAAAGGAAGGACATGCCTGACGGCGGCTGGGTCCCAGCATCCCCTCTCCGCAGACCCCGGAGCTTGGATCCTGGCCGAGGCCTTGTTTTTGTTGGAGAGACGTGGGTGGGAAGCAGAAATGAGACTGGGATCCTGGGAAAATTCTGTGAGTGGGTTTATCACCTCCAGGACCACAGAGAAAGGGGCCTGTACCAAACATCGGGGAGGACTCTGGAGAGTCAGGGTGCTCAGGCCACAGAGATCTTCCTGCTCTGCCCTGTGAGAGGTCTGCAGTGCGTGGAGGACCCAGGGCCCTGTCACTGGGTTTAAAGATGTCAGAGACAGCTCTGGGGTCTTTTAGCTGATGCATATTTGGGATGTCTCCAGGCCAGCAGAGAAAACTCGGGCTTCCCTGGTTGGGGATAGGAGGGGAGGGGAGGGAAGGGGAAGGATGGGGAGGGGTGCCTCATGGGTTTGGACTGTGGCGTCTCTGTCCTCATCTGGATCTCCACTGCGTGTCCACAGCCCCAGGGGCTACTGCTGGAATCTGGCTCTGGCCATGAGAATGTCACGGCTTATTTTTCTGGCTTATAAAAGAGCTACTACAATCAATCTTTTAGTTTGTATGGGCAACAGCTCTCCTCAGTGTCCGCTCTGAAACACGGGTGCCGTTACAAAAGCAGTTCCGCACCAAGAACCCAGAAGCTAGAATCCCGGTTTCGTAGTAAGATGGAGTTTGAGAGACCCGTGAGCCAGCCTCCTACTTAGAGTTCATCTGCTCCTCCGCCACCCCCACCCCCACCCCCACCCCCACGCCCAGGCTGTGTGCTGAGGGGCTGCTGGGCGCCGGGCGCTGGGGAGACGCTGCAGGCTCCGGCCCTGAAGGAGCAGTTCCGAGTCCGCTGGGGAGATGGGCGCGCACGCGGCTCTTTCCACGGTGCCCACAGGTGCGGGGCAGGCAGAATACCCAGCGTGTTGTGCGATGCCGGGCCCTGGGTCAGGGAACTTCCTGGAGGAGGTAGCACTGAGCGGCTGCTAAAGGAGCAGTAGGTGGAAGAGGCATGGGCGAGAGAGAGAGAGAGAGAGAGAGAGCGAGCGAGCGAGCGCATACACGAGCCTCACACACTGGACCTCAGGCTGCAGCTGCGGAGCGGAAGGAGAGATGGTGGGCGAATGGATCGTGCAGACCAGCGGGACCAGTGAACAGTGTGGATGGGGAGAGGGGAAAGGTCTGGGGCTTGGTCCCTTTGTGGGGAGCATGAGCTTGAGGATCATAACCAGCGTCTCCCCCAGCTCATGCTTATGTCCTTGAAGCCTCCTGTCAGCTCTGCTTGTCCCTGCTCAGCTCACTCTGGTCTGCCTCCCTCCACCTTCTCTTTAAGCCCTTTTTAAACACTCAGGTCTTGTTTCTTCACAGCAGCAGTTAAGACCATCAGGCACAATATTTTCCCGTCCCCACCCCTGACCCCACAAGCCACAGCTATATCCAGATCCAGATCCTCACTTCCTCTGAGGATGAGGTGTCCCTCTCCCTGACCAAGGCTGGCCCGGCCACCTGTGCCCATGACCACTCTCTCCTCAAAGACTCCTCTCCATTGGTCTTTCCTCAGGGACCTTCAGTCTGTCCTTCTCCACCACTTGCCTCTTAGTTTGTAAACATGCTTCAGTCTTTCTCAGTCTAAAAATACTACTTATTTCCATGTCTTCATTTTCTGGTCCCTATCTTCCTCCACCCAAACACTGATGAACACAGTCTCTGCTTCCTCACTTCCCAATGACCCCTCAGCCTCTTTCACCCCACCAGCAGCCTTGCCAAGTCCAGTGGATGCCGTCCAAGTCTGATTTTATTGGAACTCTACTGCACTTGGCATTATTGGCTCTTCCTTCCTGAAAGTCTCTTCTCTTGCCCGCTAGCACACCGCACTCTACTTATTCCCCTGGATCCTTCCTGACCACTCCCACCCTATTGCTAGGGACTAAATCTTTGTGTCCCCCCAAAATTCACGTCAAAATCCTAACCTTGAGTGTGATGTATTGGGAGGTGGTAGGTGGAGCCCTTATGAATGGGATTAGTGGTCTTACAAGAGACCCCAGGCAGCTCTCCTGCCCCTTCTGCTAGGTGAGGACATGTGGGAAAAGAGCTCTCTAGAACAAGGAAGCAGGCCACACACCCAGTCTGCCGGCACCTTGATCCTAGACTTGCCTCCAGAACTGTGGGAAATGTATGTCTGTGGCTTCAGCCACTCCGTGTATGGTATTTTTCTTACAGAAGTTCTGATAGACTAAGACACTATCTTCAGTTTCTCTTTCTGGCCTGCCTCTTAATTTTTTTTTTTTAAGATTTTATTTATTTATATGACAGAGAGAGAGCACAAGCAGGGGGAGCAGTAGGCAGAGGGAGAGGGAGAAGCAGGCTCACTGAGCAGGGAGCCCGACGCGGGGCTCGATCCCAGGACCCTGGGATCATGACCTGAGCCGAAGGCAGACGCTTAACCGACTGAGCCACCCAGGCGCGCCATCTGGCCTGCCTCTTAAAATCCAGCGTCCCCTAGCCCTCTTCTGATATGCCCTCAACATCCCATCTCTTAGGTGGCAGTTGAGATAGGCTCCCCCTCATTCCGAGGATTCCCCAGCTCGCACCCAGTCCAGCCCTTCTCCCCACAGAGCCACTCGCACAAGCACCTCCGGCTGTGCAGCCTCTTCCACACACCCGCTCCCTCTGTGCTTCTGTGTTGGCAGTTGGTGGCTCAGCATCTTCCAGGAGCTCCCATGCCTCTTCCCCCCACTCTTTATTTTCAGATCTCATCAGTTATGTCTTATGATTTTACTCCTAAACATTTCTGTCGTCTGTCTCTTCCTCCCTACCACCAGTACTGTGCTAATTCAGGCCTCGCCATCTCTTGGTTGAAATTCTGTAGAAGCCTTCTCACTGGTCCTCCTGCCCTAAATCTTCATAGGAAATTATTTCACCCTTATGTTTGACATTTCTAGACATGGGAGCAGGCTGTGCCCTTGAGGCAATGCTTTCCCCGCCCCACACGCGAACAACTCTAATTGCTAGAAGGTCCTTCCTTGCACTGAGTCAAAGTCTGTGCCCTTGCAATGTCTACATTATTCTGCAGCTGAGGGGGCATCATAGCCCTTCAGATGCATTTCTTCCCTCGCATTATTGTGAGCATGTCTGTTCTAAACCAAATTGGCTGGTATGAGTGAACACTTAGAAATAAAACTGTGTGTATGTGTTGGGGGGCTGATTCTAGATTAGTTTCCCTAGGGACTTAAACCAAGAATATTTGACCATCATCTTGTGATGGCAACAGCCCAAGCCTTCAGCTATTTCCACACAGCCCTCATGTTTCTCTTAAGTCTGTGCGGTATGGACTAAACATTTCCAGTTCTTTATATACTTTGGGAGACTTGGATTCTAGTTTTTAGTCAATCCCTTATTCTGTAAGTCTGAGCAAATCATGAAAGTTCAGGGCCTTGGTGAGGTTTTCTCTTGGGAGATAGAAATCTTACTACCTTTTGAACTCCAGGGATGTTGTACTGATTCATCAGATCTGAGTTGTATTGTTTTATGTGCCCTGGTTCTCTGAAGTTCAGCTGCTGTTTCCCCATTTCTGCCATGAGCTCTAGCATGGTGATTGTGGTTTTCAAAAGCTTGTTAAATGAGATACGTGAGTATCAAGTGTTTTGAGCTCCTCTGGGAGAAATAAACCTTTAAAGTGACATGTGAGTTGTCTGTTGGAAGTGGTGGAGTCGATACTTGGCCAAAACCCATCTTGCGATGAATCATTTGGTTTTGCTGAGAACCTACTGTGTACTTGGCCCTGACATATGATGTGCTTTATCCTAACACAGATTGTCTGAGACAGTTGTTAGTCATGGCATGCTTTTGGAGAGGTAAATTTGGAAAAAGACATTTTTTCTACACCCCACGCTGGAAAGGTTTCTGAATCTTTGGATTTTCCTCCATATGTTTGGCATATCTCACTTTTCTTCCAGTTACATCTCCTAGTGTCTTTCAACCATGATGCGTTTTGTTTATTCAGTGGTGCCTCATTCATTCAAGGTGAATTAAGAAAAGGATGATACAGTTGACCCTGAACAACCCCTCCGTGGAAAGTTCATGTATAAATTAACTACTAAGAGGGGAGCCTGGGTGGCTCAGTTGGTTAGGCGGCTGCCTTCGGCTCGGGTCGTGATCCTGGGGTCCTGGGATCGAACCCCGCATCGGGCTCCCTGCTTAGTGGGGAGCCTGCTTCTCCCTCCCACTCTCCTCCTCCCCGCCCCGCTCACTCTTACTCTATCTCCCTCTCTCTCAAATAAATAAATAAAATCTTTAAAAAAAAATCGTAAGAGCCCACTGATTACTGGAAGCCTAACATAAACAGTCAACTAATGCCTATTTTGTGTGTTTTATGTATTATACGCTGCATCCTTACAATAAAGTAAGCTAGAGAAAAGAAAATGTTATTAAGAAAATCATGAGAAAGAGAAAGTACATTTAGAGCAATGTGCTGTATTTACCCCCAAAGCTCTGCATGTGAGTAGACCTCCACAGTTCTCACCTGTGTTGTGCAAGGGTCAACTATATTTGAATTGAGTTGACTTTGATTTTCTGATATTCTACTGAAGAGCAAATAGGACATCTGTTTTGGAGAACAGCTATGTTCCACCAAATCACTCATAATTTGGATCGAGATGAATTAACAAGGTTGAATTACCAGCGGGAAAGATTTCTGGCTTGCACCTCCTTGCATTCTGAACTTCGGTCAGCTGGTCTCCAAACCCTTATCCTGGGTCTGCCTTAGCCAGGGTAGTCTCTGTTTCTCCTTTCACCATAGATGCTAACGAAGGACTACTCTTACTGAATGGAATCTCACTGCCAGACCCAGTGATTAATGTTTCACTTCATTGTCTCATTTAGCCTGTGTGCCGACCCAGTGAGAGAAGTATTCTCGGAAGCTGAGGACATGGTTAAAGGGAGCAAAGCAGTGGACGGGGGTTGTCATGGGTCGATTGGTACTCTGCTTTTATTTGAAACCTTTTATTTCACAGACCCACTAAACGATTAAGTGCAAGTGGTGACCTTCAGCCTTCATCCTAAGTGTGGCCATCCGATTTCTCGCTGGGAGGAATCAGAAAACAGGGCTGCCTCATGGGGATGATTTGGCTGTCACTTCTCTGCAGGCTGCCCCAGGAAGTCATCATCTCAATTCGATCGAGAGGGGAAGGTACCTCCCCAGCTTTCAGTAGGGCAAGATGCTAACAAATGGCTTGTTGAGAATGTGATTGTGTTTCAGCTTATCTTTTGCCAGGGAAAGATGAGAGCCCCCCTTGGAGCTGAGCACTGAGTGAGTCCATGGGTGCTTTGTCGAGAGGGTAAGAACATGATGGGCAAAGCCACTGGGGCAGGCAGCGGGGGAAGGAGATCTTACAGTGTAAGGAGCGTGTGGAGCAATTTCCCGCCCATGTAGGTAACCATCGTGAAGGAGACAGTCACATCGGTTGGTGTGGGGCGTGCCGCATGCTGTCCAACTTCAAATTCCTCCTACAGTTTTTAAACTCATCACTCTCCTGTAAAAAGTAATTTTCAGCCCCCCTGGTGTTCCATCAAAATAAAGCCAAGCGTCAAAAGCACTAACGTCATGACCCTGCAGGATGGGAAGGCGTGGAGAATGATGGGGGATAAAAGGCAACAGGGGTTGAACATCTAGGGGAGCTACGGGTACCCATCACAATGGGGAGCCTAATGCAATGAGTTAAGCCTGAGGGGGATCAAGTTACTTCTGCGCCTAGGGGGTGCACCGTGTTAAGACTTCAACCTGCACAATTTAAAATGAAACTAGTCTTTTTCATTCACACACATGGAAAGCAGAATTTTAATGGAAATTTCTCAGAACCTTCATAAACAAAGGAGATCCACAGATGTTCTCTTCATATTTCCTATTCATGGTTTATGAGCCTCTTTTGATAAGTGTTTGATAAGGTTTGATAATGAACAAAAAGGAAATCTCTTGGATTTGGGCTCTCCGGTGGGTTTGATTGCAGTTTCCTGTCTGCGCCAGGGTCTGATGGCCCCCACATCATCGCCTGTCTGTGAAAAGAAAAATCACATGTGATAGGGAAACGAAGCATCTTAATTTAACAGCAAATTGCAAATCTGTTTTTAATGGCACTGGAGTAAGAATCTGGTGTTAACTGTAATAAATTATACAGGTTTAATTATAAAATGGTAAAATGGCATCAAAAGCCATCTGCAGAATCTTTTCCGAAGATAAGATTCTTTCTAGGATTCGAAAGGAGGAATTTATGTCATCAAGGTACTTAAACATCAACATCAAATTAATTGAAGTGTTTCAGAATGCTAAAACTTTCTGAGATTTTATGAGCTGTCTTCGCTACTGATTCCTTTCTCACAAGGGGCTAGACCTCTCGCTGACCTCACATAAGCTAGAGAACTCTGAGAACTGCACCAAATTGCTGCTCTTCAGATGTCTTGTCCCCTCAAAGAGGCTGTGACCCATCAGGCCACGGAGTCATTCTTAGCCACGCCCGCGTCTCCCAGCAAATCTAGCCCCAAGTTTCACTGAGCTTTAATGTAAGGATTGAAAGGAGCAGGCTCAGGGGAAGGGGCCCCGGTGAGACCAGAGGTCCCCATTTGTCAACAGCCCAACACTTAAAAGGTGGGGACATGCTCGGGGTCTCTCCCTTCTAGCCCAGAGAGCACCTGCGCGTGAATTCGAATGAGGCACCTTTCCGCAACGACTTTCTTGCCATCTGTCAGGCAGCCGTTGCAATCAGTATGGAGATTCTCCGTGGCTGTGTGTGAGGGGCATCTCCTTGGATACAGTGCCGCTGCGTGCTGTACGTGTCCCAGAGCCGATGGCCAGGCCGCCGTGTGCCACGCACTGGGCTGGACCAGGCGGAAATGCCCAATTGCCCATGCCACCATTTGCTTTTGTCTACTAAATGGGATATTTAAAACTTTAATTTGACATTTTTTTTTCCTCTTTGGGCTTTTATTTACAAAGTTAATTGTTTACTTAACTAAAGCCTTTGGCTTTAATCACAGTCATTAGCACGGAAATCCTGGTTGTCTAGCCTAGCACCCAGCGGGAGAGCTGCGTCAGTACATTCAAGCCTTTCTTCATTTATCTTTGGAGTATAATAAAATATTTTTAGGCAAGCCAAAAAGAAAGTGTCGATAAAAGGTGACACAGAACCTAATATACAAATTGTTTCATATCAAGGCTTGAAGATTGCCACCAGTGCTACCTTCTTTCCTTCCATTCTGCCTCCGATGAAAACATCTGAGGGGTCCTGCTCAGGGTTGCTGGGCTTAAAGCTCGGGGAGAACTGGATTTTTATTTTTTGGCCGGTGGGCAGGGTTAAGAGTGGCAGGAGTAACTGGGATTTATTCATCCTGTGGGTTCATGATCAATTTATGCAGGTTTTCAATGGTAAAAAATAGCACCCGATCTTCTAAAAAGCCCTTGATATACTATGGAATTTGATTATAAACTAGTCCATTGCTTGAAATTCAACACAGGGCAGGGACTCAAAGGCGCCGAGTCCCTGACATCTCCAAAGAATCTCATTTTTAGGCAGATTTACTTGCAGGACGGTCCTGTGTGTGGCGGCCTCAGCAAGGCTTCAGAATGCTTTGTGTCATGGTTATCCAGTGTGTGCTTTTTGAGAGTGGGAGCTCAATCCCTTTGTATGTTCGTGCTTATTTCAGGACCGCAGTGACGCAGGCTCCAGGGCATTACAGGTCCGGTGGATTCGAGATGAGGGTCTGTCCTTTTGGACTCCTGCATTGTCCCATCCCAGGCCACCTGGTGGCCGCTCAAGGCACGTCCTGAGGGGTTTCCCAGCAGCTCGCAGGAGGACGCAGGCTTCGCTCAGAAAATAAACCAATTTTGTGTGATGATCCACAACACCAGGCACACTTACAGTGTTGTTCGTGATCATGATTTCTGGATTCGATTTCCAGAATCGAATTGTTTGGTGCTACTTGATGAGAGGCCTGGACTGTTGTTGACCTCTCCCTCAACTGAATAAACCGCCCAGGGCAGAAGAAAGGAAGCCTTTGTTTGAGAGCTAGTAGAATCTGGGTGCTCTGGCTCGCCACTCCTGACTGGGATAGAATAGCCCAGAAGCTTGCCTCCCTCTTCATTCTCTCTCTCTCTCTCCCCTCCCCCCATGCCTAAGGAGAAATCGGTTGTTCCAACTTCTAGCTTTTTTATTCCATCAGAACTCAAGTCTCAGACGCCAGTTATCTCTACAACCTTCCGATGGATTTCATAAGTCTTTAAAAACAAATTCTCCAGTTAAGTTATTTTCCATTCTTGTGGCTACCAGCCTGCTTGGACAGGGCTTGCAAATTCTACATCATTTCAAGCCAGCGCCTGCCGGGCACCAGGCCAGGTGCTGGTGCCCGTGCTTTCTGTGCCTTAGATCAGGGAGTCCCAGGGAGTGAGACCTCTTAGCCTCTTGGCGCATGCAGAAGCAAGGTAGGCAAAGTCTAGAAAGGTGGCCGGGGTCACCTGTTCTTGACTGACCTCCAGACTCTCTTTTTCTCCCCACCCGGTGGCAGGAAGCTTGGCTCCGGTCAGTAAGTGTTTCCTGGGCACCTGCCGTGTGCCAGGCACGAGGCTCGGCTCGGGGAGCCAAAGGCACATGTGGCCTGGCCTCTGTCCTCAAAGAGCTTATGTCCCGCCAACCACACTGCCTCACTGGCTAGCCGTCATTAGTGGATTAGAGAAGAACAGATTGGCTTAGTTAGGCCTTCAAGGCCCCTGCCTGCCTCGTCCAGCTCCCACTCTCTCCTCTCCCCATTGCCCAGCCTGGACTCCTGCCAGGAGCCTCTGCAGGGGTGACCTTGCCGACTCATGGACTCCCACTGCGTAACGGCAGTACCCTGGCCCGTTCCTCCCCCGCCCCGGTCAAACCTCTGCCAGTTACTTTGTCCTCACATAGGCATCCATAGCCCTCTTGTGATCCAGGCCTTCTAGCGGATTCAGACATGGATCCCGGTATGCGGTGTCAGTATATTGCAAAGGGGGTGGGTCACTTCACTGGGGTTAAAAGAAATGCATTCAGAGTTCAGGGGTCTAGGAGGACAGGGCAGGTTAGGGGTCTGTGTCCCCCCGGAACCAGGTCTGAGCCCTGGGAGAGTAAAAACCAGGCATAGGAGCCCATCAGGTTTTTTGTGGGGGTGCTAGAAGAGTCTCTGGATCTCCTGTCAGCCCTTGCTGGGGCACCCCTTGACTAACATCTCCCAGCCAGGAAGCTGTGATAAGTGGGTGGCCTCATAGGTGGGAGAGTGTAGGAGCAGAGACAGGTAGGGAGGTTGTTATGAGGCTATTGCAGAAGTTCAGGGAGAACAGAACCCAGTAACCTCAGTGGGGGTTAGAATGCATTTGGTAAGAGGTAGAATCAGGAGGTTCTTGATTGATGGAGCCTGTTCTGAGGGTTCTCGTTTGGGTAATGAGGGCAGAGGGGCCGGTGACCAGGAAAGGGGGAGAAGGGCGGGCTTTGCAGAGATGGGTTCCGTTGATTTATATCGACATCCAAGTTCTGGAGTGGATTCTGGTCAGTATCCCAGCACCCACCCCAAGGGCTAGAGATAGAAATTTGGCCATCATCAGCACATTTCAAAAGTCTCGAACTGGCTTTGTGCCCCGGGCCCCAGCCGGGCCCTTCTGCCCACTGCAGCCAGATTGATCTGTCTAAAAGCATCTTTTTTTGTACCTGTTGCCTGTTGAAAATCTAGGCAGAGATTTTTGGTGACTCACTATCTGGAGTGTGAAGGTCTAACCCCTCAGTGTCCGACTCCCCTCCATCTGATCCCTGCCTTTCTGGATCAGGACCCCTTTGGCACAGGTAACAGGAGGCCAGGGCAAACTAGCTTAGGTCACAAGGGGAGTTTGCTGGTGGTTGGAGTCAGCTGGGGCTTAGACGTGCGTGCTGCCGGGACACCATCTCTTGTTCCTCTTCTCTTTGCCCGTGGATTTCATTCTCCACCAGTCGGCTGCACATGGTGGGTCAGTGTGAGGTGCAGCAACTGTAGGCTTCTAGTCCCATGGCGCACCCCCCTCCCCCCCACATGGGGCCACAGCCACTTTTCTCATTGGGACAGGGAAACCCGAAGGCCAGTGAGATGGAGTAACTTGCCCAGGCTCCAGAGCAGAAGGGCAGGGATAAGTTCCGGGCAGTGTGTCTCCCGAGCTCAGGGCTGAGTTTCCACGGTTGCTCTGCGTGTGGTCTTCCGAGAGCACTGTGCCCTCCTGAGGGTAGGGCCCAGGGTGTCATCCCCTGCCGGCAAATACGTTGGCATATTGCTTGGCCATGATTGTTGATGGCCACAAAGTGGTGCCTTTCCAGTCTTTCCCAGGTGATTTGCACAATTTACAATTCTATGGGAACTGGGAAGCTTTTCTTAGAGGTAGGAACAGAGTAAAATAAAAATTATAATGCAGATGACATCTTTTTGTAATCGGCTCTGCTGTCTCCTGCATACAAATGAGTGTCGCGCCTTCTCTGGGGCTTTCCCACAGCTTACTGTGTGCACACCCTCCCTTGGCCCCAAACTTAGGAGCGCAGACCTCCTCTGAGGAGGCCCGGGCCTATTGTTGCGCCTGATTTGAAATGCAGGCGCTAATGTCAGGCAGCCCTTGCGGGAGGAGACCCCGCGCTCCATTCCTCCTGGGCTGGAACAGCTTTTTCTTTCTGGGAGAGCTGTTGAAATGTGGGTTTCCGTGTTAATCAACGTTCCCAGCACGTTTGTGGAGCTGGCTCTGCACGTCCGGAATGTGTTTTCCGACCATCCCCTGGGCTCTGGCTGTTGCAGCCAGTCAAGAACAGACTTGCTGGGGCTGTGTGGGGCTGCAGAGATGTTCAGTCCAGATTCAGAGCGATAGGCATGATTTTTGGAGCAGGCCGCAGCAAGCTGGGACTGGTCCTGGCGGTGTAGCCGGACCAGAGGTGGTGGGCGGGCGGGCGTGCGAGGCAGCCCGTGGACACGCGGCTGGTTTCCTTAACTGCTTCCCTCCCAGGCACCCACCCCCTACGCATCTGTGCATCAGACTGAAAGCACCTCCGGGGTGAAGCGTTTCTTTTCTGTAACCAGATGGGTAGCATTCTGGTATGTCTCTGATAACAGTTAACCGTGCTGTGTCCCAGGGATGTTGTGAGTGCTTTCCCAAAATGGACCCATTCCATCCTGATTAACATCTCGTCACGTACTATCATCCCCATTTTGCAGACCAGGAGCCTGAGGCTCTGTGGAGAGGTAAAGTCATTTAACCAAAGCCACACAGCCAGTCAGTGGCACGTGGCCCGTGGATGGAGGGAGAGGGCTGGCCGTGCTTACGTACTGTGCTGTGGCATCCAGGTTATTAAGAGGCTGGCAGCAGGAAGGAGGTAGCTGGACTCAGATTTCCCTGAAAAGCAACAATTCCGGTAACGAGTGAATTTTCTAACTAAACTTCAGTTTGGTAGGACAGGTGTGGGCCTCATCCACCCCCTGCATTTGCCCTAGTTATCAACTCACCTCCCTCATCTCAGCCCCCAGAACTAATGACTGGGACAAGATGAAATTTTGGAAGTGGAGCCATGTGAGTGGGAAACCATGATATAGTAGTTACTAACCCTCCCTCCCTCTCTTTCTTTCCTGCTCAAGGTATTCTGATTACTTAATTTACGTCCATAGCCCCTTTTCTTGCACCCCTCCCCTCCCCCAAAGAGAACTCTCAAATTTCTGGTAGATCCAATTCAGGCAAAGCCTCGGAGTAGGAGACATGGGGCCTGCCCACATCTTTCTCTGCTGGGGGCCGTGGGTGGATCTGGTCACTCGAATGAACCTGGCAGAGCTCACAGGCAGAATGTTCTTGATCTAAAGCCTAGCAGCTCCGCTTTCTCTGGAGGGTGCACCCCAGCTACTGTGGGGGGTGGAGGAGCTCAGGATGGCTGGATCCGGAGCCTGCGCTGGGGGCTAGAGAAACTGGACTCTGCCTCCAGCCCACCCACTGCCACCTCCTCTCCTCAACATAAGGGGCTCGGGTAACACAGAATCAGACTTGCCTTCTAGGCATGAAGTTCCAGTTCAGGGGTGAGCAGTTAGAGAACTTGAGCATGGAGGAGAAGGTGTGTACTATAATGTGCTTGTTAGTAACATTTATAGCATCTGGGTGAGATAGCAATTATTCATGGGTTTTCTTGCTATCTGTCTCTCTGGTAGTTGAAGAACATAAAATGCAAAGGGCCAGTGAGGACTGCTTTCCATTCAGTGTAAACTTGCTGACAGAGCCCGGCTATATGGTACCAGCTCTGGGTGCCACAGTGCCCTCTGTCACAGATGCCCGCTGGCCCGTGCTCACAGAAGACTGAGAATGACTCGGGTCCAGTCTTTGAGGCACATTGCGTTCATAAGATGTCTGCAGAAACAAATGTGAAAGCGTTGGGAAAGATGAGCTGGGAGGTGAGCCTATAGGAGGGGGACAGATTGGTATGAAGGGGTTGTGTGCTCTTTACTCTCCCGAGATGGGAAGGCGCTGGAGTGCGGGGACCTGTACTTCCTCTTCGGCTGGTCTCATGCATAATTCTGGGCCGGGCATAAGATAATGATGCATGTAACTGTAGGAATAGGGACTTCTCTCTTCTGCTCTTTCCTCAGAAGGTAATCTCAGGAAGGCCAGGAGGCTTCTTAGGGCATTAGTGGAATCAGTCAGAACTTCAAAGGACGCCGGTGACGACACCGAAGAGATAAAGCCATTGCTAAGGACAGCGGTACTGCTGTGTTACCCTAAATTGCTAGAATTTCTTTTGTGGCCCCAAAGACCCCAAAAGTAGCCTAGGCCATGCCTGAAATGGCTGCATTTCAGGGGGAAATTCACATTCGGCCCAGATGGCTGCAGTTAAGTGGAGGGGCACACTGTTAGCAGAAGTTCTGGTTGTTGGGGGCAAGCCGACGGAATTCTGCCGACATCACAGTCCCATGTGACCTATCCTGTGAAGCAGGAATGTCGTGCTTGGTCCCCAGGGAGCACAAATGTCCATCACAGTGCTCTCAAAGATGCAAATGGATACATTTTGCCAAATTTTCCTATATGGTCACCCCTCACCCACCATGAAGTTGACAGCCCATCAAAGTACTTATATATAGTGGCACGATCGTAGTTGGCAAGGGCAAGGCTCACAAAATATAGGCACTTCGGAAAAATAATTAGAAGGTGCATTAATGTGTGTGATTAAAGAGTATGTGAAAGTTCTAGAAGGCATTCACCCCCAAAATAACTACTAATGTAATCATGAGGGCGACCCTACGTGGGTGACTTTTGAATTGCCTTGTTCAGCTGTTTGAGAGATGTTGCCCACATCATCTGCTGAGGTGGAGGCTTCCGGAGGCCAGCCTGGCTCTTTTTAGTGTAGTAGAACCAGCTCTCACTGGTTTGAAATGAAGAGCCCTTGCTTGCAATTGCTTGCTTGCTCTGGATCTGTCTCCCTCCCTCCCTCCCTTCCTCCTTCTCCCCTCTCCCCCAAATTATAAATCTAGTCAATTGTGTAACCTCCTGACTTTGCACAAATTATGTAAGAGCTTAAGGGCACAGTTTTTGAAGTCTGAGTTTCCATCTCAAGGGAGGGTCAATCTTTCTGACCCCCTTTTCTCTCCTCCCTCGGTACTTTCCTGCAGTGCCCTATCATGCCCCATCTCCACAGTCCACAGTGGGGGGAGAACAGTAATTGTGGATTTTCCTCTAAGGAATTAGGGCAAAAGTAACAAGATAGCAGATTTTATATTTCTGGTAACAAGTGTAAAACGGTATTATTTCAAAATCTGGAATGAAGGATTGTTGTTTATAAAATGCTAAGAAATCTTGCTATTTGTGAAGGATGCTGAGAAGAAGAGAGAGGGGGTGATGGTGGGAAGTGGCCTGGGTATTGGGCATCAGGGAGGAAGGAGACTGGCTGTAAAGAGAAATAAGGGAACAACTTTTTGGGTCTGGGTGAATACAGTTTGAGTGGAGGGTTACACAGGGGGTATGACTCCTGATGACTACATTTTCAGAGCTCGGGCCAAGAAGAAGTGGGCCCAGGGCACAGTACAAGGCATTCAGGCTCTGCGTAAAGACTGTCAGGGTGGCCAAATAGAAGCTAGGGTCATAGTATGGGTTAGGATTTTAGTTCAGCTGCCAGTAACAGGAACAACCAAAATATGGGCTCAAACAGGACAGAAAATCACACGAAATATCTGGAGGTGGGCAATCTGGGACCGTTGTGAGGGATCTGGGCCTGTTGGGGCCTCTGCTGCCCCATTTGAAGGATGCAGCTCCCTCCTCGTGTCCAAGATGGCGCCGCAGCTCCAGCCGTCACATCTCAGCTTAGAAGTCCCCCTAAGCGGCAGTGCGCCTTTCCTTGGCCAAGGAAAATTGGGGAATGACATCCTTTAGTTGTGTGGCAACATGCTCAGCTGACATGGGGCTTCGAATAGTTTGAGATTGAAGAGGAAGGGCTCTGTAACGAAGAAGAGGCTAGAGAGACCTCATCTTGGGGTATTGGTTCATTCAGTGACTGAGGAGAGCCTAATACGTTCAGGCATTGCTGCAGGGCGGTAGGAAGGCAGGTGGGTTTCCGCTCTCTTGAAACTTAAAATCCAGTGGGAGGCAAGACAGATAATAAACTATCAGTGAATGCGGCCTGGTTGACAATCTGCATTCTGGACTCAAGTCTTCCCAATGAGCTGTGTTCAGATGTGACTGGGCATAATTAATGATGGATGTGGGACGCTGCGGACGCCTGTGGGCAGCTGGCATGGCCCACGTGGGCATCTCTGCGGTGCAGGAGTCCGCTCTGTGGGGCAGGGTGGTGGGAAAGCGGAGCGGGAGAAGTGAGCAGTTGGGAAACCAGAGCCCCACCCTGAGCGGCCCTGAATCCTCTGCAGCCGGCGCCCTCCTGGGCCAGTGTGCCCACAGAGACTTGAGGGCTATAAAAATCCCAAGTCTGTTTCCTTTTCCTTGGGTGCAGAAGGATTTGGGCCTCTTCCCTGGCTGAGGTGCAGAGCAGTGGGATGAGAATCCGGTGATTCCTAGAGGCTTTTGAGGCCAAGTTGGGGAACTTGGGAAAACACAAGGACCCAGCGTTTTCCTGCTCCCATGACCTTCAGCCAGTGATCCGTGAGCCTGGTTTTGCTGGGAACCAGGCAGGTGTCCAAGTTCAGCTCCCATGAAAGTGGGCGTGGATTCTAAATGAAACCTGGAGCCAGTGTGGCCCTCCCGGACTCCCGCCCCGGCCACCATGCCATGACCTGTATCCGCGATTCTCAAACCCTCAAGAGGCGAGACACCAGTTTTTTAAGTTTCAAGTTCTAATCTGTCATAAAAATGAAATATCAGAAAAATGAAATTAAAAAGACAAAATACACAGAGTCAGACTTGTGTTGTTAGATTCAAGAGACAAAATTCTTCTGTCCGCTCGCTCTAAATGTTTCTAAAGGTGAACTCAGTTCCTGATTGCAGTTTGCCAGTAGCAAAGAATTCGGGGCCATTACCGTCGTCAGCCCGGGTACTGCACTTTGGACGGCTGTCCTTCCCGGCTCCGGACCATGGGCCATCCGAGGACGGCTGTCCTTCCTGGCTCCGTGTGCAGACAGTCCCCAGGGAGAAGGAGGAAGGTCCCCTGGCTGAGGTGTGCCTCCCTCCCCGCTCATCTCTCTGTGGCGCCCCCTAGCCAGCGCCCCTTGTCTTCAGCGGCTCTCGGAGCCCACTGATAACAGGAACAGCTCGCCCGTCTCCTCTCATAGTCCCCGTGGGTAGCTGAAAATGTGACTACATACCTGCAGCGGAGAAAGGAAAGGTCACAGCTAATTGTGATCATTATCCAGGCTTGCCTACCTGCACGAGGCTTTCGGCATATCCTGGCTTGATTAGCTGACCGTGAGGCGGGCGGGCCTTTCCGGCTGGTGGGCCTGGCCGTCCCCGGCAGGGCGGGGGGACGTCACCGGTGACCCTGTGTTGCAGTTCTCCAAGGAGAGGCACATTATGGACAGGACCCCTGAGCGGCTGAAGAAGGAGCTGGAGGAGGAGCTGCTGCTGAGCGGCGAGGACCTGCGGAGTCACGCCTGGTACCACGGACGCATCCCCCGCCAGGTACCCGCGCCTTCCTGCCAGCGCGCGGCCGGCCTCACGCCAGCACACTGCCCACCGCGGCTCACCCTCCAGCGTCCAAACGCCAGCACACTGCCCACCCGCGGGCTCACCCTCCAGCGCCCCCCCCCCCCCGCGGAGCCAGCACACTGCCCACCCGCGGGCTCGCCCTCCAGCGCCCCCCCCCCCCCCGCGGAGCCAGCACACTGCCCACCCGCGGGCTCGCCCTCCAGCGCCCCCCCCCCCCCCCCGCGGAGCCAGCACACTGCCCACCCGCGGGCTCACCCTCCAGCGCCCCCCCCCCCCCCGGTGGAGCCAGCACACTGCCCACCCGCGGCTCACCCTCCAGCGCCCCCCCCCGGCGGAGCCAGCACACTGCCCACCCGCGGGCTCACCCTCCAGCGCCCAAACGCCAGCACACTGCCCACCCGCGGCTCACCCTCCAGCGCCCCCCCCCCCCCGCGGAGCCAGCACACTGCCCACCCGCGGGCTCGCCCTCCAGCGCCCCCCCCCCCCCCCGGCGGAGCCAGCACACTGCCCACCCGCGGGCTCACCCTCCAGCGCCCCCCCCCCCCCGGCGGAGCCAGCACACTGCCCACCCGCGGGCTCGCCCTCCAGTGCCCCCCCCCCCCGGCGGAGCCAGCACACTGCCCACCCGCGGGCTCGCCCTCCAGCGCCCCCCCCCGGCAGAGCCAGCACACTGCCCACCCGCGGGCTCACCCTCCAGTGCCCCCCCCACAGGCGGAGCAAGCCCCAGCTCAGCTAAAAGCAAATATAATAAAGCGGACTGTAGTAACGTAGGTCTGTCTCCAAGGAGACCTTGGGAAGAACTAAGGTCAGGAACCCAAAGCACATGTCCCCGGGCCCGGGAGGCCGGTGTTCTGTGGTCTGCAGAGCCAGAGCGCGCCGGAGGCCGTGGCCGCAGGGGGAGCATCTGAGGAGGTACGAGGCTGGCTTGTGGTTCAGATCACTGAACTCCTGGCCGGCTGCCTGCAGCCTCCTACCGTCTGGAGCTTCTCTCTTAAGGCCGTAGTTTAATTTCAGGGGAAGAGAGCATATCGTCAGGGCGGGTGGCACAGGGCAGCAAGGACGCCAGTGCCCTCGTGGGGCTGGTGACTGTTCACGCTCCATCCTTCCCCTGCCTGGGCCCCTGGCTGGAGCTAGGAAGTAGAGGAATTATACCAGCGACCCCAGCCCCCCCGGCCTAGAATGTACTCTGTGTGATTGTCTTTTGGGGTGATAGGCGTGAGTGGTTTTTTTAAGAGTATGGAAACTGAAAAATGTAAGTGCAGAATCAGGGTGTAGAATTTCTCTTGGGTTTTTATCGTAACCTGATCTGGCCAGTCATTCACCCAGGACAACATGACCGAAAAGGGGTGGGGGGGGGGTGGGGGGAAGGGCATCATATTGTGACAATTTTTTTTAGCATAGCAGATTTCTCAGCACTATCAAAGAAATAATCCCTATTCTAACTTCCTTTTTTTTTTTTTTTTAGTTTAAAATTGATTCACAATTGTAGACTGGGTGGCTCAGTTGTTAAGCGTCTGCCTTCGGCCCAGGTCATGATCCCAAGATCCTGGGATCGAGCCCCGCATTGGGCTCCCTGCTCAGCGGGAAGCCTGCTTCTCCCTCTCCCACTCCCCCCTGCTTGTGTTCCCTCTCTCTCTGTCTCTCTCTCTGTCAAATAAAATATTTAAAAAAAAAATAAAAAATAAAATTGTAGACTATACAGAGTATAAAATGAAGAAAATGAAACTCTCACCCATAATTTTCTCTCCTGGAGATAGCCACTCTGAACATTTTGATATAATTCCTCCTCCCAGGCTTTGCAAGTATGAGATCATACCACATAGACTTTTGCAGCCCATTGTCTTCATTTAATGATACATTCTGGGCATTTTCTTCTGCCGTAAGATAGTCTTCTACACCATCCTACATTGTGTGTATGTCCATTGTATGCGTGCCCCACTCTTTGGTGGGCACCCTCACCAACATCCTTTAAGATAACTACTATGTTTATAATTATTTCCTCAGGCTCAATCCCAAGAAATGGAATTTCTGTGTGAAAACATATTTTTAAGGCAAAGATACAATTTTAAGGTAACCATGGTAGCACACTCTTCTACGCAAACTGATCCAATGTTGGAATATCCTGGGAGAAATGTCAAAGTTTTATGAAACTGATGACCGTCACCACCATCCTTCTCTTTATTGTGATCATAAACTTTGTTTCCCACTTGCAACGAGTATAGATTTTCAGCCACACATCATTTCAGGTTGTCGAACGGCACACTGTAACAGTAATAATGGTAGTTACAGCTAACACTTCACTCCATTAAATCTTTGTAGCTACTGCGTAGGTGACATTATCCCCATTTTACAGGTGATGTAACTAAACCACAAAGAGATGTAACTTGTCCAAAATCACCCAGTAGAGCCAGAATGCAAACCCAGGTGGTCTGGCTATAGGAACGACCATCTGCAACACAGTACAGATCCTCCTTTTGCTATAAACATCAGCATCTCCATAGTTAACAATTTTTGAGCACCTACCACGTTCCAGGCGCTGTCTGGTGCTTTGCATAGATTATGTATGCAAATATATAATCCGCCAGTGAGATGAGACACGGAGCTGACTTGGTGACAGGCCCTCCAACGAGTGGCGTGCCCAGCACCGCACTCAAGTCTCCGCTTCTACAGTGCCTGGCCTCCCCCTGCGTGTGGACCCCTCCTCCCAGCCAACAAAACCCGCTCCTCCGCCTGTTGGGGGTGGGGAGGGATCAGGCTCCCTGGCCATGCCTTTTCTTCTTTCTTTCATTTTCTGTCACTTTACTTGCTTCAGGTCTGCGTACACGTCGTCGTCTTATGACACCCCCCTGACCAGCCTGTCTCAGCAGCCCTCGTCCCCTCCCAGGCACTTCTTATCTCCCTTGCCGGTTGACTTCTCCCTTCCCTCTACAACACCCGACATACCATACCTGCTGCTTTCTTGCCTTCGCCGAGGTAGACTGGGTGGAGCTCCAAGCCGCTGGGGACGCTGGCCCGCTTCCCTCCCTCCGGGGGCCCGGCGCCCACAGTAGTCCTCGGCGCGGTAGGTGGGCGGCTACTAGTTCTAGGTGCAGGAGGGGGTCTTCTGAGAATCTAACATTTGAAAAACTAAAGAGCTGCCTGAAGAGGAAGAGTCAGAGTAGCGTTGTCCTCCGTTGGCCCGGAGAAGTGGAGGGCGGTGCCGCTTTGAAAAGGAATGTTCGCTTGCCTTTCCGACCCCTCACCGTTTTGTCCCCAAGGTGTCAGAAAACCTCGTGCAGCGGGATGGCGACTTCCTGGTTCGTGACTCTCTGTCCAGCCCCGGGAACTTCGTCCTGACCTGTCAGTGGAAGAACCTGGCTCAGCACTTCAAGATCCACCGGACGGTGCTGCGGCTCAGCGAGGCCTACAGCCGTGTGCAGTACCAGTTTGAGACGGAGAGCTTCGACTCCATCCCCGGCCTGGTGCGCTGCTACGTGGGCAACCGGCGGCCCGTCTCCCAGCAGAGCGGCGCCATCATCTTCCAGCCCATCAACAGGACGGTGCCGCTGCGCTGTCTGCAGGAGCGCTACGGCACCTCCCCGGGCCGGGCCCCGGACGGCAGCCTGGCCGACGGCAGGCCGGACGTGGGCAAGAGGCTGAGCCTCACCGTGGGCGGCGTCCAGGCCCGGGAGCAGAGCTCGCCCAAGGGAAACCTCCTCAGGTGGGTCAGGGCCCCGCAGGGGGTGCGGGGGCTGGGGCCGGCGGGGCCGCTCGGGACGGGCCCGGCCTCAGTGAGGCAGATGAGGGGCTCACCCGGGAACCGAGGAACAGTAGGTGTTACTGCGAATGCCAAGTGTTACTGGAATAGCTGTCAGGAGGGATGAGTTCCCGATTGAGTTGGTGCCCACGTGAAATGAGGCAGTTGCTGAGGAAGGGGAGGGTTGGCCAGGGGAGATTTGTGCAGAAAGGAGGATTCCGGCTGGTCTGAAGCCTGGGGGAAATTTGGACAGACACTGCGGAGGGGAGGGCGTTCCAGGTGGGGGCTCAGTGTGAGCATGCGTGGAGCAGTAGGAGGGGGTGAGAGTTGCTTCGAGTGGGTAGATCGGTGGGCCTCAAGCAAAGGGCCCACGTAAGGGGCTGGTGGGGCGGGCTCAGGAAGGTGACCCCAGCCAGATCATGGAGGCCTTAAAGCCGGGCTAAGTGGTTTGAGGGAGCCTCAGAGACATGACATGGTGAATGCCCTGAGAACAGAGCAGGGTGGCGATGGGTTGCAGGGGCAGGGAGGGAGCTTGGCGCAGGAAGACCGGTCAGTGAGGCTGGAGGGTCAGCCTGTGCGGGGGTAGTGGAGGGAGAGCCTGGGACCTTGGCTTCCTGGGGCTCCTGTGCGTGTGGGGAAGGTGGGAGAAGGGCCAGTGGGAGACCACAGGAGGGCTCAGCGGGGATGGACTTCAGAGGAAAAACCAGTTGCTGCATCTGCAGGAGACTCGACTGTAGGCTTAGCTCTGAGTGCCAGTGTCCAGCAGCAGTTTGGGGGTTTGCGAGGGGAGTTCAGCCTGAAGGCTTAGATTAGGGCTTGGTCCACATGGAAAGGGTGGTTGACTCGGTGAGAGAAGATGGGGGACCCTGAGAGACTGGAGGGCTGTGCCCTGAACCTGGGGGTGGGAGAGAGAAGATTCCAGAGAACTGGATGCCCAGCTGAGGCGCCCTGCCCTCGATGACCAGTGGCGCGTGCTGTCTTCGCATAGGACCCGTCTCTCATGGAGTTGGGTGCCCGTGCTGCTGACTGTTCCAGAAAAGGAGAGCAGGGAAAAGGCGGGCCTGGAAGGGTGTAGATTAGCTCCAGCCCCTGGGTAACACAGCCCCCCTTCTCTGGCTCCCTGGCATCTAAACTTACACACCTAAACCCACATGTTTTATTGCGCTCACTGGTTTTCTTTCTGGACAGGAGGAAATGTCATAAACTGTAATTGGTAGACTGCAAAAATTCAGAAGCAAAACACAGGAGTCTGAGTAATACAACCTAGGCCGTGTGCCGCCACAGAGCTCCCGGTCCCTGTTAGTCAGAGTCTGGCTGTGGACGCTGCCTGCCTGGCCGCAGATGCTGGTCCGCCACCGACCAAGCTACTTACCTTCTCTGGGCCTCACTTTTCCCAGCTGGAATGATGGGCTTTGTGAGGGTTAAATGATCGAAGACTTGCAAAGTGCTTAGAACAATGCCAAAGGACTATGTAGGTGTGAATAATCATAATTAATATTTCTGGAGGGCAGTAGAATGTAGGACTCAGTTGCAGGGAGGGAGGCAAGAACTGATACATAGAAATTCTCCTTTTCTTAGTAATAAGAATGGACTGGAGATCCCTTAAAAATATTAAAGGGGTACTTCTTCCTGTTTCTTTTGTGAGTGTGGGGATTGGCTGCTCAACGGAGGAAGAAAAAGGTAATGTCCTGACCAGAGCCAGGGAGTATTGGGCAATGCCCAGAACCCCTGCCCAGTGCGGTGCTGGGCAGGAAGGCCTGCCTCCTGGTCTGCCCTCAGGGACCCGGATTTAGAATAGAAATTTATTTTTTAAAGATAAGACATGAAAGACAGACTGAGAAAGCCTCTCGGTCAATGAGGCAGGCCTAACAGAGCCTGATTGCCCAGTGAAAGCAGAGTTTTTTAAGCCCTGCTACTTTTTGGGCAGCCGCAGGGCTGGGAATGTCTAACCGTGGGGGTGGGGCGGGCTCCGCAGGGAAGCGCCTCCTGCTGCCAAGCGCCCTGCCCTCCCCCTTCCCCCCGCGCCCTCGGGCGCCCGCACCTTCGCTGACGTCCGGCCCGCTGGTTGGCCGGCTGGCGGGGTGCGCCCCAGGTGGGGGTTCTGGGCCAGTGGAGTCTGGCTGCTCTGAAGATCACTGCAGAAGTACCGCTTGGCCGAAGCCATTGCCTTTTGGAATTTGCCCTCTACCCTGCCTTATCTCTGAGGGGTTGCTGGAATTTCTCTGTTGCTGGGCGTTTGGGGTTTTTTTGGGGGGGGTTGCTTTTTCCTTTGGTGCTTGCAAAGGTAGGAAAGAACTTTTCAATTTCTATAACCTAAGCTTGTGGGAGGGCTGATTAAAGTTCATTACAACTTGACTGGTGCGGTGCAGTCTCTTCTAGCAAAGAAGAGATTCTGTTTGTGGGGGCTAGAGAAACTCCCAGTCTGAATAGGCAGGGAAGCAGAGGGGTGCCAGCAAATTGTGTGGAGAGTGACATCTCTCCGCTTCCATGCGGGGGCTGCACCCTGTGCCTCCCAGCGCCCGGCTTAGTGAAGGCCTGGGCACTTCCCCAGCTCAGCAGGAGGCCGGCTGTGCGGCCCTCGTCCTTCCAGGAGGATGAGAGTGGCTGGCTCCCTGGGTGATCCTGCGGATTGTCTGGGGGACATGGTGACTTGCGCTGAAATGCAGACTGCCCCACAGCCTCCTTCCTAACTGACATCACGAGGCATGGTGGAAAACGCATTTTAGTTAAACAAGTCACTGCTCCTGGGTCTGTAAGTAATTTTAAGCTCTGTTAAAAGTACACATTCCAGTTCATCAGATTTTCCTGAGAGATGAGATCTTTGCTCTGTTCTGCTCATCCGGCTGGAAGGGCTCAGAGGAGGCAGCCTGGGACCTAACTGGGTTGGTCGTGGGGACGCGGGGATGGAGCCCAGAGTACAGTCCTGTGTGAACCGCCCCCAGCAGCAATTTCCTCCTCCAGCAGACATTACCGTTGGGATGTGCTGTACCACTCGCCTTCTAAGCAGTCTGTTCTCTTAAAAACTTTCCATGACGCTGCCTAAAGGTTTTACGATTTAATGACACATTTCTGCTCCACTTACCTTCTGCTTCAGAAATAAAGAGAAGAGTGGTAGCCAGCCAGCCTCCCTGGATCACATGCAGGACAGAAGAGCCTTATCCCTCAAAGCGCACCAGTCGGAAAGTTACCTGCCACTTGGTAGGTCTTTGGGACTTTTCTGGGAGGAGGGTGACAGTGTTAGCCTGATTTCTTTCAGGCTGTTTCCCTGCTCTGTCTGGTCCCCTGATGTGGGGACGACACAAGGCTGGAGGGTAAGGGGTTTGTGCAACTGTATCCAGATGAGGTCATTTTATGGGTGCTAGCTAGCTTTCAAGCCTCATAACAAACCTTCAGAGCGGGAATGATTACCCTCTTCTTGCTGAGGACACTGAGGCACAGAGGTGAAATAACTCATCCAGAGTTACCCGTCCAGTCCGCGGTGAAGCCAGCATTTGAACCCAGGTTTTCTGACCCATGCTCACCCGCTAACTGGTAGCCTTCACGACAGAGGCGCACTCTCTCTGTGCCCTCCCTGGGCGGAGGGGGCTGGCTCAGTGCTGGGCTTCCTGGGGGACCACTCTCCTCTCCATTCTCCATTTGCAGCCAGAGAACGAGGAGCTGTGGGATGTGGGCAGACCTCGTAAGCAACTGTGTCAGTGAGCCATGGATGGTTGTTCATTATTTTTATAACTGACCTTCCTTGGGACCACAGGGTGATTTTCCTAATGCCCTTTGGTGAACCACTTCTATGTTAGCTCAGCATCTTGTCCCCCCTTCCTGGGGTGCCTCTGGCTCTCCCTCAAGGCTGGCTGGATCCGCCCTGGCCGTGAGAGTGACTCAGGCCCTCATGCTATGTGACTAAAGACTTCTGTTCCTTAGGGCAAGACTAGATTACTCACTGACCTCCAGGCGCCATGTCTTGTCCTGTTCTGACTGGACTAACCTCCTCTGATCATAAAATGACACTGCAGCCCAGCTGCTGGAAGTCACTGGGATTTAGAATCCCCCCAGAAGTGGGGTGCAGCCAGCCAGCCCTCGAAATGCTCTGGACTGCGCTAGATTGGGCGTGGGGAGGTCCTACCGAGTTATCTTTGGGAAGTGAAAGTTGAAACCCAAGGGCATGAATGGAGAGCTGAGGAGTTGTCACTCCAGTTTTGCTTTGTGTTCCCCGCGCAGCTGAGCTTTTCCTGACCCTCTCTTTTCCTCCACAGGCTGTAAGTTGCCCCCGCAGTCCCCGGGGGTGGACACAAGCCCCCGCCCAAACTCACCGGTTTTCAGGACGGGCAGCGAGCCCACCCTGAGCCCGGCATTGGTTCGGAGGGTCTCCTCGGACGCTAGGGCAGGGGAGGCCCTGAGGGGCTCAGACAGCCAGCTGTGCCCCAAGCCGCCGCCCAAGCCCTGCAAGGCACCCTTCCTCAAGGCTCCCGCGTCTCCATCCACCTGGCTCAACTCAGACGCCAACTACTGTGAACTGAACCCAGCCTTCGCTGCGGGCTGCGACAGGGGGGCGAGGCCCCCCCTCTGTGCCCAGGACAGTTACGTGGAGCTGCTAACGGCCAAGCAGAACGGGGTGCCGGGTCCCCGGAACTCCGGCACCAACTACTTGATCCTCGACGATGACGGGGCAGGGCCTTGGGCGGCGCCAGCCGTGCAGATGGACCAGGGGCCGGAGGAGGAGGAGGCCGAGTTTGTGCAGCCCCGTCTGGAGACGGCCTCCTCATTCAGACCCAACGACTTTGAGTCGAAGCTCCTTCCTCCTGAGAACAAGCCCCTGGAAACAGCACTGCTGAAGCGGGCGAAAGAACTGTTCACTCAGCACGACCCCAAGGTCATTGCCCAGCACATGCT
The DNA here is from genome assembly GCF_964656455.1 of Halichoerus grypus. Classification (NCBI taxonomy): domain Eukaryota; kingdom Metazoa; phylum Chordata; class Mammalia; order Carnivora; family Phocidae; genus Halichoerus; species Halichoerus grypus. The sequence continues at coordinate 110,625,549 of NC_135716.1, forward strand.
GAGCACGGACTGCGTGGTAAGTGGCCAGGCAGGTGGGTTTTGTTCTGGCTTCGGAACGTTTGGAAGGAGTTGGCAGGCTGGCCTCGCTCCACCTCACCCTTGAAATGCGTGGCTCAGAGAAAAAGTCAGAAGATAACCTGGGCGGGGATGTATTTAAAGGGTGGGAAGCACAGGCCTGGGACAACCTTTGCCCGGGCTCGAAGCTTGTAGAACTCCCCTCGGGCAGAGGGATGGCGGGCCTCTCCCGCCAGCTGCAGGGTCCTCCCTGGCCTCAGCTCCGTCAGAACTGGGAAAGCCAAGTCCAAGGAAAGAGGACTGTAGATGAAAATGTACTTTCTGGCGTCACAGAGCCCAGGTTATTTTTATTTTATTATACATGATGCATTATATGTACGTATACACACTCAACACATATTTATTGTTACTAAAATGGACTTAAGAATAGACATTTTTAAATTTACCCTTGATTTTTTGCACAAGTAATACTTGGTCAGTTTAGAAAAATTATAAAATACAGTTTAAGAGAAAAGAAGAAAATTACACAAAGTGTACTTTCCTGATGATCACCGTGGTTAACATTTGCTCTGCAAACAGATACATGTAAATAATTTCATGCGCATGGATGTGTTTCCCACAGGCCTAAACAGATGATTCTGTTTTATTGTATTTTTTTCTAAACATAACTCTTTTAAACCCAGTGTCTTTGACCAAACAACATAGCATGACTATCATTTCGTGTGACTAAATATATGTTTACATCATCAATTTTGATAGGAAGCATTTCTTTTAGATATGGGCAGCTTTTGTGCATAAGTGACCCCATGGCAAGGTTATCCTTCAGACAGATCTTTCTAGAAAGCAAGTGTCTCAGGCTGGGGGGCTCAACCTTCCCCTCAGTTATAGATAGATCTGTGCTTTGGAGTGACAGGTAAGGCCTTAGTGAGATTTAAACCCCTTATTCATTTGTAGCTCATTAGTCAATAACCTTCAAAGTTCAGGGCCTGTCTAGGAACTGAATTTTCCTAAATAAATTTCCTGCGTCATGACTCACGGCAGGAAATGTAGTCTCTGAGCACCCCCTGGGAAGTCCCTAGTTGATGGACCTCTTAGGGGGACAGAAGGCCTCTCAAAACAGCCTTGAGGAACTTGAAGCAGGTGCTAGCTGTTCTGAGCTCCACAAACCCAGCACCTGGAAGAGGCCTGGGTGATGGTCCCCATGTGTGTGTGTTGGAGGGGCAGGAGGCGGGGGGGCTCGCCCTGGGGAGAGAACCAGGAGAGGGGCAGTGCTGAAGAACAAGGGTTTGTTCACGTGGTGGGCTAGGTGTCCTTGGGCAGGGCTCACAGGTCATATTAAATGCTTACCTCACGTGAAAGCGGGCTGAACCCGTTTGGGCAGTAAGAGGATTTAACACTCCTGTTCTGGTTCCTGGCCTGGGCCCTGGTACGCCAACCGGCCAGGAGTCTGGAGTGAGTCCGCCTGAGTTCTCCAGAGAGAGGAAGCTCCTTGTAGAAACATGGATCGGGATTGGCAGAACAGCCCAATTCCCAGGAGGAAATGATCCTTCTTCCCTGTGTCTTCAGTGCTTGGAGGACCTAGGAGGGTCTAGGCGGAGGTGAAATGCCTGACTACCCTTTGGCAGGAGGGTCTAGAACGTTCCCACCACCTTGGCAACCGTGAATCTAGAGCTCAAATCTGTTCTCGACTGAAGGAACATGAAGCCTGCCCTTTTTCTTGTTTGGTTTCTTTCTTTGCCTTTTGTCCTCCTGGTTGGGCCCATCTCCCCTGTTTGCCTTTATTTTTATTTTGGGGGGTTTTTTTAAAGATTTTATTTGTTTATTTGACAGAGAGAGACAGCGAGAGAGGGAACACAAGCCGGGGGAGTGGGAGAGGGAGAAGCAGGCTTCCCACTGAGCAGGGAGCCCGACACGGGGCTCGATCCCAGGACCCTGGGATCATGACCTGAGCCAAAGGCAGACGCTTAACGACTGAGCCACCCAGGCGCCCCCCTGTTTGCCTTTAGGCACCCCTGGAAGAAGGGGTGAATAGAGCCCCCTGGCAGCGAGGAGGAGACCCAGAGCAGAAGTCCACCTGACTCTGCTCACCTTCAGTCTCCAAAGGCAGGGCTGTTTCTAGTCTTCCTCCCTCCCTCCTGAGTCCACTGCCATTTCCTTATTCTCTTCCTGGAACCACTGACTTTAGGGCTTTGCCAACAATGCAGGCAGTCAGCGTCTCTGAGGGAGATAGACAGGCTGTTGTTACCCACTCCACATGCAGTGACCACCAGGACAGGGCCACTCAGAAGCTGAGAAGAGACACTGGACAGCATTTGGGGCCCAAGTGCTGGTTCCCACCCCGTGCAGAGCCCAGGGCTGATGCCCAGGAAGTCTGTCATGACAGTGGGTGGTCCTGAGTGCCTCAAGGCTGCCCGTCCTGCAGTGTCCGGCCCCTCCTGGGCATGGCTGGGGTGGGCATCCACTGAGCCCCTCTCACCCTGCAAGTGGGCACCGCCCTGGCCTCACCCAGAGTGCAGGCTGTCTCCCACCCGCTTGTTGCGGTATCTAGAAGTGGGGCCCGGTAGGTGAGAGTTGGCCTCTGGGGATGACATGGCTGAGTCTAACTCAGGCTCTCCACTTTCTGGTTCTTTCTGCCGCACTATAAAAGGAAGAGAACCATACCAGCCACACAGGTGGTTGTGAGGACTAAGACCAAATGAAATAACTTACGTAGAGCCCTCCACACCCCATGCCTGGCCCAGAATGAGGCTAGGTGTTAGCGTTGGGTATTGAGCCTTGCTTGAGCACCTACTGTGGGCTGGGCCGGGCCGTGGTGGGGGACGTGGGGGGTGACAGTGATACAGGACTTCAGACCACAGCCCAGGTGGGACAAGCTCCGCAGGGGAAGGCACAGAGCTGTGGGGCCTCTGAAGCAGGGTCTGGAACATGGGGGAAGGAGGGGGGATCAGGGAGGGGATGTCTGAGATGAGTTTTAAAGGCTGAATAGGATTTGACCAGACGAAGAATGCGAAAACCCCGGTCTGGGTGGCAAGCCGCGGGTGCGCAGACTCTGCTGTCCAGGGCTTGGTTTCCGGAGGCCTCGCTGTGTGGGCGTGAGGGTGGGGGAGGGACTCACAGGTCTTTCCTTGGATGCTAAGTCTCTCCTTCTGGGCTCATGCCAGGTTGTTGCTTCAAAGCACTTTGCCGGTCAGTGAGGGAGACAGGCCCTTAAGTGCATAGGGCCGATCAGAGTCCTGTGCAGAGGGCAGCAGAGATGGTGGGCCGAGTCAGGCAGTCTCTCTGCAGTTCAGAAGATCCCTTGGCAGCTGGGAGGAGGGCCAGGCCTCGCCGACACCCCCATAAACCACTGCAGCAGCTCCCTTGGGCAGTTTGGCGATCCTGCAGAGCGAGGGTAACTGAGATCGGAAGAGCAGAGGGGGACTGGAATGCCTCGTCGGGGAGCGCTGATGTTGCGTGCCGGGTCCGTCTGATAGTAAATGCTCCAGAAGTGTCCATCCCTCCTCTCTATCTCTGATCTGCATGGCTCTGGGTGTGTTCCCAGAGGCTCAAATCCAGGTTCTGCAGCATGAGCTCAGAATCCCCTTGTCCTAGCTCAGCTTTGGGGCAAGCAGGTGTCGGCGTATCCTGGCAAACCTCCAGGAATGTGACCAGGGGGTTGCGTGTTTGCACTGAAGGAACGCCGACTTGGAGGCTTCTCTCTCAGAGCAGGGATCACTCTGGTTACTAGTGCTTCCGGCACAAAACTGGATCAGTGTAATGAGCCTTTGAATCTCATTACACAGACGGTGTGTGAATTGGAGGGTGCCCACCACCCAGAGGCTGGGCTTGGAGCCTCTGATGGGGCAGCTGTCTAAACAAGCAAGGAGAGTGTGTGTGACCGCAGGTGGCTGGGGTATCCATCTGGGCTGCCTGACCACGGTCAAGGTGTAAATCCCTTTCCAGAGGGAAATTCTTCCCTGTTGTACATGCCAGTGGTTCACAACTCGTATTTTCAAATAGCTTTAAAGTCATTTGATCCTTTGCAAAGTCCTTGGGAAAGGCGAACTTAGCAGCTGAGTTAGAGAAGGGGATACTGAGGCCCAGAGAGCATAGTAGGAATCCTGCACTCTGCTTCCCAGTCTGCCCCTGGATAGCCAGTTCCCTCAGGTCCATTTCCGCAGGGCTGACAGTGGTTCCTTTGCTCAACCACAGAGGTTAAGGGTCAGCGTTAATAATATCAGCCAAACTTCAGATGTTTTTTGTGGCCTGTTATTGAAGACATGTGGACTGTTGCAACGCCTGGGATCATGATAGTCGAGGACAACTCCAGCAGATGGAGGAGAGGAATCGTCCCGTGCCAGCCACGCGTCCAGGCTCCGTTAGACGCACCATTAGACGTCAGTGTGCTGCGGAGCGTCATGAGCCTGGTGCTCGAGAGGCAGTGAGTCGGCTGTCACATTTCGAGGCAGCGTGTATTGAATACAAATGGTCGGCTAATACCTGGTGCCGATGGCCTGTGATTACACACTAGAAGCAAGACGGGAGAGCTGGCTGGGACAAACAAAGATTTTCTTTAAGGAAGGCCTCCTGGGGGAGAAGTGGGTGTGCTTGAAACCTCGGGTTTCAAATCGCTCTACATGTTTCTAAAGGTTTCCAGACGTACGGTGCCTTGACTGAGCCCAAGAGAGGAGTAGTTAAGGGTCTTGGCAGCCTGCCCCGCCGTCAAGTGAGAACACAACCGGCAGGGCTGGCAGCAGAGGCACGGGCGCTCGGCCGCAGTCGCTGTCCCGGCCCGTGGTGGCCAGGAGCTGGGAGGGCGACGCCGTTCTCCGGCCGGCCAGAAACTCCGGATCTGCGGATTCTGCGGGCCATGCTAGGTGCTTTCCTCCCCGGTCTTAGATTCCAGGGGTGTCCTAGAATCCTTGAGATCTCCCCTAAAACACTGTGTGTGGGGCCGCTGCTGCCCCAAACGAAGCGCGGCCAGTGCATCCACACCACCCCAGTTCCATGTGTTTCGTTCCACGGGCTGCGGTCGTGTTCACGGCGAGCCCACTTCCCGATCCAGTCTGTTTCAGCTTGTGTTCTCCACAGGTCGCGAGGATACTTGAAGTGTCGGAAGAGATGAGGAAGAGCATGGGCGTGAGCTCAGGGCTGGAGCTCGTCACCTTGCCTTATGGCCACCAGCTGCGCCTGGACATAATTGAAAGGTGAGCAGTGCCGCCCCCTGCGTTTCGGGCCCGTCGCGCAGCAGCTTCCGGAACAGACCAACCCGGCCCGAGCCCTTCCCTTCTCCCGGAAGCCTTAGCCACAGAATTCCTGGAGAGGCACAAATAGATAGCACCGAGGAAGTCCAGGCACAAAGAACACGCTCCTGTCCCTGCTCCAGGAGGGAGTGGAGGACAGAAGAGATCGCTGGCCGGCGCTAGCCCAAGTCACCCCTGCGCCGGCCTGGGCCCGGGCGGGGCGGACACCTCGCCACCCGCAGCCCCACCTCCCTGAGCGGCCGCTGCTCTGTCTCTCCGGAGTTCAGGATCGCACGAGGAGTAAGTGGGAGTTCGTGGGAAGGGTTGGGAAGAACAGAGTCTGAACAGTGTTTGCTTTGAGAGGCGGGCAGGGGACGGCGGCGCTCAGGCCCCCCCGCCTCTGCGGCGTCACTGCCCCCTTCTCCCAGTCTCCCGAAAAAGCCCGCGGAAACCCACATGCCGGAGCGCTGGAGGCCTAGAAATTAAAAAGACAGAAATAGCGAGGCATGTTTTTAAAAGAAGTGCTAGACGAGATGCCCATATCGCCGCGGACGTTGGACTTGACGCACGTGAAAAGACCGTTGATTTTGGGCAAGACTGTCTTGTTATCTTAAGTATCCTGTTTTTTTCCAGCCAATTTCCTAATTGTCGTAACACAAACATGGGTTGTAATGGACACACGGACATTCTAGGTCATTAGTGCTGTCCGGGCCATCCTTCTGTGGCGGCTGAAATGTTTTTAGCTCATGACGGTAGCCACTAACGACAGGGGACTATCGAGAGCCTGGAATGTGGCACTGGAGGGACACACTGTTGTATTTTACTGTTTAAACAGCCGTATGTGGCTGGTGGACAGCACAGTCCTAGGAGGTCAGCCCCTAGAAAGTAAACGGTGCATTTCAGGGAGCCTGGGGGATCCGCTGCTTTCGAGGTTCCCTGGCCAGAAAGCAGATGAGCTGGCCCCCATACCGCCGTGACTCTGGTTCCCAGCCACGGAGAGAAAACACCCGGAATGCCGAATGAAAGGCTTCTGGGAGGCAGGAGGTTAGAAAATGGTCCTTGGCTTTGTTCAAGCATCCTTATTGTTTAATGCCTTTGGAGAATTGTGTGAATTTTCCTCCTTTTCCTACAGGCTTTCCTAGATTGTAGCCTCTCTCTGCAGGCACCCTCTCCCCTCCCCGAGCCCCAGGGGCCTGCTTCTCCGCTCCACTAGCTTTGCCCTCTGTTGTTGCTGGGCCATGGTCACTGTTTCAACAGAGGTGAGCCGTGTTGCCATGCGGCCCCATTCCTCACGCGAGGCATGTCGGCGCAAATCCCCCAGGTTCCAGGCCTTACTTTATCCCTGCCGTTGGGTATGTTGGACGTGCACTCAGGCCCAGGCGGAGGTCGGCCAGCTGGGGGCTCCTCAGGGCTGTTTTCCGACTTCCTCGCCTGTCTACATCTGTTTCCTCTTTCTCCTGATCGCCACTTCCCTGGGGCCTCTCTCCTTGCTGTGCTTCCTGGCCGGGGCTGACCTGGGGGACCTGCCTGCTAGAGCCTGGGGAGCGGGTTTCTTCCTTCCAGCTTGTGTACTAAATAAAGGCCAAGGTGATAGCCATTTCGAAGGGTCAGATGACATCATCTTCTTGTGTTTGAGAATCAGATACAGACCACCCTTTATTTTTAACTTACCACCTCACCCATCCCAGGCCTGCTGAGTGGAGATGTCCTTTGTGTAACATTCAGTGCCTCTTCTTGCCTCAGACCTGCCATGCTGAGTAGTTTTTCCTGTAGTGCTGTACACGGGAGTTTTAGGCACAGGGTGGTTGAATGAATGGATAGAATTACTCCGTTAACCATTGACATGATGCCAGAGAAGTAGAGAACCTGTCTTTTATTAAGGGCCGTTTAAAACACAGGAAAAAAACAGTGAACAGAAGAATCAATTGATGGCAACACGGGAAGCCAGTTTACCGTCAGTTAAAAGAAACATCGGAAATGCTCAGCTCAACCTTAACACTTAGTGTTAAGCAATTAATTAGCAAGAAATTAATAAGCAAGAAAACTCTTCAATAAATTCAGCAGGCAATAAAAATATACTTTGTTAGAATCCATTAATGAAGACCTCAGGAAGAAGAGAGAAGAAAGGTAGATGAGACAGACTGACAGAACGGACCAGGATGCAGAGGAAGTTGTGCACATAGAGACAACTGTGGTCACAACCACCATTTGCTAGCGGCCTGTCGGCAGCGGGCACTCTAGCGATTCTGACACCCCCACACCCTCTCTCTCTCACAACAACCCTTGCTCCCGTTTTTACAGTGAAGATATGGAGGAGTGGAGCAGTTAGGTGACAACCTGTGCTCACACCGCGAGGAAGCACCACACACACACACACACACACTCGGAGACAGCTGAGCTCATCACGGATTTCATAATCGCTAGAGAAAGCGGTGGGCTAGCCACTTGATGAATCATACCACCGTGGGCCTCTGTGGGCAGAGAGGAGTGCGCCCTGGAGTGACATCCTTGGCTGTGAACTTTGAGAACACGATGCCCCAGAGTGTCAAAGCCATGTTGTATTTTGGTAACCACACCTGTGGATGGGGGCTTCGCCTCCAGCACTGGTACCACACCTGACGGAAACTTCATGGAGGCCATTGTGGCCCAATGCAGTCAACTCGCTTGTCCTGACTGAGGGAGAGAAGGAAAGGATCGCGGTCTGTGCCGCCTGCCGTTAGTGGAGACTGCTCTGCGACCCCGTTCATATTAGTCCCCTTGTCATGTGGAGAAAAGATCACTCTGCTTCCTGTTGTGGGTCTGTGAGCTTGACCCGGGTAGTACAGGATGAGAAAAGGGAGGATTGTTGGCAGATACAAGATCTCTTTTATTAGGGTCTAACTTGACAGGGAAATTCCTGTCGGTCAGCCATGCAGTCTTTGTCCACATCTCCATTCACCTTCTGGCCTCTTGACCAGAGCCACAGACTCTCCATTCTTAGTTCCTCATTCCTTCTTAAGTTCCAAGACCCGTGTTGTCATCCTGGGTCAAGCATATGCTCTCATTTTTCCGTTCCTTCCCTTCCCCAGTCCGGGGTGCACAGTGGAGGTGGCCCAGGGCTTCCCTGAGGATGGGATTCCCCAGCGTGTTGAGGGACCAGGGGTCTCCCCAGACCTCTCGTGGTGCAAGGTACAAGGAGCCCCATGTACTTCTGAGCAGCTTCACCCCAGGAGGGCCTCTTCATGCTCCAGATGCAGGGTCGAACGTGGCCCTGTCCTGCGGCATCTGTCCTTTCTGACTCTAAACAGGGCACCCTCTGAGGCCTAGCCCGGGCCCTGCTGCTGTCAGTCTGTGAGCGGGGGGGTGTCTTGCCGTTGAAATCGGCCACCAGATTGAGCTGCCAGCGCATCACAAGGCGAAACGGCAAACAGCGCAAATCAAGTCCTTTTCCAGGCTGGTTTGCGTTCCTTTCCCCCTGGTCCTGTCTGCCCTGGGCCTGACCACTGATCTCCCTCCCTCCCAGACACAACACAATGGCCATCGGCATCGCAGTGGACATTCTGGGCTGCACGGGCACTCTGGAGGACCGAGCGGCCACCCTCAATAGGATCATCCAGGTGGCGGTGGAACTGAAAGACTCCATGGGGGACCTCTATTCTTTCTCCGCCATCATGAAAGCCCTGGAAATGCCGCAGGTAAATCGCCCCTGGATCAGTGCACCCTGCTCGCCTGTGTGGACTTAAGAGTTCTGAAAGGGGGTCTGCAAGCCCAGGCTTAGCAAACCACCCACGCTTCTAGTCAGTCTCGAAAGGTAGACTAAATCTTAGTGAAAGCAGCTTTAGTTAGGGGGCAACCCAAAGCAGTGTCCTGAGTGTTTCGGCTCTGTTTAAAAACTGGATTGTTGTCGACAGTGCACACTTTCTCTTTGGTGTTTTAAGAAAAGCCAACATCAAGAACGATTGGTTTTCCTTAAGAGCCAATTAGCAGATATGTCTGGCTAATGTGTGTCGTAAAAGAGACTGTTCCATCTGCGTCACCAGACATTTGGGGAGCTTATCTTTGAGGATACCCAGAGTGGTTTGTCTCAAAATTATGTTCCTCGGGTCACCTAAAACAGACTTCTGTTTAAAAATTCAGATTTCTAGCCCATCTGCCATTTAACCCCCTAATTAGAGTTTCTGAAGTCGGGCACTTTGAATTTATCTGCTTGGATGGGCTGTTTTTAGGATGAGTGTCAAACCTGAAAGCCTGTATTTAAAATCAAGTGGACGGACCTTATAGAGGAAAGTCATTCTGTCATCTTGATTGCCCAGAGTCAGTGTTCCCATTTCTGTTCTCCCCCACAAGGCCTAGATGTTTGTAATCTTGCCCTCAGGGTCCTCCAGTCCTATAAACGCCGTCTGCAAGCGGTAACACCAGAACCACTGGTCATTTAGCTTGGCTGTTTGCTAACTACAGACTATCTCTGAAAGCCTGCTGGGAGGCGCTCACTGAAAAGACCGCGCAGTCACATGTCCTGCAAGTCAGAGCATGTTAGGAACCTCATTTCCTGGCATTAAAGCAAGGTCACCTTAAAGACAAGCTGAACAACTTAGGGCCTTCACCAGGAAATTTTGAGGGGAATCAATTCCAACTACAATATCCTAAGAGTTTGAAAACTCCTTAATGTACTGGAATTTTGTAGGATCCATATTTGAAATAAGCAAATCCAGCTGTATTTTCATGATATACTGACTCCTGTAATAACAGGGGTTATAATTTTTCATTCAAGTGTTTTTAATTTGCATCGTGTTTATTTCTTCTTAGCCCAAATGGCCTCTAATTTTGGAAAGCCGAGGCACCAGGCTAAGCTGCATGTAGCCCTCCAGCCCAGAGCTTCCTCTGAGAGTAGTGAAGAGGAGGTTTGTGGGATCGTGTGCTTGCCATCCATGACCTCACACTCGGGTTAGGGACTTCTCCCAGCGCACCTTAATGTGCCTGTGCACGGGCTCCCTCGCCTCCAGCAGCCTCAGACTCTTCCCTGCTGGGGCATCTCAGCACGGAGGGCATGCAGTCCTCCAGGGTATTCCGCGCCCCCCCCGCCCCCCAGTGAGCTGGGGCACTGCCGGGGAGGGAGGTGGCAGACCCAGGGAAGGCTGAGGGGAATCACATCACCCCTGTGGTGTCACCGTCCCCATGTGATCCTCTACTCAACAGGCTCACGTGCCTTCTCTGCTCAGCTTCTCGTATCAAGAAAGAGCACCCAGCAGATGGGCCCAGATGAGAGGCCAGGGCTGCTTTGGGAAAGGCAGGTGCTTCAGGGAGGGGAAGAGAAGGGGCAGTGAGAAGAGAGAGGTGCATGGGGTGGCGGTGGGGGAGGGTGGCCAGAGGAAGACAAGTCGCCTCCTTTCCGTCCCAGCAGACCTGCTGGCGCCAGTTGCTTTTCCCCTTCCTCTGGGAAGACGCAGCTCTTAGAGGCCAAGGGAATCAATCTCTTCTCTGTCACTTACCAGCTATAAAACTTGGAGCTTCTGGTTTCTGATCTGTAAAATGAGGCCAAAATACTGCCTCATGGGGCATTGGAGGACTAAATGAAATTCTTCAAATACCCGACAGAGAGTTGACGCTCATTCCCCAAATATTAGTGCCCTTCCTCTTTCTTGTTTCATGTAAAAGAAACTTCAGACACTTGGGCTGGCTGGTTTTATGGTGTAGGTGGGGGTTGTCTCGGGGCGGTCAGAGTCCATGGCATATGTCGGCATTGACTAAACCGTTCTAAAAGAAAGAATGAAAAGGAGCCAGTGGGGTGGCATCGTGTGGTCTGGGCAATCTTCTGTGTGTCTCAGACATTATTACGAGGAAATGAAAATGCTAGGAAATGTATTCCTACATGCTTTCATCATTATAATCTCTGTGGACAGTTGGCAATTCCCATCAACATTTAAAATACGTGTATTCTTTGACCCAGTAGTTCCTTCTGGAAATTTATCCTCCAAATATTTTCACACACATACACATTTGCAAAATCTTCCCAAGGTAATTTCATAATGGAAAAAAATTTGTAAAACTCTTCTCTATGGGAGACTAGGTAAACTTTAGTTTATCCATAAACTGGAACATCATAAAGAAGTTTAACAAAATAAGGCTGTTCTTTGCTGTTTTATATGTACTTGAATGATTTCCAGGCAAAAAACTGAAAAATGTGTAAGGTATGATATGCCTTTTATTTTAAAAGTCATATATATGTATGTATGCACAGATACATGGACACATACAAGAAACTGATGAGGAGTTGGCTCTGGGATGGGCCATTAGAACAATACAGAACGGAGGGGCGGGGCGGGGATTAGCCTTTCTCTCTACACTGCTTTCAACTGCTTTGACTTGATTTTAAAAAGAGCCTCTTCCAAAATGATAACACCTTTCTTTCTTCCAGATCACAAGGTTAGAAAAAACGTGGACTGCCCTGAGGCACCAATACACCCAAACCGCTATCCTCTATGAAAAACAGCTGAAGCCTTTCAGCAAGATCCTGCACGAAGGCCGAGGTGAGCACAGGGTCAGCACAAGTGGGCGTGGTGGCCGCCCCACGTGTGTTTGTGAGACCGTTAGGTCCAATCTGCTCTGCTTTGATCAAAGCTTTAGCAGGACATTTCTCAGAGTTATCTGTGGGACTGTTGATGAATCATCAGGCTTTTATCAGATGACAGCGTCATTTCTAGAAGAACTACAGTTGCTAAAACAGGACGTGGGCTACCAGTCACCTTACTCTGTGCTTACCTTTCTTAATTGAGGTGTAATGTCTGTAACATTACATTAGTTGTTGGTGGACAATGTAATGAGTCAATATTTGTATATACTACAAAATGATCACAAGCTAATTAACATCCACATCATATACAGTTACAAAATTTTTCTTTCTTGTGATGAGCACTCTCAAGATCCACTCTCTGGGTTACATTCAAACGTGCAGTGCAGTATTATTAACTATAGTCACTGCGCTGTACATTACCTCCCCATGACTTACTCACTTTATACCTGGAAATTTGTATCTTTTGACCCTCTCCACCCATTTTGCCCACCCTTGACTCCCAGCCTCAAGCAACCACCAATCTGTTCTCTATATCCATGAGCTGAGGGGTTTTTGTTTTTGCATTTTTAGATTCCACATACAAGTGAGATCACTTTTTTCTGTGACATATTTCACTTAGCAGAATGCCCTCAAGGTGCATTCATTTTGTCAAACAGGATTTCATTTCTTATTTTTATGGCTGAATAATATCCCATTGCATGCACGTGCGCGCGTGTGTGTGTGTATAGTTATATATTTAAGTATCCCACATTATCCATTCCTCCATTGGTGGACACTTTGGTTGTTTCCATATCTTGGCTATTGTAAATAATGCAGTGAATGTGGGGTGCAGATATTTTTTTGAGTATTTTTGTTTTCTTCAGATAAATAGCCAGAAGTGGAACTGTTGGATAATATGATAGTTCCATTTTTAATTTTTTGAAGAATCTCCATACTGTTTTCTATAGTGGCTGTACTAATATACATGCCTGCCTACAGTGCACAGGTGTTCTCTTTTCCCCACATCCTTGCCAACATTTCCTAGTTCTTGGCTTTTTGCTATAGCCATTCTAATAGGTGTGAGGTGATATCTCATTGTGGCTTTGATTTGCATTTCCCTCATGTTGAGAAACTTTCCATGTACCTGTTAACTATCTGCGTCTCCTCTGGCAAGATGTCTATTCAGATCGTCTGCCTTTTTCATTGCGTTTTTTTTTTTTTCTGTTGACTTATGTGAGTTTTTTTATATATTTTGGATGTTAACCCCTTATCAAATAGATGATTTGCAAATATTTTCTCCCATTGAGTAGTTTGCCTTTACATTTTGTTGATGGTTTTCTTTGTTGTGCAGATGATTTTTCGTTGGCTGTAGTCCTACTTATTGATTTTTGCCTTTGCTGTCTTTGCTTTTGGTGTCAGAAAAAAAAATCATCACCAAAACAAATGTCAGGGAGCTTCTGCCTATGTTTTCTTCTAAGAGTTCTGTGGTTTCAGGTCTCACATTCAAGTGTTGAATCCATTTTGAGTTGATATTTGTGTGGTGTAAGGTAGTGCTCCATTTTCTTTATTTTACATGTGGCTCTCCAGTTTTCCCAGCACCATTTATTGAAGAGACTGTCCTTTCTCCACTGTATGTTCTTGGATCCTCTGTCATAAATAAATTGGCCGTAGATGCATGGGTTTATTTCTGGGCTCTCAATTCTGTTTCATTGGTGTAGATGTCTATTTTTATGCTAATACCATACTGTTTTGATTACTATAGCTTTAGAATCTAGTTTGAAACCAAGGAGCATGATGCCTCTGGCTTTGTTCTTTCTCAAAACTCCTTTGGCTATTCGGGGTCTTCTGTGGTTCCCCCATATTTTAGGATTGTTTGTTCTATTTCTGTGAAAAATGCCATTGGAATTTTATAAGGATTGCATTGAATCTGTAGATTGCTTTAGGTAATATGGACATTTTAACAATATTAACTCTTCCAAACCACAAATACAGAATATCTTTCCATTTGTTTGGGTCTTCTTCAATTTCTTTCATCAGTGTCATATAGTTTTCAGTATATAGGTCTTTCAGCTCCTTGGTTAAATTTATTTCTAGGTATTTCATTCTTTTTCATGTAACTATAAATGGGATTTTTTAATTTCTCCTTCTGATAGTTCGTCGTTAGTGTATAGACATGCAGCAGACTTTTGTATATTTTGTATTGTGCAACTTGACTGAATTTGTGTATTCTAACAGTTTTTGGTTTCTATATATAATATGTCACCTACAAATAGTGACAGTTTTACTTCTTTCCAATTTGGATGCCTTTTATTTTTTTCTTGCCCATTTGCTCTGTCTAGGACATCCAATATTATGTTGAATAAAAGTGGTGAGAGTGGGCATCCTTGTCTTGACCCTGATCCTAGAAAAAAAGCTTTCAGCTTTTCGATCTTGAGTATTAGCTGTGGGTTTGTCAGATATGACCTTTATTATGTTATGATATGAGGTCTGTTCCTTCTATACCTACTTTGTTGAGAGTTATCATAAATGGATCTTGAATTTTGTCAAATCCTTTTTCTGCATCTACTAAGTTGATCATATGATTTTTTTTTATTTGATTTTATTTGAGAGAGAGAACACATGAGCAGTGGGGAGGGGCAGAGGGAGAGGGAGAAACAGACGCCTCACTGAGCATGGAGCCCGATGCAGGACTCGATCCCAGGACCCCCGGATCATGACCTGAGCCAAAGGCAGACGCTTAACAGACTGAGCCACCCAGGCCGTCCCTGTATTCTGTTGCTTTTGGATGGAATACTCTGTAGTATATATTTGTGAAGTCCATCTGGTCTAACATGTTGTTAAGGCCAGTATTTCCTTACTGATTTTCTGTCTGGATGATCTATCCAGTAAGTGGAGTATTAAAGTCTTCTAATATTGGAGCGCCTGGGTGGCTTAGTCTTTAAGCGTCTGCCTTCGGCTCGGGTCATGATCCCAGGGTTCTGGGATCGAGCCCCACATCAGGTTCCTTGCTCAGCAGGGAACCTGCTTCTCCCTCTCCCTCTGCCCCTGCTTGTGTCCCGTCTCTCGCTGTCTCTCTGTCAAATAAATTTTTTTAAAAATCTTTAAAAAAATAGTCTTCTATTATTATTGTGGTGTTGTCTGTTTCTTCCTTTAGGTCTGTTACTATTTGCTTTATATATTAGGTGCTTCTATGTTGGATAGATAAATATTTACAAATGTTATATTCTCTTGTTGGATTGACCTCTTTATGTAATGCTCTTTTTTTGTTTCTTATTACAGTCTTTGTTTTAAAGTCTATTTTGTTTGATAAAGTATAGCTACTCAAGCTTTCTTGTGATTTCCACTAGCATGATTATCTTTTTCCATCTCTTCACTTTGAGTCTGTGTGTGTTCTTGTATCTGAAGTTAGTCTCTTGTAGGAAGCATAAAGATGGGTCTTTTTTTATCCATTCAGTTACTGTATGTCTTGATTGGAAAATTTAGTCCATTTACATTTAATTGCTGATAGGTATGTACTTCTTGCCATTTTGTTCATTGTTTTCTGGCTATTTTATCCTTCCTCTCTGCTCATTTCTTCCCTTGTTCTCTTCCTTTGTAGCTTGATGATTTTCTTTAGTGCTATGCATGGATTCCTTTCTCTTTATCTTTTGTGTATCTGCTGTAGGCTTTTG
This sequence comes from Halichoerus grypus, assembly GCF_964656455.1. Lineage (NCBI taxonomy): Eukaryota > Metazoa > Chordata > Mammalia > Carnivora > Phocidae > Halichoerus > Halichoerus grypus. The sequence continues at coordinate 110,640,986 of NC_135716.1, forward strand.
CTTTGTGGTTACCATGAGGCTTACATATAACAACTTATAACAGTCTATTATTGAAGTTGATACCAAGTTAAGTTTGAATGCATTCTAAATCTGTACATTTTTACTCCCCACAACATTTTGTTTCCGATGCCACATTTTACATCTTTTTATCTGTTTTCTAATTATTGTAGTTAGGTTTACCACTTTTGCTTTTAACCTTCATACTAGCATTATAAGTAATTAATCTACTTTTACTGTCTATTTACTTTTACCAGTGAAATTTGTATTTTTACGTTTTGTTACTAATTAACGCCCTTTCTTTCCAGCTTACAGAAGTCCCTTTAATATTTCTTATACAGCCAGTTTAGTAGTAATGTACCCCTTTATCTTTTATTTGTTGAGAAAACTCTTTATTTCTCCTCCAATTCTGAATGATAGTGTTGCCAGATAGAGTATTCTTGGTTGGAATCTTTTTTCCTTTAGCATTTTGAATATATTGTGCCAGTCCCTTCTGTCCTCTAGAGTTTCTGCTGAAAAATCTGCTGGTAGAGTCTTATGGTGGTTCCCCTGTACATTACAGGTTGTTTTGTCTTGTTGCTTTTAAGATTTTTTCCTTTTCTTTAACTTTTGACATTTTAATTATAACGTGTCTTGGTTGGTGTGGATCTTATTTGTAACTCTCTGGGCTTTCCTGGATCCGGGTCTATTCCTTAGGGAGGTTTTCAGTCTCTTTTCTTTTTTCTTCTGGGACCCCTATAATGCAAATGTTAGTTTAAGGGAATTATGGAACATCATTAAGAAGACTATCTTCACTTTTTTCATTCTTTTTTGCTGCTCTGATTGTATGAGTTCCAGTATCTTGTCTTTGAGTTCATTAATCCTTTCTTCTGCTTCATCTAGTCTGTTGAAACTCTACTATAATTTTCAGTTCAGTTGTTTTCTTCAGCTCTGTGACTTCTATTAGGTACTCTTATATTTTCTATCTCTTGAAGTTCTCGCTGTGTTTATCCTTTTCCCAAATTCAGTGAGCATCTTTATGACCATTATTTTGAACTCTTTATCAAGTAATTACCTATCGCCATTTCATTAAGGATTTTTCTGAGGTTTTCTCTTATTCTTTCATTTGGAACATATTCCTGTTTCTTCATTTTGCTTGACTCTTTGTGTTGGTTTCTGTGCATAAGATAAAACAGCCACCTCTCCCAGGCTTGAAGAAGTGGCCTCACGTAGGAAATAAACCTTATTCAACTCTGATCTAGTTCTTGGTTGTCTCCCTAACCTTTGTGATTGTCTAAGCAGTCTTTTATTTTTAATGGCTCCCAGTAGTTGAGGATATGCCAAGACCTGTCAATGTCCCAAAGGGGAGGGTCTCAGCCAGCACCTAGATTCAGGCCAGTTGGAAGCCAGACCCTCAGGCATTAGTTTTTTTTAATTATGAAAATATATATAGTCCTGTGGGAATGCAAGCATAAGCCCCACTGGCCACCAGAACAGGGTGATGTGGGTGTCCCATGGATGGCAGTTGCAAAAAAAAAAAAAAAAAGCTTCAAACAAGTGTATTAGCTAGCTCCCTTCTAGGCAGTATCAGGAAGCAGTAGCAAGGCAGAGGGAGAGTGCAAAGATGGTGCCCACCAGCCTACATTACCTGAAAGCATCTCTGTAGGCCCCCAGTTGTGTGCCAAAAGTGAAGCCTGCCTCTCGGGCTAAAGCTACAGGACAAGCAAATAGGCCTTCTTCACAGGAAGACTGGGGTGTGTTTCAGTCTGCTGTCTTTGCAGCGCCCTGGGGGTGCCTGCCTAGAACTCTGTTTCCAACTGTTACAGTTCTGTGAGACACAGGATCACAGTTCCCCTAGCCTTCACAGCCAGGTGATCAAGAGTGTATCATGGGGAGCACCCACAAAAACTGAGGCACCAAATGTGTGTAAAAGCTTCCCTCTGAAGATACTGGCACTGTGCAGTTTGGCAGAGGGAGAGCATGAAGATGGTGCCTGCCAGCCAGCGGGCCCCTAGATGTGTGCTAAATTAGCCTGCACCTCAGACCAACACTTCAAGATTAGCAAATGAGCTCCTCTCGATCCGCTGCCTCCGTGCTGAGCCCTGGTGCAAGTGGGTGCACAAGCCCTTTAAGAGCCTTTCTTAGTTTGTTACAGCCTGTGGGTCTCATGGATGTGACAGGGTTGATTTTCAAAGCTAGATGTTTTAGGGGCTCATCTCTTAGGTGCAGTTTTAAAGTTGGGGTGTCTAATGTGGGGTTCAAACCCTTCACTCCTCAGGGAGAAAGCTCCAAGTTTTGAGTTCTCTCCCAATAGTGCCAGGATTGAGGTTTATGGTGAGATTGGGTCCTGGCCTCTCCTACCTGCTTCGATGTGGGCCTTGTTTACCCGCTGTGTAGGAGTTGCTCAGTTTTTAGGGTTTTTTCAGAGGAAGTTCCATATTTAGCTGCAGATTCAGTGTGTCCACTGGGGGTGGGGAGCACAGGCTCTTCCTATGTCACCATCTTGAATTGGAACTCTCTTTGCTTAACTTTGAAAAAAAAAAATACAACATGGAAAACTTTACCCCGTTTTTCAGAGTCTACGTGTGTTCCCCCCAACAAAATATCAGTCCCACTATTGATGCCTCTTGTGACCTTGATGGAGCGCCAGGCTGTCACTTTTGAAGGAACTGACATGTGGGAAAAAAATGATGAAAGCTGTGAGATTATGCTGAACCACTTGGCCACAGCCCGGCTCATGGCAGAAACTGCAGACAGCTACCGGATGAATGCTGAGAGGATCCTGGAAGGTAAGAGCTGTTTTCTGTAAGCTGCTCTCTACTCTGCATAATAATTAGAATGAAGGAACAAAGAGCATGGATGCTCTCAGTTCGGAAAAGACAAAGTAGGAAAGATTAAGGCATGGAATTTCCTTTCTTATGATTGATCATTATTTCCTCTTGTCCCTAAGTGACTTGAGAATCCTGTTTCTCCTTTTCCATGTGTTCTGTTGTGTCAGTGGCATAGAATAAATTGAGAGGGTCAGGAAGGAATTGGTCAGCTTGCCTACCATGAGTACTTCTGATTGGAGCTATGTGAAGGTGGGCTAACGTAAGGAGTTAGAGTTCTATGTGAATTCATTTATCTGCATTCCTGTTTCTTCCCACATTGGGAGGTGAGCTCCCCTGATTTTAGCAACAGAGGGTCCAATACAGGCAAAGGCACTGCTGAGAGAGTTGGGAGAAAAGTATAAACCACCAGTACTTAGGTTTGGATCAGTGTAAAGTGTGTCTTAAGGAATGACCAACTAGGCTGAAGGAGGTGGATATAGGTGGGAAGGCCTTCCATGTAGGACTCTGGCTGAGGAAGAGCCTGTGAAGGGTTTTAAACATGGGATAGTGTCATGACATGGTCAGATTTATGTTTTAAATATGGCATCTGTTTGTGGGAGGGCTGAAGGCTTGCATGCAAAAAGATCATTTAGGAAGCAAGATAAGAAGGAGGGCTTTACCCAAGGTGGTATCAGGAATGATTATTTTCTCTTCTTCACTGTATTTTTAAAATTCTTCAAGGGCCCAAAGTTTCACCCACAAGGTTAAGAAAGAACTACATAGGGCAGGAGAGGCCTATTTATTTCATCCTAAAACAAAGTTGTTGCTCCAGAACCAGAATTTGGGACTGAACAGTTTACACTCTATCTGCTGTAGGGTTAAGAACGACATACCTCTTTCAATTTTTATCTCAGAAAGTTCTCTAGGGTTGGCAGTGTAGGATTCAGAAAATAAACCACCTAATTTCAATTCCCCAGATATTAGAGTGTCTGCTTATACAAAGCTAATAACTATGTTAGTTAGATGTTGCCTAAGCCAATATATTAGGATGGGTTTTGAGAAAAGGGCTTTAAGCTGCTTTACAGCAAATCACTTTAAAGGTATCTAATGGCATTTCTCAGTTAATCCTGCTACAGGTTTATGTAGCAAGTTTCCATTGCTGGAAGTAACTATGAACCCAGTAAGGGTAGAGATTTTCACACCAACATATACCCAGCCCAAGGCAGGGACTCAAAGCATATTAATTGAATGATTGGAAGACATTGTCGAGCCTCTGGTGTGTTATCTGTCAAAGATATTCTGGCATCACAGGGAAAGGTGGAGTGGAGGGCTTCTATTATTTTCTCACAAAGATCCTATAAATCTAGATGGTAGAAATAGATTTAAGGACAGAGGAGATTAATCCAGCAGGAACCAAGGATGAGAACCATGTGCCTGTATGACTCTTTGTCTGGAGTTTTCTATCTCTCAAATAGTTGACTGAATATCCTTGGCTTTAAGTAGACAGATCTTCTCTTACGTTACAGAAAAGAGTCACGAAACAGATCACACATATATGGCTGTCCATATATTTTTTTTTTTTTTAAAGATTTTTTTATTTATTTTACAGAGAGAGAGATAGCGAGAGCAGGAACACAAGCAGGGGGAGTGGGAGAGGGAGAAGCAGGCTTCCCGCTGAGCAGGGAGCCCGATGTGGGACTCGATCCCAGGACCCCGGGATCATGACCTGAGCCGAAGGCAGACGCTTAACGACTGAGCCACCCAGGCGCCCCTGTCCATATATTTTTGAGAATGGTGCCAATGTAATTCATTGGATATAGTCTTTCAACAAATGGTGTTGGAATTATTGGATATGCTAGGCAAAAGAAAAAAATGAACCCTGGGCGCCTAGGTGGCTCAGTCGTTTAAGTGTCTGCCTTCAGCTCAGGTCATGATTTCAGTGTCCTGGGATCGAGTCCACATCGGGCTCTCTGCTCAGTGGGGAGTCGGCTTCACCCTCTCTCTCTCCAAAAAAAAAAAAAAAAAATCTTAAAAAAAAAAAAAAATGAATCCTGATCCTTACCTCATACCATACACACTAATCAATCCAAAATGGATCATAGGTCCAAATGTAAGAGCTAAAGTGTAAAGCTCCTATAAGATAACGTAGGGGAAATTCATTGCCCTTGGATTAGCAAAGCTGTTTTAGGACACAAAAAGCAGGAACCATTAAGAAAAATTTTTGATAAAATTATAAATTTTGCTCTTCAAAAGACACCATTAAGAAAGTAAAAAGGCAAACCACAGACTAGAAGAAAACATCTGCTAAACATTTATCTGATAGAGGATTTATATCTAGACTATATAAAGAACTCTTACAACTCAGTGAGAAGACAAACAAGATTTGAAGAGACAATATACCAGAGAAGATCTGCCAGTGACAAATAACTATATGGAAAGACATTTAAAGCATTAGTCATTAGGGAAATGTAAATTTAAACCACAATGAGACAATACCACATACTGTCTAAAAGAATAATAATATTGGGGCACCTGGGGGCTCAGTTGTTAAGCGTCTGACTTTTCATTTCAGCTGAGGTCTGTTCAGGCCCCATGTTGGGCTCCACACTGGACGTGGAGCCTACTTAAAAAAAAAAAAAAGACAATAAATACTAAGATTTGGCAACTTATAGAGAAACTGGAGCTGGTGAGAATATAAAATGGTACAGCCATTTTGGAAGAGTTTGACAGTTTCTTTAAAATAAACATACCGGGGTGCCTGGGTGGCTCAGTCGTTAAGTGTCTGCCTTTGGCTCAGGTCATGATCCCAGGGTCCTGGGATCGAGCCCCGCATCGGGCTCTCTGCTCTGCAGGAAGCCTGCTTCTCCCTCTCCCACTCCCCCTACTTGTGTTCCCTCTCTCACTGTGTCTCTGTCAAATAAATAAAATCTTTAAAAAAAAAATAAAATAAAACATACCTACCGTATGACCCAGTAATTCCTCTCCTAGAGAAATGAAAACACAGGTCCACACACACACTTACATACAGATGTTTACAACATCATTCATAACAGCCAGAAACTAGAAACAATCCCAATGTCCATCAGTTGGTGAATGGATAAACAAAATGTGGAATGTCCGTATAACCAAATGCTACTCAGCAATAAAAAGGAATGAATTGATAACTTGTGACAATATGGAATAGTCTCAAAAACATGGTGCTAGATAAAAGAAACCAAAAAGCCCACATTGTATGATTCCATTTATATCAAGTTTCTAGAAAAGGCAAAACAATAGCAACACAAAGCAAAGACGTACCAGGTAACTTTCTAGGGTGATGGAAATGTTCTAACACTGGTGGTGGTGATGTATAACTTGTATAGGCTTACTATTATATATCAGACTGCAGCTACAATAGGTGAATCATGACACATAAATTAATTATACATCAATAAAGCTGTAAAAACAAGGCATTTTGAACACTCCTTCCCACAGTGGCTTGTGCACACAAATTTTATTCTATCATGTTTCAGTGAGTTTACTTGGTATTCCTTCTCCAAAGGTGCTCAGGTCCTTGAGGACTGGGCTCTGCCCTTTTCTTATATAAAGCAGAGCCTATAGTTTTCTTTGGGGGCATTTTTAAAGTTCTGATAGAAAATGAAGTTCATTTTGATCTGACTTTAAGCAAGTAGGTTTTTAGTCTATTGCTGACATTACGTTTGAAAACTGAAGTAACTGTTCTTTTTTTATTAGGTTTTCAACCAGATGAAGAAATGAGTGAAATCTTCAAGACTGAATTTCAAATGCGATTGCTATGGGGCAGCAAAGGTGCACAAGTGAATCAGACAGAGAGATATGAGAAATTCAGCCAGATTTTAACTGCCCTCTCACGTAAACTGGAACCTCCTCCTGTAAAGCAGGCAGAGCTTTGCTAACTCTCCAGGGAACCTTAGGGTATTATTTGAAGCTTCTCCAGTTTCCTCTGTGGGAAGGCTTATCATTTGATAAAGTAATAATGTGCAAATCTGACAGTATACAAGCTTTTAGTATCCACAGGATATTAAACATGTAAATTACACAGAGCACACTTATTTATGAATTGTTTAAAATTACTACTGATTTTAAAATGATAATTTATTATGAAGGTAACTATTGCTAATGTTGATCAGCAAATTTAAGAGAAGACCTAGCTATGTTGGCTGGTTGCTTTCTTTTTCTGAGGTATTTGACCATTTTAGTTTAAATTCCTTGTCAGATAAGTGTAAATAGAAAAGAGTTTAAAAGCATGAAACATTATGGAAGGTATCAGTTGTATGATATTCTTTAAATATGAAAAATGTAAACAGTCATATGAAAATATATCTTTTTGTGAAATAATTGTATCTGGTCTCTTTAATATTAAATAACTCATAGTACAATAATTACACCTCCTACCTCCCTGGGGTATCCTCTTCCCTAGATACTATATCCTAATAATAAACCAAAATTAATGAGAATGATAGGGAAATTTTAATATTTGTGGCTTGGGAGACAGTGAATAGTGATACAAGGTAGACCTGGCTCTAGAAGACCTAGGTTCAAAGTGAAGCTGTGGTACTTGCTAGCAGTTAGTTAGTTGGGCTTTGGTCAAGTTAAGCTCATCATGTGTGTGCAGTACAGCACCCGGTATAAAGTGAGTACCCAGATGCTAGTATACTTCATGACATCACTTCATGCATTTGAAAATAATCGACTGCTGAGCTTCCAGTTCAAGATGGCAACATAGGAAAACCCTGAACTCACTTCTTCCACAGATACACCAAATCTGTTCCTATTTATAAAGCACATCCTCCTAAAGAAGTGAGGGCTGACTGAATAGCTTCTACAGCAAAAGATAGACCACACAGAGAACAGCAAGAGGGATGGTGACACAGTAACAAAGAAAACCCCTACTCCCAAAGCTGCAAACTGCAGTGGGGAGGGATGGTAATGAAGGACCAGGAGCAGATTTGTTTGCCCGGGGGTATAGAAAAGCCATGGTTTAAAAGGGCAACTAGAACATAAAGGAACCAGCCCTAGAACCCTGCCAAATAGTGGGGGAGCTGCTGGAACTCTAGAGGGTCAGAGGGACTGGTGAGCACCACAGTTTGTTTCCCCTTCACCTTGACAGTGCAGATAGAGCATGGTCCTGGCACCAGAGCCCCTAGCCCACACCAGCCCCAAATGCCTGGGGTGCAGACAAAAGCCATAGTTTATAAGGGCAACTCGAATATAAAAGGTCCAGCCCTGGAACTCCACCAAAAGGCAGAGAGCCACTGCAATGCTCTCTGGTCAGAGGAGCTGGTGACACTGTTTACATTCTCCCTCCACCTTTATAGCATGGAAGGGAGCAGCCTACTGCTTCCACAAGCCCCTGCCCCTAGCCCACACCAGCCCAAGCCATCCCACCAGAGTGGCCTCAGTGTGCCACATACTGGACACCCCCGGTTAGCACCCCTATGGCTCCAGCTGTCTCAGCAAGGTGAGACATTCCAGGCCCATGCCACTTTGGCTCCAAATGACTCGCTAGGGCAGAATGCTCCAGGACCTCCTGGCTCATGCCCTTTATGGCTCAGGGTGCCCCCTGTGTGAAATGACTTGGGACATTAGACTGCACCCCACTTGGGATCAGTCACCCCACCAGGGCGCCTCCTGTGCAGAACACCCTGGGACACCCAAGCTTACACCCACTTTAGTTTCAGCTGCCCTGCCAGGGCACCCTCTGCAGAGTGCCCTGGAACCCAAGGCTTGCACTAATTTCAGCTTCAGCTATCCTGCCAGGTGCCCTCTACACAGAAAACCCTGAGACCACCCTGGCCCACACCCACTTCAGCTCTGGCCATGGCACCAGGGCAGCCCTAGCAGGGTGCCCAGGACCCCTAGCCTGTGCCAGCCACAGCTGCAGCCAACCAAAATCACCAGGCACACACAGTTTACACAGGGGACAACAATACACAAGACCATTCCTTCAAACTTAGGAGAAATAGCTGTTCCATCTAATTCATAGAAACAAACATAGAAACTCAACCAAAATGAGAGGAATATATTCCAAACAAAAGAACAAGACAAAACCTTGGAAAAAGAACTAATGAAACAGAGATAAGCAATATGCCTGATAGAGTTCAAAGTAATGGCTGTAAAAATGCTCACTGGACTGGATAGAAAGTGGATGAATTCAGTGAGGATTTTAACAAAGAGACAAATACAAAAAAGAACCAGAGTTAAAGAGTACAATAACTGAAATGAAAAATACACTAAAGGGAATTAACAAGAGATTAGAGAATGCAACAGAATGGATCAGCAATCTGGAAGGCAGATAGTGGAAAGCACCCAAGCTGAACAGCAAAAAAAAAAAAAAAAAGAAAGAAATAAAGAAAAGAAAATCAGGATAGGTTAAGGGATCTCTTGACAACATGAGGTAAACAAGTATTCTAAGGGTCCCAGAGGAGAAAAGAGAGAGAGAAAGGGGAAGAACACTTAAAATAACTGAAAACCTCTCTAACCTGGGGAAGGAAATACACACCCAAGTCCAGGAAGCAAATAAAGTTCTAAAGATAGACCCAAGAAGGTCCACATCATGACACATAATAATTAACATGTCAAAGATTAAAGATAGATAATTCTACAAGCAGCAAGAAACAACTAGTAACATACAAGGGAAACCCCATAAGTCCATCAGTTGACGTCTCATCCGAAACTTTGCAAGCCAGAAAGGAGTGGCAGGATACATTCAAAGTGCTGAAGGGAAAAAAGCTACAACCAGGAATACTCTGCCCAGCAAGGTTATCATTCAGAATTAAGGGACAAAGAGTTTCTCAGACAAACAAAAGTTAAAGGAGTTCACCACCACTAAACCAGCCTTACAAGAAATGTTAAAGGGACTTCTTTAAGTGGTAAAGAAAAGGCAGTAATGAGAAGAAAATTATGAAAAGAAAAAAATGACACGAGTAAAAGCAAACATACAGAGAAGGTAGTAATCACTTATAAAGCTAGTATGAAGGTTAAAGACAAAAGTAGTAAAACTATATCTAAACAATTAGTTAAGGGGGACTCACAAAATAAAAATATGTAAAATATAACAACATATACATAAAACATGGGGGGGGCAGATGAGTAAAAATGAAGTTCTCTTATAATGTGTTCAAATTTAAGTGACCATAGACTTACACATATGACGGCTATATACTTAGGATGTTACATACAAATCTCATAGAAACCACACACCAAAAACCTATGATACACAAGAAATAAAGTGAAAGAAAGCCAAGAATAACACTAAAGAAAGTCATCACAAGAGAGCAAGAGAAGAAAACTACAAAATCAGAAAACAATGAACAAAATGGCATTAAGTACATACCTATCAATAATTACTTTAAATGTAAATGGTCTAAATGCTCCAATAAAAATAATTGACTGTTACCTTTTCCTCTAGCTGGTTAGGTATGAGTTTTCCAGGCTTACTTTCTAGGCTTTTGGCTTCACAAAGGAGATACTTTCTAGTTTATCAGTACCCCTCCATTTTTTCTCTATTGTAGAAAATTTGGAATACAAGATTTTAAAATAAAATAATAAATTTCAATCACTCTGCCACAAAGTACAAACACTTACCAATTTACTTCTTCTTCCTGTCTTCTAAATAATTTGGGTATCATACAGAATATCCAACTTCTCTCAAGTTACAGAAATTTCTCCATGATGTTAAATAGCCTTTGACAAAATACAATTTATTGGTTACATAAGTTACACTATAATTTAAGCACTTTCCTTCCATCTTAAATATGCCTACTAGAACTAAGTATGAGCCTCTCATTATGGTCTATTTATTGTAAGAGAAATATTGGTTTTGAATCCTGAGTCTCCGTATTTCCATTAATGTGACCTAGGATCATGAGGCCCTCTCCCATTCTTTTAAAGGAGCCATCACGGGGCACCTTGGGTGGCTCAGTCGTTAAGCGTCTGCCTTTGGCTCGGGTCATGATCCCAGGATCCTGGGATCAAGCCCCGCATCGGGCTCCCTGCTCAGCGGGAAGCCTGCTCCTCCCTCTCCCACTCCCCCTGCTTGTGTTCCTGCTCTCACTGTGTCTCTCTCTGTCAAATAAATAAATAAAATCTTTAAAAAAAAAAAAAATAAAGGAGCCATCACAATACTATTTTTTATTTGCTAAAAAAAACCCAAAAAACAAACCGAAAAGGACAATTCTACTTCTGGAAATATGGTGGTTTAGGTGCTCTTGGAAAGCCCTTTCATTATAACTAAATCAATAAATGTTAATAAACTTACCTTTTAATGCACTGTTAAACTTGACAGAATGAAAGGGAAATCCCCAAGAAATAATGCTATCCACCCCACCTCACCTACCAAAACGATCAGCAAATATAAACTCTAAGAGAATTTAAAAACCTGGGTGGCCCCCTAAGGCAAATACTGACATCACCTCAGTGAATGGAAGAAGGTGTCTTAGGTGAGCCAAGCGTGAAATATCTCCATTAAGTAAGGACCCTTAAAGAGTCCCTGTTGTTAGGCTGAAACAAAACAAAACAAAACAAAAAACAACCATCTGCCAGCAAAGAGAGGTTACCAAGAAATAGCCTTCTTTTATGCACAGCTACAAGAAAAGAATTGTAATGATAATGGTCTTTAGTGAGGATTTGCAACTATAAGCCTATCCTCAAATAGATCTAGAGTAAAAACCCAAAACCAAATTGATTTACAATGGTCCTAGGTTGCTGGCATCCCTGGGGCCTAGCAGATAAACCTATACTCTCACCAGGAAAGCATCCAGTATTCATACGGATAAAATAAATTTAAAAATGAAAAAAATGTTGAAACTAAATATATATTTATATATGAATATAAAATCAAGCAGAAGCAATGCTATCATGAATAAAATGCTGGGGGAGAAAAGATTTAGAACTTCAATACCTTCAGATATTAGAATTATCATATTTTGAATGCAAAATATGGTTGTGTATAAAGAAAAATGAACCCAAACAGGAAATGAGTATTAAAAAATGATCACATTTTAAGAGAAACTTAGTAGATCCTTTAGAAAGGTGTAATAAACTAAAAACTCAATGGATGCTAATATTAAACAGAAGATTAGATCTTGGGGCACCTCGGTGGTTCAGTTGGTTAAGGGTCTGACTCTTGATTTCAGCTCAGGTCATGATCTCAGGGTCATGGAATCGAGCACTGCGTCAGGCTCCGCACTGGGTATGGATCCTGCTTGGGATTCTCTCTCGCGCTCTCCCTTTGCCCCTCCGTGTCCCCAACCATGCTCATGCTCTCTCTCCAAACAAAAAACTACAGCAAAAACCCAGATTAGATCCAACTGAAGCTCTAATCAACTCTGAAGACCATGCCCAGAATACACAGAGACAAGGAGAGGAAAATTAGAAGACAGAGATGAAAAGATTTAAAGGACCAAAAGAGAATGACCCAACATCTCATCAGAGCTCCAGAAGGAAAGAAAGTGGGGTGGGGAGGAAGCAATTCATCCAGAAGAAAGGGTGGAGATTTAAGGATTGTTGAGCAGTGAAATGGGTTATCTTTTAGGTATATTGAGACAATAGTGTCTACTGTGTGAAGTTAAAAAGGCAATTAAAACAGCACAAACCAGGAATGGGGTGATCAGTTACTAGAGTTCTGATAAAGTGTTTTCTTCTAATCAGTGGGAGGATTAAAGATACTGATTAGCTTTAAGTTTTAAGTATGTAAAATGTCAAGGGTAAATGCTATAAGAATAAAAATTGGGGTCAGTTTCAAACTAGTAGAGGAAAAAATGGAGAAAACAAAAAACATATGTAAAAAGACAGTAAAGTGAGATGAGTAACAGGCACAGAGGTGTCAGAAAACACTCCAAACTTATAACCACTATAAATACAAATAGACTGAACCTGCCAGTTGAAAGTCAGAGATAGCCATCTAGATTTAAAATAAAACCACCTGGGGGGGGGCGCCTGGGTGGCTCAGTCGTCGAGCGTCTGCCTTCGGCTCGGGTCGTGATCCCGGGGTCCTGGGATCGAGCCCCGCATCGGGCTCTCTGCTCGGCTGGGAGCCTGCTTCTCCCTCTCCCACTCCCCCTGCTTGTGTTCCCTCTCTAGCTGTCTCCCTCTCTCTCTGTCAAATAAATAAAATAAAATCGTTAAAAAAAATAAAATAAAATAAAACCACCTGGGGTGGGCGCCTGGGTGGCTCAGTTGGTTAAGCGACTGCCTTCGGCTCAGGTCGTGATCCCGGGGTCCCTGGATCGAGTCCCGCATCGGGCTCCCTGCTCGGCAGGGAGTCTGCTTCTCCCTCTGACCCTCCCCCCTCTCATGTGCTCTCTCTCATTCTCTCTCTCTCAAATAAATAAATAAAATCTTTAAAAAAAAAAAAAAAAAAACCACCTGGGGTGCCTGGGTGGCTCAGTCGGCTAAGCATCCAACTTTTGATTTCAACTCAGGTCATGATCTCAGGGTTGTCAGATCAAGCCCCACATTGGGCCCCGTGCTGGGCATGGGGCCTGCTTAAGAGTCTCTCTCCCCCCAAAATAAAAAATAAAACCTATACTCTTTATAATAAAAAGTATAAGAACACATAAAAACTTAAAGTCCATATAAAAAGGTCAGGAGAATTATGAGGGAACAGGGTGTGATTAGGGGGATGCAGTATGTGTCTGGAGTGCTGGTAATGCTTTATTTCTTGACTCAAGTGTTGACTTTCTAGTAACTTAAACTGTACATTTATGTTTCATGCATTTCTCTGAATGTGTATTTTATAACAAGGTGTTAAAGCATTCGTAAAAACATGGGATACCTAGGAATTTCAAAAGATGTACAAGAATTTGGTGAAGAAATTTTTAAACTTTAAAAATCTGAAAAACATTTTAGAAAAATAAACAGGAACATGATGTTCCTAGACTTTAAAACTTGGTATCAGAGATACTACTTCTTTTTTTTTTTTTTTTTTTAAAGATTTTTTATTTATTTATTTGAGAGAGAGAGAATGAGAGACAGTGAGCACATGAGAGGGGGGAGGGTCAGAGGGAGAAGCAGACTCCCTGCCGAGCAGGGAGCCCGATGCGGGACTCGATCCAGGGACTCCAGGATCATGACCTGAGCCGAAGGCAGTCGCTTAACCAACTGAGCCACCCAGGCGCCCTCAGAGATACTACTTCTTAAAATGACCTATAAGCTCAATGTAATCCCCAAATCCAACAGGATTGTTCAAGCTAACTTGATAAGGTTTTCCCAAAATTTACATGGCTAGAAATAGTCAAGACCATCGTAGGAAGATAAAATGTATGAAGGGGGGAAATCTGTTCTACCAGATATAAAAGTTCATTATTAAGGTATAGTAATTAAATTGTCATTGGCAATTTGATATGACAGAAGTAACATTGGCAATCAGTGGGGGAAAGGGTAACTTTTTAAATAAATAACTCTTGGACAACTGGTTAAGCAAATAAAAGGGGAGGAAAATGGCCCCTTGCCTCCTATCATACACCAAAATAAAATCTAGATGAATTAACAACCTCCATGTGAAAGACAAAACCATGACACGTTTAGAAGGAAATCCAGAATATCCTTTTTACTTTGAATCAAGGAAGAATTTTTTAAACTAGACAGAAAAAGCATTAACTATAAAAGATTGATCAGTCTACATTAAAACGAACTTCTATTCATCAAAGGGTATCATATCATAAATGCAGCTTCCAACATTGGCTACTGCTGTTCCCTGCCACCTAATATTCACACCCTTCTGTTGTCCCCTCCTACACTGCACCAGGTTTGCTCTGCATCACTAAGTAAATACGGCAGAAGTCATGGTATATTATGTCTGAGATTAGGTTATAAAAACTACAGCCTCTGTCTTGAATTTTTTCTCTTGGATACTTCACTGGGGGAAGGAATATGCCATGTTTTGAGCATCTCTATGAAGATGTCCACATGACAAAGTCCTGAGACCTGCCAACAATCGTGTGAATTATCTTGGAAGTGGACTCTCCAGGTCCACACAAAGCCTTGAGGTGATTGCAACACCAACACCTTGACTGCAACCTCCTTATAAATTGAGCCAGTCACCAGCTATACTACATAGCAAGATAACTAATTAGCATCCTTAATGCATAAAGAATTACGATGAATGAATATGGAAAGACAATTAACAACAAAAAATGGGCAAAAGATATAAACTGGTTTTTCACAGAAAAGGAAACACAAAAGATTCTCAACTTCGATACACAGGGAAAAGGAAATTAAGACTACAATGAAATGCCATTTTCATTCACTGAATTGACAAAAATTGGAAAAGTCTAACTCCTGTTGGCCAGGATATGGAGCATAAGTAACCCTTATACACAAGTTGTAGGTGTGTAAAACTGTTACAATCACTCTGAAGGAAAATGTGATAAAAATTGAAGATAAATATAACCTACAAACTAGCGACGCATAACTTTTGTTATCAATAAACATGCATATGGATGTACATAGCACAAGCAAGAATCAGGAAAAAGCACCAATGTCCATCAACAGGAGTATGGATATATTGTTATTTATATAATGGAATACCATACTAAAATGAACTATACATAAACACAGATAAATCTTAAGAGTGCTGAGTGAAAAGCAAGTCTCAGAAGATACCATGCAATATTCAAAATACTTAAAAGTGGGATGTTAATAATATATAAATCATATATGAATCAATAAGTTAATATGTCAATGTGCAAATCAAGTAAAATAATCCCTTTTATTCTTTAAATAAACTACATAATAAAACTTAATCTAAAGTGATGAAAGTAGTACAAATCATTCAGCAACCACTAATAATTCCCAAAGCACTTCGAACAGCTTGGCTGATACAATTTGTTTGACATGGCTCTCCCCAGCTAAATGATACCCTCATTATTTGACACAGGGCTGCAAACTCTTGCAGTGACTTCCCCCATTCAACTGATAGTCATTAATGTACTACTGTGCTGTCTGGCCCCTGAAGAGAAGGGACATGCAGCTGACCCCCATCTTACCTCATCGAACAGGATAGTGCCATCTGGGTGCTGGCTCCATGCCAAGAGCCAGTGGTAGGAGCTCCTAGTTAGAGGAAAGAATGGTGGGGTGGGGGGAGCGAAAGAGTACTAGCTGGGTGGGGACTGATCTTGGTTACCAGAACGGGGAACTTGTGTTTTATGTCTGTCTCATTCCATACCCAAAACTGGGTCCCACATTGGCCAAACAAGAAAGAACCAATGACTGGTCGGATGATTCAGGACAAAGAAAGAAGGGGATAAGCGAAGAGAATAAATAACAGGGCAAGTCTGCCAGAGCTTCTGCCGGCCCTGAGATGGAGCAGCTTGGTCAGGCCAGTGAGCGTAAACTGGTAGAGATGAAGAGGGTAGACAAACATGATACTCGGTCTACAGACAGGATGGGGGAGAATAGAGCAGGAGTTGTGCTATCACCTGGGGAGAGCACATTCTTTACAGTCACTGTCCTCACACCTCTTCAGTGCACAAGGCAGGTCGCCCTCCACCCCAAAATAAGCTGTCAAAATGTTTAAAAAACCATCTAAAGGGCTATCACTGCACCACAAAGGGCTATGTCCCTAACACTTGTGTCTACCCACACTCCCAATCTTCCCAGCTGCTACCAGAGCTTAGACACATCTCCCCTTGAGCAGGATGAGGCATTTCTTTGGGAGGACGAACAAAAGGGATCTTCTTCAGCTTGGTTGCCCAGGTTCCTCTTCCACTCAAGGGCTTACAAAACCAGAAAAGATTTCCCCAAACCTGAAATAATAGTAATCTATAGTAAGCCCTTCAGCTTTGTCCCCATTGCTCAAACCAGAAATACATCATGAAGTATCATGTGTGGTTTCTGAGAAACCACATGTTCTGGAACTTGATTTTACTAGTTTCTGGAATTACCATTTACCAATCGGCATGGAAATATTTCAGTATTTAGCATTAACCATGGCTTTATCAGTGTGCACTGGCTCACTATCAGGCCTGCACATACAGAGTATGACAACATCTTTACTCAAAAACATGGATAGCTAATCAAGTTCAGGAAAAAACACCCTTGTGGTAACAATAAGAGAAACTAAGAAAACAAAAACTAAGAAATTCAGGATAGCGGTTATCCTTGAAGGAGAGGAAGATGGTAATTTTCTATTAAATTGGGTGACAGACTTACATTTATTATGTACGGTTCATAATATATACATATTTTCCACAAGAAGTTTTCCTCAGGGTTGACATTCTGGGTTTACCATATCAGCTCGTTGCAAGCTCCCATTTTCTACAACAATGCTATCACCATCTTACAAAAATGAGTAAGAAATCCTGTCAAGTCCTGAACTTGACAGGACTTGAAATTGTGCTGAAATAAAGACACTTATGTCTCTTGAGTTTCCCAATTCTATCTAAAGAAAGGGATGAGGCTATTTTGATGTGGCTTGTTCTTAGGATCTAAGTCAGTTGCCCATTACATTTTCTCCTAAATGTTGACGAAATTACCCAGTATTTTTATGAGTTGTCAAACTTCCAGAATTTACTGTTCACATTTTGTATTTTCCCACCCCTAATCTTTTGGTACCTCTTATATTTTCTGTAGTTTCTTATTCACAGTAACTATACTTGGGAATATATTTGACCCCAGGTATATGAGCTCACTGAAATAGGTTTGGTGTTTCTTTAGTATTTTTTTCATCTGAAGGAAATACCTTCTCACAAAGAAAATCTATCCTTTTCAACAAGTCTGGAGATCCTCTCTTGTTAATATTGTTATAAGGATGTTATCTTTCCCTAGCAAGTAGGATTTGACTTCCCTGATCTCAATTCAGATAGTAAAAGCCCTTTTCATTGTTTTTGTTGTTGTTGACACTGTTTTCTTGCTAGTTTGTATGTGTCCCTACTTCCAAGCTTGGCATGGATCTCTAAATTTTAATCACAACAACTGCAACCCATCATTGTTCAGGATCAACCCAGAGTTTTATAGTATTTTCTGGGGTTTCTAGAAGCTAATAGTCATGGTTTCATATTTGTCCTTTTAAAAAGCTGAGTGAAATTAAAAAGCAGAAGTGAAATTAAAACTTCCTAAAATGACAGATGTGACACTATTGTGACAAACATTGCCTTTCCATGCTTTGACATGCCAGGAAGATACAGGTGCTCTCTGACCAGGAATTCAAGCAGAAGCACAGTAAATGCTGACCAGCATGTGGGTAGATCAAGCTATGTGGTACAGGGACACTTCTTATGGATGCAGAGGATAAGATGATATAAGTCAAGTCTGTGTAACACAGCTACGGTAAAATAAAGGTTAAAAAATCCAAATTATTGGGATGCCTGGGTGGCTCAGTTGGTTAAGTGACTGCCTTCGGCTCAGGTCATGATCCTGGAGTCCCGGGATCGAGTCCCGCATCGGGCTCCCTGCTCGGCAGAGAGTCTGCTTCTCCCTCTGACCCTCCTCCCTCTCATGCTCTCTGTCTCTCATTCTCTCTCTCTCAAATAAATAAATAAAATCTTAAAAAAAAAAAAAAAAAAATCCAAATTATTACACTCAATTTAAAATTACTCTAAAGAAACAGTTAACTTTTCTTATCTTTAGGAAAGCTTGAAAGAAACTAAAACTAGAATAAAATTTCCAAAACTGTTTTGCAAAAAATGTCACCCAACACAGATGCCTCCACTTACGGAACTTGTCATTTACTTTGTATCATCAGGAATTCAGCACAACCAAGAACAAAATCATTACATCTCTTTAGTTCACACAGGAATAAGAGATAACACACTATACACCTTAACTGACCATGAAAAGATTGTTTTATTCTGTGAAAATATTCTCAACAGAGAACACGATCTTAAACAAAGCATTTACCATTAAATCAACATGTGCACAAAAAGAGTAAAAATTACTGAAAAATTAAAGATTTCTTTTGGACGATTCACATGTTCAAAATTTAAGAATGATTTAAACTGTGCAAGTACAAATGTCTGTCCTATTGTAATAACCCATGTACAGGTTGCACTATTCCACGTGAAGGACCTTGCCTCCTACGGAAGCAAATCCTGCTTTGAGAAAAACAAACAGTAGCTTGAAAAGAACAGTTAGTCCTTACAAGAAAGCCTTAAACTTTGCCCTCTGTGGCTGTCAGCCAAAAAAACACAAGCACTTCAGGCTTTGTACAGAGGACAAACACAGCCAGATCACATTTCCTCCTCAATGCTAAACTTTAAAATAAAAATAGCACTAGATTTTAAAACTACTTTATGTAGTCTGTCAGTATTGAATAATGTCACATTATATAAATAACCCTGTAAAGAGATTCAAAGACTAAACTTTATAGTTTACTAGCCTCAAAGGTAATACACTACATGTCAGCTGTGTAACTGGGGTGTACTTGATCTTATGAAGGCATTAACTTTCACACAATTGTCATTCAGCTTTAGTGTAACTGGTAGTACGATTCAAATAACACTGGGGAAAAAATTATTAAAGCAGTCGCACAGCTTCTAAAATATTGCTTAAAATCCAATAATACACAGACCATTTCACGTTCCTTCTTCCCTCAAAACAGTAACGAACAAAATTAATGAAGCTTCTGTGGTACAAATACCTACCCCCCCGAACCTATGCCCAACTCCTATTAAACACCACTAAGAAATTAGTTAAGATACAAGTCATTAACAGAATCACAAATGCGAGGCAGGACAACATGAGCAACAGGGGCAGTAACGACAATTATATTTACAAGTATAAACATAAAGAAATTTCCATTTTACAAGTAAAAGTGCACATAGATCATTACAAAGTTTCACTAAATTTTATCTGGTTCAAACAAAAGCATCACTTGGAAACAGACTATCGTTGTAATAATCAAATAAGAACATGGTCACCCCAAATTAAAACACAATGGGGGGTCCATAAAACTTCTCATAAAAACACGGAATAAAGTAAAATGGACTTGGACATGTCTTTAGCTTGATGCATAAATCTGAAGATGCACCATCAAACATGGTAGAGCTCTAAAAGCCACCTACCAAGGCTACGTCGGCATCCGCAGCAGCGCTGCCGAGTTAAAGGAGGTCGCACTGAGCTGACACATAAAGCCCTTTGTGGGATACTGTAGTGGTAGTGTTGGCAATCAACAGATTGAGGCACTCTAGTTTAAGGCAGCATTTGAATGGAAGCAGCTGACTTCTGACAACAGTCCTTTGTCTTGAGGTGGTGAGTATCTTGGGTGTTTATTATGCCAGGATTTCAGTGCTGACTATAGATTCTTCTCAGACTGAGGTGAAGATGTATCATGTTTCAGAGTTCTTTCAACTGGGCTGTAGGCTAGAGCAGAGGTGTTTTCTTTTTCTTATCATAAATACTTGAGGTTCACAAACTACTACTTCATAATGCCAAAACTGGAAGTTTGCAGTGGGGAAGTTACAGCAGCGTACATGAATACTAGGATGGGAACATTAGTGCGGGAGCTGTCTGACAAAGGGACTCGCACTACAAATGTAGAACAAAACAAAGACTTTGACGAGAACAAGGGATTATAAAGACATGCCTGAAAACGCTAGCCCGATCGCTCTAGACATGCAACAGGATGTTAAGCAAGCACAGAGGTGGCGCAGGCAGACACTGACAAATGGCAAGGGTTCTAACAGACAACAGGTCTAAAAGCCAATTAAAACAGAGCTGGTATAGACGGTCCTGCTGGGACAGCCAATGTAAGACAAATTTCATGATAGCTCTGCATTCTTTCTGATTTAAACATCAGTAAAAGAAATGGAAAAAAAGTTAGCCATTTCTGGCTTTTTTCCCTTTATGTGAATAATTGTGAATGAGGAATTTAAGGATTGGTATTACAATGATTCTTTAAAACAATGTATGGAAATGATAATGAAGTTAGTAAAAAAAAAAAAATGTCTGCATGCACTCATGCAACTTGCTTCTCTCACTCTCTGTTTGAGCCTGACAACTCTAATACCCTCCCCCTAAAAGCAGCTGCATGTAACCTCCTTCAACATCTTGCCCATTTCCTCAGAAACCCTCTTCAGGAACCTGTAGTCCAGGAGGAAAAAGAAAAGAACAATTACTGAAGACCTTTGGTAAGACCAAAAGGGGTGTTTAAAGTGTCTGTCCCAAATGTCTAAAATCATTTTAATAGTCAGCTATGTGAAAACACCAGAAAAATCTGGACATGAGCAAAATTAAGGACCAGTCTCTTAATTGCTTCCTCACTTTACTTCCCCACACGACCAGCACTGCACAATCCTTTATTATACAGTATTTTCCAAGAAACGCTTGTTAAAATTAATTGGAAAAAATCTTGAATTGATGATTGAGCTAAAATGAGAAAATGTCCTAAACGGTGGTACAGATAATAGTCCTGCAACCCAGTCAGTCAAAGCAGTTTTTTCTTTTCGAAGTAAAATTTGCCAGTACTTTCCTTCCACTCAAGATTTCCTCTTTTAGAATCTATTTTCCTATGTATAAATTGCTAAATGCTAAATCATCACGAAAGTGGTATTTCCCAAAAGACTTTTTCAAGATGAAAAAATACAAGTGTTAACCTGGAAGGAAGTCTGTATGTTATTGAAAACGATTAGTACACTAGATGAAAATATTTTCAGGTCTCAAAAAAAACCCATTTTATTCACATAAGAGCTAGACCAGGTTGATTTTTTTTTACAGGTCTCTTAATTAGCCTACTACTAAAATAGATTTATGTTCAAGGTGTTTTCTTCCTTTAAGAAACCAAAGCTAAGAATAGGGAGAAAAATGAAAATGAATGTATTTATTTTTTTCAATTAGCCAACTATTACTTTTCTCCCTGGAAACTGTAGCTACAAAAATTCAAACTCCTAGGCCAAACCACTCTTTTGGGAGTTAGCTTTCAGAGCAGTTTTCCTTATTTGAATTCACTTACAGTCACTGTGTTTTCTGGAGCAAAGAGTGTGTTGGGGGAGGAGGGCTTCCTATATCTGGATTCCTGCCCAACAGATCAAATTCTAGGACTTATAAGGCAGAAAAACACAAATCTTTCACAGAGACTTAAGCAGGACATAAAGCAAAAGGCATCAATTAAGCTTCACACCGACGTCACTCAAATGGTAAAACATCACGAGAACAGTTTCTTGTGGTAATATTCACATCTTTAAAATCGAGCCTACACTCAGCTCACATAGTGAACAATGTATCTTGGATGCCTCTAAGTTTTCTTATGTTTTCCCACCCAGTGAATGTGTTTTCGTTTTATGTTATCATTCCTATGTTATACATGTCACAAAGCTGCCTGGTTAGTTTAGATGTAAGTTACTGCACCTTTACTATTTTTCTCTAGAGTTACATCTATGTATGACGTGGGAACGTAGCCTTCTTCACCGTTCTGTCTCCGAGCTCTTGTCCATCCATCACCTTTGTCTTCCTCAATAATGTATAGAACTTCACCTTCTTTCATTGCCAGGGTACCTTCATTATGTCCTAAGTGAGAGTTTTAATAGCATAACCATAATTAAGTGATAATTTCAAATAAAAGTTACAAATACAACACACAAAACGACACGATACCCTACTAGATTTCAATGTACCTAGAACCAAGAGCCCACTGACTCTCATTAGCAACAGCTCCATAATGCTTTTGTAGTTTATCCAACACTTTCACATACATTATGTCACTGGAAATGCACAATAACCCTGGGAAACTGGCATTAATATCACCCCGCCCCCCCATGTAACAGATGAAGTATCTGAGCTACAATGACATTGTATGATTTGACAGGATACTCTCTTATTTCACTACTCCAACTCCTTTCCCAAATTTGAGTGCATTGCTATCTAAAAAATTCATGAGGTGTGGATCAGGAAAATATTACTGACTGTGGGAGAGTGGGAAGACAGAAGAAAAGAATATAGTTTGGAGAGGGAGCAGAGAAAAACACAGGTTCAACTCTGGTGATGGTGGAGGCAGAATAGTCACAGCCACAAAGCACGAACTTTCTTTGAAATCTCATCAGACTCAGGGCTCGTTTTCTTCTCCACTGCCAACTACTTCCAACCCAATTAGCACTAACAGTTTTCACAAATGATTCTTCATTTAACATACCCTAAATTCTCTAGGTAACATTATAGCAAGATCTTATTTAATACTATTTCACAGAATGAGGAGTAACTAAAAGCTTTACTCAACTTTATTTTTTTTTAAAGATTTTATTTATTTATTTGAGATGGAGAGTGAAAGCAAGAGCACGAGCCGGGAGACAGAGGGAGAAGGAGAAGCAGGCTCCCCGCTGAGCAGGGAGCCTGACTCAGGGCTCGATGACCTGAGCCGAAGGCAGACGCCCAACCGACTAAGCCACCCAGGCATCCCTTTACTCAACTTTAAAACCAATACAATGGGGGCGCCTGGGTGGCTCAGTCATTGAGCGTCTGCCTTCGGCTCAGGTCATGATCTCAGGGTCCTGGGATCGAGCCCCGCATCAGGCTCCCTGCTCCACAGGAAGCCTGCTTCTCCCTCTCCCACTCTGCCTGCTTGTGTTCCCTCTCTCACTGTGTCTCTGTCAAATAAATAAAATCTTAAAAAATAAAAAATAAAAAAACTAATACAATGGATGGGTGGGGAAGGACCTTAAACCATATACCATTTTATAACAAATGGTTTATGAAAGTGTTACTCTGCTCCTCTGTGAATTGAGGAAAAAGATTTTTCACAGTCCAAGAGAGGGAAGGGCAACAAAAAATCTCCAAGAGAGAACCACAATGTCTTCCTTCCCTCACAGGGACTGTTCTCCAACCATCACAGCAGAAGGATGGTGTAGTCAGAAGTGACACAATCTCTCCTTCTCTCACTTGAAAATATGGCCTACAGAGTACAGATATCGTAGGGACATTCAGCTATGCCATGTGCCTTGTACCTATCTCTCAATGACAGCAAGTTACAAGGAAGAGCTTAAAGTGGCATCTACTAGCTTTCCACTTCCTAGGTTGAGCTACACTCAAGCTGCTTCAATTGTGATGAGAACATGTAGTATTAGTAAGATCTCTGGGGGAAATTAAATTCTGTATCGACCAAAGTTGATAATTAAAATCTGTACTAGGATGTTGATAACACAAGTAATTTTCTTTCAGTGTCATGTACAGAAGAAAAACCTCTATTTGCAATATAGTTAAAACAAAAATATTCATACTAATGAGCTGGTATTACAATTTGCTGACAATGAATTATATAACTAAGGACAGTAAAGTGCATGATTCAATGGTAGACTTTAAGGAACCAGTTTTATCAAATACAAAAGAAAATCACACCATCAAAAGGGTAGATAGCTTTGCAGTGTCCAATAGCAGGCAAAGGATCGTCGTCTTCAAATTCATCATCAAACTCATTGTGGTGCCCATGTTGTTGGGGTGGCCCACGGACTTCTTGGTTTGCATCATCAGTGTAACTTCCCTCAGGACTATAAAACATGAAAGTATACCTCATCAAGTATCACAAACATGGGAAATTTTTATGCTATCTACAAGGTGAACTCCTCAGGATCAATTCAGAGAACTAAATATCAATGACACAGTTCCAAATTAAGCCTTTATTTTCTTAAATCATGATGATATACATAAATTGCTGGTAATACAAAATGCTTCTTTGTTGAATTTCCTGAAATTAAAAAATTACAATGTTCTAGCCATATGGCATGCATTCAATAAATATGTCTCAGTATCACTGGGCCCAGAGATAAAATGGGAGAAATGTAGGGGACACTTGTCTTCCATCATCCCGGATTTATCACCTCCTCTTCTGGCAAAAGACCCCTAAAATTCCATGGGGGACCCACCCACACCCATAATCGGTTCCCAGGCTTCAGGCAGAGTTGTGTCCTGGCTCCAGAGGGCCCGTCTCAGCACAGCACTTGTATGGCCAGAGTGAACAGTTCACGAGTAGGCTTATAACCCAATCAGGTAGAATAGACCCACAGAGACTTTTCTTTAGGGACTGAAGAAAAGTTCCCTCCCTGCCTTCTCCACTGGACTTGAACCTGGAGATATATGAGCCCAGAACTTTGGAAGACCATCACATGAAGTCTTCAAATGAAGCCAACACAGTGGAAGGCAGAACTGTGAGGTGGAGAGAAATAGTTCTGAGTTCCTAGATCAAGCTCTTCCTAAAACAAGCCAATAAAATCCCTTCTTAGTTTAAGCCAGTATGGGTATTTATCCTGTCACTGAAAGCAAAAAGACTCCTAATAAAGTTAACTTCCAATTAATCATGCTAACAAGGAAGTTAGTAAAACTCAGAAAATTCAAAAGAGCAGGTAATCCAAAGGTATTTTACTTAAAATTTTTTTAAAGAGAAAAATGTTAATAATTTTGCTGAAGAATCAAATGACCGAATAAGAGAATGGGCAAATCTGTATGATTAGAAATTAAAAGCACTTTCAGTATGCCTGGAAGCCATGTTCTTAGATAACACAAACCAGAGATTAGATTACTTTAATCTAGGTTTTTCCTAGTAACAAAAAAGCAGTATATTTGTGAGTACCTCTTGATATACTAAAGATAGGTATTCTTTCAAAAAGTGGTAACATAAGAAAAGAGAAGGAAGAACTAGTATTTGTCAAGCACGTACTATTCCCAGGTATTTTACTATGAGGTGATTATGTACATTATTTCATTTATTACTAATAACCCTGTATGATAGGTATTTTAATCTCTATTTCATATTTTAAGAAACTGAGACTCAGATTATTAAAAATGAACTTGTTCAAATTATACTGTAATTAAGTAGTAAACCAAGATTTGATACTAGATCTCTCAAATCCTCTCTAAGGAGAATCCTAATTTGTTGGATTTTAGTGGGGGAGGGGGGAAGACATACACACAGAGGGGGAAATGTCATAAATGGTATGAAAACATGGAAACTTAGCAAAATGCCTTTTGGAAGCTCTGATTCAAACTAACAATACAGATTTCTTTTTTTCCTTCACAAAACTTTGAGCAACTTAACAGTTAAATTTTTCCTTGGCATAAGCCACCCAACTCCATCTAAACCTTGGAATCTTCCCAGGTCGGAGGAGCCTATGCCTCCAGACTGTAGCTCCATGAATTTTCTGTTCCGACCCCTGTTTTTGGATGCATGACAATCTAGAACAGACCAGTAAATAGGAAATTTCATATTTTACCTGTAGCTACTTAAGGAAACAGAAAAACCATTTAGGTTCATAAGACTAATGTTATTAAAAGCCAAACCTGCTAAATCAGGAAGAACTGTTAGGACAAAAGGGTGAGAAAAATTTGAGGGAAAAGAAGAAATACAAATAAAATGCAAAAAGTGACCTTTCTCGTCCCTGTGTTACAAGATGATTTATGTCACTGCTATGTCTTCTGTCTCCTCTCCCACCTGTTTTGCCTTCAACTTCAGAGAGCCAAGCCTTAGGAAAAAAATAAGTAAAACTGAGCTCAACAAATATTTTTAAAAGCTCCTGAGATAGTCTACATTTAAAATGTGCTTTAAGTTTTTATAATTATATAATTCTTGGAGAAGGGAAATATTTATTCCAGTTTGATCAATGATCAACTTTACAGCTGGTAAGAAAAGCATGTTTAGTTTTACATACTTTTAATTAAGAAAAACTTGAATGAGGAACTAATTCTCAAGATTATATACCTTAATGATTCCTTTCAGATCATAAACCCTAAAATTAAATAAAAATTTGAAGATGAACTTGTAGCAAAAACCAATCTATCATAATGAAGCTTATAAAAATGATTTTACCTTAGACAACTGCAAAACAATAAATATACCTCATTCTTGTGGATTTCCATTCGCAGGCGGTCAATGTTATTCATGGTCTCCGCTAATTTAGGCTGCAAACTCCCTGGATCCCCCATTTGTGGATTTTTCTCATACACATCTTTCATTTTGTTGAGTGCTTCTCTGGAAATGGGAAAGAAGTCACAGAATTAAATATTCACTTCATATATGAATTCCCAGATATAAGAGTTTCATTTGATTTTGGTGACTCTCACGTAAGCTAATCTTAAAAGAGTCCTATCTCTTTAAATTTAATCAAACATTACCTGCTTAAAGATAATCTGCATAAAGATGATAATGTATATAGAGTTAGGGATTTATGGAGAGTCTTTTAAAATATTTGGAATAAAAAATAGACTTCTCATTTCTTGCTTCTCATTTATGAGATTTTATACATATAGTATATATACTGTATATATGTATATTGTGTGTGTATGTGTATATATATATTACATGTGCCTTTGTATATATAGGTTTAATCAAGGCCTGGAAAAATATTCCTCAATATTCTTAAATTCATGTCCCAAATCAAATTCATTATGCCCCCATGTAGCCATACATCCCCCAGTGTGCCTCATCTTAAATCATAGCATCTTTGTCCTCCCACTCAACCATGCTAGAAATAGGAATGCCATCTTTCACTTGCCCCTCTCACAGTTCATTCATCTCCTCTTCATTTCTCTTATCATATCACTGCTGGTAATCTCAATCAGCACTCTGTAACTCCCTCTAACATCTGAAAATTATTGACTAACCCTCTTAATATTCTTTTCCTTCTTCATTCCTGGAGGTTACATTTTCTTTTCCCTTCTCACCTCTACTGTCTCATCTCCTTCCCTACCTCTGTTCAAACTTTAAATGTGTGTTACATAAAATGACAAAGGTTTCTTCTCACCTCATCCTACACTCGTTTTTGAAAATCATCTCTTCTTGTTTTTTTCTAGTTTTATTGAGATATAATTGACTCTTATTATCTTCAGAGGATACTCAAATATCTCCAGTCTTCTTTCTTTCCTAAGTTCTAGACACCCTGAACAAGTATCCTTTTTGTGGTCCGTCTACTGCCATGTTTTTTTAAATTTTGTGCTCTTTGTTGATTTTTCTTTTTAAAATAAGCCCTTAAGTGTAGTGAAGTATTGTCTAGTGTTTCTAAGTGCAAGAAGGCTGTGAGGTGCCTTATGGAGAAAATGTATGTGGTTAGATAGGTTTTGTTCACACATGAATTATAGCGCTATTGGCCTTGAGTTCAAAGTTAATGAATCAACAGTATATATTAAATTATGTGTCTTCAAACAGAAACACACATAAAACAAGGTTATAATCTGGGCACCTGTGTGGCTCAGTGGGTTAAGCATCCAACTCCTGATTTCAGCTCAGGTCATGATCTCAGGGTCCTGGGATCAAGCCCTGTGTTGGGCTCCATGCTCAGCTGGGAGTCTTCTTGAGATTTCTCTCTCCCTCTCCTTCTGTCCCTCCCCCCACTCACTCTCTCTCAAATAAATAAAATCTTAAAAAAAAAACAAGGTTATAATCAATCAGTTGATGAAAATGTGACCAGAGGCTAAATGGAGCCTAAAACTATTATTTTCCATTTTAGTTTTCACTAATTCAGTGTTCACAGTGACTTTATAGAACATAACTACTACAAATAATGAGAATCGACTATATTACAATATTTATGATTAAGCATCCTATCATACCTGATGTAAAATTCTTAAGATCAAAATTGAATCACTTCTACATCTGAAACTAAAGTGACATTGTGTGTCAACTATACTTCAGTAACAAGAAAAACAAAACACTAAATCTGGAATAAAACTGTCTGAGCTGCAAAAAAACAAAAACAACCCCCCCCCCCAAAAACCTTCAATCACTCATGCTACAGTTTAAGCTCCAATTTTATCTTCAGTATAAAATCAGATAGTAGGGCACCGATTCACTCTAATAACCCTTTATTCATAACTATCTCTTCATGAAAACAAAATTGAACTAAAGGACACTTTTATAAAATTGAAAAAAATTGGGGCGCCTGGGTGGTTCAGTCGGTTAAGCAGCGGCCTTAGGTGCAGGTCATGATCCTAAGGTCCTGGGATCGAGCCCCACATCCGGCTCCCTGCTCAGCGGAGAGCCTGCTTCTCCCTCTCCTTCTGCCTGCCACCCTGCCTACTTGTGCTCTCTATCTGTCGAATAAGTAAAATCTTTAAAAAAAAAATTGGAAAAAATTACAGCTATGAACCAATGCTATAAGTAATCAAGTATTGTTTGCCAACACATTTGCTACAAACAAAATAATTATAGCTTTAGGTTTCTACTGAACTCAACTTATATATCGGAGCAAAATGAAATGGATCAAAGTATAAGAGATGGTTAGTGTTGGTGAAACTATTCTTGATAATCAATCATCAAACTATTTTGTAATATTAGGGAAAGCATAAATATAGACTATTGGCATCCAACAGGTAATCTGCAACCTAAGAAACTAACATTTCATTTTGATCTGTGATATGGCAACCATAAAATTTTTCAAAGTTTAGGAGTTTATTTTTCCCTCAAAAGATATGTCAATTAGGATATATGATTTTTAAACCTTTTATACATCACATTTAAACACATTATTCAAAGTCGACCCCTTAAGGAATAATATGGTAGAAAAGACTTAATGGAAAAATACTTTTGGTCTGATTCTTTTTGTAGTTCTCTGTTAAGTTCATCGATACGCTGCTGCAGCTTTTTACGTCTCTGTTCTGGTGGCAGATGACTGAAATCTTCTAATGCTGGGCCCTGAAAAGGGAATCTAAATCATTATAAAAGACATCTTCAGGAAATTTTATTTTTTAAATACACCCACTATAAAATAAAAATACATATCAATTTTAAGTTTAATTTCAAATTAGCCCCCAAACAACCCTTTTTAAGAAGAAATCTAAACAGATATGTATGTATGTTAATTAAAACAACTGTATTGAAGAAAGAGCTCAAATTCCAGTGAGTTTATAAAATCATGAAAAAGAACAGGTAAAAATATAACCAGATAAAGAAAATTGGTAATGACCACTATCACATTATTTTCAGGTCTTGGCAGTTAAAATAAATACATATGAACCTTCTTACAGCAACAACAACAAAATGGAAACACATAACATTTCTCACCTATACAAATTATTGTTTTATAGATAACATCACATTGCCAAATCAAATATTGCAAATGTTGATTGCAAATATGAAAAGTTTATACAAATAAGCAACTTACCTCATGAAGATAATCTAATTGGTGAAATAGTTTAATATTGCATAGTCTTCCAATGATTACATTTATTAAGCCACTCCTTAGAACCAAACATTACGTGATTATTAAAAAACAAAAGGCAGAACTATCCACTGTGTGAAATGTAAGAAATTAGTCTAATAAGGAGTTTATTTTCAATTATCCTTTTGTACAACCTAATAACATTTCTCCGTTATTCCTGAAAGAAAGATATAATCCAAAAAAAGATGGGATCCTTCTTTAGGAATGCTTGATGTTTGAAAATTTTTTAATGTTTTAATAGTCAAGAAACTATCATTTAAGAAAAAGCACTAGTATTTAGATGTAAACTTCTGATTCAAATTATGTCTTTCTCATCTTAAATGTTAATCATGTCACTCTTATTTATCTTATTAGAGCTTACACAACAGAGCCAATATTAGCAACTATTGATTCCATTTACTATAAACCCATATTTACATAAGTTTTATACACTCCAAAAACTGATGACATTTTTCTTTTGGTGATTTTAGGAATATGCCAGTTCAATTTTTCAAGTATTGTTGAAATGAAATGCATCTTTGTTCTCTGGGCCACTTATGCCTATAACATATGCTAAGTAGCTTTATTTCGCCATCTATAAAATGCTTCCCTGACTTTTAAAAAACTCACTTTTAGGATAGAGCCAGGACCAAAGGTAACATTTAATTAATAATTAGAATCTCCAGAATTTTCCCCAAGTGGCCTACACATTATGGATATTTAACAAGCTTGCCTTAAATAAAGCAGGGCATCTTGTCTAAGTGGCTTTTGTTTTTTAATCTACCAGGTAGCAGAAATAAGAATCTGTCAATCAACTAAATCTGACCTAAATAAATGAATGGCAGAATTTCCTAATTCTGATGGGAATTTAGTGGTCAATTATTAATGTAAGTTGTCAGATTTAATCTAATTTCTGGTACAGGTTTTGAAAACTATTATATATGTGCCAAAGATAAAACTTCATAATTTATATTTTTAAAAATATTTCTTAAAATTCTGAAAAACTATTTATTGAAGTAAAGAAATATATTTCAATGTGTTTTTTGGTAGTATTACAATAAACTCATAATTACCTATAAGTAAACCTTCCAGATTTCCACTTATCCCTAATTAAACCTTGTTCTCAAATTTATTAACAGTGGATACCTAGGCATTTCTGATATCCCATTTTGACATTATAACCTGTTCTTTTACAGATTACGAGAATTAAACACTCTACTTCCTATGGATATAAAGACCTCTGAGGCATTTAACAACTTTTCCTACAAGGGAATTAATTTCTAAAAGGCTAGCCTGCAAGTCTGAAAAAAAGTGGTCTGAAAGAGAGTGGTCTATTTTCCAAAAATAAGAAACTATGCAAGCACCCAAAGATTTGGGGGTTAGGTCTTCACAATGTAGTTCCATTAATGTGTTCAAATGTATAAAGGACCATCACACACATACACTCACACACATATATTGCGCGCACGTGCGCACACACACACACACACAAAATATTTAGGTTATGTGTGCTTTTATTCCCATTCAGTAGTACAGAAGAAGAAAGCACTGACTCTCTAATGAAATTAGTAGGAAATTTTCTTTCTGTTTTGAAAATCTAATGATTCCTGTGGTAAACTACGAATAAAAATTTATGCAATCTTTTTAAAAGAAAAATCATTTTAATTTTCATTCTGTAAAAATATGAACTTTTTGTTCTATCATGTAACTTTTAAAAATAATGATTAACTATAATTTTACGCTCTGTAACATGACAAAGACTCCACTCAATAACATTTAAGAACGTAATGGGTTGATTACAGTTAATCACGTTATTTTTGAATTTTATGACATCAAGAAGTACTGGCATATATTGGACTATGGAATAAATTATAAAAAGAAAAGACGCATACAAGGTGAAAATGTGGGGTTGTACCTTACCACTTATTTTGAATTAAAAAAAAACAATGTTTTGAAATTATTTAATGTTGGCACAGTATATAGATCAGCACATAAGGCTTACCATCTTCACCGACCACTGAATAGTTCAATGGAAAACAGAAAGAAATGGTAAATTATTCACATGAAATCATAATACAAAGATGCAATAACTTATACTTTTTTTTTTTTTACAGTATTAAAATAAATATGAACATTTCACAATCCAAACAATTATGCCAGAAAAACAATTTTAAGCACATTTTGGGGAAAGTAAATTACTTGCAAAAAAAAAAAAAAAATACACTGACGATAATGGGCAGATATTTTCTAAATGCAACTAAAACTCAAAAGTAAATAGAAATCATTTGATCAGTAATCATTTATTTTCTTTAAAAGATAATTTTTTCCTTAAGTGGATTCACTTATATAGCTCTTTATTCTCAAAATACTAATATTTGAAGAGCTGAATATAAAGATCTAATATGAGCCATTTAAAAGAAATCTTATATGAAGTATTAAAAAATGAAAGGCTCTTCCTAATGCATTAAACAAAACACCATCAAAGGAATTTTTATAGTTCAAAATACTATTTTGAATTTAAATATGTCAAGGGTAGATAAGGGTAACATTTCTACTTTAGTTTTAAGGCTTTTTTTTTTTTTTTAAGAAAATTACATTATCAAAATAATAAACGAGTCACCCAGATTCAAGTTTCCCATACATATTTCCTAATAGACACAACTATATGGGGTGAATGTTGTTTTGAAGATAGAGCTTCTATTTTTCAAATTTTATTCTGAAATCCATATGCTCAATAAGCAACACTAAAAATATAATGCCAATTTTTAGAAAACTGGATAAAATTTCTTTCTGAAAATATGAAATGACATAGCCAAAGTGCTCTCATACAGTATATATACCACTAGTATATATAACCCACATTACGTGGGTTAGCAGGACTCTGCAACTGACATCGCATCTATCAAGCATCCCCAGTAAACACGTGTGCACACATGTGCACGCTTATGCACACACACGCACACACACACACACACCCCTTGAGATCCATAATATGCAATACAGCTTTACAAAGTTAATCTTCACATTCATTGTGCTTGGTTCGCAACCTCTAAAATTTATTTTTTCCTATTTTCTAAATCGTGATGTTTTAAAGAAGGTGGGGGGGGGGATGTCAGGTAGAATTTCACATAAAAAATTTGAACTTTAATAAATAACTGACAAAAATATCTACCCCTTATCTCCAATGAATTAGCTATATATATTGATGGTTATGATGATAAGAAAGATGACATTTACTATCCATTATCTTTCCAAATTAAGCTTAACATTCTTTAGACTGTCAGTAGTTTCAGGGAACAAAACCACAACTTATTTTGGTATCACAAAATTCCTGATAAAAAGATTAAAAAGATTAAATTTTTAAAAGATATTCACGATCTTCTTTAATGTTATTAATACAAAATTATACAGAGCACAAGAAACAAAATATGTGAAGTATTTGAATTTATCTTTTATAATTTTCCCCAGCTAAATTTCTAAGTGAAATAAAAATTATTTTTCCAGTTTCTATATTTTAAAGAAAACATTAAGATGATTATAACTGAAGTATCAAATGTTTGTTTTTAGTTAATCTAGTTTCCAATTAGAAAATTAATTTATAGTTCAATAACCGTAGATTTGGGGATACAAAAAACTCAAGTTCTTTGTAAAAATATTAGAAATACATTAAAATATTTTTTAAGTAATTCATGTTCAATGCATAAATATCTTACTCTCATAAACAATTATCACGTACCTATAACTAGAATATTTCACATACCCCCACACCTTAATAAATACACAAAGGAACTAAACAGGAAATCAGGCAACTATAATTATTAGATGTATTTCATTTAAAGATAGGAAAATCCTGATAACTGTATTCTGAACAAATAAAAGCTTACAAATATGACTCCTGGTTTTCCAGACCATGAATAATTTAGACAGAAAACATGGACTTACTATTGCTAGATAAATCTTTCCCCCAAAAAAGAATTACGCAGAATCTCAAATGAAATAGTTATAGAGTAAAATATTTGTTTCTATATGAAGTAGTTAATTTTAGGTGTGTACCAAATACCCCTTAATGGTTAGATCTTGATGTCACAGAAGGAAATTATACACCACCAGCCCTCAGTAAAGTCTACTGGTCAAAAACATCAGTCCAATATAACATTTCTCATATCCTTAAAAATATTAGGAACTATACATACTAGGTTTCTTTAAAAAAAAAAAAGAAAAGAAAAAGAAATAATAATTTCTTAGAAAAGCCAAGTAGGTATTTAGGAAAACAATGTAGCAAACATAGTTCAAAACAAGAGTTTCTGATTTGAACAGCAACTCATCAGCTTTAAGAAACCTTAAGACTTACTTTGTAAGCTTAACGGACTGACTTGTAAATCCATGTTTAAAAAAAAAAAACTGGCCTCTTAAAGCTTCTCTTCTTTTTGGATTTTTCTACATTGAGAAAATTCTTCAGTGGCAGAAAAATATCTCTACAGGTTAATTTTGAAATAGAATCTGATAAACTACCAAATACCAATCAAAATGAGAAATTTCTCAAAGCCAAGGTTGTAATAAACTTTCTTTTCTGCTCTATCCTCTAATCCCCTACAATCCATTTACCTGTCATATTTTCTACCTTGCATATTGCTTTTTTCGTTTGGTATGATAACTAATAACAAGAGGAGGAAGACTTTGGCCTTCTGGAACTGCCCCCCCCCGCCCCGCCCCGAACAATGTACTAATGTTTAAAATTAAAGCAGTAAGTGTAAATAAGACAAATAATGACTAAGCAGATACTTTTAAGTTCTACAGTTTATAAAATTCCACCTATAAACTTATTCAGTAAGAATGAAGAGTCACATATTTAAAATTCTCTTTCCAGGGCTCACAGTTTTAACTTCCTTAACTTTTTTTCACAGAACTACATTTATTTCATATCTCTGTAACTATACCGTGTAGATTACTGTAACTGGGTCTGGTAGACTCAGTGTGTAAGATACATACACAATTACAAAACTATAGCTATAAATAGTAATTTTTCATGATTTATGTAACACATAATATTTAATTAAGTCTAAATCATCATTCAGAATAAAGATGGGAATTCTACCCTCATAACTCAAGCAACAGAAATCCCAAATATGACTTCTTAAAAGTCCTTCAAACAAGTGTTAAGGGCTTTTAAAAATGAACACAGGTTCCCTTAGTGCTTGTAAGTATAATACAGACTTATTTCTAGCGACTTTTCAGAATATCATTAATTTCCTATATCATCATTCACACAGAATTAGGTAAGACAGATGTAAAAATGTTCATGACATTATAGGAAAAAAGGAAGTCCAAAAAAGGACACCATACACTAGAATATGTCTGCTGCATTACTGACATCACTTTGGTTTGTCATATTGTTTTAATGAAAATGCAGAGGATAATGTAATCTTGCCCTAAACAAATATATCTTGTTCTACATGTGGCCAAAAGAGAAACGCAACTAAAGCAATTTGTAGAAAAGGCTACAAAATGTAATAAAACCAGAGAAGGAAGGCTAGACAGAGAAGGAAAGAGAAGACATGAGAAGGAAAGAGGCTAGACAGAGAAGGAAAGAGAAGACATGAAAAAGAGAGAAAGAAGGAAGACAGGGAGGGAGGAGGAGGGACAGTGGGGTTAGAGTGAGCAGCAAGAACAACAGTGAGCCCAACTACAGTATATCACCATTAATGATTAGATTTTTTATGGCACTGATAGACTCGAATTCTCACCTGTGGGCTTTCAAACCTATGTTTTTCATATGTCCAAACAAATGCTCAAGTTTCATAAATATATCTAAATTATGAGCTATGAATATTACAAGCACAACCTTAAATTCAAATATGAGAAATTAGCTTTACTAACATAATGGAATAACACTAATATTTATCAGTAGTATAATCAGCTGTTGCTAAAAAATGGTTTAATATTTGCTTTTTACTATTCTAAAATTTTTCATTTGCAGAGAATATCTTTAGTTTTAAGTAAACATCAAAGGCTGGCCAATTTTTTTTTAAAAGGAAAAATTCTGGTAAAAAAATACTTTTGTTTTAGTTCAAGAACACAAATTCCATGTAAACATTACTCAATATCTAGTATTTTATATGCTTTTTAATTTATAAAATACCTACTAATGTATTATCTTACTTTGATCTACAATCCTGATATTTAACATGCCTATCTTTAATTCTTTAACTACTGGAAACTGTTTTTATACTTCTAAAAGTAGGGCAATTAAAATTGAACTTGATTTTTTTTTATTGTCAACAAAATACTTTATAAATTGGCAGAAGTCATTATTAGTGACAAATTATTGCATGAGTAACTCCAGTGACAAATTACTGAAAGTCTTAAAAATGTAAATACATTACAAGACAATGGTGGACATATGATTTCACATAAACAAAAAAAATAGCTAATATGATTGTACCCAGCACCCTCTTTATAATACCATTCTTTTATGGTTGAGCATTTCAAATGTTATAAAGAGGAGTTATTTTTAACTTGAGGGCAGCTATACTTAATTCTGTGGTGTTTTTAAACTACATATTCACAGGAGAGAGCCTTATAATGAGGGTGGAGAGTATTAAAAGCCACACTACACACACAATAGGCCATCATGCATTTTAACCCATTATTAAACTTACCCCTCTTTTGAGGCTTCTGAAAGAAGGAATTCTGGGCTTCCCTGTTTTTATTTCATTCATACAATAATGCACGGGCTCAATGGAGAATGTGAGAAACTGGGACCCATTAGGAGTACTGGATGTGAATAAACTAGTAGGGGTTAAGGGTGGGGACTGTGGCTAATATGGAAATAAAGAAAGGAATCAATAAGCCAAATGTGCATAGTTTTTTCCTAAATGAAAATTCTATTTTTGGCAACATACTTTTCACAAAATAAAACTCAAAGTTTTCTATAAAAATAAGAGAATTAACATAGTCTTGCCAAAACTGTCATTTTAAAAGTCAAATTTACTTTTAAAAATGTACCATTTCATTTGATCACTTTTTACAAGCTGACATTAAAAATATAGAGTACACAAATTATAATGTTAGAGAGAGCAATATGACCTACATAAAAAAATTCTCTTCTGGTTTCTAGAATATTAGCACTACCTAACTGGTTATACTTAACCTGTACTTGTCAGAGATAAAGGTGGCAGCTACAGGTAAAGTTATCCAAACAGGTAAGTCTACTAAAATATTAAAATTGCAACTGATTATTATCACAAATAGACAAATTTCATTACGTTTGTGGTTTTTCTCTCAGACCATTTCTATTTCATCTTCATTACACCTCATTTTTTTTAAAAAAACTGAGTAGTCCTTGTTTTTCTAAGCTCTCCTATCTACTTTAAGTCTCACCTTTCAACTTCTCACCTGGAAAATATTAAAAGCATGAATAATGGAGTTAATTCTAAGTGCACTTCTAAAGGTATTTATAGGTATATTATAATTTGAGTTAAATTTATCTACATTCTTGTGTCAAGAGCAGAAAAATGAATTACAATCGTGTATTTTAATAGAGCATATCAGATTAAAAGTACATATCTATTCTCAAACTAGATAGACACTGTTATAATCACTAAACTGGTAAGATTAAGAACTCATCTATTCCATTTGCTCATCTGCAGAGCCAGATTTATCTAACATATACAACACATCAAAAAATGGATTCCAACAAGAAGAGTGAGGATCTCTTAGTAAACTAGAGACTTTTTAAACT
Source organism: Halichoerus grypus (assembly GCF_964656455.1). NCBI lineage: Eukaryota > Metazoa > Chordata > Mammalia > Carnivora > Phocidae > Halichoerus > Halichoerus grypus. The sequence goes on from NC_135716.1 coordinate 110,678,581, forward strand.
TCAAATAACCACAAACATTGAGCCCTTCCCATTAAATATTCACATGGATGATAAAAATAACCTTATTGGTATAATCTGTAAGACCTAATGTGACATTTATTATTGCTATGGTCAATCATTCATTCTAATAGAGAAACTGCAATTTTAGTGGTCTTATAGTTAGATCATAATGATTCCTTAGAAATTCTGATTGGAAACTACAAACAAGTGAAATTTCAAAAGCATACAATTCAAGAGATATTAACAAGTATTTAATATTTTTACTTATCAAGTGGTGTTCAAATGTTAAATCCAGAAATAATTTTTACTATTAAGATACAAAACAGTTTCTAATAAGTGAAAAGTTAACTGAATCATTCAAATAAAAATGCTTATTCTCTATTAATAGTAAGCCATTATCCAATCAACACCTACATTGATTTAAATGACACGCTAAAACAAAATTATTAGCATAGAAGAATTTTATGACTTTTACCTTTGGCTTTTTTCCAAAGAGCCACAACTTGCCCTTGGCCTTTCCTACTGTGGTTTTGGCATCCGTCTTCCCACTTTCCTGTTTGGATGCACTGATAGTCCCATCAGAAATGGTTCTATAAATATGCTGACTGTAATCTTCAAATGGGAAGTCTCCTGGAGGTTCAAATCCAGACTTGAAGGAGTCTACTACCATTTGAGAGTCCTACACATATGAAACATGTTTTTAAAACCATTTTATTTATTTTTAATACCATTAGCTTTTAAAACTTTATTCAAGAAAACAAAAATTTAAAGGAAATAATTCTATAGTTATCATTAAAGGTTTAAAGTGAATAATTTGTCCCTGTGGATTAGTAATAAACCTTAAATATTTTAATCCCAATAAAGATACTAATTTATAATCAAATTAACACATTATTAATTTGTAATATTCATGAATGTTTTTATTTCATAGCTTCAACCCACTGAAATTCATCTGAGGACAAGGATAAGTAAGATCTAACTGACAAAAGGAACACAGGAAGAGGTTATTCTCATGTAGAAATTCTAAGAAGTTTCAAAGGAAAAGGGCTTTTTGCTTACAGGATATCTACAAAGAAGATGATCTTTGGAACAGGGGAAAGGACATCTAATTGTAAGACAGAGTAAGAAACGAGTACAAAAGGCTTTCATTCATCCAAAAGGGGAAAGGATAAACAAAATATCTTAAAGACATACTCGGGACTGTTAACCAAGCAACAGAGAAAGATCTCACAAACAGTATTAAATACAAAAGGCAACTTAAAAAATATAAAGTTCAGTATTATTTCCCTAAAACTTTAAAACTCACCTAACTACTGTATGTTGTCTTTGGACATACCTACCACTATCCCAGCGTTAGCTACTGACAGCTTAAGCTCATTATTTTCACACAGAATACTTTATCTCTACAAACTCCTCCCAACCCGACCCCTAACCACTTCTCTTTTATTGCCTATTTCTGTTAATTGTGCATTTTGCCTATCATTTCGTCAAAAGTTATCCATAAGTCACACCTCAGTTTTGTCATTAATGCCACCCCTACCAATCATTCACTAAAGGGTAAGAAGAATGAGAAAGGAGAAGGGACATAACTATATTTGTAATCTTGGATCCAGCCATACTGAAATATAAATGTGATCTCTGAATTCCCAATTAAAGAACCCAAAAGTCCTTTTATTTTTTTTTAAAGATTTATTAATTTATTTTGGGGGGGAAGCTGGCGAGTGGGGGGAGGGGCAGAAGAAGAGAATCTTCAAGCAGACTCCCCACTGAGCACGGAGCCAGGGGTCCGGGGCTTGATCCCTGGACCCCAAGATCATGACCTGAGCCTTGAGCGAAACCAAGAGTCTGACACTTAACCAATTGAGCCACCCAGGCACCCCAAAAATCCTTTTATTTTTAAAATTTAAGTTAGAATTCTATGTGTTACAGGAAGGATGCTAATTAATATAATACCAACTTGCTATGAAGACTAAAATATATGGTACATATTTGGTACTCCCCAAACACTGGTTCTCTTCTTTTGTTCTTTCCTCATAATCTCCGTTTCTGCCAACCATCCGTTCTGGTCACTCTATCAATATTTACTGAGAAATGACCAGGTACAAGAGTCTTGCTAGACCTTAATCAAGACAGAATGTGACTGGATATTCTCCCTCAAGGGGAGCAGGGCTATGCTGTTCCTTCTACTCATGACGCCCTTCTTCCTTTTTCCCATGGGCGATTATTCCACACACTACCCATGCTTCAAGTGCCAAGTCTTATACTAAAAGCAATTCTTACAGTAACTCTAGATCTATTTCTTTCTCTTAACTTTCACGAGAGTAAGAATATAATACAGTTTGTAACCCACAGTTCACAGGTTATGTTATACTCTTGGAATAGAACTGAAAATTTAGTGAGGGGAGGAGAAGGATTAGAACTCTTTTCTTTCAGAACAACTAGAATTTTAGTGTTTAGAATGGCTATCTTTAAAGCCCAAACGAAGGGCGCCTGGGTGGCTCAGTCGTTAAGCATCTGCCTTCGGCTCAGGTCATGGTCCCAGGGTCCTGGGATCGAGCCCCGCACAGGGCTCCCTGCTCCGCGGGAAGCCTGTTTCTCCCTCTCCCACTACCCCCTGCTTGTGTTCCCTCTCTCGCTGTGTCTCTCTCTGTCAAATAAATAAATAAAATCTTTAAAAAAAAAAAGCCCAAAGGAATCCAATCTACTGCCAGACTTCTAAAGAATATAATTTAGAATCAGCTATTCATCAATTACTTCACCCCTTTCCCAATTCATTTCACCAACTCCAGCTGCATACCTAAACCAAATACATTTATTCAAATATAATTATATAGCACTTACTCTTCTTTCATCAACTGATTTTGCAGCGAGAATCATTCCTTCCAAACATTTTGAGATGATAGGAATAACTTTGCGTTCTGAGTCTGCAAATCCTCTGTAACACTCACTGAGTTTAATAGTCCTTCGTTCATCCATTTCTTGTAGTTGCTAATAATCAGAAATTTTAAAAAAAAGGGAATACTGAATTTTCTTTTCATGCTGAAGCAAACACCACCTCCAAATTTAAGGATTCTACAGAAATAGTTACACTGTTGTTAATATCTTTTCAGTGCTACAGACTTACAATACTTAAAACTTGAGACTTGTCATGTAACAAAAGAAAAAAAAATCCAGCCTTTTAGCACATCTTAAAACCAGGTGACACTGGTTTTCAAGTATTCTAAAGGCACCCCCTAACAGGCTACCAGCTCCCTACCTCTTACCACCTCTACCTTTCATTCTTCAGTCAGAGCAGTTGTCTATGTGTCCAGGAAAAGCTGCACTTGAAAAGAGAATTCTGATGCCCCCCCCCCCCTTTTTTAAAGCAACTGGTCTATAACATATATAAATCTGAGACTTCTAAGCCCTTAAGTTAGTTCAGACTACTTTGGTAAGATCTGGCTGGACTAAGGATCCACAGCTGACTGAATATCAACAGGTACTCAGACCTACCAGTCAATCTACAGCTCAGAGTGACTGTTAAAGTATTGGGGACACAAGATGAAAAACAGGAAGCTATATGGTGAAAATGGTACATATAATGGAATCCCCACAATTCAAAAATTCACTAACATATGCCACTAAGAATTATGCTGTGACAAGTGAAGCCAATAACTTAACGGCATTTTTGACACTTAATATTTGCCAATACTACTAAGCCTTTCTTCCTCCTAGGAAGCAGCTACACTGCTCAAATCCCCAAACTCCCATAGCCTTCATACCAGTTTTTCCTAATTACTTCCCGAAGCCTGTGGGTTTGACACCCACATTTTCACAAAGGAACTGCTCCCAGCATTACAAAATGGCAAGACTGCTCCACAGCAAGGTCCAAACAAAAGGATCAAGCCCCCAAACACAGAAAGTGGTTGATCTCCAAGTTAAGGTCTCCCCAGAACATGAAGGCTTAGCTGGAGAGCCTAGAAAAGCACCCAGAGTGAGGACTGGCAGGCTAGATACTCTGGATTAAATGACTGGAATATGATACCCACTCTAGGCCACCACCTCAAACTATGCTCCCTTTGTACTACTAATTTGCTGAAAAAGAAAATATACTTGGGCTCACAACTCTTTCCATATAAGCTCTGCTCTCCCAGACACTACTTTGAACACCGTTTCACCTAAAACCTTTTCTCTTATTTCTTGTCTTTCTAGAACAAGCAGTAACATAACTTAACCATCATGTAAATTCTGGGTTTTTATCTCAGGCTGTTTGGCAACTGTTTATCATCAAGTGATAATGGATGGGATTTGTAAGCAAACTTATAGCCTGAATTACATTTATGATCTGGCAGCTAGGAAGACAAGCAGATAAAAACCGGGCTAGCGAATACATTTCATAAGATTTATTTCTGCCACGTGGAGTAATGCCAATGATTCTGGTATACTGTCAAAAAGCTACATCCCAATTCTTGTCAAGCAGATTACAATGTACAATTCCACTGAATTCCCCCCTATGTCCTAATGCTCAGTGACATGGTATTAAACTTTATCTAGAAAATGTCATTGCTTTAGTGGACTGTTTATTACACTAATAATAAATCTATAGGAAAATCTGTGATTTCAAAGTTAGGAAAAATTTACTTTTCAAATCTATAATCATAAAGGAAGTTCGTATCACTAATCCTGATGACTTACTAGTAAATCTAGAAACATGCTGGTTGATTCCTGAAATTTAAGTTTTACATTTAAAGAATAGTTCTTCCAACTCTAAAACTACATTAATTTCATATACCTAAACTTTACCTTGTAAATCTGAGGAATCACTACGTAGAAATGTTTGTGTTGTTCTCCATTAAAGTTCTGTAACTGTGCCGCATATTCATTTTTATTTTCATCAGCCATATGTGTACGCAGATTCAACTGCTGTTTGGCCTAGAGACAAATTGGTCCAGATCATTACCAACAAAAATAACAACGAAAAAATCATAGTTAATTCGCTTTTCTAAAAGTTACACTAAAACTAGACTTTTTCTAACTATTAATATCATTTAAAATTTAAGGAGATGCTTGCAGATCTTCTGGCCAGAGCACTCACCTCTGCAACATTCTCTTTCTCTTACTGCAATAGTCCTCCCCCTTGCAACAATCTGTTCAAATAAAGTTTCTCCTTACCAAATCCAGATTTTTAAAAATTAAATAAATGACAACATTATGGCTTGACTTGAAATAGGATGCTCTTAATCAGAAGAGAAAAACAGTACAGAAATATTTTAGACAGTTAAAGTTAGTAGTGAAACATTCCTTTAAACATAATCCACTTATATCCAACTAGAACCACAGTGAAATCAAACAATGATAGAACTGTTAATTTTGGATAAAGTAATACTCAACAATGATTTCCATCTCTATACAAAACCAGAAGTACTTTAAAAAATGTTTATTTAGAATACAGTTCTATTCATCTTAAGGTCTTACAGAAATGCTTTTTGACTGAGTCAGGTTAGCATCATCTACACTGATAAGAATGTTAGAACACAAATTTAATGTAAAATCATTAATTCTAGATTTAATGAAGGAGAATCTAAATAAATTTCTCAGTTGTTCTAAAGTAATAAGAAAAAAACAAAATAAGAACTGTACTCAATTTTTCAGTGTTCCAAGGAATAAATCATGTTATACGACAGTGCTTTGGAAATTGTAAAGCACATTGTGAATAAACTTCAATATTTTAATTCCATTTTCTGCAAATGTAGTCTCTAACCTTCTAAAAGGAGGTCCACAAGTTAGTTATTCTGAACTCAGAAATAAACTGACCTATGGAATTACATGGTAGCCAAGATACCAAATAAGCCCACAAAAATGCATTTAATCCACAGTGTACTTGAAGATTACAATACTTAAGTGCTACGGAAACTAAACACCACAGCCCAAAATATTTCTACAGAAAAATACATTTGAAGTTCCAACCTGGGACCTTAAGTACACATTCATTTATTTCTTCCCCCTTTCTCCCTGCTCCCACAAACTATGATGGAATATAGTATTCTAAATTATTCCCTACCCACGACGGTTCTGTCAGGAGAAACCGCTCCTGTTCTAAAGTCACTGGCTGTGATTCCCAAAGCCTAGGGCAAAGGTTCCACAGGGTATGTAGAAGTATAAGGCTAGAAAGCTAATACAATTGAATTCTCCTCTGGCGTACTGTGGGCTTCATACTAACTGCCTTCTCTCTTTTTTAACACTGCATTAAAAAATCTTTTAAATGTTTAATTGTGGTAAAATACACAATACACGTAACATAAAACTGACCATCTTAATCATTTCTAAGTGTACAGTTCAGGAGTGTTATGGTATACTCATGCTGTGCGACTGCCTTCCTTTTCTTAAGGCAGATCAGTAACTGGTTTGCTCCCTCTTCACTTTCTTTTCTTTTCTTTTTTTTTTTAACTTTTATCAGTAGTTGCTCAATTGAAACTATGTTCCCTTCCCTACCTGGTCACTTACAACAGAATGCCGCTACTCTATAGTTCCTAAAGCAAATCCTCAAAGTTTTCCAAATTTTCTAATAAGTAAGGAGACTACAAACAAATGAGCATAAAAAACTATAAACATTAAAATTCTTAAGTTAGGTCAAACTATTAAACATGTTATATCTGGATTTCAAAATGTCTAATTAGTCTCTAAAGATACCTTTACAGACCAAATGAAAAAATAAGTTAAATGAGAGTCTAGTTAAAGAGTTCCTTAACTTGTCTAGTACATAAATTATATATTCAATCAATGTTTGGTCAAAGGAGTTGGAACCAGTGTCAACCAGCAAGGATGTCTCCCATGTATAAAACAGTGCCGTTTCCAACTATTGTGGTCCACATTTTTATCAAATAATGATAACACATTATGTGCATGACATGATGCTAGGAAGGAAATGAATATATGGATGATCAAAATCAGGATCCAAAAATGTAAACTGCAGAGTTAAGTCTAGTAACTGATAGAGATGTACATATGCATTTAAAATACCAACAGTACAAGTTCTGAGACACATTTCTCATACCACACCATATGTGAAAAAACATTGGGTTAACCATAAACTCAATGGGAGTCCATCCAAACAATGTAATTGCCCAAAAAGTCGATACACATTTAGGCCGTAATTAACATAAATTTGGTGTTCAAAACAAGGGAGGTAATCAAACTCAGTACCGATAAGACCATACCTAGATTATTACATCCAATCGGAAGTAACATAATTTATGTGGGATATTGACAAATTAATAGATATCCAAAGGAAAATAGTTACAATGAAAGGTAACTTGAAGCTATTTCCTACATAGAATAAAGAAACACAATGGTTTATCTAAGGGTAGAGAATCTGCTACAAATATCTGAAAAGCTATAATGAGGAAAATAACAGATTTGATACTTTTCTGGTACCTCAAAGAAATTAAAACTAAACAGAGGGATGAGTGAGATCAATATAATAAGAAAATGCTAGAGTTGGGGGGGAAAAAAAAAAAGAACAAACTGCCTTAAGACTGTGTATTTCTAACGAGATGGAACTTACTATCATTAGAGGTTTAAAGTCATTAAAAATCAGGTAGAAAAAAATAAAAGCCTCACAAGTTATACTAGAAGGCCTTTAAGGTATTTGCAAAATCTGGATTTTATATAATTTTATAGCTTTTAAGTGGTAAAGAAAATGGAATGCAGAAAATAAATTACTCCTCCCTCCCTTTTTACTTTTTTCTTGTTCTAATCCCATAGAGAATTATAAAATCCTAAACTGAAAATATACAAATGGTGGGCCTTTGTATATACAAAAATGTGGAGTAAGGTTCACCTGTATTTCAAAATACCAACATTTCAACTCTATCACTATGTCAAATGTTCTAAGATAAAGAGTATACAGCACGGGAGAAGGAAAAGCTAAGCAGCAGCAGTTACAGGACTGATCCTACAAATAGTTATGTTACAGAATACCTGACCCAGATCAGTTAGTGACAAGAGAGTTCAGCTTCCCAAAATGAATGAATGAATGAAACAAACACATAAACAACTAACATCACATACCTCTGACACTCTGATCTTGTTTCGCCTTGTGTCAAGTTGGGGAAGCACACGACCCAACTCCCATTTGCACACCCCATCAACTTACCTTAGACTTTTTATTCTGTTTTGGAATAGGATAGAAACTTATTCTCAATAGCAATCATGTCTTTCCTACGCATTCTGAATGCAGTTACGACATTACAATAAAGTGACACATATTAACTACTTTCTCAGACTAATTTGAGACTTGAAGTACACAAATATTTGTATATTTTAGATTTAGACATAGTTTTTCTCTTGGGGAAACTACCAATACAAATATTGTAACTACCCTCCATATGCAAGTAATGATATTTCGATATCAAAGTCAGTTTGGATTATTTCTTACCTTTTCAACGTCTGCCTTGGTTGCATTAGTATCATTATCCAATCTTTCATAACTCTGTTGTGCCTTTTCTGCCTCTTTACATTCTCTTTCAAATTTCTTTTTACTCTGTTTAAAAAATTAAAATATCACACTGAGAAATAAAATTTAATCTCATTAAAAAATAAATTTAAAATGCTGCCACTGTATATTGTATAGAATTACACACTAAAAATTTTTCTAAATTAGGAAAGAAATGTTAGTATTATAATCAATCCATGTGACTTAAATATCAGACATTATAGACTGTCAAGGAAAAAAAAATTGGCATGACTGAGTTAATATTTATAATATACCTCATCGTTTGCCAATAAGAAAAAAAATCACATTTTTTGGTAATTTTTTATTATAAGCTCACCTTCAGCAGGACTTTTTTGGTTTGTTTGGTGTTTTGTGTTTGGTTTTGTAGGTTTGTTTGGCTGGTTGGTTTTGGTGTTTGCTTGTTTTCATTTTTTTGTGGTGGAATGTGGAAATGTGCCTCCAAAGTGGCGTCATATTGTTTCTTCCAGGAATCTCAGGAATACCGTTAGCCCAGAACCAGGCCTTTAAAATTTTTACTTAATTCAAATTACTGTGACTTTGTAAAAGCTATTCACAACAGAGCCATGTGATATGTACCATATTTCCTTCCAGGCATACTTTTTTTTAATTCCTGGACTTAATTTCTTTTTTTACCTTTGCTTAGTTTTCAACGTATTTTTTTTCTAATTCCACCCTAGTGTGCACAGTTCTTTAAAAATCTCTCCTCAGTTAATTCAAACATATTCAGAATTCTATCCATTTTATTTTCTTAATGAAATCTCTTCCAAAGGCTTTGACCTATTGAAATTTGGACTGCTTATACAAACTAGACCTATTGCATAGCTGCTTCCTTAAAAATTCCCTTCACCATCATTGCAGAGATTCCTTTCACCTCCCCTTTGATTTGAAATTCGTATTTCCCAGTTCCACACCTTCCCCTTTCTTGGTTCATTTCCTTATTTTGCTAGAACACATTTAGCAATAGCTTCCTCAAAGATTTGCAGGAGATAACTTTTCACATCTCCATGGCTGGAAAATACCTTTACCATCACTTTTAATTGATAAAATTTGGCTGGGTATGATGCTGTCGGAAACTGTCTTCCTTCAGAAATGTAAAAGTACTAACTAATCCACTATCTTCTGGCTTCCTGATCCCATTCTGATTCCTGATCCTTTGCATAAAACATGTTTGTTTTGTTTTCCTCTCTGGAGACTGGTAAGGATCTTCTCTCTCTCCTAACTTTTCTGAAATTTCATGAAGATATGTCTTGCTGTGAGTCCACTGTGCTGAGCACCTAGAAAATCCTTTCCATCTAGAAACTCATGTCTTTCTGTTCTGGGAAAATTTTCTTGAATTATTTTTGTCTGTCCACTTTCAATGTTTTCTCTTTTTTAGAATGCTTATTATTTTGAAAATGAACCTATAGGATGAACCCTCTACTTTTCTTGTATTTTCAATTTCTATCATTCTGCTCTACTTTTAGAGATTTCTTCAATTTTATTTTTTCTAAGTGAGTTTTTAATTTCTGCTATCCTAAAGTTCTTCTTTGTGTGTTCCTTTGACAGCATCTTATTCCTATTTCACAGATGTAGTATCTTCTCTATTCCCTTTCAATATTAATAGCGTTGCAAATGTTTTGCTTGTTTTTGCTATTTTCTATTTCCTTTCACAGTCACTGTTTCTTCAAAGCTGCTACCCACCCCCCACCCCCATATTAGTTTTGGTCTTTAGTATTTACATTAGTGGTTTTCTCTAAATGTCTGAGGATCCTTGCCTATCTGTTCTTATTTTAAAAGCCAAGTGAAAGTTCCACAGGTAGGGCTTGAGGATTATTGTCTCTTCCTCTAGGGTAATATGGCCAGGTAGTTTCCTTGGAGAAACCCTACTATTGTTATCTGTAAGTCTTTTCTCTCAAGCTAGTTAGATTTCCCAGAGGAGACTCCTCAATTTCTTACCTGGAAAAACATATCCCTTGCTACCTGTATTCTGAGAATCGCTCAGAAGAAAGCAGAGGATGTCAACATTTTCTATGTACCTAACCCCCTTATTAGAACAAGTTAGATGTCCATTTCTTATCTTGGGGATTACAAAATGATAAATGGGACAAATCTGGGTTCCAAACCTCTTAACTACCAGGTCAAGGTTTAAATTTTTCACAAGATACCTCTCCTCCTTTGACCTTCAGATAGAGACAAGTTTCTTTGCTGTCTTCCTTGACCAGTGGGCAGAGTTCTTATAGTCCATCTTTTACTAGAGGGTTAGTCCTTTGAAGATTCAAAACTTTACACAGGGGTATCAGTGCCAACTCTCTACAACATACAGAGCTAAAACATCATCTCTGTCCCTGTATATTAAAACTTAAGCCCTTAGCAAGGTCCAATAAACCACCACACTCCAACACCTCTGCCTTCATTCTTCAAATGCCACTGTATCAGCTCATATACCTATTGCTCTGGCTTCCAGTTTACCCTTAGTTTCTAGCAGTTACAGATCTCCCCTTCTCTCAGCTCTAAGAACTTAAAAAATACAATAAAAAACAGTTTAGCTATTGTATCTAAGTATTTGTAGCCAAGAGGTTTCTGAGTTAGCTCAAACTGTCATATAGCTAGAACCAGACATACCTCCCCCACCCCTTCTTAGAAGAGCCCACCTCCCAGTGTAAAGGCTAGAAATAGCTGATACTTGCTTTACCAGCCTCCCCACAGCGGGAGCATGGTCAAGTAATCTAATCCTGTCAAAGGCACCCATTAGGAAGTCTGCTGGGGATTTTCTGAGAGTTTTCCCTCCCTGATAAAAAGGAACAGTTAGAAGAGAGATGCCCTCTTTTTCCTGCTTCCGCATGCAGCTGAATGAGGATGTGGTGCTTGGCAGCTTAAGTTGACTGTTGACCATTAAGGGGACAAGCCTGAGGAAAAAAGCCAACATGGTCAAGACATAAAAAGTGGACAGAGAAAGCAGAAGCAGCTCGAGTGACATCACTGAGCTACTGACCAACTCTGAAACTGCTCCATTTCTGAGCTCTGTTCTTATAAATCTGCACGCTCTGTTACCTGAGCTGCCTGATAGACCTAGCATCTTTGATACTTTAATCTTGGTAATCTCTCACCATTCCTTCAAAATCTTCTTTGTAGGCTACTCTCTTCTGCCCTCATCTTAAATGCCAGTGTGGCCTATTTTCATTATCCTGGGGTTAATAACTGTCTTTTTAAACTATTTTCCTCAATTTTCAATACTCGGTCACTAATTCAGCCTGTCTCTCCCACTTCTTTAAATCTCCTCTCAATTATTTAAAAAATGTTAGGAATTTTGCAATTTCATTTTCTTGATTAAACAGGAAGATACAGAACTAAGAAATGGGATCCTGCACATATTTCTACATATTCCACAAAAATTGTATTTGTCTGTCTCCCTCACTAGACTGCAGGCTCCACAAAAACAAGGACTATGTCACTATTCACTTTTTTTTCCCCACTGTTCACTTTTGTACCAGGACTCAGTACATGTCAAGGATACCTTCAATAAACATGAGTTGAGCTGAACTCATCTTTAAAGGTATTGTTAAAGACTTAAAGAAATCACTCCCACATTTTTTTTCAATGCTTCTTTCTTATGACCCCTCTAACTTTTGCTTAGTAACTGCCAACTGTTCTAAAGGCAAGTCAGCACATATTAACAGGAATAATTTGTGCCAACACAAGTTTTTAAAGGGACCAATGACTCACAAGTGTAGGAGTCTGTTATTATGTGTAAATGAAAACACACATATATACACACTCATTAGGTGACAGATACTAAGAATGCTAGTTAAGGTAATTTAAAATTTAATAAATGTAAACACACTCCTAAAAGTCCTGTTAAAACCAATTAGAATGAAAATGAAAACGAAAATGAAAGGGACTATTAATATAACTAAGAATTCTCAAACAGCACTAGTGCCTAGAATCTTATATCAATGACATTTATATAGCAGGACTTTACTCTTAGAATATGTGATTTTAAGCTCTGATGTGATTTTAAAAAAAAGAAAAGGCCAAAAACACATATATACATGAGGTTTTTCTAATCTCAAACTTAAAAGTCCTTTTCCCAAACTAAATTAACACAAACTAAATTAATTTAACATGGAAAAATATCCTTTTGCATAATTTTCAAGGAATACAGTGTCCATAATAAAAATATGCAAGTAAAAGAGTAAAGAATAAGCTGCTTACTAACCTGAGAGTTCAGAAAGAATATATTTTTTTAAGATTTTATTTATGTATTAGAGAGAGAGAGCCTGTGAAGTAGGGAACGGCAGAGGGGGAGGGAGAGGGAGAAAGAATCTGAAGCAAATTCTGCACTCAGTGGGGAGCCCAACGCACCTGAGCTGAAACCAAGAGTCGGACACTCAACCAACTGAGCCACCCAGGTGCCCCCAGAAGGAATCTTAATCTTATACTACAGAACATCTGGTAGAGAATTTTAAGGAAAGCAGACAATGTTCCATGTAGACATCTTGTTTTTCAAATGACTGCCAGAATATTTAAGAGAAAGCACATTAGCAAGCACCCTTGAAGTCTGGGGTTTTTTTAAAGATTTTTTTATTTGAGAGAGAGAGAGAGAGTGGGGGAGGAGCATAGGGAGAGGGAGAGAAATTCTCAAGCAGGGTCCCCGCTCAGCTCGATCCCAGGACCCTGAGGATCACAACTTGAGCTGAAATTTAGAGTCAGCCACTCAACCAACTGAGTCACCCAGGCGCCCCTACCCTTGGAAAGTTTTTATAGTAAATAATTATTATACTTTTATAATTTTACCTATAAATACTATCAAGTATTTTCTTTCCTACAATTTGAATGGTCTATGACCAGGAGCCCAGTACTAGGAATATTTACATTATTACAGAATCAGTGAACTGGAAGAAACATTTCATATAATCTAGTCCACTGTCTTCATTTTTCATATGCTAAAGATGAAATCAAGAGAAATCAGAAAAGGCAGAACTAGAGTCTAGGTCCCCTCAGTCTCTATCAAATGGTCTTCTGAGATACATCACTATTTTTTTTTAAAGATTTATTTATTTGACAGAGAGAGAGACAGCGAGAGAGGGAACACAAGCAGGGGAAGCGGGAGAGGGAGAAGCAGGCTTCCCGCCGAGCAGGGAGCCCGATGTGGGGCTCGATCCCAGGACCCTGGGATCATGACCCGAGCCGAAGGCAGATGCCTAACCGACTGAGCCACGCAGGCACTATTAATACTCTCATTACCCCTACCCTCTATCAATATTTTATAGTAACTACTGCAAAAATCAAAAAGTATACTCCTAAACTTTTAGAGTTATCTGAAGATTACGGAGTTGGTACAAGTATAAAGCCATATAGGAAAAAAAAAAAAAAAAAATGACAAAATGATCTCATATTCTTTACACCAATGTCAAATATGAATAAATACATCGAGAAATATTAAACTCAAAAGATGTGAAGCATAGGAGAATTTGGGGCTAAACTAGTCTACAAAACTTTATAAGCATGAAAACACTATAACTCACGTTATCCATCTGTTTCCAGCACATGTCAAGGTACTGTTGAGCTTTCCGTCCCTCTTGAAGATGCTGAAGATCATAACCAAAAAACAAAAACAAACAAAAAATTAGATTTAAATACTAAAAGTCTAGAAACCCCAAAAAACCTTTATTTTTCAATTTTTTCAACGTACTAATTATATAACTTTATCAAGACTTAGAAAGAGACTATTAGTAAAGCAAAACTCTCTAAAACGCATTTAATAAGTATTATCTGAATACTTTAAGTATATCCTTTAAGACAGATATAATCTCTAGAAAAATACATGATTTGTCTTGAATAGGGGTTGACAAATGTCTTCTATAAAGGGTCAGATATAAATATCTTAAGTTTTGCAAGCCATGTGGTCTCGGTTACAAGTATTCAACTTTGCTGATATAATACAAAAGCAGCCACAGGAAATACATAGTAAGTGTGGGTCTGTTTCAATAAAACTTTAATTACAGTCACTGAAATGTGAATTTCAAACAATTTTCACATGCCATGAAATAGTCTGATTTTCAACTATCCAAAATATACAAACCATTCTTAGCTCATGGGAACTAAGAAAAACAGGCAGTAAGCTAGATTTGGCCCATGGGCTGTAGGTTACCAAAATCTTGGTCTTAAATCCAAAAGGATCAAAAATTAGCAAGAGTAGCTTAAGATAATTTTAGCTAAAAGAAATTAAAATAGTAAATCAGTTTATACTGAACATTACTTTAAAAAGCAAAGTAATTATGTGAAAATATTTCATATACTATATAGCTGGATGAGAACAATAATTACCATTTTTCTTTCAGTTTTCAGATCATGAGCATATCTCATTAATTCACCATAAACTCTGTGCGCCATTTCTTCTGCTACTACTTCTCGCTGTCCTGCATAGTCATTTAACTCGTTAAGGATGTTAAAAAAGGCTATACACGAGGTAAACCTGACAAAAACACATTAAAAAATGGTGAAATTTATGTATTTTTTCTTTACAAATATTCTCTGTGAGATATGGATTGAGCCTGACACTTGACAAATTTTAACATACTCAACCTAACTCTCCACTAGTAGCTCCAAATTAACTTTGTATGAAAAGAATACCGCATTTAACTCAAGTTGTATATGTTTGGATATCTTCAAGTAGTCTTAATTTATAAATAAAGGGATATATGGGGTCAAAAAATAGTAAGAATACTACCTGCAGGCTCTTTTGGCATACTGGAATCTCTTAAGTAGCCAATTGACTGGCCTGAGCTGGGGAATGAGCTTGGATTCCTAGGACTGGCAGCTGAACCTGTTGCAGAGATGATGTGCTTGCTCTCGAGGACAGAACCTGCCAATCATACCACTCAAATGCATTTCGATGGCTGATCTATAGAACAATTTTGCTATCAGCTCTGGACACAGCTGCTTGTATGCCTGCCCACATCCTGAATGGAAGTAAAGTGCCATTATGGTTGGCACCAAAGAGGGGTAAAACGGGCAATAAGGGTAAAAAAATGCATGTGGAGGGAAGGAGAGAAACAAAGAGAATCGCTGTATTAACATGTATAGATCTACTCTAAATACACTGCCCGAACACTCTTTCAGTAGAAAGCAAGTAACTCAGTACTCCATTAACACTAAACCTAAGAATCCTAAAACTAACAATTATATACAAAGTTGTTCTAAGGCTAGTCTCTTTGTTTCTGTATTTTAAAGCCATCCACATATCCCTGCTTAAGATTACCAAAAAGCTCATAAGCAATTCCTAAACTTTTATTCAGAGCTCCAAGGTTACTGAAAACCTCATTCCTTTTTGATATCCCTTTAAACTAACCAGCCAAACTGTTTTAATACCTGTAAGAGTAAAAGCAAGAATCTAACAAGCTAACAACTACAAAATAAAGTAAGGAGAAAATACCCTTTTCTTTTGAAGACTAAATCACTCAAGTAAATTTAGTCCCAGTCCACATTTTACTTGGAAACCCATACTTGCAACTATTTCAGAAAACTGAGCCCACTGAAACATTCATTCTTATTAGAATAGTCCCTTATTCAAAAACCTGTGATTTTTTTAATTAAAACTCAAAAAAAAATCATTATAAAGAGCTAACAGCATATTTATTTTACTAAATAACAAAAATATAAGTTTTTTTTTTTATTTCAATATGCAATAATAAACAGGTATATAATTTACCTTGGTTCTTCATCTTTGGAGGAACGTTTGGGACAGTACTTCTTGACCAGATTTCTAGAGGAAGAAAACAAGTTTTTTAATGTATAAAAAATACTACTGTTGAAACATATTCTAAAAGTTGCCAATTTCATGATATCAAGAATTTAATGACATTAAACAGGACAGCAACATAATCCTCTACTACCATTAACATCATATGATCCTTACATTTTGTTCTTGAAATACTGATACCTGTAAAAAGAAATGTTATTTTTGTGTGTGTATGAGTGTAATCATAATAATTTGGATAATTATGCTATCAAACAAGAGAGGTAAGAAGAAACAAAGTACAAAGAATAGAAGAAACAAATTTCAGTATATGAAACTGAGTGACAGCAAAAAGATGTATTTCAAAGAAATATCATCACTATTTTGTTTTGCAAATCAGGAATTTTAACATGAACTAAGTAAGGTAACATGTAACAAGATACTGACTCACTAACAGGATAAAAGAACAGTATCCTCCATAACTCTGCTTTTATATGACCCTTAACATTCTCTTTTTTAGGCAAATTAATTATATTTATACTTGTAACTTTCTTTGCCTGCATCTGTGTTCATTCTACACAGTCTCAGCCTAAAATGCTACCTCATCTCACCTTTGCAAACTCAGAGGAGACTACAACATGGATTCTGAAGTCAGACTGGACTACCTGGGTTTGAATCCTGTTTTGTGTGACATCTATGTGTCCTTGGGTAATTTACTTGCCTAGTTTCCTATCAATGGCGATAACAGTACCTACACCCTACAGGGTAATGAAAATTAAAGTGGACAATATTTGTAAAGCATTTACCAGTGCTTTGTACAGTATGGTCAATGGACAAGTAAAGGTCCACAGACTCTTTGTTGCCAATCCACAAAAAGCTAAGTACAGAACTTGAGAGTAATTTTGTCTGTTGAATCTAATAATAAAAAAATTGGTGCCTATATTTTATGTCTCCTTTTATGTCATTTTCCTAGCTAAAATTTTACTGTATTTTACAAAAGCATTAATACACAATGGGTTGGAAATTTAAAAAGAAACTAGTCCATCAACACAAATAATGAGATACACTGTTTTAACCTGTAGGCATTTATAAAATAAATGGCCCTATGGTCTTTCAAATAAATATTTCAAAAGAATCACTGTCTTAATTATTCTCAAATCATCATTGATTCATTCCATTCAATTCAGCTTATTCATTCTATAATTACCTACTATATGCTAGGCACTGGGCAAGCTACTGGGAACATTAGAAATGAGAGAGTACCCATGCTCAAGAGATTTATACTCTACTGAAAGGAGATAAGCATATACCAATAATTACAATATTACAATTACATAATAAATGCTATGATAAAAGTATACAAAGGGTGCTATGACAGACAAGAGAAGGAGGTCTTAACACCCTGAACAATGGGGGAAAAGAACAGGCAAGACACTGAGAAGGGTTAATATTTACCGAATTAATCAAAAAAACTCATAGTCGGGGCACCTGGGTGGTTCAGTCGGTAAAGCATCCAACTCTTGATTTCGGCTCAGGTCATGATCTCAGGGTCATGAGACTGAGCCCCAAGTCAGGCTCTACGCTCAACAGAGTCGGCTTGAGATTCTTGCTCTCCCTCTCCTTCTGCCCCTCCCCCTGCTTGCTCTAAAATAAATAAATAAATAAATAAATAAATAAATAAATAAAATCTCTTTAAAAAAAAAAAAACCTCACAGTCATCATTGGTTGTAAAGTAAGGTACAGAATCAAAGCCTTAGGCCTTACATATATATACCTGTTTACTGAAAGTTTTACTAGAAAGGAGGGGAAGATGGAGAAGAAAGATCCTGAGCTTCTCTCTTCCCACAACACTCAAGGCTATAACTATATACAGTGCAACTCACTCTGGGAATGACCTCAAGACTAGCAGAACACCTATTCTACAACTAAAGATATACAGAAAAAGCCATGTCAAAAAGGATATTAGGGGCAGATACACAGTCAGGAATCAAAACCCCATCATGGCAACCCACAAGCGGTAGAGATATCACAGGTGCAGAAGTCCTCCCTGAGGAGCAAATGGATGAAGCCCCACATAAAATACCCTCCCACTCTGGGGATCTGCATAGGAAAACAAGACCCTGTAACATCTGGCCTTGGAAATCAGCAGGACTTAACTATGGGAGAGCGAGAAGTCTATAGGAAACCAAGACTCTTCAAAGAGTCTGTATCACTGGGAGATACAGCACAGAGACAGAAGTTTAAAAAGTGCCCGGGCCACACGTAAAGGATTTCATTTACTGACTAATTTTAGGATGTGTGCACAGGGGCAGGGATTCATAGGAACTTTCTCCAGGAATGGAAGTGCTGGCGGGTACCATTTTTCTTGCACTCCTTCAGCCTACTTGGTCCTAAGCTGGCAGGCACCAGTTTTGAAACTCTCCATCTACTTTGGTAGCTGTGCTCACCCAGCCCTGTGTTCCCTTGCAGACCTACCACATTCAACCTAACTGCTCTGGCAGGTAGCCCTCCAAAGCAGTTCCCACTCACCACACCTGGCAGGCAGCCTCAGTTAGAACCAGCATCCCCCAAAGCAACTACCACCTCACCACACCCAGTGGGCAACCCTAGCCAGAAGAGTACCTCTCCAAAGCAACTCCTGTCCTGGGAAGGGTTTGGAGCCCAGCCACCCAGCCTTCCACCCCTCAGCATGCCTGCCACAGTCACAGCTGGGCCTGGCAGCCAGCTACAGCAGGAGCTAACCCTGCCTACCAGGACACTCACAGCAGGCCAGCGAGGCCAACCAGGCCTCTCAGCCAGCAGTGCTGCGGCCCAGTCACAACAGGAGGCTGCACAAAACCCACACGGGGAATATTCCTGGAGTGCATGGTGCTGGTGAGCAGGGGGAACGGGCACTACTGTGTCCCACAGAACACTTTCTACTTCAGACCACTGCTTTCAAGACCAGGAGCCATAGCTGACATACCTCAACATATGGAAACAAACACAGAGAGACAGACAAAAACAAGGAAATAGAGGAATATGATCCAAATGAAAGAACAACACAAAATCTCAGAAAAAGGACTAAATGGAACAGAAATAGGCAATCTACTGGATAAAGAATTCAAAATAATGGTCATAAAGAAGCTCACCAGACTTGAGAGAAGAGTAGATGAACTCAGAATCTGAACAGTTAGAAAATATAAAAAAAAGAACCAATCAGAGTTGAAAAATACAAAAAATGAAATGAAAAATACATTAGAGGAATCAGAAGAATAAATCAGCAATCCAGAAGACAGAATAGTGGAAATCAAGCTGAAAACAAAAAGAATTTTTAAAAGAATAGATTGGGGCACGTGGGTGGCTCAGTCGGTTAGGCGTCCTACTCTTGGTTTCAGCTCAGGTCATGATCTCAGAGTCCTGGGATCAAGCCTCGCATCGGGCTCTGCACTTAGTGGGGAGTCTGTTTGAGATTTTCTTCCTCTCCCTTGGCCACTCTCCCTCTCTCTCAAATAAATAAATAAATAAATAAATAAATAAATTCTTTTTTAAATAAATAAAAATAAAAGAATAGGTTAAGTGACCTCTGGGCAACATCAAGCATACCAACATTTGCATTTTCAGGGTCCCAGATGGAAAAGAGAAAGAGAGGGAAAAAAATTATCTGAAGAAATAACAGCTGAAAAATTCCCTAACTTGAGGAATGAAATAGATATCCAGGTCAAGGAAGGAAAGAAAGCCCCAAAGGAGATAAACCCAAAGAATTCCACACCAAAGCACATAATAATTAAAATATCAAAAATTAAAGAGCGAATCTTAAAGCAGCAAGACAAAAAAGTAAATGTTATGTACAAGGGAACAACCACCTAAGTCTATTGTTTGATTTTTCAGCAGAAACTCTGCAGCCCACAGCACGATATATTCAAAGTGCCAAAAGGTAAAAACCCTATAACCAAGAATACTCTACTCAGCAAGGTATCATTCAGAATTGAAGTAGAGATAGTTTCCCAGACAAACAAAAGTTAAAGGACTTCATCACCACTAAACTAACTTTACAAGAAGTGTTGAAGGGACTTCTTAAAGTAGAAAAGGCCACAACTAGAAGAAAATTATGGAAGAAAAAATTTCGGGGCGCCTGGGTGGCTCAGTCGTTAGGCGTCTGCCTTCAGCTCAGGTCATCGTCCCAGGGTCCTGGGATCAAGCCCTGCATCGGGCTCCCTGCTCAGCGGGAAACCTGCTTCTCCCTCTCCCTCTCCCCCTGCTTGTGTTCCCTCTCTCGCTGTGTCTCTCTCTGTCAAATAAATAAATAAAATCTTCAAAAAAAAAAAAAAAGAAAGAAAGAAAAAAAAATTTCACCGGTAAAAGCAAATATATGGTAAAAGTAGTAGATCATTCATAAAAGTACTATGATGGTTAAAAGACGAAAGTAGTAAAATCAATTTTATCTACAGTAATTAAAGGATATACAAAATAAAAAGATGTAAAATATATATGTCAAATACATAAAATAAAGGGAGGGGAAGAATGTAGTGCTTTTAGAATGTGTTCAAACTTAAGTGACCATCAATTTAAAAGAGACTGCTATATACATAGCATACTATATATGAACCTCATGGTAACCACAAACTCAAAGCCAGTAACACATACACAAAAAATAAAGAGAAAAGAATCCAGCAGAACACTAAAAAAAAAAAAAAAGAAAAAGTCATCAAATCACAAGGGAAAAAAGCAAGAAAAAAGAACCAAGAACTACAAAAACAACCAGAAAACTATTAAAACAGCAATCAGTATATACATATCAATAACTATCTTACATATCTTACAAATAAACTAAATGTTCCAATCAAAAGACATAAGGTGACTGAATAGATTAAAAAAACAAGACCAATTTATATGCTGCCTTCAAGAGGCTCACTTCAGACCTAAAGATATGTACAGACTGAAAGTAAAGGGATGGAAAAAGATATTCCAGGCAAATGGAAACAAACAAGAAAAGCTGAGGTAGCAATACTTATATCAGACAAAACAGCCTTTAAAACAAAGACTGTAACAAGAGACAAAGATGCCCATTACATAATGATAAAGAGATTAATCCAACAAGAGACTATAACAACTATAAATATTTATGCACCCAACACAGCAAGTACCTAAATATGTAAGTCAAACATTAATAGACATAAAGGGAGAAATCGACAGTAATACAGTAAATAGTAGAGGACTGTAGCACCACACTTACATCAACGGATACCTCATGTATACACAAAATTTGTAAGGAAACACTGGGTTTGAACAACACATCAGAGCAGATGCACTTAACAGATACATACAGCATACCACCGAAAAAGAACAGAATACATTCTTTTCAAGTACACATGGAACATTCTCCAGAATAGATCACATTTAGGGCCACACAAGTCTCAATAAATTTAAAAACACTGACATCATATCAAGCATCTTTTCTGACCACAACAGTATGAAACTAAAAATCAATCACAAGAAAAAAACTGGAAAAAACAAAAACACGTGGAGGCTAAACAATATGCAACTAAATAACCAATGGGTCAACAAAGAAATCAAAGAGAAAATAATAAAATACCTTGAGACAAATGAAAATGTAAACTCATCACCGAAAATCTTTGGGACACAGCAAAGGCAGTTCTTTAAGAGGAAAGTTTATAGTGGTATAAGAAAAATCTCAAATACTCTAACCTTACATCTAAAGGAACTAGAAAAAGAACAAAACCCAAAGTTAATAGAAGGAAGGAAATAATAAAGATCACAGCAGAAATAAATGAAATAGAGACTAAAAAAAAAAAAGAAAATATCAGTGAAACTAATAGTTGGTTCTTCAAAAAAAATAAACAATTAATAAACCTTTAGCCAGACTCATCAAGAAAAAAAAAGAGAGGACTCAAATAAAATCAGAAATGAAAGAGGAGAGGAGTTACAACCAACACCACAGAAATACAAAGGATTATGAGGCTACTATGAAAAAGTATACACCAACAAACTGGACAATGTAGAAGTAATGGACAAGTTCCCAGAAAAATACAATCTTTCAAGAATGAATCAAGAAGAAAGAAAATTTGAACACACTAATAACTAGTAATTTAACTGATCCAGTAACAACAATAAAAAAAAACTCACAACAAAAAAAGTACATGACCAGATGGCTTCACAGGTGAATTCTACCAAACATTTAAAGAAGAATTAATACCCATCCTTCTCAAACTATTCCAAAAAATTAGAGAAAGAAAAATAAAGGCTTCCATATTCATTCTATGTAGCCATCATTATCCTGATACCAAAGACACTACAAAAAAAGAAAATTAGCGGCCAATATCCCTGATGAACATAATGCAAAATCCTCAATAAAATATGAATAAAATACATTCAACAATAAATTTTAAAAAATCATTCAACACAATTAAGTGGGATTTATAGCAGGGATACCAGAATGGCTCAAATCCATAAATCAATAAAAGTGATATATCACATTAACAAAACGAAGGATAAAAATCATATGATAATCTCAAGAGATGTAGGAAAAGAATTCAACATCCATTCATGATAAAAACTCTCAACAAAGTAGATATACAGGGAACATAACATAATAAAGTCCATATATGATAAGCCCACAGCTAACATCATCCTCAATGGTGAAAAGCAGCTTTTCCTCTAAGATCAAGAACAAGACAAGGATGACCACTCTTGCCACTTTTATTCAACGTTTATACTAGAAGTTCTAGCCAGAGTAATCAGACAAGAAAAAGAAATAAAAAGCATCCATATTTGTAAGGAATAAGTAAAACTGTCACTATTGACAGATGACACAATACCATATATAGTAAGGTCCTAAAGATTCTACCAAAAACTATAAATGAGCTAAGAATAAATGAATTTAGTAATGCTACAGGATACAAAATTAGCATATTGTTGTGTTTCTATAAACTAATAACAAAGTAGCATGAAGAGAAATTAATCTTATTTACAACTGCATCAAAAGGAATAAAATACCTAGGAATAAAGTTAACCAAAGAGGTGAAAGACCTACTCTGAAAATTATAAAAAGATGATGAAAGAAATTAAAGATGACACAAATAAATGGAAAGCTATTTCATGCTCGTGGATTGGAAGAATTAATATTGTTAAAAGGGCCATACTACCCAAAGCAATCTACACATTCAATGCAATCCCTATCAAAATACTAATTTTTCACAGAACTAAACAAATAATCCTAAAATTTGTATGGAACCAAAAAAGACCCTGAATAGCCAAAGCAAACTTGAAAAAACAAAGCTGGAGGTATCAGAATCCCAGATTTCAAGATATACCATAAAGCTATAGTGCTCAAAACACCCAGATACCATAGAGCCATAGATACATGGATCCATAGATACCATAGATCCATAGATACATGGATCAAGAGAATAAAGAGTCCAGAAATAAACCTATGTTTATATGGTCAATTAATCCTTGACAAAGAAGGCAAGAATAAACAATGCAGAAAAGCCAGTCTCTTCAATAAATGTTGCTGAGAAAAATGGACAGCTACGTGCAAAAGAATGAAACTGGACCACTTATTTGCACCATACACAAAAATAAACTTAAAATGGATTAAAGACCTGAAACCATAGAACTCCTAAAAGAAAACATAGGCAGTAAACTCTTGGACATGGGTCTTAGCATTTTAGTTTTGGACCTGTCTTCTCAGGCAAAGGCAACAAAAGCAACCATCAACAAAATGAAAAGGCAACCTACTAAATGGAAGAAATGTGCAAAAGATATATCCAATAGGGGTTAATATCTAAAATATATAAAGAACTCATACAACTCAACACCAAAAAAAAAAAAAAATCTGATTAAAAATGGGCAGAGGATCTAAACATTTTCCCAAAGAAGACACAGATGGCCAACACACACATGAAAAGATGCTCAACTTTACTAATCATCAAGGAAATGAAAATCAAAACATTGACAAATCACCTCACACCTGTCAGAATGACTAGTATCAAAAAGACAAGAAACAAGTGTTGGTGAGGATGTGGAGAAAAGGGCACCCTTGTGCCCTGTTGGACATGTAAATTGGTGCAGCCACTGTGGAAAATAGTACGGACGTTCCTCCAAAATTTAAAAATAGAAATACCAGATGATCCAGTAACTCCACTTCTGGATACTTACCCAAAGAAAATGAAAATACTAATTCAAGAAGATCTATGCACACCCGTGTTTACTGCAGAATTATTTACAATAGTCAAGATATGAAAGCAACCTACCTAAGTGCCCATCGATAGATGAACGTATAAAGAAGGTGTGGGACATGTGCACACACACACACACACACACACACACACACACTCACTCACACAGGAATATTACTCAGCCATAAAAAAGCATCAAATCTTGCCATTTGTGACAACACGGATGGACCTAAAGGATATTATGCTAAGTGAAATAAGTCAAAGACAAATGTCATATGATTTCACTTGTGTGTGAAATCTAAAAAAAAAAAAGAAAGAAAAATGAATGAACAAACAAAACAGAAACAGAGTTATAAAGAACAAACTGGTGGTTGCCAGAGAGGAGGGGATGGAGGAGATGGGCGAAATAGGTAAAGGGGGTTAAGAGGTACAAACTTCCAGTTATAAAATAAGTTAAGTCACAGGGATCTAAAGTACAGCATAGGCAACAGAGTCAATTATATTGCAATAACTGTATGGTGACAGATGGTAATTACACTTACCAGAGTGAGCATTATATAATGCATATAAATGTTTAAATCACTATGTTGTACACCTGAAACTAATATAACATGTCAACTATACTACAATTAAAAATAAATTTTAGGGGTGCCTGGGTGGCTCAGTTGGTTAAGCATCTGCCTTCGGCTCAGGTCATGATCCCAGGGTCCTGGGATCGAATCCCCTATCGGGCTCCCTGCTCAGTGGGGAGCCTGCTTCTCCTTCTCCTCCCACCTCGTGCCCTCTCTCGCTAACTCTGTCGCTGTCTCTCTCTCAGATAAATAAAATCTTTAAAAATAAATTTTAAAGTTTTAATATTTAACACATTACTACACTAGTACATGTACATTATTTATAAAAAAATTGTGTATGCACTGTTTAGTTTTTAAAGGTAAGCAATAAAAAGTTCAGAGATCCCTGGCCTAGAGAAATCAAATATATAAAACACTTTTACATAACGTAATATGGTAAGAACAACAGAGGACTCTCTAGAGGGGCTTCCCCAGAGGAGAAAGTCTGAAATTTCTGATTCCCTGACATACCCTTAAGAGGTGAACAAGAACTAGACAACTGGGAGGATTCTAAATAGAGAAGATCTAATAAGCATAGGCACGGAAGAGAAAAATTACAGCATTTATGAAGAACTATGAATGGGTTCATGTTGCTGGAACATCAACCGTGAACCAAACTATGGTAATCAGTGAGGCTGGAAAGGTATATGGGGGGCAGCAGAGGCCCTTCTATGTCATATTAAAGAAGTCTAACTAAATACCCTCTACCTGTGGTTCTTAGTCATGGTTATCTGAAACGCCACCAAAAATCATTTTTGTGGATGAATGAATTTATTGATTCAAACATGAGCAAATGTATGTGCTACACATTAATTACTTCAGGTACTATATCAACAGAAAGAAAGATAAAAAACTCAGTTAATTAGAACAGGCAAATACACAAAGACAGGAAGTAGATTAGTGGTTCCCAGGGCTTGAGGGAGGGGTGAATGGGGAATGACTGCTGATAGGTACAGGGGTTTCTTTTTACGATAAAAATGTTCTAAAATTAAATAATGGTGATGATTTGAAAACTGTGAGTATACTAAAAACCAATGAATTGTATACTTTAAAAGGGTGAATTTAATGGTATGTAAATGATACCTCAATAAAGCTGTTATAGGAGGACTGTCTACAGGACAGCAGTCCATCTGCCACAGGTACATCAAATACAAGTCTAAAATGGAATTTATTTTCTTTATAAACCTTATTCTTTTCTTATATTAATGGTACTACCATCAACCTAGACATTTCAGCCAAAAATCTGGCAATCACCCTACACTTTATCAAGGTGAACACCTTAAGGTGTTCAAGTCCTAGAGATTCTATTTCCTAACTTTTTAACTTTTTTTATAATAAAAAGGAAAAAATTACCCCAGAAGAAGTCCCTTCTTCACACTTTGCTACTGCTCTGGATACAGATGTGTGAGGACAGGATGACTGAAACTACTACCACATCTTGCAACCAAAATCAAGAAATTCACAATGCCGCTGACATCACTAAGCTCTAGAATCCCATTTCCAAACTTCTTATGTGGTAAGACTCTTACTTGAAGAGGAATGCTTCTTAACTGACACTACAGAAGAGCTGAATAAAAATGTCCAACAGAGAAATGTAGTAAAAACTGGAACACTAAAGAAACTTCTGGGATCTAGATACAGATGTGAGAGTTAACACGTAACAGGACAATAACAAAAACAAGAGCTACCATTTGTCACCCACAATACTATTTACCAATCTCTATGCTAAGCACTCTATAATCTTATACTTACAGCAAACTTACAAGCAGGTATTATTAGCCCTATTCTACAGGACTAAGACATGGTCAAATAGCTAATAAAGGACAACGCCAGAAGTGTGTGGGTGGCTCAGTCAGTACAGCGTCTGACTCTTGATTCGGCTCAGATCATGATCTCAGTTGTGAGATCAGCCCTGGGTCAGCTCCGTGCTGGGCGCAGAGCCTGATTAGGATTCTCTCCCTCTGCCCTGCACCCCCTTTAAAAAAAGGGAGGGGGGAGGACAACACCAAACCCCACTTCAAATCTGTTCCAACACCTAAGACAGTTAAAACAATAATGAATGAGAATGAGGCTACCCAAAAAGTACGAAACGAGAAGGTTGCTAAAAATAATCTAGAAATACACATTTAAGAGGGAAAGACAAACTGCATGAGAAGAGCAATAAGGATGAACAGTCAGATCAGAGGTAAACAAATTATGGCCCACCCAGCTGCCTGTTTTTATAAATAAAGTTTTACTGGAACACACCACACTCATTCATCTATGTATTGTTTAAGGCTGCTTTTGCACGACAACAGCAGAGATGAACAACAGCAGCAAAGTTGAATAGTTGTAACATATGGTGCCGAAAGCCAAAATTATTATCTGGCACTTTATAAAGAAAAGTTTTCCAACCCCTAAGAGAGATAACTCGGACAACCCAAAAAAGCGTATCACTGAAGATGATTTTTTTTCTTTTAAGTTCTAAGAAGAAATAGTCAATTCATCACAGAGATGTAAAAACACTGGTACTAAAAATATCCATGGAATTTAGCAATTACAAGGTAACTAACTTATGAGCACCTTGATTATAACTATAGTCTCCAACCTACAAATGTTATTATTGCCATTATACTTATCATTCAAACTGGGTTTTCCACCACTTACAGCCACAAATCTTTTCTCATATAGTGTAAAATTAAACAGAAAAGATATCCATGTACAGAAGAGTAAAGCTGTATACCCTTACCTTCCACCACAAAGACTAACTCAAAATGGATCAAAGACCTAAACATAAGAGCTAACACTACAAAACTCTTAAAAAGATAGGGGGAAAGCTTCATGACACTGGATTTGGCAATGATTCTTAGATATGACACCAAAAGCAAAGGCAATGAAAAAAAAGTAAAGTGGACATCAAAATGTAAAACTTATGCATCCAAGGTCACAATCAACAGAATGAAAAGACAACCAACCAATGGAATGGAAAGAATTTACAACTCATGTATCTGGTAAGGGGTTAAAATCCAGAAAATATATTCACACACCTAAAATTCAGTAACAAAAAGAGCAAACAATTTGATTTAAAAATTGGACAAAGAACTTGAATAGCATTTCCTCAAAAATACAAAAATGGCCCTCGAGCATATGAAAAAATACTCAATATCACTAATCATTAGAGAAATGCAAATCAGAACCACAGCAAGATCTCTTACACCCATTAAGAGGGCTGTTACCAAAAACAAAAACAAAGGGGTGGCTCAGTTGGTTAAGCACCTGACTCTTGATTTCAGCAGCTCAGGTCTTGATCTCAGGAGTCGTGAGTTCAAGCCCCGCACTGGTCTTGATGCTGCGCGAGGAGACCACTTAAAAAACAAAACAAAAACAAAAACACAAAAATAACAAGTGTTGGCAAGAAGGTGAAGAAATTGGACCCTTGGGCACTGCTGGTGGGAATGTAAAACAGTTCACAGCCACTGAGGAAAACAGTATGATGGTTCTTCAAAAAATTAAACACAGATTTACCATATGATCCAGCAATTCCTGTTCTAGGAATACACTCAAAAGAATTCAAAGCAGGAACTCAAACAAATATCTGTACACACATGTTCATAGCATCATTATTCATAACAGCCAAAAGGTGGACCCAAATGTCCATTAACAGACAGAGATACACAAAATGTGGTATACACATACAATGGAATAATATTTAGCCTTTAAAAAGGAAGGAAGTTCTGAACATGTTCCAACATGTATTACCCTTATATTATGCTAAGTGAAACAAGCCAGTCGCAAAAAAAGAAATACTCTATTTTACTTACGAGGTACCTAGAGTAGTCAAATTCACAGAAACATTAAGTAGAATTGCAGGGGCTGGGAGAAGGAGAAAATGGGGAGTTGCTGTTAATTAGGTATAGCATTTTAGTTTTTCAAGATGAGTAAGTTCTGGAGATTGGTTGCATAATGGTATGAATATACTTCAGGCACCTCAAATGTACACTTAAAATGACCCTTCTAAATATTAGATTCTTAAAAGACAACTACATAACATCTTCAAAGTCCAGATTCAAATAAGCAGCTAAATCTGTCTGATTTACCTATATTTTATACATACAGGATAATGAAATAAACATTTTACCTCATTTTAATCACTGCTACACAATTCAAACGGTAAAAAAATAATTCGGAAATGAAACTACTCAAGGCATTATGAAAGAGCCAAGAGATTAATGAAGTGATCTACACAGCCAACACCATTATCAAGTTATTTCTGTAGCTATTTAAACAATAATGAGGTCTTTAAATCCTTTTCATTGGCAAGTTTACTATCAAAATATTTAATACAACTGATTTGAGCTTTCTTTCCTAAGAGCTCTGTGTTTTACTTGTTAGGTTCTGCTTCATCATTTAATCAAAAAAAAAAAAAAAATCTAAAACATTTTAATAGAAAAATCAGGAACAGGGTTTGTGATTCTCATTAAGGTGATGAGCCTGAGTTTCTTTACTAGTTAAATGAATCATTCCACATTGACTGAATTCTTCCTCAACAGTTTACTGTTGGATGTTTACTATAGGGAAAATACTTTACAGGTCTTAAAAATACAATGGTAACAAATATCATCAAACTCTTGTGAAGATTAAATAAGACAGCAGCATATATATACTGAAATGGACACTCAAACAATCCAGTTGTTAAAAATGGAGGTTAGCAGTTTGGTGTTATGATAATTAAGTTAGGAGGGCTGGGGGCAGGCAGCAGCATTTTAGGTATAACAGCATGAAATGAGATAAAAAATAGAGCTCTATGGCTCACAAAAAGTACAAAGAAGGATAGGAGAAAAATGCCAATAATCAAAAAACAAAACATCAAAAAGCTAAAATATGCTAATGATAACTACATGAAGTCCAATCCAAACATATCAAGAAAACATAGTTACGTGACATTAAAGAAAAGGTTCTCCTGCTGTCATGGTGTTTGCTCTCTAAGTCATCAGGAGAAAAGAGCTAACAGAGTTAAGGCAAATATTAAAGGCAAGAATCAGAGAGAACTAAAGTAACATTATACTATCCCTCTCACCAATTTATAATAGGTTATGAGAACAATAAAAGTAAAAAGAATTTATCTTAAATTCTCATAATTAAAGAAACACTTTCTACATGAAGTTGAAAAAATACCCAAAAGTATTCTTTTCTTTAAAGATTTTTATTTATTTTGAAGAGAGAGAGCGAGAGAGCAAGAGAGAAAGCACAGTCGGGGAGAGGGGCAGAGGGAGAGGGAGAAGCAGACTCCCTGGGGAGCAGGGAGCCCAGCAGACGAGGGACTCAATCCCAGGACCCTTAACTGACTGAGCCACCCAGGCACCCCCAAAAGTATTCTTAATTTCTCAAGAAGGAAATGAAAATAAATAGGGCTTCTTGAAAGGTTTTTTCTCCTTAATGAAAAAAATTTTCTTAAAAGGAAGAAGGACTTCTAAGGTGTTAACCTTCTTTTCCCCAACCTATTCTTATCTTTATGGAAAACATACAACTAGACCTAAATTTATGAAGTACATAATAATTTAATTTACATTTCAATCAAATTTCTGTTAACTGTAACATTATAAACAGATACGTTAGTTGTAAATACTATGTTATATAGTTTTTAAACAATTTATTATTGTCTCTAGTAAAATACTCAAGACCCAAAGATGTCTCAGTGGTACTAGGCACTGGTGATAGGGGAAAAAAAAAAAACCCTCAATAGATAATTATTCATTCTCCCTATACTGAAGCAGCATGATGTATTAGCAAGAGCCCAGACTCTGCAGCTAGTCTGAATCCAGCTAACTTTCTTCACCTCTCTGTAACTCAGTTTCCTAATCTTTAAAATAATACTGACATCTCACTGGGTTTTTATGAGGAACAAAACATATTAGTATGTGTAAAAGCACTAGAACAGTACCGAGACATTAAATGCTATGTAAGTGTTCAGTAAATACAAAAAAGTGCTTGCTATGTGCCATGCACTATTCTAGAAGCTAGGAATAAGCAACACACATAACAAACAAAAATCTCTTTCCTTTGTGAAGTTTACATTTTATTTATTTATTTATTAAGATTGTATTTATTTATTTGAGAGAGAGAGAGAGAGAGAGCAAAGGCAGGACGGAACAGCAGAGGGAGAGGGAGAAGCACGGTCCCCACTGAGTAGGGAGCCTGAGGCTGGGCTCAACCCCAGGACCCCGGGATCATGACCTGAGTCAAAGACAGACACTTCACCAACCGAGCCACCCAGGCGCCCCATGAAGTTTACATTTTAGTAAGTAGGTGATGATATTCTAGAATTAAGAAGACAATTATTTAGCCAATAAATCATCCAATACAGGACACCTAGATATATGTATTCAGGCAAGCTCAGTGACTACTGGGGATTGACAGGAATGAAAGAATTTCCACAGGATCTAATTCTATGAAGAAAGTTCATCTAAACCCCAAAATATGGGGAATAGTTCTTCCTACCTCTATCCAGATGGCACTATTAGGGTTTACTACATTAAGCAGCTGATCAAAAACTCAGAAGAGACCAAAGCAGTAGAGAGTTAAACAACAGCTAACCAAAGAATAAAAGTAATCTCTACTTTAGGGGCACCTGGGTGGCTCAGTCAGTTAAGTGTGGACTCTTGGTTCGACTCAGGTTATGATCCCAGGGTCATGAGACTAAGCCCCGCTAGGGCTCGGTGCTCAGCGGGGAGTCTGCTTGAGAGTCTCTCTCCATCTGCCCCGCCACCCCCCCGCCGCACACATTCTCTCTAAAATAAATAAATAAATCCAGAAAAATAATAAAAATTAAAGTAACCTCCACTTTCATCAAATCAGTACTAAGAAGGGGCGCCTGAGTGACTCAGTCGTTAAGTGTCTGCCTTCAGCTCAGGTCATGATCCTAGGGTCCTGGGATGGAGCCCTGCATCAGGCTCCCCGCTTGGTGGGAAGGCTGCTTCTCCCTCTCCCACTCCCCCGCTTGTGTTCCCTCTCTCGCTGTGTCTCTCTCTGTCAAATAAATAAATAAAATCTTAAAAAAAGAAAAATCAGTACTAAGAAGAGCTCCCTGGATTCTTGTGAAACTAAACAAAGTGACAAAGAAACAGAAAATTCTGATAAAGAGGCATGAGAAAGTAAAGACTAATTAGAAAATAAAAACTGGTTTTATTTGGATTATTCGGTGTATCTAAACCTACCCTAAATATTTGGGACAGCTCTCAGTAGAACAACCTCATCACAATGATGTACATGACAAAAACTCTAGTATGGATAAAAAGCAGTACTTGTCAAAGGTTCAGCATATGACCAGAGATCCTAATTTCTATTTTTTCTTTTTAAGATTTATTTATTTGACAGAGAGAGAGCGCACAAGCAGGGGAAGCAGTAGAGGGTGAGGGTGAAGCAGATTTCTTGCTGAGCAGGGAGCCCGAAGTGGGGCTCATTCCCAGAACCCTGGGATTACAACCTGAGCTGAAGGCAGCCACTTAACCGACTGAGCCACCCAGGAGCTCCCAGAGATCCTAATTTCTAAACTAAACTGAAATACAGATCATCCAATTATTTATTCGTTCAAGTTATAGTCACTCAGCTCTAGAAGGACCAGCTATGTTGGCCAGGCTTGGCATTGGTACAGAACATAAGATCAAAAGGAATTTGGAGATTTCTGTTCTGGTTAAAATAAAAGTAGCTATTAGGCTTCTGTCGTCCAGTCTATTTCTCTTCCGGTATACCACGCTGCCACATTTGAACCAAAAGGGAATGGTCTGCGGTGCAAGTAGGGGAATATAATTTCATAGAGCAATCTCTATGATGGAATTTAATACTGTGATTATCTTTACTAGGAAAAAATAAAATGGGGCACCTGGGTGGCACAATCGGTTAAGCATCCAACTCTTGGTTTCAGCTCAGGTTGTGATATCAGGGTCCTGGGATCAATCTCTGCATCAGGCTCCACACTCAATGTGGAGTCTGTTTGGAACTGTCTCTCTCTGCCCCTGCTCCCTGCGCCCTCTCTCTCTCTCTCTCTCTCAAATAAATAAATCTTACAAAATAAATAAATAATATAAAATGATGCATACCTATCACTTCAGCTTCTTTTACTAATTTTAATCTCTGCCATTCAAATAGTGTAAGTTTATTAAAAGAATGACCAATTTCAGTTTTTTATGCCTGCAAACCAAAAAGCATTTTACCAAATAACCTGAAGTCATTATATACCATCAATTAAAATGGACATGATTTCAATTATCTGTCTCCAAACATGACTGAATAGATGCTTTATTGTCTATTTATTCCCATCCTCAAACCACTACCAAAATCAATCAATACCAAAAATCAAAATAAAGTTAAACCAGAACCATCAAAACAGACAAAAGGGGAAAAAAAAGAATAAACTGAAGGTACTAAAGACTGACAAATTTTAATCTTACAACATATCTAAAATGTAAATGTGTAACATTCTGAATATAGTTATTATTTAGGAGGGAAAAAAAAGGCTGCCTCACTAGGAAAGATACTGTCTTCTGTAGTAGCAAAAACAGGAGGGAGTTAACCAAAGGAATTTTTCCCATTAAAGAAAAGGAAATAAACAAGGCAAACTTCTTCCCTTTGGATAAAAAGATACTATAAAGAGCAGTTGATAATTCAATCATTTACTAAGTATTCAGCCAAAGGAACAAATCTCAATGTAGAGGGAGGGAAGGGAGTAGTAGTTTCATGCTATACGTGCCTCCTCCCAATTCTTCCTTACTGGAATTTCTCAACACCTTCCAATAATCCTGCCTTTGTTGAAAATCACTACATTGGAGAGCCACTGCTAAAATGGAAATGTGCCAAATTTATTTAGTGTGCTGGGACAGAAGAAAGATGCAAATCACTGATCGAGAGCATCTATACATAAAAAAAAGCCTACTTTCTCACTACAAAATTATATTTTCTATATCATTGTGTGTTCTAGTCATCCTTGCTTCAATGAAGTGGTATTCAAATCAATTTTGACAAGTAAGTGAAAATTATAATGGTTATTATCAGTCACAAAACAGAAAGGCAAAGAAATCTGTGATTTGATTAGTTCTGTTACTCTAGTTCAATCTTGGCCTTCCTGAAACCTTTGAGTCCAGAGATATTCTAGATAGTTAAAATACTTCAGATTGGGGCACCTGGGTGGCTCAGTTGTTAAGCGTGGCCTTTGGCTCAGGTCATGGTCCCAGAGTCCTGGGATCGAGCCCCGCATCGAGCTCCCTGCTCAGCGGGAGGCCTGCTTCTCCCTCTCCCACTCCCCCTGCTTGTGTTCCCTCTCTCACTGTGTCTCTGTCAAAAAATTAATAAATAAAATCTTAAAAAAAGAAAAACTTCAGATTGCTGAAGTTCACCTTATAAATTACCAATTTTTATTTTATAATTTGTGACAGAATTTTCTTTTGAAGTATATCATCTTCTTTGCTTAAGAACAAGTGTTTTAAACTATAAAAATAATATACAATCATTGAAAAACCTTCAGTAATTCAAAAGTCTAAGTAAAAAGTGTTTTAAGTTTCCTCCCTTACCAACCCCTCACTCCCATCCCCCAGGGATAACCACTGTAAAATAATTTGGGGTGTATTGTAGATCTCTTCAGAATACATACAATTTTTATATATAACTGTATACACAAACTTGAGTGAACAAGGAGATCTTGCTGTACATTCAGTTCTACAACTTGCTTTTTACACTGAGGGACTGAATAGCCTTTTAAGTTTATCCTGCTACACCTGATTTGTTTAAACTGCATATTCCATAGTATTTTTCATCATACCCTTACTGACAAAGTACTTTTAGATTGGAAACATTGTTTTCATCCATTTTTTATAATATTTTAAACTCTTCCTTTATTGTCACTTCATACTGCCATCACTGCATTGTCTCTATTTCTTCTCCTCACTTCCACTGAAAAACTTGGAAACTTGGGGCACCTGGGTGGCAGAGTTGGTTAAGCAATGACTCTTAGTTTCAGCTCAGGTCCTGACCTCAGGGTTGTGAGATGGAGATGTGTCAGGCTCCACACTCAGTGCGGAGCTGGCTTGAGATTCTCTCTCTCTCTGCCCCTCAAGCACCATTTTTATTAAGTTCTAGCAAAAACTGTCAAATTGTAGTCTAACAATGATTTTCCACTTGAACAAAATCTTAAGATAAATTCCATTTGTTTTAAGGCTAAAATTTTCCCTTTAAAACTATTATCTTCTAACACCTACTCCAACATCACTTTCATCAGTGAAATATATCTGATTTTTGACAGAAATGCAGCTCAACACACTTGGATTTCCAAGTTATAGAAACGCTGAAGATCTGAGAAACTGAAGAAATCGTCAATGCTTTCGAAAGATTACTAAAGCAAAAAAGTTACAGGGAAAAACTGTATTACTCAGCTATTTCTTTTTCCTAGCATTTTGCTTCCTGATTTTAGGATTTTAAGATGTTTCTGGAATGATGTCTGTTCATGATCTAGCTAGCCAATATTCCTTATGGTACTAGCAATGATTTAATAATTAAATTGATCACTTAAAAAATCAGTTACCTAATTCAATCTAATTCCGACCCAAAAAAACCCCCAGAATTTAATTTATCTAATACTCAACTACTTAAAAATGTAATTTCATTTCTGAAAACTGAAAAAACTTTAACTTACCTCAATTGTTTCGCATAGTTCTGTTCAATTTCTATCCTCTCCTTAACAAATTTGGCGTATCTTTCCAAGAAGTCAATTCCCCATTGTGTATGCTTGTCTAAGCTGTCGAACTGATCCTAGAAAAAGAAGGTAAAAACACATTGAAAGTCTAAAATTTTATCCACAAATATTTTAATCAGCTTCTGATATTTATTCAGACAGGCAACGAGGTAAAAAAGGAAAAAAATCTAGGCTCTTCTGGTCTCTACCCACCTCATCCTTTAAGATCTACAGAGAAATACGTTATAAATGCTAAATTTCTTAGAATGCTAATCTTGTTAGCATAATTCACACTACTTTATGTCTAAATGCCTTACATATGTGGTTTCCCCTGGATGCAACACCCTCCCCCCCGGTCACCTTTTTACAATTTTCTCTTACTCCTTCTTTGAGATTTAGTTCAGGCACTATGGCTTCCAGAAAATGGCCCTAAATTCTCAGACTGTATGGGTCTCCAAGGCTCCCAAAGTTACGATCTTTTAAGTTTTTATTTAAATTCCAATTAGTTAACACACAATGTAATTATTAGTTTCAGTTCTACAGTACAGTGATTCAACACTTCCATACATCACACAGTGCTCTTCACAACAAGTGCACTCCTTAATCCTCATCATCTGTTTCACCCATCCCCCACTCACCTCCCTTCTGGAACACATCAGTTTGTTCTCTGTGGTTAAGAGTCTGTTTCTAGGTTTGCCTCTCTCTCCCTCCTTTTCCCCCTTTGCTTGTTTTGTTTCTTAAATTCCACATATGAGTGAAATCATATGATATCTGTCTTTCTCTGACTTATTTCACTTAGAATACTCTCTGGTTGTTGCAAATGACAAGATTTCATTCTTTTTTATGGCTTTTTGTGTGTGTGTGTGTGTGTGTGTGTATACACACATCTTCTTTACCCATTTATCAATCAATGGACACTTGGGCTGTTTCCATAATTTGGCTACTGTAGATAATGCTGCTATAAACATCAGGTTGCATGTATCCTTCTGAATTAGTATTTTTCTATTCTTTGGGTAAATACCTAGTAGTGTGATGGCTGGATCATAGAATAGTTCTATTTTTAACTTTTTGAGGAACCTCCATACTGTTTTCCACAGTGTCTGTACCAGTTTGCATTCCCACCAACACTGCAAGAGGGTTCCGGGTTCCCTTTTCTCCACATCCTCGCCAACACCTGTTGTTTCTTGTGTTGTTGATTTTAGCCATTCTGACAGGTATGAGGTGATAACCATAGTTTTGATTTGCATTTCCCTGATAATCAGTGATTTTAAGCAACTTTTCATGTGTCTGTCAGCCATCTGTAGTTCTTCTTTGGAAAAATATCTATTCACGTCTTTTGCCCATTTTTTTCATTGGATTATTCATTTTTGGGGTGTTGAGATTTCTAAGTTCTTCATCTATTTTGGATACTAACCGTTTATGGGATATGTCATTTACAAGTATCTGCTCCCATTCCGTAGGTTGCATTTTAGTTTTTTTGACTGTTTCCTTTGCTGTGCAGAAGTTAAAAAATTACTATCTTATTTACTTGCCATACTCTATTGAGGGCAGAAACCACGTATTATTCAACTCTGAAATCCGAAGGCGTAAGTACCATGCCTGGCACCGTAGCAGGCACCCAATGAAGCTAAATAAAATCAAATACAACTGGGTTCAAATTCTGCCCAGATGTGGGTAAGTTACCAAGGTTCTCTAAACTTTGTCCATCTTAAAATGGGAGTCCCGACACACACCTCAACAGGGTTATGATGATGTTACTAAGTGTTCTACAATGCAGTAAACATGATACTAATACATCACAAGTATCATTGTCCTGAAGAACTCTTTCAATCCTCAAATGATACTCCTTTCCACCTGTTGCCTAAGAAACCATCATTTCCTATCCTTCAAGAATAATCTCCAGATTGATGAATAACTTGGTGCTTTCTCCCTCTCCCATAACAAAAATCTATAATGTTGATAAAATGTTCAAAAATCATCCCTTTCTATTACCTAATTGTTCTTTTTCTAAATCACCCATAGTTTAACAGGATTCGTTATTTACAAATAAATCATCTCCAAGTCTTTGCCTTTTATCCCTTTCCCTACCTTAAATCATTTTAAAATTCTACTTGTAAAGGTAAATTCTACCTAAACAGCAGAAATAGAATTCATCTGGTTATCACAGTTTGGCATTACTACTGTAATTCTATTCTTTCACACAACTTTTTCATTATCATTTGGCTTCTAAAGTAGACTTGAAAACAGCAAGAGAATGCACTGCCCAGTGAACTTAACTGGCATATTATTAATATTTCCTAGTATAAATTAAATTCCCTTTCAAACTGTAAAACTCTCAACAAAATACGTTCCCCCAAAAAGGAACAGTCTGAAGCTAAAGCAATCACCCTTCATTTTCCCAAAATGCTTTAAAGGCTTCTTCCCACCAGCTTCTTCATCAAATTTTACATTAATAGCTCTTTATCTTCTAGATAAAATCTTCAATTTTTAAAAATTACAGACCCTTATCAGTAAAAAATCTAAACAAATATCCCCATTATATGTGTTTATTTATAAATTATATAAACTATACTATTAAATTATGTAATTGTGAAATCCATAAAAATAGAAATCTTAAAAAATGAAAATGAGGTAAATATTAGTTTTAAATAGTTTTTTAAACTTATTTAACAAACAAAAGTCGTTGGGCCGTGACTTTTTAAAATATTAACAATTTTAGTGAGATCAATGAATTAAATATGCTTCATTATTTCTAAAATCTTGGTATAATACTTAATGGCAGGGCACCTGGGTGGCTCAACTGGATTCTTGATTTCAGCTCAGGTCAGTATCTCAGGTTGTGAGATCAAGCCCTGAGTGAGGTTCCAAGCTCAGTGAAGAGTCTGCTTGTCCCTCTCCCTCCCCCTTTGCCCTCACCCCACTTGCCCACACATGCACTCACGCGCACTCTCTCTCTCTAAAATAAATCTTAAAAAAAAAAAAAAATTTAATGGCAAAGAAATCTAAACCCTTGGTTCCAAACTGCGACATTTAGTTTTTAGTGGCTGTCATAGTTGTAGAAACAAAAGACACCCCACAAAGATCTAAAGATCTAAGTGGAAAAAAATTCACTACTGACAATACTTTCCAAATCCTTTTTCAATCTCATTCACTAATACACAACGGTTTGTGTTAAAATTTGGCTAATAAATGTTCTTGATGTTAGTCTGTTATTTTTACAAACTAATCAGAGAGCACTGCATCTTTATATTTTTAACATGTAAGTTCAAACTCCACTGAAACTGTGATGTAATTTTGTGTGTCAATTTGGCTAGGCCATGTTGCCCATATATTTGGTCAAATATTATCCTGGATGTTTCTGTGAAGGCATTTTTTAGATGAGATTAATATTTAAATTGGTGAATTTATAATACAACAGATTACCCTCTGTAATGTGGGTGGGTCTCATCCAATCAGTTGAAGGCCTTAACAGAACAAAGACTGACCTTTATCCTGCAAGAAGGGATACTGCCAGCACACTGCCTTTGGGCTAGAACTGCAACTGGAACTCTTCCCTGGGCCCACCTTGCAGAGTTTGGACTTGCCAAACCTTTAAAATCATGTGACTGAATTCCTTATAAACCAATCTCTCTTATTTTCTCTACACACACACACACACACCTGTTGGTACTACAGATAAAATATTTGCAGGTACACACATCATTTTCAGCAACAAAATTATATAATGATGGAAGCATTCCCAAACATTCATCATCAAAATGCTTTCTCCACAGTTCAAACTTCTTTGGAAAAGTAGCTATTCACTCATTATTAAAATGTTCCTTATCTTGAAGGAACAGATTAAATTTTCTCAAAAATACTTGCTAAGAAAGCGTTATTACTAACCACCACTTATTAAAGAAATGGTCGGGGGCGCCTGGGTGACTCAGTCGGTTAAGCGTCTGCCTTCGGCTCAGGCCATGATCCCAGGGCCCTGGGATCGAGTCCCACATCAGGCTCCCTGCTCAGCGATGAGTCTGTTTATCCCTCTCCCCTCTGCCCCTCCCCCCTGCTTGTGCTCTCTTTCTCTCACTCACTCTTTCTAATAAATAAATAAAATCTTAAAAAAAAAAAAAAGAAAGAAAGAAATGGTCAACAAATTTGAAACACCCAGGAGATGAATAACAAACCTGTGTGAAACAAAGATTTTCAGTGGTCCCTCCCCATTTCATTTGAAGATACCGTAAAAAGTCTATCTACTGTATTATAAAGGCATTATTTTTAAAAATAATGACCATTTTTATAAATGACCATAATAAAAATATGCTGTAATATCCTGTGAACTTCTGGCTTCACTTTTTTTGCTTACCAATAAATGATGAAGTGAATAAATTGCAACCATATCCCCATTTCCTTTTTAAAATTCCAGTCAGTGCACTGCTGTATCACTGGTTATATGATTTCTTCATAAAACACTGTTCAAATCATTTACTATTAAATCTTCAGGGGGGCCTTGGTCAAAGGGTCCAGGGATCGAGCCCTTCATCGGGCTCCCTCCTCCGTGGGAAGCCTGCTTCTCCCTCTCCCACTCCCCCGTTTGTGTTCCCTCTCTCGCTGTGTCTCTCTCTGTCAAAAAAATAAAATCTTTAAAAAAAAAAAAAGATTAAATCTTCAACACATCTTTCCTTTAGCAGTTCACAAAAAAAGTAGTTCTAAATACACTTTATTATTGAAACAATCTAAAAACATACACTGAAATATTAGAAACATCTATACCTTAATCAAACTGTATAACCATGCTTTCAGCATATAATTTTTTCTAAAATATTTCTTTAGGAGTATTTCCTATGAGCCTTCTAACAGTATTTGTTGAGATCATTAGTCTGTCACCATGTTGTTTTACATATATTATATCACTATTTTTACCACAAAAGGAAGAGCAACTGTATTTCTAATAGCATGCTTTTACCACTAAGTCTGAAATCTGAAGAGGATTCCAGTACACTCATGTTCATAGCAGCATTATTCACAATAACCAAAAGGTGAAAACAACCTACATGTCCATTAACAGATAATGAATAAACAAATCATGGTGTATACATACAGTGGAATATTACTCAACCTTTAAAAGGATATTCTGACACTATAACACGGATGAGCCTTGAAGACATTATGCTAAGTGAAATAATCCAGTCAGAACAAATACTGTGATTCATTTATATGAAGTACTTAGAGTAGTCAAATACATAGACACAGAAAATAGAAATGTGGTTACCACGGGCTGAGGGGAGAATGGAGAGTTACTGTTTAATGAGTAGAGTTTCGTTTGGGAAGATGAAAAAAGTTCTGGAGATGGAGGGTGGTGATGACTGTACAACACCATGAATATATTAATGTCAATAAATTGTACATTTAAAATGGTAAATGTTATCTGTATTTTACCACAATAAAAGGAGGGAGGCTTCCAAACATTTACCAGCAAATTCAGTGAAATTTAGTACACTCTTGATCATGTGACATTAAATATCACTAAGAAACTGCAGAGGTCACAACTGTTCTTATTTTTCAAACTCCTGCTTATTCTGATGGCTTCATATTATTATCTGATTATCATAAGACACAAAATACATTCAGGGCAAGCTTCATTAGTAACAGATCAGTAGCCATATTTCAAATAATCTCATTATGGGAAACCACATCTAGTCCATATGATTATGATACAGCCACTGTATCTTTTTTAATACACATTGTTAATAACCATTGTTTATATTTGTTCTCAAATGTATTAGGAAGAGAAGCATCAGCCATGTCATTTCTTACTGTTTGCCTATGCTCACATAGTATTATATTTAACCCACAATTTCTTTATAGGAAACTTTAAGTCAAAGACAAGACTCCAGTGTCAATTCATATTTAAAATGCTAGTAAAGGGGGCGCCTGGGTGGCTCAGTCGTTAAGCGTCTGCCTTCGGCTCAGGTCATGGTCCCAGGGTCCTGGGATCGAGGCCCGCATCCGGCTCCCTGCTTGGCGGGAGGCCTGCTTCTCCCTCACCCACTCCCCCTGCTTGTGTTCCCTCTCTCGCTGTGTCACATCTCTCTGTCAAATGAATAGATAAAATCTTTAAAAAAATAAAAATAAAAATAAAATAGAATACTAGTAAAGTGTTACAGTTCTTCTTTTTCATTTTTATTTTTTTTTAAAGTTTTTTTTTTTTTTTTTTTTAAGATTTTATTTATTTATTTGACAGAGAGACAGACAGAAGAGCACAAGCAGAGGGAGTGGTAGAGGGAGAGGGAGAAGCAGGCCCTGCACTGAGCAGGGAACCCGATGCGGGACTCGATCCCAGGACCCTGAGATCATGACCTGAGCCGAAGGCAGACGCTTAACCATCTGAGCCACCCAGGCGCCCTTTTTTAAAGATTTTATCTATTCATTTGACAGAGAGAGACACAGCGAGAGAGGGAACACAAGCAGGGGGAGTGGGTGAGGGAGAAGCAGGCCTCCCGCCGAGCAGGGAGCCGGATGCGGGCCTCGATCCCAGGACCCTGGGACCATGACCTGAGCCGAAGGCAGACGCTTAACGACTGAGCCACCCTAGTTGGGCTAGCCCCTAGTTCTTCTTTTTTAGATAACATATATAAGTAAAAATTCTAAGCTCTTTTCTCCTTATCTAAGTGGATCATCTTGTGTGCTCTACTTTGAAGACCCTTGCTTTAAATTATGCATTATCATCTGACCTATATCAAGTCCTCCCTAATCTACTATATGGTCTTACTGCTTTTTGTGATCTTTACCTTCTCTTGTATCCACATAGAATTCTACTTTTCTATTT
Organism: Halichoerus grypus; assembly: GCF_964656455.1. NCBI lineage: Eukaryota > Metazoa > Chordata > Mammalia > Carnivora > Phocidae > Halichoerus > Halichoerus grypus. Next base: position 110,721,093 of record NC_135716.1, read on the forward strand.
TAGTTAATCACCTTCCAAATTAAATTAAGAACACTGGTCCAAATTTACATATCCCCCAGGTCTCTTTCAAGCTCTTTCAGGATTCTCAAAGAAAAATTAAATCTAAAGAACTTCGTATCTAAGACCTATGTCAAACTGTTTAAAAAGTTAAATGTCATTCCTATTTCCTCCAATACTCAAAATAATTTTTTTTTTTTAAAGATTTTATTTATTTATTTGACGGAGAAAGACACAGCGAGAGAGGGAACACAAGCAGGGGGAGTGGGAGAGGGAGAAGCAGGCTTCCCGCCGAGCAGGGAGCCCGAGTGGGACTCGATCCCAGGACCCCGGGATCATGACCTGAGCCGAAGGCAGACGCTTAACGATGAGCCACCCAGGTGCCCCAATACTCAAAATAATTTATGTTATAATTCCACTGAACAGAATCTTGGACTATATACATTAACTCACCAAAAGGTATTTTTAGAGTTGGTCGCCGTAACAAAAGTATTAAAGCCCAATCAGAATATTAAGAAAGTATAGTAAAATTTTATTTTTCAGCTACTGAAGGTTAAGTTACAACCTATAAAATCTCTTTTGATAAAATTTTTAATCTCTTATTTTTAAAATATTCAAAAATATCACTGGACAACTGTACAAGTAAAAAATTAGACAGCCAAATAATTGAGTTAATTATGTTTAACTAAGATTTTCATATACCTATTAAGTAAATAGATCCCAAATAAAGGCCAGCTAGAAAAACATACCAATCAGCATTAAAAGGCAGGATAAGGCAAGATACACATGTTTGAAAGTGAAACAAAGTTCTCTGTTTTAATAACTACTTTGGGGAAAAAAATCTGAATTGAAAAAAAGTACCTCTGAAAAACAGAACTCTTAAAATAGAAAATTTTAAGTACTTTTACATATATACCCACATTATGAATGATTTTTTGCCTCAGTCAATCCACAAACTGTAAATAAGAATTTACGTCAAATATAGATTTAATGTTATGACACTTAAAATGCAGAAGAAACACTTTATTTTAAAGATAAATTTTATTTAATCCATTGAATAACCTATCTGGGTTTTCAACTAGATATATTAATTACAATACATTTAAAAACAGTATAAATATCGTAGACTCCAAACAAATATAAAAGCTGGTGCCCAGAATGCTTAAGTGATTTGCCCATAGCTGGCTAGCAGTCAAAATGGGATGGGGCTAGAAAGATTATCTTCTAAAATCACTGCCAGTCTTATATTCTTAATAACCAAATGAGTAACTGTTATGAATATTATTACTAAAAATGATGCATTTCTTTCATCAGGAAAGAAATAGATGGTTTGAAAAAAATTTCTGGGTCACTGGGGAGCTTTGAGCACCATGAAAGGAACAAATTAAAAAATCTCAAAGTTAGAAACTGCCTAACACAAACACACATTGACTATTTAAACCCTCTTTACAAGATCCCTGGTAAGTTGTTCAGCCTTTTTGAGCAGTCATATCGTTAGTGGTCAGAACAACTCCAAAAGCATGAGAGAACATGGCTGGACATCGAGGAATGCTAATTTTTTACTAACACAAAATAAAGTAGAAAACTCTTAAGTCAAAAAATAAGAATCAATCATAAAGCCTTATGTATTCATAGGTAAAACCCTCTAATCCCTTTAGTTTCAAAGCCCGAGATCACATTTTTCCCCAGTCCACGCCAGCAAATACCTTGGACTATATAGCGGAAAATGTCAGGAAACGCTCAAAACAAGCTAAAGAAGTGAAATTAAGCAGTATTCTGAAACCACCTATGGATTACAAATAAATAATATTCAGTTATCAAAACAGGCAATTTATCTTTACTCCCCCATTCTTCCTACCTTTAGCATTGCTCTTATTTCTATGGATTTACTCTAGACTACTGGCAGAGTCCAACTTCTTCCATTTCCTTGCCTTCATTAACCCCTCACTTCCTTTTCCAACACATTCGTTCTTACACAGCTTCTGTGAAATGTGCTCTCTCCCCTCAGTGGTATGCCCTAATTAAATGTTATCTTATATTTAAATTCAAAAAAGCTATTACTTTCTGTTTCCTTCAGGTATTGTTTTTTAATTCTGTAAAATGTTTAAAGTTATTTTACCTTTTCATTTGGGAACACAAGGAAAACATTCTAAATTAAAGTTGGCATCAACACCAACTAAATGTCCACACTATTCAGCATAAATCAAATGAATTACATGTTGCTCCAAGGTTCTACTGGTTCTACTGTATAGTGATGTGTGATAATAAATACTAAATTTACTCAGTCACCTTACTTTTATCTATAAAATTATATCTTTAATGCAATTTAACTAAAAATAAGTATTTTCTGTATCACAAAATGTAATTTTTTTCAGAAGTCACTATTTTATATTCAATCCTTGTTTTTCTAATTACTTTGACACAGCCTTGCATCCAAATGAAGTCCCAGTAAAGTACTTTTGGTAAAGCACCAAGGGTCACAACTATTTATAAAAAAAAAAAAAAAAAAAAAAAAAAAACAATTTTCTTCACTAAAAACCAGAATAATGACTTTGCTGTCCTAGTTTGGGCTTACTCTATAGCTCTGGTTTTCTGCCAAAGTTTCTCTAGCACTTCTGAATACCAAAGTACTACCAAAAACATTTTTAAGATCTAACACAACTGACTTTTCTCATTCTTGGATTCATACAAAACTGGAAACTTTTTTTAAGTCTCATGGAGCTTAAAAAATCAATTTGTAATTCAGAGTCAACAACATCTACCCCCAAAGTAAACAGGGATACTTTAATTTTAAAATAAATAACTTAATTATTTGGATTTGTTTCCTTGTGTTTTTTTTTTTTTTTTTAAAAAAAGATTTGTTTATTTGAGTGAGAGAGAGCAAGTGGTGGGGAAAGGGAGAGGGGGAGAGAGAGAAAATCCTCAAGCAGACTCCCCACTGAGCAAGGAGCCTGATGCGGGGCTCAATCCCAGGACCCCAAGATCATGACCTAAGCCGAAATCAAGAGTTAGCCACTCAACCAACTGAACTACCACCCAGGTGCCCCCGTTCTTTAAAAAATAGATAAAAAACTTGTATATTTGGAAAACTTACCTATTACATTTTAATTTTCAATTAAATTTTAAATTAAGCTCTCAGTGACTTCAAAATCTATACAGATAATATTTCCAATACCCTACAGCACATTATTTTACTTTTCTTCTCATGACTTTCTCTTCCACTCTATCTCAGCAACTCATTCCAATGGTCATCCCCATTGTTATTAGCAATAACTACAACATCTCCTCCTCCAATAAATTTCAAGACTCTCATTCTCAGATGGCTAACCCTGTCTGCCAACTCACAAACTCCAGTACCCCAAGGCCAGTAACTTTTTTTTAAAGTAAGCTCTACACCCAACATGGGGCTTGAACTCATGACCCGGAAATCAAGAATCACATGTTCTACTGACTGAGCCAGCCAGGTGCCCCAGGGGGAGTAACTTTTGACCCCACAGAGACCTCAATCCACTGATCCTGACAAATTACTTCTATTGCTCATCCCCCTCCTGTCTGCATTTCCATCTTGACACAGCTTGGATTCCATAAGCCATCACTGTAATCACCCCATGCAAAGAGCCTATACTGTCTTTGCCCTCTCTTGCTTTGTCAAATTTCAACCCTGGTTTTATACTTAACTCTTTACCAACCCTTCCTCATGCTGCTGGAAAAAGGTGGGGGGGGGGGGGCGGGGAAGGAAGGAAGGACAGACAGGCAGAAGAACCAACCAACCAACCAACCAACCATACTGACTGGTCACACTTTGAAATGTGTGCTTATCAACCCAAAAGGCTTAAATACTACTTAGCCTGAACCCATTCCCCATCCCATTATCCCAGCCAACTATCTTATACCCTCTTTCAGTTTAAATTCACACCACTTTCTATCCATTTCACTCTCAGCCAATAACCTTGCTTCCTACCTGAATAAAAGACACAATCAGAAGATAATTCCTCATTCTCCAACTCTATTTTTACCATGAACACCTATGTGCTTTTATTCTGCCCTCCTGCTTACTACTTTGGATACACCAGCCACAGCCTTAGTGTTTCAGCCTACCTGAAAAATGAGTGCAATTTCAGGTGTAGTTGTTTAAATGTTTAAGACCCTGAGCCTGCATATGCTTGATGTATTCCAGGAAGAGTAAGAAGCTGAATAAGCAAGCCACAGATGAATGAACAGAGGGAAGCGTAGAAGTTAAAATGGGAAGTGTATGGGGTCAGAATGCAGATTGCACAAGCCTTATCTCCCACCATAAGGACACTGGCTTTAACACTGACTGAGATGAAAACACACTGGAGGTTCTTGAGCATAAGCCTAACATGACCTGACTCAGATTATTAAACAGATCACTCTGGCTTCTATGTTGATTTAAAAAAAAAAAAAAATGATTCTGGGCAAGGGAGACTTTTGGAGAAGGCTACTGCAATAATCCATACCAGAGATCAGGTTAGCTTGGACCAGGGTAGAAGAGCAGAGTGAAAAGTGGTAAGATTTTGGATATATTCTGAAGGCAGTGGCAACAAAATTTTCTGACGTTTTCAGTGTGGGTTGTGAAAGAGAGACATCAATTTTGAGCACCATGACCTAGAAGGATAAATTTGCTTTGAACTAATCAAGCAATTAAGTAAACAAGTCTGGTCAAGGGGAAGACAAAAGTTTTGGTTTTAGGCAGTTAAGTTTGTGATATCCTTAGACATCCAAGATATGTTGAATAGGCAGTTAAACACCTTTACCTGGAATTCAACAGAAGTGGTCCTCATGAAGATATATGGTAAGACACGATCCTGAATTCAAAAAGACTGAAGTCATACCATGCATCTCTTCCAACCACAATGCTATGAAACTAGCTATCGACCATAAGAAAAAATCTGGAAAGAACACAAATATAGATAGGTTGAATAACATGCTACTAAACAATGAATGGGTCAACCAAGTTATCAGGAGGAAATAAAAAAATACATGGAGACAAATGAAAATGAAAACACAACATTCCAAATCTTTGGGATGCTGCAAAAGCTGTTCTAAGAGGAAAATTTAGAGCAATACAGGCCTACCTCAAGAAGTGAGAAAAAGCTCAAAAAAAAAAAAAAAAAAGTGAGAAAAATCTCAAACAACCTAACCTTACACCTAAAGGAGCTAGACAATGAAGAACAAACAAAATCTAAAACCAGTAAAAGGAAAGAAATAATAAAGATTAGAAAAGGAATAAATGATATAGTAACTGAAAAAACAAACAGATCAATGAAACCAGGAGCTGGTTCTCTGAAAAGATCAACAAAATAGATAAATCTTTTGCCAGACTCATCAAAGAAAAAAAAAAAAAGAGAAAGAACTCAAATTATACACAACACAGAACCAGAAATGAAAGAGAAGAAATAACAACAACACAAATACAAAGGATTATAAGAGAATATTATTAAAAATTTATGCCAACAAATTAGACAAGCTAGAAAAAAATGGATAAATTCCCAGAAACATATAACCTCCCAAAACTAAATCAGGAAGAAACAAAAAATTTGAACAGAACAATTACCACCAATGAAATTGAACTGGTAATCAAAAAACTCCCAACAAACAAAAGTCCAGGACCAGATGGTTTCACAGGTAAATTCTAACAAACATTTAAAGAAGAGTTAATACCTGTTCTTCTCAAACTATTCCAAAAAATAGAAGAGGAAGGAAACCTTCCAAATTTATTCTATGAAGACAGCATTACCCTGATAACAAAACCAGATAAAGACACTACCAAAAAAAGAGAACTATGGGCCAATATCTCTGATGAAGAGAGATGCAAAAAACCTCAACAAACTATTACCAAACCAAATCCAACAAATATATTTAAAAAATCATTCACCACGATCAAGTGCAATTTATTTCCTGGGGTGCAAGGGTGGTTCAGTATTTGCAAACCAATCAACATGATACATTCACATCAGAATAAAGGATAAAAACCATACGATCATCTCAGTAGATGCAGAAAAAACATTTGACAAAGTACAATACCCATTCATGATAAAAACCCTCAACAAAGTAGGTTTAGAGAGAACATACCTCAATATAATAAAGGCCATATATGAAAAACCCACAGCTAATATCATACTTGATGGTGAAAAACTGAGGGTTTTTCCCCGAAGATCAGGAACAAGATATAGATGTCCACTCTCACCACTTTTATTCAACATAGTACTGGAAGTCCTAGCCACAGCAATCAGACAAGAAAAAAGAATAAAAGACAACCATATTGGTAAGGAAAAAGTAAAACTGTCAACATTTGCAGATGACAGGATACCGCATATAAAAAATCCTAAAGACTCCACCAAAAACCTTTACTAGAACTGAAAAATGAATTCATTAAGGTCTCAATATACAAAATCAATATACACAAATCCATTAATTTCTATACACTAATAATGAAGCAGCAGAAAAAACAACAAAAAAAATTTTCCATTTACAGTTGCACCAAAAATAACAAAAAACCTAGGAATAAGCTTAACCAGGGAGGTAAAAGACCTGTACTCTGGAAATTATAAAACACTGATGAAAGAAACTGAAGATGACACAAATGGAAAAATATTCCATGCTTTATAATAATGCCTTTAATACAATGTTAAAATGTCCATTAATGCAATCCCTATCAAAATACCAACAGCTTTTTTCACAGAGCTGTAACAAATAATTCTAAAATTTGTATGGAACCACAAAAGACCCTGAACAGCCAAAGCAATTTTGAAAAAGAACAAAACTGAAGTATCAAAATTTCAGACTTCAAGTTATATTACAAAGCTGTAGTAATCAAACAGTATGGTACTGGCACAAAAACAGACCCACAGATAACAGAACAGAGAGCCCAGAAATATACCCACAATTATATAATGTCAATTAATCTTTAGGAGGTGGCAAGAATATGCAACAGGAAAAAGCCTCTTCAACAAATGGTGTTGGAAAAACTGGTTAGCTACATGCAAAAGAATGAAACTGGACCACTTACTTCCACCATACACAAATATAAACTCAAAATGGAATAAAGACCTAAATGTGAGACCTGAAACCATAAAAATCCTTGAAGAGAGCACAAGCAAAAATTTCTCTGACACTGGCCACAGCAACTTCTTTCTAGATATGTCTCCTGAGGCAAGGGAAACAAAATTAAAAATATACTATTGGGACTATATCAAAATAAAAAGCTTCTGCACAGTGAAGGAAACAATCAAGGAAACTAAAAGGCAACCTACTGAATGGGAAAAGATATTTGCGAATGACGTATCTGACAGAGTTTGTATCCAAAAATATATAGAGAACTTACATAACACCAAAAAATCAAATAATCCAACTAAAAATAGGCAGAAGACATGAACAGACATTTCTCCAAAGAAGACGTCCAGATGGCCAACAGACACATGAAAAGATGCTCAACGGCAATCATCAGGGAAATGCAAATCAAAGCCACAAATGAGATATCACCTCACACCTATCAAAATGGCTAAAATCAAAACACAAAAACAAGTGTTGGTGAGGACGTGGAGAAAAAGGAACCCTAGTACACCACTGGTGGGAATGCAAACCAGTACAGCCACTGTGAAAAACTGTATGGAGGTTCCTCAAAAAATTAAAGATAGAATTACCATATGATCCAGTAATTCCACTTTGGGTATTTACCCAAAGAATACAAAAACACTAATTTGAAAAGATACATGCACCCTTATGTTTATTGCAGCATTATTTGCAATAGCCAAATTATGGAAGCAGCCCAACTACCCACTGATAGATGAAAGGATAAAGAAGATGTGATATGCACGCGCGTGCGCGCACACACACCCCCCCACACACACACTGGAATATTATTCAGTCTTAAAAAAGAATGAAATTTTGCCATCTGCAACAACATGGATGAATTTAGAGGGTATAATGCCGAATGATATAAGTCAGTGAAAGACAAATACTATATGATTTCATTCATACATGGAATTTAAGAAACAAAACAAATGAACAAAGAAAAAGAGACACAAACAAAAAAACAGACTCTTTAATATAGAGAACTGATGGTTACCAGAGGGGAGGTAGGGGAAGGAAATGGGTGAAATAGGTGAAGCTCCCTGATAATGAGCTCATCATGATGTGCACTGAGTAACGTATAGAATTGTTGAATCACTATACTGCATACCTGAAAGTAATATGCCACTGTATGTTAATTATATCAGAATTAAAATTTAAAAAATTAAAAAGTGGCCATTAGAAAGAAAAACATCCGGTTAACTTCTGAATAGTTCACTATGTGCACAAAGGAAGCAAATGATGTGATTCTTTGGTAAGTCACACTCGAAGGGTTTTTTTAAGCTACAAATTTTTTTTTTAAATTATGTTAGTCACCATTCAGTACATCATTATAAGCTACAAATTTCTAAAGAACAGCACATACAAAACTTGATACAAAATATTTTCAGAAAAGTCACAAAATTTTAAAGACCTTAATCTATATACTTCTAAAATAACCAAATTCAAAAGAGCATGCGACTCTTGATCTCTGGGTCGTGAGTCTGAGCCCCACACTGGGTATAGAGATTACCAAAAAAATAATAAACTTTAAAAAAAAAAACAAGAAATGAAAAATAAAATAAAATACACAAAATTCCTCTTTTCTCTGAATACCCAAATCTAAGGTACAGCCTATGCAGTACATTTTTTTCAATTCTGTATTTTTCTTTTTATTGCACAATATACCCAACATGCAAAAGAATGTATGCAATGAATATGTAGTTTCTACTACAAAAATATTTTCAGAATTTAATACTAAAATACTAATTTTAATACCAGTATTTATTTATTTTGGCATTTACTTCACTTACCATAGAAACATCAGTTTTAATACCAGTATTTTGAAGTGTTCACAATTTAGTAACTCCTTAAAAAAAAACAGGTGAAAAAAAAATCAGTGAAACTAAAGCATTTAAAATATAGACTACGGGGGCACCTGGGTAGCTCAGTTGGTTAAAGGTAATGAGATCAAGGCCCACATACCACTCCATGCATTGTCTGCTTGAGATTCTTTCCCTCTCCCTTTCCACCCTCTACCCCTCTTCCCTGCATGCGTATGCTCTCTAAAATCTTTTTTAAAAAATTAAAATATAGACTACAAATACATTTTTATAAATATAACACTAAACATCACAAAATGGCAACTTTCATAAATATAAATTTACAAAACAATGTAAAACACACATGGTTATTTTTAACATAAACTAGCACATTTAATAAAAATATTCTAAAATAAACTGAACAGTACATACACTGATGATCACTTAATTATGACACCTGAAAATAAAATTTCATTTGACTTTTTAAAAGTAATCTTTCATTGAAAGAGCCAATAACATTTTTTTGTTGTACATATTTTTATGCAGTTTTCCAGCTGCTGATACACTTTCTGCCTGAAGAGAGCAGTGAGGAGATAGCTACAAGCTACCACCACATATTTTCCTATGATGCTTTAATCTTCAAGTAATCTCATCTCGTGAATAGCTTTTGAGAAAATCTTTTGAACTGTCTTTTAACAGGAACTAAAATCGTTTTTACTGTTAGAAAGTTATAGCTTCTACTTCAAAAAAAATTTGTAGATTGGTCTTTATCTCCTTTAGTTTCATCATGTAGAGATGGGGGTTCCAACACATTTACCTATACATCATTTTTTGTACTTTCATGTTCATATTCTCTGAATTAAATTACAATTATTCTTGCTACAGAGTTACGCTTTATCAATGATTTTCGTTTTCCTCTTGAAAAGTATGTAATTATAGAACTCTGACCTTTGTTTAATCTGAAATTCTACTGTGGAGTACATATATAACTACCTGGTTACATCTCAAGATGCAAATGATTCAGATTTTTTAGATTCCAAAATAACTGTATTATACTAACAAAAATAGTGGCACATCAATACATTAAAATAGCACATGATATATCAGACCAAACATCAATATTTCAATAACTATGCAGACTACTAATGTTTCCTGCGTTCACTTAAAGCATTTATTCAGCTTTCAGTAGACTACAAGCTCTTAAGTGCAGGATCTATTTATAATTCTTTGTATTTCCCACCTAGACTAGGGGTTTTTTGTTGTTTTTTTTTCAAGATTTGACTATTTGAGAGAGGGAGAGAGAGAGCGTGCGTGCATGAGTTGGGGGGGTGGGCAGAGGGAGAGGGACAAGCAGGCTCCCAGATGAGTGCGAAGCCCAATGCGGGGCTCCACACAGGGTTGGATCCCAGGACCCCAAGATCATGACCTGAGCCAAAGTCAAACACTTAATGGGCTGAGCCACCCACATGCCCCCCACATCCACTAGTATTATTTAGTAGCTCTTGACCCCTGAGCCTCAGGTTCCACAACTATAAAACTGGTGTAATTACAGGACTCCAAAGTGAGAACATTAAATGATATAAAGCATTCAACACAGTGCTTGGTACTGGTGTCTATTATTATTCATTTATTCAACAAGTGAAAGAGTGCTGAGCTTGGCAGTAGGGACATAATGTGAGCAAAAATATTTAGTGGGAAGGAGAGTTAATAATTAAATAATCACAATTTCTCTTTAACTTCATTGGCTAGTATTTTCAGAATAATACTCAGAATAATTAAATACTGCAGTGATGGTTAATTTTCAGTGGTCAGATTTGTATATCTGAACGTGCATCAACATACAGGTTTTATGTCTTTAAGCAAACTCAACATATAGATGCCATGTTTACAAGACACTTAAATTACAAGATAACTGTTCTCTGTAGACCTTTAAAATAAATTTTTAAAATACCTTTAAAATGATTCTACTGATCCAAAATAAATTTACATACTATCAGGACATATCCGTTCTATGAAACAACGTTCAAAGCAAGGACTACACCTGTAAATTATCTAACATCTTCTTTAATTTTACAATTTCTGACAATACCATAGCATCTATATTGATGATCCATCTTCCCACCTGTCCCTCTCATTTCACAGTTCTTTGTAATTTGAGGATCCTACTGATTTTCACTTGCTTCACATTAGCCTCTTGTTTAGCACTGCTCTGCTTCCCAAATCTCAAACTTGAGCTCAGGGTCATTCAGTGGTTACTTAAGGGTAAAGCTGAGACTACAGAATAGGATTAACTACTTTTTTTTTTTTTTTAAGATTTTATTTATTTATTTGACAGAGAGAGCACAAGCAGAGGGAACAGTAGAGGAAGAGGGAGAAGTGGACTCCCCACCAAGCAGGCAGCCCAATGTGGGGCTCGATCCCAGGATCCTGGGATCATGACCTGAGCTGAAGGCAGACGCTTAACCAACTGAGCCACCCAGTGCCCCAGGATTAACTACTTTAAATCTAGTTTTATGTTATACTCTTTTGCCCTGGCTCAAATTCTCTGGTCATCAACTTTCATCCCTGTCCCTGCTACCTTCTATCCTGGACAACTTCCTGCCAATGTTCCTCTACCCTCACACCAATAATACAGTATCAATCCCCTGGAGCAGACATTTTCTCCTCTGTCCTCAGACCAAAGAACATGATTAACAAACGGTAGAGTCAAGAGCAGAACCAGTCCCTATATATACGCATTCAAATGTTTAATATGAACATTCTCCAGAACAGTACTAAGCATCCCTTTGCATAATCTCTGATTTCTTGGCTTTCTTCCCCCTGAGTTCATTTTCCTTTTTATCCTAGCCTCTTTCCCTTTCCCCCATTTCAGACTCTTAAATCTAAAATTGTGAGCACAATTTAAGTATGAAATCTAATCACAGATCATATGTCTAGAAGGGATATCAAAGGTCAGCCTCTCTATTTACAGATGAGAAAACTGAAGCCAAGATTATGCTATTTGTCCAAGGGAATAGAGCTGAGTAACAGCTGAATTAAGGATACAGATGTTTTAGTTGTTCCTGTTTTCTTCCTTCAAATTAGTACACTTAGGGGGCACCTGGATGGCTCAGTTCATTGAGCGACTGATTCTTTTTTTTTTTTTTTTTAATCTTTTATTTATTTATTTGACAGAGAGAGACACAGCGAGAGAGGTAACACAAGCAGGGGGAGTGGGAGAGGGAGAAGCAGGCTTCCCGCTGAGCAGGGAGCCCGATGCGGGGCTCGATCCCAGGCCCCCGGGATCACGACCTGAGCCGAAGGCAGACGCTTAACGACTGAGCCACCCAGGCTCCCGGAGCAACTGATTCTTGATTTCGGCTCGGTCATGATCTCAGGTCACGAGATCAAGCCACATCAGCTCTGTGTAGGGCTCCTCACTCAGAGGATAATCTCCTTGAGAGTCTCTCTCTCTCCCTCTCCCTTTGCCCCCACCCCCACACTCTAAAATAAATAAATCTTAAAAAAAAAAAAAATGAGTACACTTAATTAAGTAAATGCTCAAAGACTATATTATTTAGAGAGCAAATGGGCTTCCTGGCCCTAATCTAATCTGAAGAATTACTTAGTTGTTGGTATATTCATGGGAATAACTCCAAAGAGTGACCTCATATTATTCTTAGCATATAATTATGGTTTAAGTACTGAAATAATTTAGCTATATCTATATATGCTCTATTATATTTGGAAGAAGCAGAACTGGCCCAGACTGAACTTTTATGGCTTATTTTCTAAATAGTATGGGAAAATCTTAATCCGTAGAATCAAGAAATTATAATTGTTAATATTAAAGTAAATTTTTATATGGTACAAAAGTAGTGTACATTAACCTACTCAGAAGAGTCTCTAAGATCCAAAAGCAGGAATATTCAGAAAACATACATGACTTAGCTATTTATTCTTTCTTGTATGTAATGCAATTATATTATTGCTGGTAGGCACTGAGTAAAAGGTAAATGGTCAAGTAAATGAATTCTCTTGCATGTTAACATAAAATAGGTACTATTAATACCACTTTAAATTTACATGGCCACCTTGCCCTTTTCATATTGATTCTATAGGATTCTTACTTCAACCTCAAAAAAACTGGCTTATGAGCAGGTGGGGTAGTTAATACTAGCTTTCATTCCCATATACCATCACTGTGCATAGTACTCTGAATGAATAATACATAACTTCAGACTTTTTAAAAAAAACTTCCTATTAAGATTGATCCTTTTTTACTCCTAAAAGAGCACTGGAGTAAACCTTATACTGCACATGAAGATGTACTAACAAGTATTGTATCTGTGAGATAAATTTAAAGAGGAACTATTAAAATTCTTACCTAGACTTTTAATGTCTACAGCAAAATGACTGTCAACAGAAAAGGAATGACTTGTACTTGTTAATGTAAATTACGTCATATATTTAGAATAACAATTAAAAGAGGGTTAGCAGCTAAGAAAAGTTGGAAATAAGGCAAACAAAAAACTTTCAGGTTAGCACTCTTGTTTTTCTGGTAGATTTGTATTCAAATGGAATAGATTGAAATTTTACATACAAATACTTTCCCTTTTTTTTTCTTTCAATTTATTTCTCTACTTCCGAAAAGGATTGAGGAAAATGACCAACAGTTATTCAGAATTAGACTGTTTATTCACAGGTGGCAAGGAAATACAATAAAGTGCTAAAAAGATATTATAAATGGATAGCAGTCTGCTACTTTTTGTTGTATTCCCAGCTCAGAGGTAAAATCTGTTTTGAATCTCAATTTCTCTTGAGTTTTACTATGCCTTCATTTAAGCACAGAACACAATTACAGGCTTGTATGACTTATTAAATTGATTAAATTTTTTTGAGAATTGTTATTTTATCCCATAATTAATGGTCCATTAGTTTCCTGAATTTTCCTCTTAAAAATTCTTAATCATTTCAGCCGTCAATACTGTCTTCCTTTCTGATGGTATTAATACCAAATGACTATTGACAGGTTGGTAGTGCTGAAGATTGGGTCTAAAGTGTGCGGTCACTAAAATATTCAGAGAGTAGTATTCAGCAAGTGACTGTCTGAGATTTTTAGCCAAAATCTCCTATATAGGCCTACTTAAACTGAGGCCTATCTAACTGCTTATATAGAAATTAAGAAGTCTGTTCTACAATATGGAGAGACACCTACAACAAAAGAGTGGAAGCTTCAGCTACTTATTGGTTATGTACCTCTTCTACTGTAGCACTTATTTGGGAGTGATTCTATGGTAACACAGGTAAGATTATTAATAACAGGCATCAGAAGAAGTGATCATCAGGATTATGAATTTTTTTTCACAGTTCTACCTTAAACCACTGTTTGCTCTTGGAAACAGTCTGGAAACTTTATTACGTAGAAACTTGTTGAAGAGATTTAATAAGCTGCTTCTTTAAATTAGAAGGATTTGGGGGCACCTGGGTGGCTCAGTCAGTTGGACATCTGCCTTTGGCTCAGGTCATGATCCCAGGGTCCTGGGACTGGGCCCTATGTCGGGCTCCCTGCTCAGTGGAGAGCCTGCTTCTCCCTCTCCCTGCCGCTGCCCCTGCTTGTGTGCTCTGTCAAATAAATAAATAAAATCTTTAAAAATAAATAAATAAAATAAATTAGGAGGATTTAGAATTAAAAGATCCTGAGAGACCTGACTTGTAGGGCCCCCAGGGTTCATGAGTGAGGATGTATAAAGATACTTCAAGGGATGTACACTCCAGTGCCCCCAAAGCATGGAGGAACTTTATGTGCATTATCTCATTTAACCCACAAACCTATGAAGTCAGTGGTATTATCCTTATTTTGTATAGAGAGGAATGGGTTCTCAGAAGTTGAGCGGTTTGTGAGGGGTACAAAGTTGGGAGCCTTTCCATTTGACACTGCAGAAAAGACAAAAGCATTAATGATTTGTATTTGTATTCAGACTCAGGCTGGTACGATGTGCATTAGTATTATTGGTATTATGGCTAATAGAGGTTTACTCATTTCTCCTTGCTAAATCGTCCCGAGTTCAGTAAAATCATAAACTGTGAAGAACTGCAGTACTTTAGGGAAGTGTGAAATGAAGAGATTTAGAAGAGTTACAAATTTTGATGATTCAATGGCTGCCTTTTGGAAAGCAAACCTCAGTATGTGTCTGAATCATCAATTATTTCCTGTCAATGTGACTGTATGAATTAGAGAAAACCTGAGTCAAAATTAAACTTCCCATAAGAAGAAATATTATTTCTGGGATTTTTCAAAATTGCTATATAAATCTCAGCACTCCCCAGGAATTTCTGAATGGCTAAATTCTGTGTAATGTTGTGTCCGCCTAACTTGGGAAGTTCATTCTCCTTCATAAAACTGCTAAAAGCTGAAAGATACAATATCCAAATCTTAGCATGGATTCGGGCCCTAAACCTAATACTGTAATTCTTGGTAATAGTCAACTCTATAAAAGTATTGACACTCTCACTTTTCTATGAATATAGCTGACTGCATTTCTGTTTTTAAATTTAAATTTTTTAATTACTAAAAATTCATATATCTCACAGTCTAATGATCATCACTGTTATCAATAAAAAAATGTAAGGACCTATTCATATTAAATTTTTTAACATGAGGTTCCCACTGTAGAGACACTTCCAAGTTTCCAAGTTATAAAGCATGGGGAATAGTTCTGAGGCTATCTGGGGTACAAAGCAGGAAGAGTGAACAGCCAAGGCAAACTGGGAGAAATGGCCCCTGGATAAACTGCCTGGGTTTGTTACCTGACCTGGCAGTTGAGTAGTCTAAGACATGGGGTTCCTGGACTTTTGAATTTCATGGACCACTACAATTTCAGATTAGATTTGGGAAATGACAAAAGACTGTCAACACTGTGTTTGTTTTATGTCTTTACTTTAAAAAATAAAATCCATAAATTACTGCCTTCACTTAACATCATTTTATAAAAGAAATAATTTAATACAATCCCCCAAAAGAAAATATAATTTCAGAGTAAGAGTCCTTTAAATTAGTATTAGCAACTTATATTTAAAAAAAAAATCACCATGTATTATTCTTCTCATTTTATGCAATTATTTGTGAAATGTTTGTTGTGAGACCAGCATTTGAGAATCAACAGTCCAAAGCAAAGATTCCCAAACATGATCGTTAGTTAAGAAGCACCTAGGGAGTTTTAAAAATAACAAAACCCGGGACTCAACCCCAGAACTACTGAATCAATCTCTGGAGTTACGTACCCAGGAATTTTCATGTACAGTTGGATTTGGGAACATCGGTCCAAAATATATATAAATAAGTACAATTTTTTTTAAGATTTTATTTTTACTCCAGAAAACCAATATTGCACTATATGCTAAGTAAAATTTAAATTAAAAAAAAAAAGATTTTATTTTTAAGTAATCTCAACACCCAACTTGGGACTCAAACCTACAACCCCGAGATCAAGGGACGCATGCTCCACCAACTGAGCCAGCCAAGTGCTTCATAAACAAGTATAATTTAGGCAGTTCTTCATAACAGTTATGTCCAATCTGGCTGATGCAGGCAACAAAAGCTCCAGGAAGAAATCCTTTGGGAAGTCGGTGGAAGTGCTGCTTGGAATTCAGTTATGTTTATATGGCAGATGTACTAAGAACAGTACATCTAACTTACCTCAGTGGGTGAGGTGTACTAAAAACAATAGTATGCCAGGAGCTAGA